>NC_090922.1:188762853-189387853 GCF_040938575.1 Ambystoma mexicanum
AGGGGCTCGAGTTTCCCAGTCCTGGCTGCTAAATTGTAGAATGCCCTTCCCAATGATCTCAGGAATGTACCAGCCACCCAATCCTTCAAAAACAGTACTAAACGTTGGCTTCATGAACAAGATGCACTGACCTCCGCCTTGTAATTCTCACAGCGGTCACCTGCAATCAGGCCTCCCACTGTACATACTGTATATTTGACCTCTCTGCAAGTCCATGCATTATCTATGATCTGTTACTATTCTTGCTGTAAATCTTGTATATATAATGTAATGTAATATTTGTACCTATCTTTGTAACACTCTTCTGTAACCACCTTTCTAAACATGCGCCCTGATGCCCTCGGGCAGGTTGCGCAATACAAATAAACAAATACAAATACAAAAAAACAAATCACTGCTCTCTTGCACTTATCCAGCTTCCTCTCACTAACTCACCCTCCCTTTTCCCTCTTTCAGAGCCGCCAGAGTGCCAGGGGACCACTCCGGTGGTGATAGTGTGCGGTACAAATGTCCTTTAACATTAACTGGTGGCAGGCGGTGGAAGTGGCGTAGAGTGGTTACATTGACTATTTGCTGTACTTGTGCACAACCAAAAAAGTTAAGCAATTGTAACATGCCAAATATGGATAATTTTAATGAGGCAGCACTGATTGTCCTTACAGTAGAACAACTGAAAAACATGTGTCAACCAGGGGTCTGACTCTGAAAGGAAAACAAATGTGAATTGATTGTAAGGTTGTTAAATCACGAAGTTTGGGCAGTAGGCCTGTAACCCCTACTCACCTGAGAAATGTGGAGATAATGATGAGGATGCTAGTTTAGAGTCAAGCTCCAATCTGCAAGAGGAGCCAGAGGAGGTAGAGGGGTCTCCAGAAGGGAGATCCCCCCCACCACAGCCTGCCCTGTACCTCAGTCACTTCCCATTGGGCACCCACAAGGTCCAAACCTAAGCCCAGAATATATTTCTCTTGAAAGACTAAGATTAGAGTTGGAGTTCAAGAAACCACATTTCCAGGCTGAAATCAAACATCAAGAGGTGAGAGTAAGAGAGATGTTATGTTAATGTTAATGGATATTTGTACCGCGCACTATCACCACCGGAGTGGTCCCCTGGCGCTCTGGATGCTCTGAAAAAAAGGGGTGGGTGGCGAGTTAGTGGGAATGAGCTGGAAAAAGGGCAAGAGAGCAGTGATGTGCTGTTGGCAGTCTCAACCCGGTAACTCTGTTGGCTGGACTTGGGGTGTTTTCCAGTCGGTAGCCTTCGTGTATTGTTGTACAAGTCTATGTGTGGTTTGTTTTGTTGTTGCAGTGTAGTGAAGTTTTTGTGGATAGTTGTGTTTATAGGTTTGTGGTTGTGTTTGGTTAGGGTTTGAGAGGTGTATGTAGAGGAGTGAAATTGTTAGTGGATTGGTTAATTGGCATAGCTAACATTCACATTTCTATCCAAGTGTGGCACATGCCAACATTCACATTTCCGTCCAGAAGCGACGCATAGTGTCTAAGATTCCATCCAAGTGTGCCACATGCGAACATTCACATCTCCATCCAGGC
Organism: Ambystoma mexicanum; assembly: GCF_040938575.1. NCBI lineage: Eukaryota > Metazoa > Chordata > Amphibia > Caudata > Ambystomatidae > Ambystoma > Ambystoma mexicanum. Next base: position 188,764,405 of record NC_090922.1, read on the forward strand.
GCGGCACATGCCGACATCTACAATCCCACCTAGATGCGTCTATGGCCAATGTTCACAATTCCAATCAAGTGCGGCCCATGCCAGGATTCACAACATCTTCCAAGTGTGGCACATGGCGCCACTCACAATCCCAACCAGATGCAGCACGGGCCAATGTCCAAGACTTCATCCAGGTGTGGCACATGCTAACAATCACATTTCTGTCATGGGTGTGGGACATGCTAACATTCACGTTTCTAACTAAGTGTGGCGCATGCTATCATGTTTTGTTATGTTATTTGGCATCTATGCAGCACTCTATATATCGCTGGCATGACCCCAAAGCGCTGGTAGGTTGAACGCCCCTGGGGACCGCAGGCCAGGCCAGTAGAGCAAGACAGTGTCTCAGGGTGCATGGGTGCACCAGTTATGTGTGCAGCTGATGTATTGCCAGATGGTAGCTGCATCCTAGCAATAGGTGGAGAAGATATCAGTTGAATGTGTGCAGTCTGGTGGGTGGACACTCGGACTGGGTTTTGGCTGCGTTAGGCCTGTAGGACGCTTATGTGAACAGCCAGGCCGGAATGTCATGGGATAGCTGCATTTTATTGGAGTGATGAGGTGTTCATGGGGTAATGGGTCACATGTGACCAGCTAGGCCGAATTGATCAGGGGTATAGCTGCATTCTAAGTGTGTGATGGTGTAAAGTAGAGAGTTAGCATAATGATATGGGGTGGGAGTGTTTGCACAATCCTGGCTAAGTCCGGCGCAGGCCAATGTTCACAGCTCCAACCTAGTGTGGCATTGCTAACAGTCAATCCTGTCTAGATGCGATGTATGCCAAAGTTCACAGTTCTTACAAAGTGTGGCATTGCTAACAGTCACAACCCTGTCCGGGTCTGGTGCAGGCCAAAGTTCACTACTCCAACCAAGTGTGGCACTGCCAACAATCACAATTCTGTCTAGATGCGATCTATGCTAAAATTCACAGTTCTTACTAAATGAGGCTTTGCTAGCAATCACAAACCTGTCTAGATGTGATGTATACCAAGTTTCACGGTTCTTACTTAGTGTGGCATTGCTAACAATCACAATCCTGTCTAGATGTCAGCCTGTGCATAGCATGTGATCTAAGCAGATTCCACAAGCCTCAGAAAAATATATATGAAATTCAAATTTAACTTACTGCCTACGCTCCAAATTTTAGGTACAAGCTCGGGCATTTGAAAGCTGCTACATAATGTAGGGGGTGTAAACAAACGCTAGTCATTGAATCCTTAAAACATCTGGCAATATATTGCCCGGCTTTTAATAGTGAGCACTGGCAGATCTTTCAAGATCTTAATAGTATGATCTATATAGTGGCGAATGGGATTTGATGGAATATCTTATTACAGGGTAACACTTTTAGTGATTTTAAAATTGTGTAATTTTTTAGATCAAATATTTGTACACTTACCGAATGGATAAACGAATTAGGCATCTTATTTTTTATTGATGTTGTATTTTTCTATGCTGTGTTTTGTTATACTGTCTTATTATTGAATGCACTGTGAAAGGTTTATCAAAACCAATGCACAAAATCGCTTGTAGCATTATGAATGCCATTATGCTTTTTCATTTTTCAGTTCTTCAGGAGTTAAGCTGTCTAATTGTAGACTTATGTTTAAGTATTCATTATTGTTCCACTTTGCTTTTCATAACATTTGGGATTAACCTGGGAAGATTTCATTGTGTATCTTATGTCAACAAAGAAAGAACAGTCATTATCCATTTTAGCTGATAGTGGAAGTTATTCTTTTAAATGACTTTCGATATCTAGAGGTATCAACATTTTGGAAAAATTGATTTTAGTAGAAGATAGAATAACATTTCAAGCTTCAAATGCTCTTAAATAATTTTCACATTTTCTTGCAAATTAACCGGTACCTGTGAGAAAGATGTCCCTTGATTCTGCTTCCCTTTCAGGGTCCTCTAGGTCTGCTAGTCCCAAGAGGCCTCGCCTGCCCAAAGAAGCAGTGGGTATGTATGAACCTAAACTTGATGTGTTGGATTGGCTGGGTACGTTTGAATACAACTTTCTAGAGATCAATAAGCTACTTGGCCTCCGCCCATCAGGCTTCAGGCCCTAACACGGTACAGAAACAGCCTTGATTGACCTAAAGATCCAGATCGATGATCTGAAAGATAAAGGAAGTTCAGCCCTCCTGCTCTTGCTGGATCTGTCGGCTGCCTTTGATCAGGTTGATCACAAAGTTCTGTGCAAGCACCTTTCCACAGCAGCTCATTTCTCAACAGAAGCAACAGCATGGATCAATTCCTTCTTAAATAATAGGTCCCTGAGAATCTTTTCCATGTTGGCTGCAGCTGACCCGATCCCCATATCTTGTGGAGTCCCACAGGGATTGTGCGTATCACCAACCACAGTTTGATGATCTGGACCATCTGGGTGTCACGTACACGAATTACGCAGCTGACACCCAGATCCTTATACCACTGACAGGTGACTATGATAAAGACCTGGCCCTCCTAAACAGAATATATCTCATCATTCAGGCTTGGATGGCCACACACGGTCTATGCCTGAATGATGAGAAAACTTAGTTGCTCCTCTTAGCCACTCCTATCAATATTACTAAACTGGGCGATCAATACCTCTCCTTTAATATCGATGGAAATAATATCAAGGTCGCCAATGAGGTAAAAACACTAGGCTTTTACCTAGACTCCTCCTTGAATATGCGCAAACAGGTTAGCGCTACAGCTTCGGCAACAGCATATACCTGTAAGATCATCCGTGCCTGCAAACACTTCCTTTCCACAAAAAGCTGTATTACTTTGGATAGATCCTTAGTACTATCCAAAATTGACTATTGTAATGCACTATACGTAGGTGCTAATAAACATATCATTAAGAAACTACAGATCCTGCAGAATAATGCACTTAGAACAGCCTTGAGTATTCCGCGTAGTCAACCCATCTCTTCAACCAGACGAGACAACTGGCTCTCTATCAAGGTAAGAATTCAACTTAAAACAGCATCCTTAACTCATAAATGTCTCAATAACTCGGTCCCTCAGTATCTTATAGACAAATTCTCCAAAACCCATTGTGCTCGACTCACTAGATCTTCCAACTCAGGTTGTTTACATATGGGACACATTACTCACCGTAATCGTATTTCTGATGCTTGTATCTGCTTAGATTCACATGCTGTGCATAGGCCGACATCTAGTGGAAGCTGCGGAGTATTACAGTTTGTTTTTCTAAACTCGAAAATGGGCGTCGACACAGGCGTGCCAGTAATACTATCCCTAGTGTGACATCCACTGTACCCAAGATCCCTCACGCGTCTAGGATCCTCAGATTGTATTTTTTCTGACATGAGGAAGCATGAGGAGTAGCGTGAGTACAGATAATCCAAGCAGATAGACAGAAAGGTAAGACTACCAGCAATCATGCGCCTTCTCTCGGAGGGGAGGAAGGGTGGGTCGCATGTGAATCTAAGCAGATACAAGCATCAGAAATACGATTACGGTGAGTAATGTATCCCTTCTGAGGCTTGTGGAATCTGCTTAGATCACATGCTGTGCATAGATTAGCGAGCAGTACCAGAAGAAGGAGGTGGGATGTGAGAAGGGTCATGAGCAAACAGGTGTCTTAGAACCGCTTGTCCCACTTGTGTATCTGTCTTGGAATGAGTGTCAATGCAGTAATGCTGAGTAAAAGTGTGAATAGAGCTCCAAGTAGCTGCTTTGCAAATGGTGTTGAGGGGAACATTTGCAATGAAAGCCAGAGTGGCCCCAATGCCTCTAGTAGAGTGGGCTCTTGGCGTAAAAGGCAGAGTCTTTTCAGAAAGAGAGTAACACAGCTGTATACAGTTGATAATCCACTTCGAGATAGCGCCTTTAGAGACGCGATCTCCCTCTCTGCCTGTAGCTACGGAGACAAACAGTTGATCTGTTTTCCTTAGCGGTCTGGTTTTATTTACATAGTAGAGGACCGCCCTACGCACATCTAGGGTGTGTAGTTTCACCTCAGCCGTGCTTTGCGGGTTTTGGAAGAAAGCCGGAAGCTCGATGGACTGGTTTACATGGAATTTTGATATAAATTTAGGTGAAAATCTAGGGTTTGTGCGTAAAACCAGTTTGTCCTTGTGGATAGAGAAGAAAGGATCCTGCACTGACAGAGCCTGAATTTCACTGACCCTTCTTATAGAGGTAATGGCTACTAAGAAGGCCGTTTTATAAGTCAGGTGTTTGAGACTACTTTTATGCATGGGTTCGAAAGGGGGGCCCATGAGCTTAGCTAGCACCACATTAAGGTCCCATCCTGGCGGTGGGTTAGAAATAGGAGGGTGAAGTCTCTTTACTCCTTCCATGAAGGCTTTAACTACGGGTACTTTCCACCACGACACCTTGTTATGGGATGTGGTGTAAGCCGAGAGGGCTGCCAGGTGTACTTTCAGAGAGTTAAAAACCAATCCTGCATCCAGCAGGTGGAGCATGTATGTCACAATGTTGGAAGGAGTGCAATCAACAGAGTTGATTTGTTTATTCTGGCACCAAATAACGAATCTCTTCCACTTGTCAAAGTAACAGTGCCTTGTGTTTGGTTTCCTGGATTCTTTTAGGATGTCCATACACCTCTGCGGTAAATTGAGATGTCCAAACTCTATGACCTCAGGAGCCATGCTGCCAGGTTCATTGAGTTGGGTTGCTGGTGCACTGTTTGACCTTGTTGCTGGGACAGTAGGTTGTACCAGGCTGGAAGTTTGATGGGTTCGCACACCGCCATCCTGCGTAGGTGTGGAAACCATGGTTGTCTCGCCCACATGGGAGCAACTAGGATGAGCGTCATTGATTCCTTGTTCATCTTGTACACCACCTTCCTGATGAGGGGAGTTGGTGGAAAAGCGTACGCAAACATCCCTGACCAGTTTATCCACAGGGCGTTCCCTTGGGAGTCTGGCTGGGGGAACCTGGATGCAAATCCTGGGCATTGTTTGTTTTCGCTTGTGGCGAATAAGTCTATAGTGGGGAAACCCCACTGAGAGAAGAGATCTTCTACGATTTCTTTGTGAAGGACCCATTCGTGTTCCTCTGGGAGAGATTCTCTGCTTAGAGCATCCGCTAGGGAATTGAGCTCCCCTGGAACACGTTGCGATGACAGGAAGATGTTCCGTCTGAGTGCCCATATCCAGATTTTCTGGGCAAGTTTGGACAGATTTGGCGAACGAGTCCCTCCCTGCTTGTTCAGGTAGAACATGGCTGTCGTGCTGTCCGTCCGGATCTGCACTGACAAGTTTAGTAGATGGGGCTCGAACGCCCGAAGCGCTCTGAATACTGCCAGAAGCTCTAGCAGGTTGATGTGGTTCTTGGCTACTGAGTGAGACCAGAGACCCTGAGCTGTGTGGTGGAGATGGTGAGCTCCCCACCCAGTCAGGCATGCATCTGTAGTCACCACTGCCTGTACTTCGGGATCGTAAAAGGGTTTTCCCTTTGCTAGATTTTCTCTTGTCCACCAGTGTATGCTCTGTACAAGTGTTGGCGAAACGACCACTAGATCGTCCCACTGACCACTTGCCTGAGACCACTGTTTCGCTAACCATTCCTGCATGGGACGCATGCGCAGGCGCGCGTGGGGGACCAGGTAAATGCATGACGCCATCATGCCCAGTAACCGCATTGCTTTGCGTACCGTTATTTGTTGACCGGACTGATAATGTGGAATTTGCAGTAGTATATTCTGAATTCTCTCCTCCGAGGGGAAGGTCAACCCCTTCTGAGTATCTAGGATAGCTCCTAGGAACTGTTTTGAGGTGCTTGGCACTAGGCTTGACTTCTTTTCATTGATTGAGAAGCCTAATTCGTGGAGGAGGTCGATGGTCCTCTGAATGTTTGTCCTGCATATTCCTGAGGTTTCCCCCGTTATGAGCCAGTCGTCCAGATAAGGGTACACAGGAATTGTTTCCCTGCGTAGGTGTGCAGCTGCCACCGCCAGTACCTTAGTGAATACCCTTGGTGCTGAAGCTATCCCGAAGGGCAGTACCTTGAATTGGTAGTGGCGACTGTCCACCTTGAAGCGCAAGTACTTTCTGTGCGCCGGGAGCATGGAAATATGAAAATAAGCATCTTTCATATCCAAGGTTGCCATGTAATCCCCCTTTTTTAGGAGGGGGATTACCTCTTGTAGCGTGGTCATACGGAATTTTTGGGGCTTGACATACTTGTTGGCAGGCCGTAAGTCCAATACTGGGCGCATTGTCAAATCTTTCTTTGGCACAAGGAAGTAAGTTGAATAGATACCCTTGTTTACCTGGTGTCCCGGGACGAGTTCTATCGCCTCCTTTTCTAGCAGAATGGCCATCTCCTCGAGAAGGATCTTCTGATGTTCTAAGGAGTGTACTTTTTGTCGTGGAGGATGGTTCCGGGGACGCTGCAGTAGTTCTATACAATATCCTGTGGACACTTTTGACAGCACCCATCTGTCTGATGTGATCCCTTCCCAAGCCTGGGTGAAGTTGGAAATGCGTCCCCCTACTGGGGTTGCGTGAGAAGGGACCCTGAACTGAGCGTCACTGCTTTGGTGGAGGCGTGGCGCCTCCCTTGTTGGGGCTGCCTCTGCCTCTTCCACGACCTCTTTTGTTACCCCTGCCGTAACTCTGGGTAGACTGCTGGTTGTTGTTCCACGGTGTACCCTGTCCCTGGGGATAGTTGCCTCTTTGTGAATTTTGGCCGCGTGGGCTACGAAAATTACTATTCCCCCTCTGGTTAGGGGGTTTGTTGGTTAGCTGGCCAAGGGATTTGAGAGTCTCATATTCGTCCTTGGCATTTTTCAGTGCGTCTTCGACCGCTTTCCCAAACAATAGATCGGGTTCCACCGGCTTATCTATTAATGAAGCCTGAGTTTCTGTTTTGAACCCCGACTGCCGTAACCACGCATGTCTCTTGATAACAGTACCTTCTGCTATCAATCGTCCTGCGTTGTCTGCGGCGTCGAAGGTTGCTTTCAATATGCAACCAGACACAGCTCTACCTTCTGCAGAAATCCGAGCCAACTGGCCCTTTAATGGTTCAGGAGCAGAGGCTATGAGTGCCGCGACTTCTTCCCACTGATGGCAGTTGTAGCTGGCCAACAGGGTGGTGGAGTTAGCGATCCTTGCTTGGTAGGCGGACGTTGAGGATACCTTCCTCCCAAAACCGTAAAGTTTTTTGCTCTCCTTGTCGGGAGGAGCTTCTGACGAAGACAAGGGTGTTCCAGCTCTCTTCCGAGTGTTGGTAACAACTAGGGAGTCTGGTTTCAGATGTCCCCTTATATAGAGAGGGTCAGACTGGGCTGCCCTGAAAAGTTTTTCGACCCTGGGGTTGACTGCTCTGGTGAGGTTTGGGTTCACCAGGGATGGATCTATTCTTCGCTGGATGGATTTCAGGATAGGGATGGTCTGGGCAGTCGGCCTCCTCTCTCCCACCAACTCTTCTGCGAAGTCCCTTTCCTCCTGTACACCGTGTGTGTCGGTGTGAAAATGTTCTGCTGCGCGAGCAAGAACCTCATTAAGGAGGGGCTGGTTATCGACTGGTGAGTCGGTAACCGGGGCTTCGCTCTCTACCGGGGAATCAACTCTATATATCTCCGGTTCGTCCTCTTCCTCCTCCTGGTCCTCATCATCCGCATAGTATTCCGTCCCGGTTTGTTCCTCCACAATTTCAAACTCCTGGTCCCCTCTAGGGAAGGGCTCTCCTTGGTACCTGGGGTATGGAGTAGAGTATGGAGTAGAGTAAGGCTGCACCTCGAAGGGTTCAGGTCTTATAGAGGTTTCAAACCGGTCTCTCTTACTTAGGGGGATAGGATCAGTGGAACCTGAGGGTGAGGCCCCCTGTGGGTCATACGAGAGGAAATTATCCGGATTTTTGTCATAAAAATCTGCCAAGGAAGACATTCTTGACATGACTCTATCTATGTCTTCACTGGACCATTTTTTGGAAGTGGGATGACTTTAGCAGGCAGTTTAGGGGACTTATCGTGGGTACCCTTGCTTGATGTTGATTTATCAGCAGACTTGGATTTTACAGGGGTGGAAGAATGTGCAGGTAGTGCTTTCTGCTGTTTCCCCCCCTCCCCGTGCGTGGAAAAATGTTTTCCCTGTCCCTTGGAGGCTCCGGAGGCTTTCGACACCTGCCGTCGAGGATCGGGAGAGGTATGTCTGTCTTTCGAGCTTGGGGCCACGCTGGTGTTAACTGTGGGCTCCAACTCTTGGGGCGCGGCCTGGGCGTGGAAGTCGTCTTCGTCCTCCGACGATCGAACTTCAGTTAGTCTAGGGAGCGAGGCACTCTTGGCAAGAGTGGATGATTGCCTTGAGTCATGAGGCGCTCTCGATCGAGAGCGCCCAGAGGACACCGAGTCGGACCGTTCTAGTTGTGCCTCTTTCCGAGAAGTCGACGTCGTCGAGGTTCGGTTGGACTTAGTGTGCTTAGTGTGTGTATGGTGTGTAGCTCTTGCGTCGCCGGGGGTCTTCCCCATAGCCGCCCTGCCGGACGACCTTCCGAGGTCGGGGACCTGCGCTCGGCTGTCCTTCGACGCCGTAATGCCCTCGCCGTCCGAAAGTACGGCGTCGCTGCCATCGCTGAAGGCGCCCTCCGCTGCCATGGCCGCCTGCCTGGCGTGGTGGGCCCAACGCTTTGTCGAACGGTCCTTAAGTGTCTTAGGTTTAAACCTACTACACGCTCTGCAGTTCGCTTCGGGGTGGTCCCTCGGCAAGCAGAGATTGCACGTGGCGTGCCTGTCGACCCAAGGGTATTTGCGGTTGCACTTGGGGCAGAATTGGAAAGGGGTACCCTCCATACGCACCTTGAGGCAGCGGGCTGATAAGTGTAGGAAATATATAAGTGTACCTATATACCAAGAGTGAAGAGTATGTACCACCCCCCATTCTCCCTACTTGCAGGGCCGAGGCCAGCGGCCTACCAGGCCCGGGCCGAGGCCAGCGGCCTTCCGAGGCCCAGATCCGTCATGCAGCAGCCGACGGTGGACGTCTTCTCCAGCCGTCGTCGAGTTCGAGGGTCGACGTTGGGGTGGGGAAGGATGTCAATAAATAACTCTAAATTAAGTTATAGCAAAAGTATGAAGTATGGCTAAGGCTAGGGGACTCCGCAAGATGCTTCCGACCAGTATGGCGGAAAAAAACAATCTGAGGATCCTAGACGCGTGAGGGATCTTGGGTACAGTGGACGTCACATTAGGGATAGTATTACTGGCACGCCTGTGTCGACGCCCATTTTCGAGTTTCGAAAAACAAACTGTAATACTCCGCAGCTTCCACTAGATGTCGGCCTATGTACAGCATGTGAATCTAAGCAGATACAAGCATCAGAAATACGATTACGGTGAGTAATGTATCCCATATGTAAACAACCTGAGTTGCTAGATACAAACTTAAAAAAGCAGGCGGCAGTAGCTTCCCAGTCTTGGCAGCCCAACTCTGGAACTCACTCCCCACGACACTTCGATCTGACCAGTCCCTTCCATAAATTTAGGAAAGGCATGAAGAACTGGCTCATCACCAATGATGTACCCTACTAGTTCCATCAGCTCTCCTTAATCGAACTCTGTATAATACTTTCCGATCCACCTATATGGACTGTAAATACCGATCTCACCTGCCTCATTTGTACATAACATTTACTGTAAATAATATTAATGTCTCCTACTTGTAAATGACTATATTTCCTCTTGTATTGCCTAATGTATATCTTCTGTGTGTAACCATGAAACTGCATATCCTTGTAATGCGCAATGATACCTCAGGGTGTGGAGCGCACTATAAATAATAAACAAACAAGCCTATGGTCTTCAAGGAATATGTGGGAATGATTCAATTCCATGGCTCATGACTAGGCTCCCCTTGAATGGCTGTGATCCTGTGATGGAATTGGGTACCAGTGAGAGAAAAGATTATGAATCAGTGGAACTGGCATTAATAGCCAGATTTGGGAAAACTCCTTCCCAGTACCTTAAGAGGTTTAGGACCCTCAAAAAGACTGCTGGTACCCCATGGGGCTTCCTGGGTATGTCAATGTTTGAAATACTTAGATGGTTGGGTTAAGGGGGTACACACCTTTGAAGGAATGAGAAATCTTTTTTTGCTAGAAACTATTTTTGATGCCTGCTCTCCTGAGCTACGACAGTACTTGGCTGACTCAAAAGAAATGCATCCCAAACGCTAGCACAGGCGGCTGACTTGTGGGTAACCAACAGGGCCACTCACGAGGACTCTGGGGCAACTCACAAGAAAGAAGAATAGAAGCAGCACAAGAAAGAGGGTAAATACAATTCTAATTCCAACCATCCAAAAGATGGCCACAGACATAGCAAGGGTACATTCCATGGGAAACCTGGTAGGTCTAGTGAACCCTCTGGTGCCAAACCAGAGGGAGGTCACCAGAAAACATTTGAGAACTGTTTTGTATGTGGGTCTTTAGATCATGTGAAATGGGATCCCAGATGTAAGGGTAAACCTTCAGGGGTCAACACTGCCTCCTTAGCCTTCATCCCTAAGGGAGAAGCACAAATGGCATGTGCACACGTTCAACTACTGGCTGAAGACCTCATTAGAGTTCAAACCATTGTTTCATTAGTGTTCCTGGGTACGTGGGAACAACAGAATATGGATGCGTATAACTCCATATCAGATAAAACAAAAGAATATGATAAGGACAGTGTTCTTGTAAATGGTCAGGAGAACCCTGCCATCAGAGAAACTGGCGAAAGCATTACAGTGGTAGATGAATGTTTTTTTAAAGGTGAGGATGTAGCTAAGGCACCCAAAGGTCCCACTAAATGTACAGGAGGCCCTATTTAAATAGTTCCTATTCTGCCAGCTCTCATCCAGTGCAATAATATGACTGGTAGAATTCCTGTTAGTGTATAGAATGATGTGCAAGGGAGAGTCCTGTTGGGAAATGAATTGAAGACTATTGGAGCTGTATCCAGTACCCCCAGCAAAAAGAAGCAGCAGCAAACAAGATTGGCCAGAGAGGCAACCTTGAGAGACTCTCAGTTTGAGGTTGGGGAGATTTTCAATACCTCCAGTCCACAGGAAGGCCACCCTTCTATTTCCAAGAAAAGGAAAGTGACAAAGGAGAAATCCAAGCTCTCTGGTAGAAACAAAGGTCCCAAACCTAAACCTGTTCATAGGTAAAGGACATCCCGAGAGGACTGTCCCAGGTCACCCCAATGACCCCTTCCCCAGCTGAGGCGGAGTGGGAGGACCAACCAAACTCTGTGGAGTCAGCTACTGGTGACACATAGCTGTAAGAAACCCTTACCTGCTTTGGAGATCTGGACCCTAGAGACCATCCTGAGCTGCAGACTTTGCTTGCAGAAGGTGGACCCTCTGGGGCACACTTCATCAGAAGACAAAGAGCGTGTCCCTCTCTAGAAGGTCTGCGCCAGCAGACAGCTTCCCAGCTGGAAGGGCAAGAGCCAGGAAAGCATAGGCTCTACTGGGAGGATGGCCTCCTCTACAGTAAACCCACTAAATCTATCCAAGGGGGCTACAGGAGAATGGTAGTGCCTCAGGAGGTGAGACAACAGTTCCTACAGTTAGCAAATGAGATTCCTTTGGCTGGTCACTTGAGTTTCAAGGGAACCAAAGAGAGGCTATCTCTGTACTTCTACTGGCCCAAGATGAGGGCTGATGTAGATAAATTCTGTAGGAGCTGCCACACTTGTCAGACTTCTGGCAAGAGTGGGTCCAAGAATGTGGCACCTTTAGTGTCCCTCCCTGTGGTGGAGTCCCTTTTGAGAGGGTGGGGATTGACATTTTTGGTCCCCTAGACCCTCCAACTTCCTCAGGCAACCAATTTATATTGGTTGTGGTAGACCATGCTGCCAGGTATCCTGAGGCCATACCGATGAGAACTGTTACTGCCCAGGCAGTGGCTAAGGCCCTCCTTGGTATCTTTACCAGAGTAGGTTTTCCCAAGGAAGTCATCTCTGATGGGATCAAACTTTATGTTTCACTACATGCAGACCATGTGGAAGAACTGTGGAGTGACTTACAAGTTCTCAATAGCCTGCCATCTCCAAACCAATGGGTTGGTGGGGAGGTTCAACCGTACTATGAAGAGCATGATAGGCGCTTTAGAGAAACCCCTTAGAAAAAAGTGGGACCTTCTACTGCCATGCCTTCTCTTTGCTTGTAGTGAAGTCCCTCAAGCAGGGGTTGATTTCAGCCCCTTTGAAGTTCTTTATGGTCATCGAGTCAGAGGCCCTTATCAAGGAAGGGTTGGAGAGTGCTCCTTCCCTACAGCCAGTGACAGTCACTGACTGTGTGCTAGGCCTCAGGCAGAGGATGCCACTGATGATGACAGAAGCTTCAGAAAACCGGAAATCAGGTCAGGCTCTGGTCAAACATTGGCATGACCAGAAGGCCAACATGGTGGGGTTTACTCCAGACCAGCTTGTCTTGGTTATGGTACCTACAAGGCAGAGGGCCTTACAGGACAAATGGATTAGACCCTTCAAGATTGTGGGTAAACTTGGAGAGGTCAATTACTTAGTGAACTTGGGCAATCCCAAGGAGGCCCCTAGGGTCTATCCCTCTAATCCTCTGAAGGCTTATGTTTCCAGACCAGAACTAGGAGCTTTGCTCTTAGCCTTTGATCAAGAGGAGGAGGAGAGTGAGCCTCTCCCTGATCTCCTCAGGGGACAACCCTCGGATGAGACAATTGAAGGAGTGAAACTATCTTTAAATTTGACTCTGCAACAACAGGAGGAGTGCAAAGTTCTGTTAAATCAGGTTGCCTCCCTGTTTTCACTGATACCAGGCTTGACCCCTTGGGGCTAGCATAGTATTCTCATTGGTCACAGTCTTCCTGTCAAAAGCAGGGGTTACAAATTGTCAGATCATGGCAGAGCCCACATAAAGGAAGAGGTCAAGAAGATGCTTGATCTTGGGGTTATTGAGCTATCTACAAGTCCATGAGCTAGTCCAGTTGTACTAGTGTCAAAAGCAGGAACCAAAGAGTTGAGATTCTGTGTGGACTATAGAGCTCTTAATGCAGTCAACACAACTGATGCCCAGCCTTTACGAAGGACAGATGTGCTGGTGAACAAACTTGGTTCAGCCAAGTTCCTCAGTACATTTAACATGAAACTAAAGCTATTGGCAAATAGTTCTGACAGACCTGCCAGGAGGCCTCTACCAGTTTAAGGGTATGCCTTTTGGACTCATAAATGCACCTGCTACATTTCAGAGGATGGTGAATCAAGTTCTGAATTGGATAGAGGACTTCTGCATGGCATACTTGTATGACATTGCAGTGTTCAGCCCCACTTGGGAATAGCTACTTCACCGCCTAGGATATGTTTTGCAGGCTCTGGAAAAGGCCCATCTGACCACAAAGGCTAGTAAATGTCAAATTGATCAGAGTAAAGTGGTCTACCTTGGACATGAGGTTGGAGGATGTGAAATAAGGCCATTGCCTAGTAAAGTACAAGCTGGACATGACTGGGCCACCCCTACTACTCAGACCCAAGTGAGACCCTTCCTAGGTCTCACTGGGTATTACAGGAACCTCAGAGAACTATGGGACCATAGCGTCTCCCTTGAATGTGATTTCCTCATCCAAATTCCCCAAGAAGGTCAGTTGGAATGAGGAGTGCACCGAGGCTTTTGCAGGACTAAAGAAAGCCCTTTGTCAAGCTTCAGTCTTGAGAGCTCCTGACTACAACCAATCCTTCATTGTACAAACAGATGCTTCTAACACAGGCATAGGTGCCGCTTTGAACCAACTGGATGAGAAAGGCAGGGAACACCCTATATGCTTCATCAGTAGGAAACTGAAGGACTGTGAGACAAAGTGGGCAACTATAGAACGTGAATGTTTTGCCATTGTGTGGTCTCTGAAGACGTTGAGGCTACATTTGTGTGGTTCTACTTTCATTATTCAGGCAGACCACCAACTACCTACCCTTGAGGTGGTTAATGCAGATGGAGGGGGAGAATCCAAAATTGTTGAGGTGGCCAATCAGCCTCCAATGATTTGTTTTGATCATAGAACACAGGACAGGGTGTAATCACCAAAATGCTGATGGCCTCTCCAAAAAGTGTGACCGACTGGATTAGGAAATTCATCCAGGAGTGGATTAAATCCTCCTGTCTCAGTCTAGGGGGGATGAGTGTTAGGGAGAATTCCTATTTATGTGCTAATTCCTTCAACCTTGGAGACCCCTTGCTCTTTTGCTGGACTTTAGGACTTTTTAATTTTAACCCTGGAGTGAGTGAGACCTTTTTCTCACTCTCTCATGTGTTTTGACCTGATTTGGATTATGCTTCTTCCACTGGTTTTGGAGTCTGACAAACTCCATAGGCATCTACTTTTTGTACGGTGACACACAGCACTGTCCCTCATAGGGCTGTTATTGCTGGGAAAGGCTTGTCTAGACTTCATTGGAAGATTTAAGTATACTCATATGCCCTGAGAACCTGTTTTAACCTTTTCCTTCATTTAACCATTACTTCATGCAACCTCAGAATCTGCAAAGTATGACTAGTGATATATAAATGCCATTACTGTCCTTGTGAATGAAGTCACCTCTGGGTGTAGAAAGTGTGTAAAAAGCATCTCTAAAGAGTATCCCCTAAGAGAACCTGTTTTAACCTTTTCCTTCATTTAACCATTACTTCATGCAACCTCAGAATCTGCAAAGTATGACTAGTGATATATAAATGCCATTACTGTCCTTGTGAATGAAGTCAACTCTGGGTGTAGAAAGTGTGTAAAAAGCATCTCTAAAGAGTATCCCCTAACTTGTGCTGATTCTGGAAGAAGTATTTTAAAGTATATTTTATTGTTAAATATCTAGCCCTTTTTAAAGATCGCTTATTTAAAAATGTATGTTAAATAAATACCTATTTATTAACAGAAACCTTGAGTGTAAGTGTTACTTGGCTACTTGTATTTGCGAATGTCATTGCTAGAGCTCTACAGCTCACATTTACCACTCTTGAGATAGGCCTGGCTGCTCAGTCACACTACCAGTTTGTGTAGTAAAGACCTATACCAAAAGGTGGGTTACATAATACAAGCAGATATGTGTTGTGTAATCTCACATAGTATTAGTACATCAATTATTACCTAACAGGTACAAAATACTGACAATACACTCCTCCGTGCACTAGACCCTATAGCGGATATCTCAACCGCCCTAAACATCTTTCACTGGCTCCCTATTGGGTGACGATCCACCTTCAAGGCAATTTGCATCACCCACCGGATACCCCACAACGAAGGGCCAGAATACCAGCAGCACAAACTAACTAAAATGCAGCCCTAACAGAAACCTTCGATCAGGCGCAGCACTTCTCCTCATCATACCTTTGACAAAATCAACAAGAATAGGGGGTTCATCTTTCTCCGTCCAAGCACCCACCATCTGGAACTCAATCCCTTTAACCATCCGTAGCATAGAAGATCAGCTAGCCATTAAAAAGGCTCTCAGAACCTGGCTCTTCCCTTCAACAGCCTGACAAACACTACCAACTCCTGGAAGAATCTTTCTCAAGCCTTAATGGGAACGCCAGGGAACCTCAGGAGTTGACATGAGGGGCACACATTATCCCCCCCTTGAAGGAACCACAGTCAAGCATTTATGACATGTTCTGCAAGATCTTCTCCAAACAGGTATCAGTCTCTTCTATGGAATGGCAAGCACACACCCACAACAAAATATATTCACATCTGCATGGGTTTGGCCCTCTCACCTGCATACTTATCAATAACCTCTCCTCCATTACACACACTCATAACACACAGACGCCTATCCTATAGAATACAGCTGAGAACCATGCAAAAATTCAGACCAGCTGTTCATATAATCGGACCCTTCCGACTATCCCATTCCTGTGACAACTTGCCACAGCAGCCATTCTCTCACAGGATAACTACGGATAGCCGCCAGGGACCTAGCCACCCCGACCCACCTTTGTGGTGGCTAAAAATTCATACACGTATTGTAGAAATACTTTCTTCACCTCTTACCTCTGACTATGGTCTTCAGAAGGGCGTTCAACCCACAGTGCTTCGAGGCTATACCAATGGCAGTAGGCGTGATACAAGTGACATATAACATACCATAAAGGGAGAAATGCCAGAATGGTGCCTTGCAGCTTCACATGAGTTGTGTTTTTCTTTCATTGCCACTCAATGGTGCACCTATAAAAAGCAGGTCATTACCTTCTTGCCTGAGAGATAGCATCCGACATATGATGCATATTTGACCACAAACTGAACATTGCTGAGGACTGCATAGAAATGGGAGAAAGCCAAATAACTAGTGCCAGTTTACATTACCTGGAAAACACGGTTAAGCTTTTAAAGAATACAAATCGACTATGTCCCTCCAGGCCGCATCGCTCGCAATCCTTCCTGCTTCCTGGTTCCCTCCCACAGCCTCACCTGTGCACGCCCACGGTCCCCGATTGGCCCGCTTCTCACAACCCACTGACCCTAGCACCCCGTAAGCAGCCCAGCCCCTCTTTCCCATCCGCAACCACTGGAAGTGTGCAGGTGAGCCCATCCGTGTGCCCATCGGTGTGTTTTCAAACTTTCCAATCCCCCATTTTGGTCTTTTAGTGTCCCTCCAGGCCGCATCGCTTGTAATCCTTCCCGGTTCCTGGTTCCCTCCCACAACCCTCCCCTGTGCCCGCCCATGGTCCCCGATTGGCCCGCTTCTCACCACCCACTGACCCTAGCACCCCGTAAGCAGCCCGGACCCTCTTTCCCATCCGCAACTACTGGAAGTGTGCAGGTGAGCCCATCCGTGTGCCCATCGGTGTGTTTTCAAACTTTCAAATCCTCCATTTTGGTCTGTTAGTGTCCCTCCAGGCCGCATCGCTCGCATTCCTTCCCGCTTCCTGGTTCCCTGCCTGCCCACCGTTCCCGATTGGCCCAACTATCCTCTACTCAGCTCATCTCTGAACCCCCCAGGGCAGCCCTCTGCCCGGCAGCCTGTCGGCTAAGGACCGTGAGGCAAAGGACGGCTCCTACAAAGACGGCTCCAGGTCGTATCCGCAGGAGAAGCAAGAAGCCGACAATAAGTAAGTGTGGCAAGAGCAGGGTCAGAAGCAATTACTTCTCGCCATACTATCCAACCACTCATCTAACAAAGGATCACCACCGTAAACTCGTTATATCTGTAATATACTTGCATTTGGAAAATTTGAAAAATCTGTGAATTTATAAGTGTGCCCAATAGCCTCTCTGTGAATTTAAAAGTGTGCCCAATAGCCTCTCTGTGAAAGTTGCATTTAGAAGTGTGCCCAAAAGCCTCTCTTGGAAATTTGCATTTAGAAGTGTGCCCAATAGCCTCTCTTTGAAATTTGCATTTAGAAGTATGCCCAATAGCCACTCTGGAAAGTTGAATTTAGGAGTGCGCCCAATAGCCTCTCTGTGAAAGTTGCATTTAGAAGTGTGACCAATAGCCTCTCTTTGAAAGTTCCATTTAGAAGTGTGCCCAATAGCCTCTCTTTGAAATCTGCATTTAGAAGGGTGCCCAATAGCCTCTCTGTGAATTTAGAAGTGTGCCCAATAGCCTCTCTGTGAAAGTTGCATTTAGAAGTGTGCCCAATAGCCTCTCTGTGAAAGTTGCATTTAGAAGTGTGCCCAATTGCCTCTCTTCGAAAGTTCCATTTAGAAGTGTGCCCAATAGCCTCTCTTTGAAATTTGCATTTAGAAGTGTGCCCAAATAGCCTCTCTGTGAATTTAAAAGTGTGCCCAATAGTCTCTCTGTGAAAGTTGCATTTAGAAGTGTGCCCAACAGCCTCTCTTTAAAAGCTGCTTTTAGAAGTGTGCACAATAGCCTCTCTTTGAAATGTGCCCAATAGCCTCTCTGTGAATTTAAAAGTGTGCCCAATAGCCTCTCTGTGAAAGTTGCATTTAGAAGTGTGCCCAATAGCCTCTATTTGAAAGCTGCTTTTAGAAGTGTGCACAATAGCCTCTCTTTGAAATTTGCATTTAGAAGTGTGCCCAATAGCCTCTCTGTCAATTTAAAAGTGTGCCCAATATGAATGTGAATTCAGAATTGTTCCCAATAGCCACTCTGGAAAGTTGAATTTAGGAGTGCGCCCAATGGCCTCTCTTTGAAAGGTGCATTTAGATATGTACCCAACAGCCTCTCTGTGATACTTGAATTTAGAAATGCTCCCAGTAGCCTCTCTTTGAAATTTGCATTTAGAAGTGTGCACAGTAGCCTCTCTGTGAAAATTGCATTTAGAAGTGTATCCAATAGCCTCTCTGTGAATTTAGAATCGTTCCCAATAGCCACTCTCGAAAGTTGAATTTAGGAGTGCGCCCAATAGCCGGTCTGTGAAAATTGCATTTGGAAGTGGGCCCAATAGCCTCTCTGTGAATTTAGAAATGTGCCCAATAGCCCCTCTGTGAAAATTGAATTTTGAAGTGTGCCCAATTGCCTCTCTGTGAAAGTTGAATTTAGAAGTGTGCCCAAACGCCTCTCTGTGAACTGAGAAGTGTGCCCAATAGCCATTCTGTGGAAAGTTGCATTTAGAAGTGTGCCCAATAGCTTCTTTGTGAAAGCTGCATTTAGAAGTGTGCCCAATAGCCTCTCTGTGAATTTAAAAGTGTGCCCAATAGCCTCTCTGTGAACTGAGAAGTGTGCCCAATAGCCATTCTGTGGAAAGTGGCATTTAGAAATGTGCCCAATAGCTTCTTTGTGAAAGCTGCATTTAGAAGTGTGCCCAATAGTCTCTCTATAAATTTGGAAGTGTGCCCAATAGCCTCTCTGTGAACATAGAAGTGTGCCCAATAGCCATTCTGTGGAAAGTTGCATTTAGAAATGCGCCCAATAGCTTCTTTGTGAAAGTTGCATTTAGAAGTGTGCCCAATAGCCTCTCTGTGAATTTAGAAATGCGCCCAACAGCCTCTCTGTGATAGTTGAATTAGAAGTGTACCCAATAGCCCCTCTGAGAAAGGTGCATTTAGAAGTGTGCCCAATAACCTGTCTGAAAAGTTGCATTTAGAAGTGTGCCCATTAGCTTCTCTGTAAATTTAGAAGTATTCCCAATAGCCATTATGTGGAAAGTTGCATTTTGAAGTGTGCCCAATAGCCTAATAGTATAATACCATGCTGGGCCACAACAACTAATCTCCCTAATAAAGTCGATTTAGATTCATGCCTAATACCCTCCCTGTATAAAGTTGAATTGAAAGAAGTGCACCTATTAGCGTGCCCTAATTAATCTTATTAGTATAACTAACAGTATAGCTGTGTAATGTAGAATCTAAAAACGTGCCTAATAATCTAATAACCCCGCTATTCAAATTGAATTGAATCTAGACGTAGACCTAATATCTCTGTGTACAGGTGAACCTAGAAGTGTACCTAATAGACTAATATCATCTCTGTCTACAATTGAACCTAGAAATGCACCAAATAGTCTAGTATCGTCTCTGTCCAATCTGAACTTGAAAGCGTGCCTAAATGCGGGCCACCACTGAACTTAGAACTACAATCAGAAAACCCTCCTAAATCCACCTAAAAGCTCATACTAAACATGAGTGCACCCACTCCACCAGAGTCTGTCAGAAACGACCCCCGTAGACCGCCCCCACTCTCCGATCTGCCTTCCCTCCCGTCCCCCTTCCCAAATCACCCCACCCTCCTTCGCACTCCCTGCCACTGCCCTCTCCAAACACCAAGCCAGAGGGGCTCGATGGTGAGCCAATCACCCTAAAACCACTCCTCCACTTAACCCCACCACCGAGCAGCCAACGTTAATCACGCCTGCTCCCCTCACTATCATACCTGACACACCCCGCCCTGCAATCACCCACCTCCCGCCTTGCCCTCAAACCCCTGCCACCTTCCCCCCGACCGCACCCTTTCCCCTCCCTAAAAACTGCACGCCTAGCCCTAGCGAGAACTGAAGCTGCTTCCCTCTCTGACCTCCCTACCCTCTCTCACACACCAATCGCAACAAAGAAACTAAAGAGGAAACGTACCTGGTCCCCCTCAATCTCTCAGCACTCTTCGCCTCCCCTGTCTCGACCCACCACCTCAGTCCCGCAATCACCTCCTTTCCCCATGACTTCACCCTTCCTGAAACCCCTCTCCCTCGATTTCTCATCAACTGCAACTGAAACTCCTATCCGCCCACACCCCACCTTCAAATCCCCCGAACCAAACCCAATCATCCTATTACACGCAGACACCCAACCCCACCCTAAGCCTCCCAAATTTTCTGCTCGCCCACTATTCCCATTTAGCATCACCCACCCTACCCTTCTCCCTCCACTCTCTCCGCCACCACCCCCTCCTGCTCCAGCACAGAGACCAGATGTGAACTGCATCCTATTTAACACCCGATCTGTAGCAAAAAACAGACACTGCATCTTTGACCTCCTTGTCTCTGTCAAACCAGACCTAGTTTTCATCACTGTAACCTGGTTCTCTGACGACTTCGCCCCAATCGCTAATGAAGCCTTTCCCCCTGACTACTCCCTCATCCCACTGAACCGTCCCTCCAGAGGAGGGGGAGTAGCATTTGTCTTCAAGTCTCTCTTCCGCGCCTCAATCATTGAAAACCAACCCTCATTCCTTCTTGCAAATCTCTCCTCGTTAAACTATCCCTCTCCCCGTCGCTCTCACACAGCTTCCTAATAATCTACAGGCCCCCTGGCTATGATAGACAATTCGCAAACAACCTCTGCGACTCTATTGCCACCCTTCAACTAATCCATCCCAACCTCACCCTTCTTGGAGACTTCAACATATGGCTCGACATCCCCACCAACCCTATGACACACTCCCTGGTTGACGGTTTAGACGCAATCAATCTCCAACCCCACATAAACGGCCCGACTCACTATAAAGGACACACTCTTGATGCCATTTTTAGCTCCAACACCCTGATTCACTTAAAGCCCCCCACCCCTATCATCTGGTCCGATCACTTCATTCTCTCGTTCACCATTCGAACACCCGACCCCCTTCCCGTACTCGAATCTGAACCTCAGAATCTACGCAAATGCTGGAATAAAACTAATAATCACCCCAGACCTAGCCGAGGCACTCCTCCAGTCTCCACCTCCTACCTGCCATCTCAACAAACAACTAACCCCTAAGGCCTTTGTCTCATGGCTCAACGCATCTCTGATGCGGCTCACACCCCCTTGCAAACCATCAACCCGTCGTGGCCTCTTCCCCAGATGGTTCATTCCAGAGTTGAAGACCACTAAACAACTATACAAATACCTAGAACGCAAATGGCAGAAAGACAAAACCCAGGAGAGCAGGGCCACCTTGGCCCGACACCTGTATCAGTACAAGGCCGAAATCCGGAAAGCAAAAAAAGCCCACTACAACACCCAAATCCTAAACTGCAAAAACCCAAGCAAAGAACTCCACAAAATCATCTCCCAATTCACCAATCCGGCTTGCACCACGACCGTTCCGACCCCGTCACAATCACTGTGCGACTCACTCTCCCTCCACTTTTACACCACGGCTATCAAAAGCTCTAACCACCAAACTGGCTCACTTACATCCACCAGGCAATTCTCTGCCCGTACCGGCCAGCCCATCAGCTGCGACCTCCACGCAACCAACGTTCGAATCCTTTAGTCCAATATCATCAGAGCAATTTCTCAAACTTCTATCCGCCCGCAAACCATCTGGATCGCCGCTGGACCCTTGCCCAGCCACAACCCTCAAAGAAATGTTCGCTTCCACCTGCGCAGGAGAACACGCAAGATCTATCATAAATACCTCCCTTTCCTCTGGTATCTTTCCCGACGCATTCAAAACGATTCATGTCAAACCTCTAATTAAAAAACCTTTGCTCGACCCTCTCGAGCCCAAAAACTACCGCCCCATCTCAAACACCAGGTTCCTTGCCAAACTCATTGACCGAACTGCCTACTCCCAACTAAATGCCTTTGGCAAAGCCAACAATCTCCTAGACCCCGCCCAATCAGGTTTCAGAGCCCGTCACGGAACTGAAACCACCCTAACCTCAATCTGGGATGACCTTAAAATGACGGCTGACTCCAAGGGATGCGCCGCACTAATCCTTCTTGACCTATCCGCCGCCTTTGACAAGATCAAACACTCAATCCTCCTAGACCGCTTCCACTCCCTAGGAATCAGTGGAACCGCTCTTAAATGGATAGCTTCATTCCTCAAAGATAGGTACCAAATAACAATACTCTCCAGCTATACCTCCCAAGCCCGACCAGTCGACACGGGAGTCCCACAAGAAGCATGCCTATCTGCTCTCCTGTTCAATCTCTACCTGATCACCCTCCCACCAATAATTTGTTCACACAACATCCTGTGCTACAACTATGCTGACGACACTCAACTAATTCTAAAACTCCTGAACTCAAACCCCTACTTCCAATCTGACCTGGCCTCATGCCTCCTTGACATAGAACTCTGGATGACCCAAAGCCACCTCCTGTTAAACCCCTCTAAAATGAAAATCATGGTATGTGGCAACTCAGAACTTCTTCCGCACCCACTACCATGGCCATCCGCCAGGGGCAACTCACCGACCGCCTCCAAATCAGTGAAAAATCTTGAATGCACTCTGGACTCTGACCTAACAATGCACTCTGGACTCTGATCTCGCCAAGTCAACAACATCTCAAAGTCCTGCCACTACCACCTTAAAACCCTTAGGCGCATCTTTCCGTATCTCTCCTTTCCCAACAGACTCTCCGCGGTCCAATCAATCGTTATATCAAGACTGCACTACGCAAACCCCCTATACCTTGGAGTCCATGCGTACCAACTGAATAAACTCCAAAGGGCACAAAATGCGGCAGCCAAATTGCTACTTGCGCTTGGCCCAAGAGACCACGTCTCCCCAGCCCTTAAGACGCTGCACTGGCTTCCAGTAGCCCGAAGGGTGACTTTCAAAACCTTATGCATCTCCCATCGAGCACTGCATAAAACCAGACCTCAATATCTTCAAGACAAACTAAAACCCTATCACCCCCGACGCACCCTAAGATCGAGCTCAGCCGGCCTCCTAGTCATCTCGAAGACAAACTCAATCAGATCAGGCGGATCATCATTCTCAGCCTTGGCCCCCACGCTATGGAATTCACTCCCACCTCACATCCGCCTAACTGAGGACTTAACGTCTTTTCGCAAACTGCTGAAAACCTGGCTCTTCCCATAAAGCAACCCGTACCATACTAACCCAAACAGTCTAACAGCAACTCAATGACACCAATCCAACAAACTACCTGATGCGAGAAATTGACAGCTAATAACCCACAATATAAACTAGAAGGACAAACAGAATGAAATGAATAAAGTAGATCAAAGCAGTAAAAGGGTCAATAAGAATAAATCCTACGGAAACAGTAAAGAGAGTTAAACTGCTGAAATGACAGAATGCATGAGGTGTGAATGGCATGGATGAGATAGTTAGAATCGATGAAGCAGATGGAACAGATGAATGCACTGAGTGGAAGAATGCACGAATAGAAGAACAGATAAATACATAGTTCAAATGAGTGTGGAAATCGAATGAATAAGTAAATTGGATGAGTGTATAGAATGGATGAACATCTCGAACGGATGAGTGTGTAGAGCGGATGGGTGTGTAGAGCGGACAAGCGTGTAGCGTGGATGAATGCGTAAATACAGTGAAACGAGTAGAACTCAAGAGGGCGTAAAACAGAGGAATCTGCAGAACGGAGGAGCGTAATCCGGATGAGTATGTAGAGCAGATGAGTATGTGGAGCGGATGAGTATGTAAAGCATGTGACAGCTCCAGGTCGTATCTGCAGGTTTCCGCAAGAGAAGCAAGTACATCGCAAGAGTGTGGATAGCGGATGAATTCGGATGTGCGGAGAGTATGTTGATCGCTGGAGAAGATGAATGGATAGAACGAATGAATGAATAGAGCGGACGAGTGCGTAGAGGGGGTGAGTGCGTAGAGCGGGGTGATTGCGTAGAGCGGGGTGAGTGCGTAGAGGAGGAGAGTGCGTAGAGGGGGAGAGTGCGTAGAGGGGGAGAGTGCGTAGAGGGGGAGAGTGCATAGTACGTATGAAGGCATAAAGCAGATGAGTGCCTGGAGCAAAGGAACGCATAGAATTGCGTATATAGACGTATATATTATGGTTTAGAATGCAGAGAACGTTCGAAAGAGCATATAACCCATCATATCTCACCACCACGCTTACTCTCTCCTTTACATCACCACTCAACTAGAACACAGAGATACTATGACACCATTCGGTATAACTGTTCTCATACCAACATCCGCCGCTCACTCCACATCCCTCTATGTAACCACTGCTGGCTACACACCCCCAGCCAGGCGTTCTCCTCAGGCCTAACGCAGCCACATCCGGTCCGGATAAATCGTGCCAGAACGAACACATAATCCCGATCTCTCAACCACCTCACCTACAGCTAAGAAGCAGCTATTACACGAATACCACACGAGCTGCACACATATCCGGTGCTCACTCGCGCCTTTTGACTCCCTCTACTGATCTGAACTTCGGTTCCCAAGGGCGTTCAACCTACCAGCGCCTTCAGACCATACCAATGGTATATAATGCGCTATATAAATGCAAAATAACAATAACAAATAACAATAGAAGCAGAAAAGAACTGGAATCCTAGAGCTTTTAACTGAAATTTGGTGCACATAAAATTAACGGGAGCTAGCTGTGGGCGGTTGTGTCAGATGTGGAGCCTCTGTTTACAGTTCCTTGAAACTAAACAATTCAATTACAAAGATACAACCACAATGCGCCAATGAGCCCTCATTATTGCATTTAATTAAGCGATTTAACAAGACAAAACAACTTCTGGACCAGCTGACACGTGTTTCGAGCTTAATGTATTCACATGTAATTTCATTAACTAAAAATGCATCATGTTTTTAAATGAAGCCTCATATTGTACAAGACAAGCCATTTCATTCAAAATATGTGAAATAATGTCAAATATAAAAGTGTTGCATTTATAAATGTATTAAACATAATACTTGTATGTGTGACTTTACATAGGGAATACATTACTGTTTAAACCTGAATGGCCAGATTGGTATTCCAATGTAGCTTTGCCTTTGCTAGTTGCTGACTCTTCCAGGGAACCTGACAACAAACTAGCTCTTGTTTATCCCTGCATCCATTTCTGATGGGGGATGTTCAGATTATCTTGTCCCTTTGGAGACCGACTTAATTTTCTTGCATCAAACACAGTGGGTCCAGAACTGCAAAGGAATTGCCAAACCCCAGGCCTTTTATGTTTTTTGGGATGCCTCTGCCCACATGGGCTCATCTCAGTTATAAATATTCTTTTAAAAATTCCAGTAGATCCGAATCTATAGTCCTCTGAAGAGATACAATCTGAACTGACCACACTGGCCGCCATTATCCTGACTATGATCTCAACTCTTCGCTTGCCCATGGGAGAGGGTTGTTCTCCCTGCACTGGAGTCTTTTGTCCTGGAAAGGGCCTGGCACTGCTTGGAGCAATAGACCAGACAGAGCACTGTTTACTCTGACTGTCGTGGGTACACAGAGGATTGTCTGCTTGGCACGAAGTCAAGCTGCACTGCCTACAGGTAAGGTGTTATTGCTGAAAGTTTGCAAGTTTGCAAGGCAACCTCTCATACCTGTTAGTATGGCTCAGATGCAGGAATTGATTGCTGCAGTGCAGACTTTGACAACCGAAGTGCAAACTTTAAAAAACGAAAATGCTGTTCTTAGACAGGCTATGGCCAACCGTGAATCCCTTTCTGTATCCGAGCCATACTAACAGGTATGAGAGGTTGCACTGCAAACTTTGAGCAATAATGCGTTACCAGTAGGCAGTGCAGGTTTACTTCGTGCTTATCAGTCAATCCTCCCCTGTAGCCACGACAGACAGAGAAAACAGTGCTAAGCCTGTTCTATTGTTTCAAGGAGGGCCAGAACCTATCCAGGACAAAAACTCCTGTGTAGGGAGAAAAAACCTCTTCCGTGTGCAGGCGAAGAGTTGAGGTCGTGGTCTGTGTGTTACGTCCATGAGCTGGCTGCCATCTTGCTGAGGAACTAGACCGTTGCAGACGAATCCTTAGGAACGGAGGGTGATGTCGGAAAACCCTACAAGGGAGTAGCCGCCCCTGATGTCTAAGAGAACAGTGAGTACTGACACAGATCCATAACTGACTGGTGAATTTTGACATGGAAAACATAGTCATTTAAAAAGAGATATTGAGATGAAAGGGCGCTTGGATGAACCACTTCCATTTCCACAGAGACTGATGATATTTCAAATGAACAGTAACATTTCACCAATGACATTGTGTTGAAGCAATAGGACCCTGACTTCGATGCACCTAAATTATCTAAGAGAATTGGGAGAGGTGATTATTTGTCCTTTCAGAAAAATCAAATTTGAGTGGCTACGTAATCTAGATGAATCAATACTCTGTGCATTATAAATTGATGGCACAGCTTCCATAAACACAAACCTGTAGACTGGGATGCTACCCACCAGAGGTTTTTTCATTTACATGCATATGCTGGAAACCAATCACGCCATGTGGCACAACAGAACATATTGCCAATAGGAAACCTCCAGCAAAATACATTTTTCTGTGTAACTTTTCTCTGATAACAATACTTGTTTTTTAAATTGGAGAAAATAAAGTAAAATGTTTTAAATTGTCAATTATAAAAAAAAAAACACATTGCATGTAAATGTATGGGAAGCATCTGAACACACAAGCCGATAAGCAGCAATGTAATTATTGAATTGACTGTGCTTAGAAGATGTAGTGTAATTTTCAGAATTAGAACTATTTAGGCATGTAAGTAGGTGATTCATGGTGTGACTGTATCTGTGCACTAATTCTTCACCAGCATGAATTTAGGGGACCACCTTTGCATGGATTTTACTTTAATAATAAAACAAAATATTGATTCCTAATACAGCCGGCTTCTTGCCGCAGAATTGTGGGGTTGTATAACAGGGGTCTTATATTACAGATAGCCACTTAGTGAAGAACAACTATAATATACGAAGATATCATTACAAGTTGTACCATATCAGTTGTGGAATTATAAGCAAGTGCTGGCTTACTGCATGTTGCATTCTGGCACATATAGCTCTGTATTAGAAGCCAGGTCTGCAAAATGTGACTTGTAAACTTTGCTTCAAGCTATTTCATCATCCTCATCACCTGCTTCTCTCTAAAAATGTTAGGTGAGAACAGTGGGTAGTGCTTTGTCACCATTACTTTCTTGTGGGCTATTGAATTTGTGTACATTACAGATATACTTTGGCACTTTACATGCAGATCACTGTTGTGTGGCACATTATTGGCATATTAAGGTATCCCCGGCATATATGGCGGTGCAAGGGAATGTGGGACATTCATGAATTAGATCAGTTTGGAGAAAACGTTAAGCTGATCTTGGTGAAACTCCTAGGGTTATTGTGTAATCCCGCAGAAAGCTCTTTTAAGTTGTCATCTAAGCACCACAAAAAAATTGGTTGCTGTCTCCACCCCTGATCTCGAAAGTTCAACAAAGTTTTGGACAGGTCAGACATCATAGTGGAGATAGTTGAGGAGAACGCTGCTTCTTATTGTCAATGTGGACCGTTTCTGGCAGCGGGGAAGGTTCTGTGCACTCTGATGCCATCAAACAATATGCACCAAGGGAATTAGGCCCACCAGAAGTAGCAAGTCCATCCCTATAGATTTACAAGGAAGGTGCAATACAAAAAAAATAATGATAGTGAGCCCGTTCTTATAGGGGGAGTTGCCACGTACTTCCTGGGTCCTCTCAGTTAGGCCATTGTATCTATCTGGTCCCATTTTACTGCCAATCCAATAATGGAACCAGGACTCTCACTGTGTCCTGATCCCAGAATGAGGCATCTGCTCCTACTATGCCATGTTCCCACTATGGGACAAGGGCTGTCATGATGCCCTTATTCCAAAATAAGACAGCTGGTCCCAGGATGTGGCAGGTGCCCTCAGTGTCCTCAACCCAATGTTAGACTGCCACACTCACTATCCTATTATTTGATAAAGCTGCTGCTGCCAATATGCCCTGATCGCAGAATGCCACTGCCACCTGCAATGTGCCTTGATAGTATAATGTTCACCACTGCGCTCTAATCCTAGAATTTGACCACTCCCGCTCCCTGCGCCCTTATCCTAGCACTGGACAGCCATCACCAAACTGATCTGTGAATGACCATAGACAGGATATCTTAGCGCTTAGAGCCGAATGTGTATCTT
Source organism: Ambystoma mexicanum (assembly GCF_040938575.1). Classification (NCBI taxonomy): domain Eukaryota; kingdom Metazoa; phylum Chordata; class Amphibia; order Caudata; family Ambystomatidae; genus Ambystoma; species Ambystoma mexicanum. The sequence goes on from NC_090922.1 coordinate 188,792,671, forward strand.
ATGGCAACAGTGATGTTTTCAATGCCAAGAGGATAACTGGAAAACCTTGAACACCTGACAATTCTGGCAGCACAAGGTACCTGGACGGGTTTTTATTAACACAGAAATCTATGTACAGATGTCAAAACTCATAGTATTACATTTTATGGCATTAAAGAATAATGCAATGCATCAACCAGGCACAGAATGCGGGAGCGCGTCCACTTGCTCCACGTGTGTTGATTGCAACAAAGATGATAATACTGACGACTTCCGAGTTACGGAAGGGGCGAACAGCTCCTTCTCTGGCCTTCCTTTGTACCTTTGCCACTCCGTTCGGTCCTTCTTGCATTACTCCGGTCCTTTCCATGGTGTATGAGGGTATTTCCTGGGTGTGTTTTACTTTCTGAAGTACGTCTGGACCTCTCCTTCCCAACCACACCCAAATATCCCTTACAAAGAAGACCAGGATGCCCCACCGCAGAAAAGTGCACTCATCCTCTGCAAAGTAGGTCCTTCATCATTTCAAGATTCCTTCATTTTCACTCGGTTAAATGTTTCCATACAGTCCCACTTAAACGTTTCCTTGTTTCTGTCCCTCCTCCAGTTTCTCCATTCATCTCTTTGTCTATGGTTTATTTATTTCACCACACCAAATTCTCTATACATCTCTTTTGACAATTCAAGCATTCTTCCTCTTTTTCTTCTGTACATCACTCCACCATTTTACGTAAACTTTACGAACCATCTTTTTCAACTGATTCCTTCCAATTGTCCCATCTTTTTATTGCAACCTTACCCCGGCTCCCTCTCTTTCACTTGCTAGTTTTTCGAGTGCGTCTTTTTAAAAAAAAAACCATGACAACTCTCTGTTGCTCCCACAATTATTCCTTCATTTTCCCAAGCTTATATTCTAGTGCTTCTTCTTTTCCAATATGTATTCGTTCCCTCTCCTCTTGCATTTGCCATGCGCTGCTCATTCTGCCCTTTCTTTAACCCATTTCCGTCATTGAAGCCTTCCTCCGTTAGCTTTACCATCCTTCATCTTTCCCTTACCTGCTTCTGCCGTCTGCTGTTGCTTCTTACTCCTTTGTGGGCCCTTTTCCTTCATCACTTTCAGCCCCTATTGTCTTTCTTGCTCCACCCTCCTTCCTCTTTCACCTGCTCAGTCACTCCTTCCTTGCCGTTTACCTTCCACCTTCCATTTTCCACAGTATCCCAAGTCTCCCTTCGTTTTCTTCTTCATATTTTCTTTCCTCTTCAACGGGTGGTTATCATGTTCTTTGCTTTTGGGCCACATTAAAAATTGTGAACAGATGGTCTCAACAGTAGCAGTTTATTTGACCAGAGTGCATCACTCCATTTCATGTCTCGGTTCTCACTCATGCTCCACGCTTTCTGGCATGGAAGCCAGTCTGCGAGGCTTCACTCAAAAGAAACAATCCCTATCAATCCAAGGGTCCAATGTCACAGTCCAACGGCAGGTCACCGTGCTCCGGTTCAGAAGCTAGATTGAAGCACCGTGACACGGATGGCCTCCTCTCCCTCCTTCAGGTACCCAACAACCTGGTCCAGATTTGCTTTGGAAAAGTCCACTCTCTCCAGTTGATACCCACAGTTGGCCACCCGCCCATTGCACCCAGGCATGAGGCTTGGCACCTGCTCCTGATTGAGGCAAGTCACCCGGTCCTTTTCAGTTGTTTCGCGGTGCTCGTGCACTGTCCAGTTCTCATAGCACTCTACCATGTCATTTTCGTGAGGCCGCCGGTCTGTTTGGCTCGCTGCTGAATCCGACACATCTGTGTTCTCTAAGTGCTGACTTTGGTTGTTGCTGCTTTCAAGGTGGCAAGCTGTGCGGTCTGATGGTGGACGTGATTGATTATAGTACCGGGACACCACTCGATTTCCTGGCTCATCTGTCCCTCTGTGTTGGCCAGACGTGCCGTGGCATAGTGTTTGGGGGTGGGTAGCAGAAGAGTTGAGCTGTGGGCTGGAATACACTTCCTGCAAAAGGAAGTCCCAATCTTCAGCCTCCTCTGGAACAGAATCATCGCTGTACTCATCTGCCAATGCCTTGGCTGGGGGAGAGAAGTTAAAAAGCACAGATTAGGACATGTGGAAAAGAAAAAATGTGAAAGCACAAACATTACAACCTGCACCCCAGATGATGCCAATTAATGCTTTGAGTGCCCGATTAGATTCACGGCCCCCTTCTTCTGCAGTGGGTTTACTTTTACCTGGTTTACTCTATGATAGAAATTCTGAAAGACTATGAACACTGTTCCGCAATCCTCGGTTCTAACTTGGATTACTGTACTGTCTGGCAATTTTAATGTCAAAAATCTAAATATGGAACTTTTTCATCTTTGAGTATCCAATCTTTTACATTTGTTATCTGACAATTCAAAGAGATGAAGAAGGGCTAGCCAACGTACACATTCCCAAGTACACAAAAGGTTTTTTCTTCAAAGGCATGGACATCATATGGGTCCTGTGACGAATCTGAGTAGGTCGTCCCTTCTCCCCTAGGTGGGACCTTTCCCATGGGGCCAGGGCGGTGTGCCCACAGGACAAAAGTTCCCCGGGGGGATGGTGCATCGGTGGAGGATCACATGGGAGAGGAAGCCCCTTATGGGATTAGGGACGACCATTCCCAGAGAATGCGGCATCCTACTGCCTTAGCAGACCCCCCCCATCCTTCCCTCATATCAAGTTCTGACTCACTCTCTCCAGGCAGTGTTAATATCTGTTATTGTGAGGCTAAACCACTTAATACGACAGAGCAGACTAACAGTCCTGGAATGACCAAATGGTTCCCATTTTGCTCTACCAGGACTACTGTGATGAAGAAGAGGATCAGGAGTATGATGATTATTTATTTATGGTTTGCTTGTTAGGCGCTTATACAGCAAGTAAAATAATGTTTCAAAGCATCCACAGGGCAAGGGGAGTGAACAAGGGAGTGAAATATATTATATACCACAATATTTAATAAAAGGAGTGGAGGGACAAGGAGGAAGGACATACCTACTGTGCCTTGTGAGTATTCAGAGCATACAAGTGGAGCAAGTAAAAGGGCGTAAGTGCTGGCGAGTCCGGCTCATGGGGGTAGCCACAGATGAAGTGCTTGGGTTGTTGAGTGCTACATGGCCAGGGACCACGTTAGGAGTAAGTACGAACCTCCAGGGTGGAGGGTGTGCCAAGACAAGTGCTGAGGGTAGACAGGAGCTGGGCCGATTGGATGTGGGAGGTCAGGGGCCCCAAGGATGCATAAGGGCCCCGGACAGCAATCACAGCAACTGTGGGATTAGCAGAGAATAAGGGAAGGAGGAGGTGAAGACGAAGGTCTTGAGAAGCTACTGGAATTTAAGAAAGTGCTGCTCAAGGCGCAGAGACAGGGGGAAGCTGTTCCATAGGAGGGAGTCCGCTGAGGAAAGCGATCGACAGCCTACCTTCTGGTTAGCAAAACGCTTTACACACAAAGAGTTGGTGCCAGAGGAACATAGTGGTCTAGAGCGAGAGTATTTAGCATGATTAAGTTGAAGATAGTGTGGTCCCCGGGCCCAGACAGCTTTGTGGATGATGCAGAGGGATTTGAATTTAATCCGTGCAGCAACCGGGAGCCAATGAAGATCTTTTAGAGCAGGAGAGATGTGGCCCCTGGGCTTAAGGTCAAGGATAAATCTTGCTGCCCTATTCTGGATTAGCTGGAGGGGTCAGAGTGAAAGAAGGTAGATTCAGGAGGAGGCTATTGCAATAGTCAAGCCTTGAGAGAACCAGTGCTCGGGTAACATTGAGCCTCTGGGGGAAAGTGAGGAAAGGGAGAATTCCTTTGAGAAGGAAGAGCTGACTTCTTGGCAATGTCCTGAGTGTGAGTCTTTCACCTTTTCGACTGGTCCAAAGAAATACAAAAATGTAGAGGGAAACAAGATAGAGAGAGCAGGACTCGAGCGAGGGAGCTGGGCAGACGATGACCCAGCGTACCGGGAACCGAAGCATGAGACGCTGTGCACAGAGCTGAGTGGGAGCGTGAAAGCAGGCAAAGGAGGAGGAACACCTTTGCACGCTGCACGGACGAACCTATGGGCGTCCCGAAGCCTTGGAACCCACCAGGAAGCAAAGCCCTGTCCCGCAAAGCTAGAAGGGACTGGCAGAGTGGCTGCCAATAAGAAACTGAAGAGAAACGGATTGGCGGGGAAGCAAGCAACCAAATCCTGCCGCAGCCCTAGAAGGAAGCACCACTGCCCGGAAGATGCGCACCAGAGAAACGGGTTCTCTGGCAGAGTTGAAGGTGCTGAGGAAACAGGAACAAGAGAGTGAGAGGGTCTGGGACACCGGCAGAAGATGGGAAATTGAAGAAGGGGGCATATGCTTGGCAGGAGTGTAAACCAAGCTGGACAATTACTTGGCAGGAGTGTACTATTATGCTCAACCTTCGCGAGTCTGGGACGCGTACCCTAAGAGTGTTTTAGAGCAATGAGAACAAGAGGTTCGAGGTCCCTGAAGATAAGAGACTGTTTGGATGAGAGCCCCATGCTTGGTAGGAAAATACACCAAGCCGGTATTATAAAGAATTGTGAGTCTGGGACTCGCACCCTTACGAAGACATAAAATACAGTGACATTTACCTGAGAAGGTACATGGGCCCTCATTACAACCCCGGCGTTAACCAATGGCGCTATTAGCGCCATGGTTAACACCTATAACTTACCGATTCCACCATGGTGAAATGGGGAATTACCACCCCATTCCAAGGTTGGCGGGGCGGTAATTCCCCATTTACCATTGGCCCTTCCCCATTCCCATTTTTGCCCCATAGGGCTCAATGGGAAAGGGGAAGGTGGTAATTACGGTACCACAAATTGCGGTACTGTAATTACCTTCAAGGTCCTTTTGCGGGTCCCTACCTTAACGGCTGGTCCAGACCCAGAGCCGCAAAGGGACCTCGTAGTAAGGCGTTAACGGCGCCGCAACCTTTTACGGCACTGTTAACCCCTTAACGCCTGGGTCGTAATGACCCCTGTGGTCTTTAGGACCCAAAGAAAAGGAAAGTAAAACCAGAGTGAATCCAGGGTAAGGAGCAAACCCCTACAAACCTGTGACTTTTACCCGGTAGAACATTTATTTTGTCGTTTGGACCACCCAAGACATTGGGAACTTTTCTGTTGGCAAGAGTTATCATGAACACTTTACTTTGGAAGAAACCAACCCAACACAGTGATTTAGGTTATTAGTGTTAGGGACACGAAAGTAACAGACATTGGCCCTCATTACGACCTTGGCGGAGATCCATGGTGCTATTTGCACCATGGTCCATGGCGCTAAGCTGCCAACTCCGCCATGGTGGTTGGCGGACTTACCGCCCCATTCCGACCTTGGCGGGGCGGTAAGTCCCCAATCCCCATTTACCCTTCCCCATTTCTGCCCCATAGGGTATAATGGGAGTGGGGAAGGCGTTAATTACGCCACCGTAAATTACGGTGGCGTAATTAACAACAAGGTCCCTTAGCGCCATGGATTTTAACGCCTGCTAAAAGCAGGCGTTAAAATCACCATGGCGCTAAGGGAACTCGTACTCAGGCGGAAAGGGGCGCCATGGTTTACGCCGGCGTAAACCTCTTTCCGCCAGGGTCGTAATGAGGGCCATTATGTTTTGACATCCTGACATATTCCTTAGTTTCCTTTGAGGCCGGGCAACCCCTCCTAGTACATAGGGATAGAGAGGTCTTCTCCCAACCCTTTTATTGGTTAATAAATGTTTATAGAAACAAATATCTCACTTGTGTCTGAGCCTTCCTCCAGCACCCTTACATTTTCTCAACCATTAGAGTTATGTAGCTGAAAAGAGTACTCCCCCGTGACCCTGGAATACAGGTACCCCTAAAATGATTTCTAAAATGAGAACACTGCTGTCCAGAGATATTGTGTAAGGAGTATGTGGGAGAAGAATGGCTGAAGGGATTTCTTGAGTGTTTCCAATGATCTCATTTCACAATTTGTCTCCAAGAAACAATTGGAGCAATTGGTGCATGAAAACCGTTTCTGAAATGATGGAATGTGCATTGACAGAGTCTGGGCTTCAGTTCAAAACACATTTGCAAAGATATGCCATTTTCAAGCTGATGCCGGTTGATGACATGTTGTCTTTTCTGGTCACTAACAATCGTACCATAAGCACAACATACTAATTTCACAACAGTGGATTGATAATTTAGCCATTTAAGTGAAACGTAGCTACAATATTGTCCTGGGAGGATAGCTCAGTGGCAACGTGCTCGCCTTGGAAGCAAGACGACACGAAGCAACACAGGTTCGATCCCCAGGTCTGCGCTTAGAAACCTCTGGGTATTTAAGCGTGTTATTAATATGTAACTAAGATAACAACAACAACAAAATATTGTGTAACAGCGCCTTGATGCCCCCGGGCTGTGTGAGTGCTTTAAATAAATAAAAAATAAATATTCCAGGCTCAAAAATACAGTGAAGCACACATTTCCAGGGAGCTTGACCAGCAAATGTGGTGCACAAATCTCATTTTGTTGGCCATGGATTAATACAACAAAAAAAGACAACAATTAATCTAAACCCCACATCTAAAAAGGAGCCCAAGAACTGCTGTGGGAGCCCTGGATTTAAATATTGACCCCCAAACATGTGACCTCATCATAACATTTGGTAAAATCATAGCCTCCTTACCGGTCATGAGTTTGCTGCGTTGCGAGGCCTCTGTGGCCAGAGTGTAGGACAAGTTCACAATCCGATCTCGCTGACCCTCGGGGGCAATAGAGTAGTCCTCGTCGGGCTGCAGGTCAAGCCCTCTTGGGGACATCCCAGGACTAAAACATCAATCATACACATGTTGAGAATATGACCTGGCTGGTAATGGGTTTTATACTGAGACAATGTGCACATACCCACAACAAGAACTGTTCTCCCCCTTTTACTTTAAAAAATTACTTTTGAAAATTATCGTACTATCTACCCCCATCCCCTGCCCACGCCATACTCCTTTTCTCACTCGCCACATCTTCCCAATGTCTGCACCCTGGTACTCTTTGACCCTGCAATTTCACATGTGTAAAGTTTACTCCAAGGCAAAGGCATGCCTTCTACCCAGCGCTGTCAGCAACATCCAATTTGCCACACTCTTTTGCTTTTGCTTTTTCCCTTCTCAGCAGATCCTGATCTCTCACTTTTAATCTTTCCTTTTCTTGTGGAAGTTCCTTGCCTCCCTGTTTCCCTATTTGGCCCACCCACTTGCTTGAGACTCTTGCTCTCGTTGGCTGCTTGCTGCGTGCATGTCAAAGTGACAGACAGGTTTAGCCCCATCAGACAGTACAGACACTGCCCGAATGGGACGCCCAGTGGCCTCACCTCCTAGCAGATACCATGGTCTTCATCGGTGATGCAGCTCCTCCAGACTCATCACAATGGACAAAGGTTCCCTTCAGTTGGCTGGGAAACTAAAGTGAAAGGCAAAATACAGCACTTTATGAAATCCTCAAACAAAAAGATATAAACTCTACTAGCACAAATAGATGCATCAAAACCAGCCTCAGAATATCATCTGACTCATGGGGCAACTTGTAGTGTTACAGAGTGAGCAACAACTGTGAGCAAAAAATGAAGAGGGTGGAGGGAACTGCAAAACTTTAGAAAAACAGTAAACCGCCTTCCCTTGCTTAGGGGCCTAGAAATTATAACCTTTCCTTAAATGCATGAATAGGCTGAGCGAATAAAAATGAATCAGTCTTCCTGTGCCCACCTCGAATCTGTTTTCGATGTTTCCACCTTGAACATCATTGCCAGAGCTTGCTGTCCTCAATAAGCGGCGGCTCACGGTCACCAATTTGCTGCTTGTCCTCACTGGTGGGGACACTCTGGCCACAGACGACATCTCCTGACTGCTCCTGGACGTCACACTCACTGGCACCAGAGCTGGTATCGTGGACGTCTCGCCCCCCTTGCTCCCTGAGGATCCATCAGCAGGGGCTCGGTCTCCGGGCACCACAATGTTTCCGGGTGGTGTCCCTGGCTCCAGGAACCATGCAGCCTTTGTTTTATCCCGCTGTGATGTCGACAATGTGATGGGGTAATAGTTAGAGGTGACTTTTACCAGGGCTGGTTTCTGGCGATTTGGCAGCTCTGCGGAGGTGCTGTCCGGATGAGATTCAGAAGTTGGTGATCTTACCTGGGGGAAACAGCCCGGGAACAGAGAATTCTTAATTGCATTCTACTTTCATGGCCAAAACAGGCCTTTTTTCATGTATTCTCTTTTGAATATATGCTTGCCTTATATTCAGTTAAAGAGGAACATTCACACACATCATGTTAACCAAACATCTCTCTCGCTTCAACGTTTCATTAATTTTCTTTTTTCCATTTTATTGGTTTTGCAAAAGGGGTATAATATAACTTCTCCATAGCTATATCAAATTATGAGCAAGTGTGGATGGCTTATGTTACTTAGTCACTTATCATCCCACACAGATAACTTAAGGTCAAGCCATACCAGCTGAACAGTGACACTGGTTCCAAGACGCCTCACTCCTATACTTCATTTTCATGCTGCACATTAAGGAGATCCTTGTTAAGCCCTGTGGACAGGGTCTTTATGCAGGTCTTCCTTATTTAGGTACCAGGCGTTCCCTTAAATTGCACAACGCTCTCTAAATGGTAACGTGGCAGGGCAGCTCAGGCTTAACTCTTAGAGGTGAGGGGGGAGTTAGCAGGTACGGTACATGTGTTTCACAGATACATAAGAGATTGTCAAAACACTATCAGCCTGATTCACAGAGCGTTTTCCTCTGGGATTGCACTATTGTAAACGCTTCTGGGAATCAGGCTCTATATTTCTTCATGGAAGGCATTGTATCAATAATAAGACAGACACAAGTGACCACAGTTCAAGGATGTATATCGAACTTCAACAAGGGTGTGATAAAAGCCCATCTAATCCTAAATCTACAGATGGGAGCAAGCTACGATCATCAACTAATAATAATGCAGTCCTAGGGGAGGCTCGTTAAAATAAAAGGGCCTATACTAAGCAAAACTACTGCCAGTCCTTACCTCTAAATACAAATAGTGTGGCGGCGTAGTGTTCACGAAAAATAAAGAATTGTTCACATAAATGATATGTCAGGATGTTCAGACCATTGGCCTCCCTTCCCCACGTTTTCAGCAAGGGATAAGGCAGTTCACTCGAGCAAAGCACACACTCTGTCTTCTTTGGCACAAGGATACAGTTCCATTACCAGCATCAGGGCCTTTTGTGCCCAAGTCTCTTTACTTATCAAAGTCTCTTGATTCAGAGGGCCTGATGTATCAAAAATAAAACACAAAGTTCTTTTCCTTTTATAACTTCTCAATTCAGGTGATTCACCCAGGATCCCCTCAGCCAGGCTCAGATCCCTTTTTATACCACAATCGTTACTTTGGATCCTCCTCTTCCGGGCTCAGATCACCTTCTCCAATGTTTAGAGAATATTCTTTCTCGGGTGACTCACGGTTCACCCCGGATCCCCCTCAGCCAGGTTCCAATTCTTCCTCTTATGCAATTATTCTCCCTCAGCCGGGCTCGGACCAATTTAAGTTCGCATTAGCTATCGAAGACTTTCGAATGTGCACAGGGTTTAGCTTGACCCGTTGCAGGACCACTTCGATTCCACAATTTACATTTGTCACCTCTCAGTTGGATACTTAACAGAGACCTTCGAATGACACCCACGTGGTGCCAGACCACTTTGTATATGGTATCTATCTTGGCTTCAAAAGTTGTCACTCCTTGGATGTTAAATTATATTCGCGTCACTCTTCACATACGCTTCACGCACTGTTCTCTTCAGATTTCTTCATACAATGTTGCCGTTTGCATCCTTGGCTCTAACACAGACATGTCTGCTATCAGTCTCCCAGACTCAACGGCTGTGCCGACTTTACTGGCGTTGCTTTGTTGTAGGAGCCAAACACAGTACCACAGCGGCACACTCTATTCCCTGCCTTGGTTACCAACGCAGGAGAGCCCCAGGTACCTCCGACACACAATGCACGCTTCTTCAGCTTTGATTCCCGGTCTTATATTTCTTATTCTCAAAGGCTTGTGAAAGTAGCAGTTTTTCTCCGAAAAGGTCAAGTGCACTTCCATCCTTGCAACCCTCTCTGGTCTTGCCATCTTTCTCCTCATATTAAACTGCCATCTTGGAACTGCTGCTTCCTCGTGGGTTTTGCCTTGCTCAGAGCGTGATTTCGTGCTCCGCGTTTTATACGTGTGGGAAGTGCGATGGAAACCAGGTGTGTGTGATTATCAGTAATTGCCAGACTCTGCCTGACCGTTGTGTGGGGACATGTCAGGTATACGGCTCGGTGTGAGTCTGTTTTCTCTAAAAGTGAGCTGTCCACGAGAAAGTGTTTGTGTCGGGAAAGGGGAGAGGGGGTTGAGTTCCTAAGTGTCCTACCTGGGAGGATGGTGAAAAAGTGTTACAGAGAAGGGGATACCGCGTCTCACCATTCGGTGTCCCACATCCAGAAGACCCCTCATCCAGGTGATCCTCCCGCACTGGTCCACCCCCAGAAAGTGGATCCAAAAGCAATGGCCGTATCCTGGCCACCTGGATGACAGATCCCCAGGGTCTAGCGGGTGAGACACCTTCTGGTTTCTCACACATGCCAGAAGACAAAGAACTGCAGAGCTTCAGACTCATCCCTCGTTTCCTGTCTTCACAGACACTCTGGAGCCTCTGGAGGCTTCACAAAGGGTTCCCACAGAAGACAAAAGTCAAACCAGGACCTTCCCCACCCAGCAGAGTAGAAGAGGGGCCAAGAAAGAAAATGTACACAAGAAATTGTGAAAAAAGAACAACGTCACAATTTTCGGTCAATGGTGACCCTTCTGTGCATTACTGTAGTACAGCCCACATGTACAAACTACAGAGATGTCAGTAGAACACGCCCATTGCCTCCAGCCATTCAGGTATGCTTGTCACTGTAACAGAAATGTTACAGGAGCATTGAGAAAGGGGATACAGTGTTACCCCTCAGATCTCCACATAAGGTGGTGTGTGCTGATCTCACAAAAAGAAAGGTAAGAAGGATAAAAAGTATCCCTCTATCCTTGGGAACATTAGTTCTCAGAAGGAAAATAAAATAAAAAACAAAAGGAAAGCTCAAGGGGCTCCCAGCCATTCTGCACCGAGACTGCTGTGTGTAGCAAAAGATGGCAATAAAGTTGGAGGTAAGTAAGACTCCAAAAATAAGGTCTTGGGAGAGACAACAATGACTCCCATAACCAGAGTAAAAGAAGGGGTAAGTGGGGGGAAAAGTTCCCACTCACGCAGGAACATAGCAAAGAAATCCGTAAGTCCAGCAAAAATTGATGGGGCATCTCACAGGTGAAGGAGGTTTGGCAACAGTACCGCTTTGATACTTCTAGAGCACTCAGCGGCATTCCACACAGTTAACCACGACATCCTCATCATGAGACTGGAAGAATTTGGAATCACTGACAACACCTTACTATGGATCAAATCCTTCCTTACAAACAAAACAGAAACGATATGGATGATAACTTTCAAATCAAACCCAAGAGAGTCATCATGCGGAGTCCCACAAGGATCATCCTTCTCCCCATTACTATTCAACATCTACCTGTCTCAGCTAATAAAGATCATCGAAAGACACAGCCTCACCCGTTACAACTACAATGACGTCACACAATAGTCTATAAAATACAAGACTCACAAGAAGAAAACTCAACGTTAGAGAACTGCCTTTGTGAAATATACAACTGGAACAACTCAAACTACCTCAAACTCAACCCAGGCAAAACAGAAATGATGATCATCTCAAAAAACAGAGTAGACAACCACTACATCCCCTGGCCAACAGAACTGGGTGAAACCTCAGCCCCATCGTCGATTGTTGTCCATCGGGACTCCCAGGTTTTTTACAAACGTACTCTAGAGCCACAAGTAAATGCCCTATTCAAGAAATGCTTCTTTCTCCTGCGAGCAGTAAAAAGGATCTTACCATTCCTGTCATTCACTAACAAAACAATTACTGTCATTGCTCTCGTTATGTTCAGATTAGACTACGTCAATAGCTTATATCTGGGCATGCCTGAATGACCTCTAAAAAAACTCCAACGCATACAAAATGTGGCGGCCAGACTGCTCCTTAAACTACCTCGTAGAGAACACATCACACCAGTGCTGAAAACGCTACACTGGCTAACAATCAAACCGCAAATCAAGATCAAATCAATGTGCATAACGCACAGAGCAATCCACGACCAAGGCGCAGAGTTCCTTGGAAGAAAGGTAAAAGTATATAGCACAAGAAGGCCACTCAGATCCAGTAGCGACATCCGTTTGGAACCAAACCCATACATCAAAAGAAAACTCGAGACAATCCTCTCTCTCTCTCACCTCGCACCAAAAACCTGGAATGAACTACCAAAGAACATATGATCACCTCCTATTCAGGAAACTGCTAAAATCCTGGCTCTTCATCCCAGAACTAGAAAGAAAGCCTATAGGGGCAATACACAGCTGAAACAATGCTGAGAGAGGAAAACGATCCCCCTATTCCCTAAGCCATCGACCTTCAACAGAAGTAAGGGATATACCAATCTACAACATATCTACTTACCAATTAAAAGATAGACAACCTAGAATCATACCAAAAGAACAACCACAGATCGATCGGGATGGAAGGGTAAGGATAACCTATCAATAACACCTTGGCCCACAGTGTAATCACAGGCAGCAATGGACCACCGATAGTAAATAGATAGGAAGGGAGCGAGTGAATGTAAATACAGCACCAATACCAGAGTGGGGGATAATGCTTGCCCAACCGGGTGTACTAAGGTCAAATAACATAGCTGGGAACCAGCCACGCCATTGCCCTAGAAACTAGACAGTCAGGAAGGAAAAAAGAAAGAATATACCTACCCCGTATGACAACCGGATACATAGAACAAGAATTACAAGGATTAAGAGACATATAACCCACTAACCCAAAGCTCACATTTCTGCATACTTAAGTCACACAAAAACGCACACAACTACTTCTCGCACAGCAAACTGCATGCACTTCACCATACCGCAACAACAATCAACACATAAATCGCACCAACAGCACATGAGGACTCGCATCGATCCGATATTCACACCCAAGCTCAGCGCACGGTGAAAACCGAACTGAGGCTATCAACAGGACACCACCTCCTCATTTTGCTACGCCCTCTTCGCCCTAGTAACGCACACCTCCTTGTTTGCAGATCCGCCTGAGCGCCTGGGGACCAATTCCGTTGGCGACGGTGCACGGTATAAATACCTTTAACATTAACATAAAATGAAAAATCTGGCCTAACTGTCAGCATTAGTCAGGGATGCAGGGTTACCCTGATATCTTCAGGCTAAATAGTCATGTTCCAAGGATGGGGTTGACCCCACCGAAGGACAATTATTTGAAATTGCCCACAAAGACAAACCAAAGAGGGTCCAACCATAAAGGAAGGACTTGGAGGCGAGTTTCTTGGCACAGTTGAAGAACCAGTTATCGGTCACTTTATGTGTACCTTGGAAAGAGGAATATCCGACCGCCATGTTCTTGGTGTGGGGTTACCTTCCTAAAACTAGGCAAACAGCCCACCTATAAACCTTCCATGGCTCACCTAGTCGTAGTTGTGCAAGAGCAATGGAGGGCAACTCTGAGAAGGGGATCTGAGTAGACAAGGATACAGGGTAACACAGTATGCCTTTGAATAGATTAATGCCCACACTGTGGTGATCCAAGTTATAGATCTGTATTTCTGATTTAAAAAATATAGAACTTAGTGCTAGAGATAAAACCAAATGGTATATGTAGGATGTTGCTTTCGGATCAGTCTGCGTTGTGATTGGATCTTTGCAGTTCTGTATCTTCATCCATTTCCAGCCATGACAGTGTCTGTTCTGTAAATGCAGAAGGTTTGCTGGTGGTGGTTCTGGCCTTCCAATGATCCAACAGGGGTGTCGGCGCAACCGAAGGACTGCCCAGGAGCTGCTAAAGAAGGCAGTGTAGCTCTAGTGTCCGAAGTTACAGACAATAAATAAAGGAGGACGTGTAATCCTTGCAGAACCTATGGTATTTTGTTTTTTTTGTGGATTGTAACCTTGTTGATATAGTTCTTTAGCAGCAGCAAGCTGCAGGTTAGGTTTCTTGCTGGTACACTCGGTTTCTGTTGCTTCAGTCCTTTGTATCGTGTCCACACAAAGATGGGTCAGCAAGGCATTGCTGGAAGCAAGCGATCTTCAGGGCTTGCACTTGGCTATCCTTGCTAGCACGAAGGGGAGGGAGCACCTCTTCTTGATCTCTATCAGAAACTGTCCTTCTTGTGAGACACCCTGAACTATTTGCTTTTTCAATGACGAGTTCTACTTTGAGGCCTCATCAGGGACATGATTCTTTGATTGGATCCTAGAGCTTTTTGAACTTCCATGCTTAGGGTGTCAAGTTGCCCCCGCTGGTTGGTGTGATTAATACTACGGATCCCTGACTAATTCCCTGCCTTAAGTCTCCCCCCAGGTGGCCAGGGAAAGGCAGATGCGTCTTGATCCTGACTTTGGGGTGGTGTTCTGTGGAAGGAATACCTGGGAGGAGATAGGACTCAGGGGAGCAAGAGGAATCCATGGGATGAGACATGGTATTCATCATCCTCTGTAGAGGATGATTCAGTACTGCCAAAATCTGTAATGGCTTGTTTTAAGAAACATCTAGTTGGCCCACGAGATCTCTATACAAATAAGAATGAATTCACTCATGCATTCCTGGATTTGCAAAGAAATCAAGCCTTCGAAAGTTCGGGATACTTATAAAGCTAAGACCCTCCCTTACACCAAAAGTGGCAGTGAAAAGAAAGTCAGGAATAAGAACAAAGTAAAAGAATAGGCTTTTTCTTCACAATCCAGATTAATGACTCCTTCTTATAAATGTCCTTTAAAGAAGGTTACCTGGAACAAAGCAGGGTTTCAAAGTAGAACAGAAGTAAGAAAATCTAGATTTTCCTTCACAGACTTTAAGTCCCAGAATTCCCTCAGTACTGGGACGAGGAAGAAGGATGCATAGGAACACTACTGTAGGAGTGGTCAGGTAATTGGTGTAGATGGCCTACACCTGAGGGAGACAGAGGCTTAATAGGCCCCCTCAGGCGCAAGCAGTAGAGAGCAGGAGAGGAGAAAGCAGTGCAGGCATGTATGCAGTTGAAGGTGAAACTGGAGGTGAGAGAAGACGCTGGGACCAATGTAAAGCTAAAAGCATTGGCGGGTCCTGAGAGGGTCTTTGTCTTAAATTGTCCCTGTTGCAGGGGTCATGCAGTGGAAAGCGTGAGAAAAGGATGTTTGCCGATTGAAGACTTGTTGTGCAGAGGGCACGCAGCGGGAAGCATTATGTAGTGAGGGAAGTGTGCCCTCTCTACAGGTTTCAGGTGGCTGGGTAGCACCGGAACCTCTCCGTAGGATGCTGTCTGCGTGTTCACAGCAGGCGTTTCACTTGCGTGCGAGCGAAAGAAGCAGTAATCATAATTTTGAATACTAAACTGTTAGAGTCCAACGAAAGTTGCATTTAATGAACCAAAGTGACTATGCAATCAAGTGTGTGAGTTTGTGGAAGGATAAAAAAAAAAACCCGGGGGAAGCTTTATTAAAAACAAAAGCATGCAAGCAATACCCATCCCAAGAGTGTTTATAAACTCAGCATTACCAATATAACAAATGTTGCTCAATGCAAGAGGGGAATATTGGGAAACCCAAGAGTTGTAACACTTGTTACTCATGTGTTGCGAGGCACAGACCACCAGTTGACATAGAAACACATTGCCAAAGCCAAGACAGAAGCAGAGCAAGAATACATCCTTGTCACTATTTGGTTGTTGGTTTAGAGGGGAAAGAAAGGTGGCAAACAGGCTGTCCTTCTGGAGAAGATTATCCAGAGGGAGAGGAACATAGTGCGCAGAGGAGTCCTAAACAGCACTAATGTGATTTCTTGTTTCCCTGAAAATGGCTTAAAGTCTGATGCTAAAGACATATTGTGAAGTTGTTGTTCTAAGTTGGAAGCCACCACTAAAGCATGCTTTGTTCTTTTGTGAAGTGTTGAGCGGGCAGGAACCTGGATAGCAAGGTGGTGATGTAGAAGGCCTGGCAGGGGAGTAAACCAGGTAGTAGTTGATAAAAGTGCTGAAATGTGGTGGAGTTTCATTTCCTCAGATCAATCATCCTGACAAAACACAATTGTGGTTGTTTACTTGAAGAAGACAAATGTGAAGCTGGTTCTTACTTGAGGAGGAGTTAGAACATACTATTTTGTTTGGTACATTATTGCAACAACTGAATTTTTTTTAATCAAGTTTAAATCCACAAGAACTGTGTTGGAACTTTGTGGCAAACCAGGATTTACGGTTTGTTTTGAGCTTGGAGCAGAACCATGCTCGGATCTGGGGAAGGGAAATTTACCCAGGTCACAAGAAGAGACAAATGGTCATATTGTGAATTTGGTTGTATGATAGATATATATATGTGTGTGTGTTGAATTGAACTTCCATGCATTTCCTTACTGCTTTATTGAACGTACAAGTGTGAGGGACAGATATCCTTTTGTTAGAGTGTTTCCTTTAGCTTACATTAGGCAGGGAAATCCTCGTCGGGGTAGGTATAGTGAGGCATTTATAGAACCTTTTGATTTAATAAAATGGCAAATCTTACAAACTCTTTACAAAGTCGTCCGACTCACATTTCTGACCCCTCACATTGGTCAAAACTTCTTTTTTACTGCAGTGGGGTACAGCTTTCTGTATTCAAGTTGAATGCGATGGTGTTTGTGTATTTATTTTACACAGATCCATCACGAGAGAATATCGCAAATATGCGAGCTGACCATGGCCGTAGGACATGGGGGCACAGGGGGAACAAATCCCCCCACAGTTTTAAGTAGGGGCGATGTAATGTCATTTATCCCCCCCAGAATATGTGTTTGGTGTGTCGTGCAGGGATCTGTTTTTGAAGTGGGGAGAGGGGCTGCTTACTATATATTTTTTTAAACGTAGTTTTGGGTGGGGTGGGTGCGGGTGATTTTTGCAGGGGAGTTGCCCTCTGCCCCCCACACCCTAAGTGGATGGGGGCACCTCATGTAGCCCACCCTGGGGGCAGATTTCTGCCCCTAGGAAGGGGTACATGAGATGCCCTCATCCATTTGGGGTGAAGGGAAAGGCCACTGCAAATATTGACAGAGCCACCCTGCCCCCTAAGCCTGGGGCAGTACGTTTTGCCACCCCCCTGGGAGCAGATGGTCACACACATGTGCCATCTGCCCCTAGGGAAGGGCAAAATAAAAATATATATATTATAACTTGTTTTGGGTGGGGGGCCCACTAGACCACCAGGATGTTTTGTGTTTGAAAGGGGGGGGTGGCCCTCTCCCCCCACCCTCCCCACCCTAAGTGGATGGGGGCACCTTATGTAGCCTTCCCTGGGGGCAGATTTCTGTACATGAGATGCCCCCATCCATTTGGGGTGGGTGGAGGCCACTGCAAATATTAGCAGAGCCATCCACCAAGGCCGTGGCAGTACGTACCCCCCTCCCCCGGGGGCAGATAGCCACACACATGTGCCCATCTGCCCCTAGGAAAGGGGCAAAACAAACATTAAAAAAATGATAACTTGTTTTGGGTGGGTGTGATGGGTCATTAAACCACCATGGATGTTATTAGTGGAAAGGAGGGTGCTCACGGGTGTCTTCTTTTCGGAAATGCTGTGTTTCGGTGGGTGGGCAGAGGGAAATGTGTCTGAAATTTGGTGAAAAAACCCCCCACAATTTTCAGACATTTCACTCTGGCCACCCACTGAAACACGCCGCCAACAACACATGTCCTACCATCCTGCGTTTCCACAGTTGTCCCGACAAAAACGGTACCTCACATGTGTGGGTGCACCTACCTGGGCATAAAGGGAAAAGGCTAACCCACTGGTAACCCCAAGCCTTTCGGCAGAGCAGATTTTGCTCATGTGGAAAACATACAGATTTGGGCCTAGGGTGTCAAAGCCACCAAGGAAAATAGGGAACCCCATGCATTTCCAAAAAGAGGACACCCGTGGGAATCCACAGAGGTCTGACTTGCGTGAAGCGCCCCAGAATGTATTAACCACAAACCCCAGCAAAGTCTAAAATTTGGTGAAAAAAACTTCAATTTTCAGACATTTCCCTCTTGTCACGCACTGAAACATGCCGCCAACACCACATGTCCTACCTTCCCGCGTTCTCACAGGTGTCCCGATGTAAACGGTACCTCACATGTGTGGGTGCACCTACCTGGGAGCAAAGGGAAAAGGCTAAACCACTGGTAACCCCCAAAGGGTTTGTGGAAGAAAACCTACAGATTTGGGCCTAGGGTGTCGAAGCCACGAAGGAAAACAGGGTACCCCATGCATTTCCGAAAAGAAGACACCCTTGGGAATCCACAGAGGTCTGACTTGATTGAATCGCCCCACAATTTATCACCCACAATCCCAGACAAAGTGACAATTGTGTTTTTTCCACTGAATTTCAGATGGGATTGTGGGTGATAAATTGTGGGCCGATTCGCGCAAGTCAGACCTCTGTGGATTCCCACAGGTGTCTTCTTTTCGGAAATGCATGGGATTCCCTGTTTTCCTTCATGGCTTCGACACCCTATGCCCAAATCTGTAGGTTGTCCACATGAGCAAAATTCCTGAAAATCTGCTGTGCAAAAAGACTTGGGGTTACCAGTGTTTTAGGCTTTTCCCTTTGCACCCAGGTACGTGCACCAACACATGTGAGGTACCGTTTTCATTGGGGAAACCTGTGGGAATGCGGGAAGGTAGGCCATGTGTTGTTGGCTGCGTGTTTCAGTGGGTGACCGGAGTGAAATGATCTGGAAATTGTGTGTTTTTTACTGTCATTTTCCCGATTTCCCCCCAAACTATGGAATCTTTCCCTACATAGTTGTTGCCTGACCTGTGCAAATCACCCCTTCCTAAACGTGGAATATGGTCTACTTTTCAGAAATGTATGCCTTTCTGGCTTCCCATTCAGCTTTCCTACCCTTTTCTTCCATTCCGTCCATGAATGTCCTATTGGACAAAAAAATGCCAAAAATCTCCTACCTCTCACAAAACGGCTGATTAGCATATCAACATATGTTAATTTGGTTTCCACTCAATCTGTTCTTGAAAGCCTGGAAAATGGCGAATCCAGCACAGCAAACCATTTGTTCCTAGCTCTTACAAGAAAAACACCACAGGCTTCTTTGCACAACATTTTATTGGCATTTTCTGAAACAAAACCAAATGTTCTCCTTTTTGGTTATTTTCTCTCACCCCCCTACAGCAAACTAGGATTCCTGGATGGCGTTATGAGTGCCTACATGTGGGAAAAAAGGGGCCAACTTTGGCTGAGATATCTCATGTAACAAAGAAGTTACAAGGGATTGAATGGCGACATACCAAAATCACCAAAAAAGGCCTTGGCACTGGGGGGGGAAATACCCATGGCAGTTAGGGGGATAAAATGGTAAAGCCCCAGAGGAGATATAATTTGTAAGGTAGCTCAGTTAGTTAATTCTCCAAATGCAGATTGTGCACAGGAATATGTAATACCTGTGTTCAGCATCTGGCTTAATCTTCTGGTGGGATAATAGGCAGAGTGAATGCATTCAGCTTCCGATGCAACACAGCATTTTCCAGATGAATTGGTTCAGAAAAATGCGTGGAAAACACTATTACTGTCGCTTTTTCTAATTGGCCAGATTTTCGTGCATTTTCTGGGTGGAGTTTGGGAGCCGAGTGGACACACCAGGACCCCCCTGCATTTCCCGCTCCACCAGACAAATGCGGATTTACTGCCAGCATGGATTCTCATGCAGGAAATAAGGAAAGGGATTCCTCTGGGGTCTGCTTGGAAATGAAACCTGGTAAAAGCGGGCGGAGTCCAGAGGAAGCCATTGTCAATTCTGCTAGCAATCGTAATTCCGTGAGGCATTCATACTCTTCCAAAGTGGAAAAGCAATGCGATTTCACCTGCCTTTTACACAAAAATCTTCCATTTTGTGGCGGAAAAGTAAAAATGTGCGCCAATGGAAGTGGTCCACTCCATGCAGTTTACTTTTCCCCTTGATGCTTGGCGGTTTTGCGTGATGCTACACATGTAATAAATACATAAATACATTTAACATGACCCCAGATAAATGCCAATTCGTGATCAGAATGAGTGAGCATGGTATGTCGCTGGTAAGAGGGTGTCCTGTGCTTCTTGAGTGCGTTGGCAAATGCCCTTAATTGCCATCTCGTGTTAAGTAGATGCTGAAATGTATCAGTGTGGATTGCGCAATAATAAGTCGACAGAGGTATTTCAAATGGCCAATTTCGCTCTTTGGGTGACATTGTCAAAGTGGGAGAATGTTGCCCAGCATGTGCCACTTTCTCTGCGGAATGAATTGTGCCCACTCCGAGGAAGAAGTGTGAAAAACCCACAAGGGCACTGTGCCCTACTCTTTCTGTGTGCGTCTTCCCCACAGGGCGACAGATGCTGACTCAGACATGGGTAAGTCTCAGGTGGCAAGCCTGTACCCTAGTTGATGTGGCAAAGGATTCCAGACTTCTGAGGCTGATAACATTAGTAGCATTGAGTTAAATGCGACCGGACAGGTATGTGTGATAAAGTTGCAAAGCAGAGCAGTTAGTGGGCTAAAGTAGGAGGGAATGTCTGCCCACCCTCAAAGGGTAGTACAACCAAAAGTAATAGGCCCTTCACCCCATCATGGCTGTAGGGGCCACGCTCCAAAACAGGGCAAGAATGCCCTCCAATCATCCATGCCCTGTCCATCCTGTGCTTTACAGGTGATACTAACGTTATTTTAAGCCAGAAGCCTAAAAGGTAATCGCTTAATTGCAGCTGGAAATTAGCTCCTGGCATGATCAAAATGTCTTAACCTAGTGTGATGTCATCCACTTCCTTTATAAGCAATATGTGTGCTCTCGCGTTTCTTCATCCACTGAATTACTGTTAGAAACAAAGGCAAGAGTTGTGTCTCTCGTGTAGGCATTAGGGAGGCAGTTAATATGCCCATGTTCTTCCAATATTGGCTAGCTGTTGTCCTCTTATGGCCAGGTAGGACCATCATGGCAGTGACTGGCACATGCCTTTCCCCTACATACAGAAAAGTGGAAATAAGAGGCCAATTCAAGACACGGAACAAACAGAAGTTAAGACAGGCTGCAGCTGCCTTTGCTGTGTTAGGGAGAATATGTTGAGTGTTCAAGCAAGGGGGAATGTATTAAGCAAGCAAGCAGTGAGACAAGGGAGAGGCAAAGAAAGGCCAGAGGGGCTCTTTGAATAATGTAACAGGGCAGAGGACCCATGCTCTGCCATCCTAGTAACATATGAGAGAATCAAATAGATCAGGCTTTGCAGCAAATGTTAAACGAGAAAGGAACAGAGTCCAGCTCTGCATTCAGAATGACAAAGGCAAAGAAAGGCTAGGCTCTAAAGCCAGCATGAGATGGAATAAGAGGGACCAGACTCATTGCGAGAGGATGGCCCGGCCCTCGCAGGGGCGCTAGAGGGGCAGCCCACATAGCAGGCTGCCCCTCTGGCCACCCCCTGGGTCCACATACGCCCCACCTACTAGTCATCCCCCGGGTCTGACACATCCGGCCGCGGACCTGGGGAGTGCTTATAAGGGGGTGAGCTTGCGATCGCTCATCCTCCTTGGTTGCTGTACCCCCCCCCGGAGGACAGTCAAAGCAGCAACACCACACACCTGGTCCCTCTACTCTCATAACAGGGCTTACTCAGAGGTACAAACAAGATTTCCTCATTCTTTGAAACCCCCATCTTTCCATTCCAAGAGACACACACGTCTCCTTGCCCCACAAAAAAAGTAGCAACTTGCAGTTGGTAGAAAAGGCTTCAACTCCTTTATTTGGCAGGAGTGCACTTACAGGTGATCTGCCTCTTAACGAACTGGCGTCCTAGCTGTGGCCCACTGGAAGTAATTGTTATTTCCTCTCTCTTACCATGAGCTCATAGTCAGATGAAAAATCCAGAAACGCAACATACAAAGACATGTTCTTTGCGGCTGCATCCTTTAATTTTCTTCTGTTTTCTTTTCTTCTTTTCTCTTGTTTTATACAGTGATATTTGTAATTTAATACGTACTGCTATTTTAATTCTAATTTTGTGAAAAGTCGAGTTCTTTGACTAAAACGCAATAAAAATAAATAAATAAAGCAAAGTCCCCAAGATGTCCCCTGTCCCCCCCAGATTTATGTGTCTCCTACGCCCCTGGAGCGGACTGTTCATCAGGCGCAAGAGGCGGAGTTTCCTCAATGTGCTTGGATTAGGTGCTTATGAAAGGGATTATTTGAGTATATTGCGGTTTAATTCATCCATGCAAAGGTGAGGTCCTCCCATAAGCTTGTAAGACCCTCCCTCTCGCTCAAGCAGATGAAAGTTTTGTGTGGAAAACAGTCAAGAACAGAGAGGAGGAAGCCATATTACAAATTCCCTAACCCCATCCAAGTGCAAATCCCCTTTCATATAGGTTTGTCAGCTGAAGAGGACTCGGGACATCCTCAAATGAGCATCGTAGACCACTGGAATTTGAGCCGAGTCTATTCCTTTTCACCAAAAGTTATGGTGGTGGACGAGACCTTTAAATATTGGCAGATTCCAGAAACTCTCAAACAAATGTTCGGCCCTGCGGATTTAGATTTCTGGAGTCCACACAGTGTTCATCTCTTCAGAAATGATGAAATATTGAATTGATTCCGACTGGATTTCATGCAGCTACTTCTGACCAGAAAGCATAGGTTTAAACATTTCACGGATTGGCATGTTTCTTTGGACTACAGTATGGGTAACGCTATCATGTCACAAAGATAGGTGTATGTAAAATGTGTACCCACCTGGCCTCCACCATTGCTAGTAGTATTCTTTTGGGATCCCTGCCGATGCAGGGTGGGTCCAGGTTTCATCCTCTCATGGATTTGGGCCTCCTGGTGCCGACGCATTCGCTGCATTTGCTCTTCGGTGCTCATGCGCTGCTTCCGATTGGAGCCACCTTCTGAGTTTCTCGGTGGGGAAGCCTAGAGGAAGAGAAAAACAACAAGTGTGAAGTAAAGAGGGCGTAAGATAGAGAGCGAGAGAGAGAGAGGAGAAGGTGTGCTGTTCTCCAAGAAACACAAGAGAATATGGATCATTATACTTTTTAATGGTTTTTGTCACAACCAATGGGTATCCAATCTTTTTACGGATCAATTTTCACAGAGTATATTTTTACTGCACATTCGGTACTGCTTTCTTGAGGCAAAAACAGAATTGTTGGTTTGGGTTCGATGAGGTAATATTGGATGGGGAGAGGTAGGAGGGTAGGTTTGCGAAATACTGGTTGGTAAAAACACGTGAAACCTGTCAATGTGTTGAGGAAATACAATGTCATGACTGTATGACTGCCATGACATTATTGACTGCCATTACATTATTATTATTATTATTATTACATAGGATGAATGCACAAAAGAAGCAGTAAGTAGCAAATACTGAGGTATAATGGCTTTAAGTATAATGTCAGCTGTGTACAGCTTCAAGAACTGTAACGTCTAAGTAGGCCAACAGCCACAATTAAATAGACGGAGTAGTGTACAGGTGAAAAATATGTGGCATTATTGACCATGTTCTGGTAGGATAGAGGTATTAAAAGCTGATCCAAACAGTACCAGTGAAGGAAGCATCAACGTTATCCTAGGTCATTTAACACTCAGAGCAGAACACCAAAGGAGCCTAAAATGACTGCAATAGCGGAATTCTGCCATTAACTGAGAGAGCATTTTCATGGATAGCATCAGCAGGCTCGGTGAGGTAGGGAGATCCATTGTGATGCCCAAGTTCACAGTCATTCCCTTTCATATTTTGGTAATGCAGGTTCCGTACCTTTGTTTCCATATAAATAGCTCCTGGGTGACTGGCAGGACCAGAGCCCTGAGAGAGTGAAGAGGCAGCAGGACCACGGGTAGGTGAACTGAGATCAGCTGAAAGAAAAAAAGGTGAAAAAGATTAATGTGGAGACGGCAATGATCTCTTACAATTCTAACCATACAGATGGACACAGACCATTGGGTCTCTGTCCAGCTTCTTCAATGATAGGATGTGCACTCACTCTATGGTCATCCTTTCCTCCCTCCATTTGGGGGGGGGGGATCTGCATTCAGCATTAGTTATTAATCATCGCAATAGGAATTAATCTGATGTAACAATCAGCAGAGGAACAACTGAACGATATGAAGTCTAATCTACTATGATCGCTAAGGAAGAGGCTAAGCTCACAGAAGGAGGTCCATCCTAGTATCACTACTCAGAAAGAACCAATTACATGGGTTGAAGCGTGCACTCAGGTGGTCTGATGCATGGGCAAGGCTAAACAAAGGAGAAAACCAGGTGTACGGTGATGATGAACTTGCCGGGAGGACAACGGATATCAAGCCCAGAGCAGGAGAGTGGAAATGAAGAGTCCACAGGAGGTACCTGCTCCTACCATCTTCCAGAGTGGAGCACACATTGGGGATATTGCTATGATTCCTCCCATAGCTCTGGAACGTCTTTTATAGACAACTGATCAAGAGACTCATTTTGTACTCTGGGCACTCATACTTTACTGTGGGGCCCACACATCTTACTTCCGTTGAGGAGTTTCTAATCTATACTAAGACTTTATGATGTCTATGTGGAAAAGAACATGTGATTGGCCCAAGAAGAGGGCTGGGAAAACATCTTAAGAACAAGAGCAGGGATGCACATGGCTCAGAGACAGAGGTGTGGCAGAACGCCAACGAGACAGGACCAAAATGTCCAAGCCATCTAAGTGCCAGAAATCTGATAAGGGATCACAGTGTCTTTCAAACTCAGAGGGGGCATCATGGGCCATGCTTGAGGAATTTTAAAATGTCTAGGACTCTCCATGATGAAGGGGGGGAGGGGTGAACGAGTTTAACGTTACTGACCAATCAGAGAATGTGCAACATAGAGAGGCGAATGAATTGGGCAAGGACAAGAATTTTTTAAAAAAAGCAGATTTAAGAGAATGGAGAGCAGGCACTCGCCTATAAGATTTTGGTAAAGCATTTCAGGCACAGCACTTTGCAGGCTACACATTGTCTCATAATACTGTAGCTCTACAATGAGCGCAGGATCTGAAGTTTGCATTGAGAGTCTGGCAACGGGAAGATTTGCAACGACACTCTTTTTGCTGTAAAATAGGCATAATCTAAATAGCGAGCCAAACTTCAATGCAACCTTCTTGTTTTTCGCCATACCCCTGGCCTCGTTAAATGACATATCATATGACTCGCCCCATCACGTGCCGCCTCACTCATAAAAATGTGTATATCCACCAAATGAGTTTCCGGTGACTTCCAAATGGTTGGTCTTGAGTTAAGGTTTGTACACAAAGGTGGACACGCCTATAGAGATAGGGGGATATTTTTCGATAGAATGATGCCCGATTTGAAATTGGCCATATATGTCTGACAATGCAACATGCAAATGACTCATCACCCACTGGCCTTTTAGAGGTACCAACCTGTCAAGAATCCCCCTAAAGGTCCTAAATGGCAGCCTTCCTATTTTAAAACTGTTTATGGTTATTCCATCAGTAAAAAGTTTTGGGTTTTAAGATACTATAAAGGCTTCATTCTGAGTTTGGCAGTATTAACTGTGGTAATACCGCCAAATGTGATTACCGTTATCACAGGCGCTAAAAAAGGATTAATGCCTGATTTAGAGTTAGGGTTAGTCTACATTTTGAAGTCTCATAGGACTTCCTGATGGGTTTGTGGTAGGACTGGTAAAACAGCCAACACCATTAAAATTACCATTCCTGCCTTTTTGTGGAGTTAGTGCCTCAAATCAAAGGCGGACAATTTCACTGGATTTGGGATCCAACCCCCATAATCAGTCAGAGCGGTAAACCGGGAGTATTTCCAAACACCGCCGGCATTACCACTGCCGCCACACATGAAATGAGGCCGTAAGAGAAGACAATGCATAACGCCCTGAGTGATGATCCTCGTCTTATAAAACCCGAGTGTAACTCACCTTCGTGCACACTCACAGATGTGGTGAACGCAGACCCTGGTGAGTGCTCCAACAGACGCTGCCCGGCTGGGTTCGCTCCTTCGCTCGCTGCATGCTTGGAAGAGAATTCCTGTGGCACCTGGGCATAAAATAAAAATCAGAACCGATTTAGACATTATGGGAAAACGTGAGCATGAACTCCCTATAACGATTAAGACCAACCAACCATAATTTGAAGAGCTAAAGTGCACTTAGACTTGCACCTCTGCCCTAACGGGCATAGGCGCCCTCGGTTAGAGAGATTATTCTTGAGCCCTGTGTTGAGGTCTTTTAGGTGTATCTTCCTGACTTATGTACTGCTAGCTATTCCCTCAAGATCATCATGTTTGCTAAGTGGCCGTCGTGACGGATTAGAGCAGGCCTAGCTCTCAGGAGGTGGAATGGGGCAGGAAATGGATACAGCACATACTTTTCATGTATTCTCAATGAGAGAATGCCCACACACTATATGTTTATAAAAATATTATCTTTAAATATTAAATAAGAAAAGGCACAACATAAATCACCACACTGACAGGTAAGTAAACTTGATAAAATAAAAGATGCCACAATGTAACAGGTAAGGAATATTGGAGAACAACTTTGCTGGTTACACTGAAGAGGGGCCAGAAATGGAGGGAGGACTGGGAGGTGAGTTTGGCAGTGTGGTTGCAGGATCGAAGGTAGCACATGCCCCTAGGGTTTCATAGATGGAGTGATGGAACCAGAGTGATTGCCTCATGTGAGTCTTCAGAATCCTGAAAGCAAAGGGGCACCTGATTTTGGATCTGGTGATACAGGCACAGTAGAGCTTGAGGGGAAACAAGGTCTTCAAGCAGGAGCTGTGATCCAGGTGTCCCCACCAGATCAGTCGGTTTCTTCTGGAGAGGTGGAGCTTCATTGTCAGATTCCGTAGAGCATCAAAGGAGGCTGGTGCAGAGGTCTGGCCCTTCCTCAAGCAGCAGGTAGATTCAAGTAGAAAGAAGGTGAGTGGGTAAGGGGGTCTGCGTTTATTCCTCTGTTAGGGAGGATTCTCATTTCTGTGCTAACTCCCTTCAACCTTAGAGACCCCCGGCTCTTTTGCTGGATTTAAGGACTTTTTCATTTTAATCCTGGAATGAGTGAGACCTTTTTCGCACTCTCTGATGTGTTTTGACCTTATTTGTGTTTCCTCTGTTTTTGGAGTTTGACCAACGCCATAGGCATCTGCATTTTGTATGGTGACACACAGCACCTTCAGTTCACTGTCACAGAGAAATCCTTTAGATTTTTCATAAGGTTTAAATACCTTTTCTTGTGTGAATTACCGTCCGTTCTCAGGAAAAGTAAAATTAAATTGACTTTATTTACCTTTTCTCTTTGTAGGTCCAGCACAGCCCATCTTATGTGGAAGTGCTGGGGGTTACCTAGTAGCCCCTTATCCTACATTTCATGTACAAATATGTATGCTACCCTCACTACTTTAAATGGCTAGTGGCAGTGGTTTAATTTAACTATCATTGTGCTTTTCTACTGCAGGCTGAACCCTCAGCTGCAGTACAGCACCCATAAGTGAACATTTTGTCAAAATGGCCTCAACTTCTTTTTTTGCTATTTTCTGTTTGTGAGGTCTTTCTTGGGTATTACTCTGTGCGTTGAGCTAGGTTTGAGCCCTTTGTTTGACCCCGAGGCCTGCCTCTGGCTCTAGTGTGTCTGGAAAGAGGATTTGAGGGAGGTTCCCGAAACTCCCCTGTGCTTTGTCTCTAGGAATGCCTGACTGCAACCAGTCCTGATTGGCTGGCTGGCTGTCCTTTTAGTACAGCGACCATGCTGTGTGAATGACAGCCTAGGCTGTACGTGAATGGGAGAAACCTGCTTAAAAGGCAAGGGTTTTGGGACTAGAGATAGAGTCCACCACTAGGAGAAATACACCAATGAAGAAACCGTGAATTAAGCTTTCTGCATCCTCCTGGACCTTTGAATTGCCCAGTGAAGCCCTGCTGCTGTGCTGAAACTCCTTTTTCGATTCGACAGAGAAGCTCCGGAAGGGAGGACTTCTTCCCTTGGGTTAGTGGGACCAACTAGCACCGAGATGAACTCCACTGGACCATCTTCCCTGACTGGCTGTACTTCTTCACTGCTGCAAGAACCGAGTGCCAGGGGTCGAGAAATCCATAGTCGAGTGCAACGTCTGAAATCTGGGCAGAAGCTTCAGGGGTCTCCTAAGGACCCTCCAGAAGCAGGACGACCAGAGCTAGAGTCCCCTCACCAGAGTGCAGGACCCAAAAAGTGAAGGAAGCCCAACCAGTATCTGAGATCCGTGACGGTGCAGTTTACAGAGCGCTGAAACCGCTAAGTGCTGCTGAACCAAAAAGAGCCCGTAGCTGTCGACAACTTCCCAACTACCGCTGCAGGAGCCCTCCAGACGTCCTCCCTCTTGTCCCCGTGACTGAGGCTCAGGACCACAGTGTCTGCACCACAGTGACAGGACAGAATCCAGTTGGACCACTCTTCTTCAAACCAGAGTTACTGTTTAGACTTTGGGTACATACATCACTGTCTGTTTAGCTGTGCTTTTTTGCAGTTTGGAATTGGCTTACCTTTAGAGTTGATCCCCACTCTCTTTCCACAGGCTTAACAGCTTGTGACCCTACAAGTGATTTTCTAACAAACTCTATAACTTTGTGTAAGACTTTTATCTAAGAAGTTCCTCAGCTGCATAGACTGTGCTCCAATTGACTTTGGATGTCCTGCCTCCCTGCAGACTCTTCTAACCCATTGACATTGATATTATGTGTCCCTCATAGGTGGTAAGGAACAAGTTACTTACCTGTAACTGTTGTTCTCCAGCATGGGTCTGGCATGGATTCACATGCTCATGAATATTCCCGTCATCAGGCTGGGAATACTCGGTAAAGAAAAAAAATCAGTTTCAGTTTCATTTCTGAACTGTCTTTCTCCTAACAACCAATCACTGGGCTCTGGGTCATACTGCCCCCAGCCAATGACTGCCCTCTACCTAAGCCGCTCCTCTGGCAGACATCTTGACATTTGGTAGCACATAAAGTGGCAGTAGGGCCAAGAAAAGAGGCGCAGAGGGGTAGGCGGGAGGGTTCGCATGTGAATCCATGCTAGATCCATGCTGGAGAACAACAGTTACAGGTAAGTAACTTGTTACTTCTCCGGCATGGGGTCTGGCATGGATTCACATGCTCATGAATAAAGAATACATAGCAGTACGCACATGCACAAATACGAGAGGTGGCAAAGGCTCAATATAAGCCTTTACCTCCTCACCAAGCTCACCTTCAAGCGAATAGGTTGCGCAGCAATGCCTGACCGACTCTTGACTCCTCCCTGGAATCCCTGTCGATGGAGTAGAATCTCGTGAAGGTGTGCGTCGACCTCCACATAGCAGCCCTGCAGATGTCCAGCAGAGGCACACCAGACAGGAACGCCGTAGTTGCACCGATCGCTCTGGCTGAAATGGATCTCGGATGGCCAGGCAACAGTCGGTTTGCCAACCGGTGATAATGGGAGATGCAGCCGGACAGCCACCTGGAAATGGAAGCCTTGGAGAGGGCTTTCCCTTGGTTCACCGGGCCAAGGTTCACGAAAAGTTGTGATGTCTTCCGGAAACGCTTTAATTATTATTATTTTTTTTAATGCATTAGGTTCATATCTTAAACCTTACATTTAGTTTTGTGGCATACAGTTCATTTGTAAAATAAAATCTGTGATTTTGATTTGCTTATGTATTACAATAAAGTTCTTCAGGGGAAACTCTTTGTTCGGTCCATGTAGAACTTCAGCGCTCTATCCACATCCAGTGAGTGCAAAGTCCTCTCGGCCGGCACCTTGGGCAGGAAGGAGGGGTGCGTCCGCAGCACCACCCTTGTGTCGTGAAATGTCAAATAAGGTGGCTTACAGGACAGGGCCTGAATCTCACCCACTCGTCATGCAGATGTAATGGCCATGAGGAACGCTGTCTTCCACGACAAGAACTTTAGTGGAACTGTCTGCATAGGTTCGAGGAAGGGACACCCTGGTCTTAGGGGTCACATCCTGCAGGGCCGTCTCGGCGGCCTTCGCCAGAGTCGCCGCCACCCCCTCCATGGAAGGATTGGCCTTCACCGGGTACACCTGGGCCTTCACAGTCAGGGCCGGAGCCTTGTCCTGCTTGACCTTCTCCTTCGGGGAGTGTTGACTGGTGGCGGAGGCTGGAGACGTCGAACTCGCCCTAGCCGCCGAAAAGCCCGTCGCAACAGCACTCCCAGTGACAGTGGACATGCAGTGCTTAGCCTTCTGTTGGACCCCCGCAGGAGGAGCGCTCTCAAAAGGTCTTAGATGCCCGCTCAGCATTCTTGGAACTGGGAGAGGCATGCTGCTGGGACCCACCCAGAGCAGGGGCCTTGGCCTGTAGCCACTCGTTCAACCGCCTGTGCCGATCCTTCATTGTGCACGAGGACATCTCCTGGCAAAACGCACAATCCTCCTCCTTGTGCGCCGGATACAGGCAGTAAATACATTCAGAATGCTTGTCGTCCGCGAAGACATTCTGCGAGCCGCAGCTGGAGCAGATCTTGAACAGGGGAGCTGAATCTTTCTTCTCCTCCGACATGGTCCACGCAGCATAGGCCTGAGAATCTTCTGGAAGCCTCCACGAAGAAACTCGACGAAATTCGCCCTTGAGGGGTGCTGAGGAGGGGCTTAGGAAGAGGGCAGTCATTCGCTGGGTGTAGTATGACCCAGAGCTCAGTGATTGGTTGTTAGGAGAAAGACAGTTCAGAAATGAAACTGATTTTTTCTTTACTGAGGATTCCCAGCCTGACGAGGGGGAATATTCATGAGCATGTGAATCCATGCCAGACCCCATACTGGAGAACTTGTTTTAGACTGTTACTGCTGGGAAAGGCTTGTCTAGATTTCATTTAAATATTTAGTTGTCCTCACATTCACTGAGAAGCTGTTTAACCTTTTCCTTCCTTAAACCTTTCCTTTCTGCAACCTCAGAATCCGCAAAGTATAACTAGTGTGATATATAAATGCCAATACTGTCCCTGTGAATGAAGTCACCTCAGGGTGTAAGAATTGTGCAAGAAGCATATCCAAAGAGCATCCACTAACTTGTTCCGATTCTGAGAAGTGATTTTAAAGTATATTTACATTGTTACATGAATTGCCTTTTTAAATAATGCTTATTTAAAAATTGATGTTAAATAAATAACTATTTATAACTGAAAACTTTAATTTAAGTGTTACTTGTATTTACGGATTTCATTGCTACAGCTCTACAGGTCACATTTACCCCTCTTGAGAAAGGCCTGGCTGCTCAGTCACTCTGCCAACTTGTGTTGTACAGACCTATACCAAAAGGTGGGTTACCCAATACCAAGCAGATTGCACCAATTCTTACCCAACAACCTCTCGGGAGGCAATCAGTGAACACATCACCCAATCACACACTAATAATCATTCAAACACAGGGGTGCACTGCCAATGGCAGGCCATCCCTCCAGGCACACCAATGCACCCTGGAAGGGCTCTAACACAAAAGGAAATGAAGCCACACTATCCTAGACAGGCATCTGTGTATGCCATCAGTACTGGTTTCAGAAGGACCACAGGCCCCAGTCCTGGGATATAAGCATTGAGTGGTCGAAGGGTCGAAGATGGCTACCTCTGCTCAGATACACAATGAGGGACAAGGGATAGTCGGGTGATCCCTCAGGCCTTAAATGCAAACAAAGACAACCTAATTTTTGTGGAGTGAAGGATGCGGTCAAAAAGGACACAGGCAGGTCAAATGGATTACACCCAGAGGAGCCATAAAACACAGGTGAAAAAGAAGGCACCACCAGTCTAGTCATATGACTAAGAGAGAAGGGGTACCTTCAATGGGACACTATAGGTACATACAAAAACAGAGTCAAACTCTCAGTCAGGCTTTGATGTAAGCCGCCCTGAGACAAAAACAAAGTCCAAAAAAAAACATGTTAAAATGTGAACTTCTTACCTAACACACTCTTACTTCAGCAGCTCAATGTATTAATATTGTGTAATTACTTCCCTGACTCTACTGCTTTGTACTGTAATACATTATTTTTCTTTAAAGATAACTCATATACCCTCAAAGGGGCATCTTGGTGCTAAGACGGACAATGTTGCATAAAAGCAAAGTTAAGCAAAGTTAGAAAATAGGGTAAACAGAAACTGAATGCACAGAGCGGGGAAGGGGAGTACCACAACACTACAGGAGAATGCTGAGAGTGAGGAAGCTGAACACCACACCACAGGAGAATGCACAGAGAGGGGAAGGTGAACACCACAACAATACAGGAGAATGCACAGAGTTGGGAAGGTGAACACCACAGGAGAATGCATAGAAAGGGGAAGGTGAACAGTCCAACAACACAGGAGAATGCACAGAGTGGTAAAGGTGAACACCACAACCCCACAGGAGAATGAATAGAGTGGGGAAGATGAACACCACAACAATACAGGAGAATACGCAGAGTGGGGAAGGTGAACACCACAACAATACAGGAGAATACGCAGAGTGGGGAAGGTGAACACCACAACACCACAGGCGAATGCAGAGAGTGAGGAAGGTAAACACTACAACTCAACAGGAGAATGAATAGAGTGAGGAAGGTGAACACCACAGGTGAATACACAGAGTGGGGAAGATGAACACCACAACAATACAGGAGAATACGCAGAGTGGGGAAGGTGAATACCACAACACCACAGGCGAATGCACAGAGTTGGGAAGGTGAACACCACAATACCACAGGAGAATGCACAGGAGTGGGGAAGGTGAACACCACAACAATACAGGAGAATGCACAGAGTTGGGAAGGTGAACACCACAATACCACAGGAGAATTCAGAGTGAGAAAGGTGAACCCCAAAACACCACCGGAGAATGCACAGAGTAGGGAAGGTGAACTTCGCAACACTGCAGGAGAATGCACAGGAGCTAAAGCCAGAGTATCATGAAGCCATTAGGATGACTACCGAGTCCAATAGCCTTGCTTCTTTAAAGAAATGCGAGCAGCAGGCGAGGGCACAGGGGGAAGGGTGGCAACGGAAGATGTCAATTGAAGGCAGGCGTAATAAGGCTGTTGGGAGGGTGGCTTCATCTATGCCCACTGACCGCTCTGCTGGCAAAGGGTGGCTTGCTGTCTTACCATGCAGCAGTACAGTAAGTAGGATGAAGGGGCGGACGGGTTGGTCAACCCCATTGTGGAAGAGAAGGTAACGCTGAGGGGGTTAAGGAGACCAGATAATGCCCTAGTATATAAAACCCGTTTTACAACTCCTGCAAGAACGCACTAGGGTCAGAGCGCCGAGTGGCTCGCTAGATTCCCAGCGTCCTAACGTTGCCATAAATAAGCATGCGGACGCTCTGGGTTACGCTGTGAGTAGTCTACTCCACGGCAGCACCCACTGATGCTGCTGCCGTCTCCTGAGCTTCCCCTTGCGGCCTTTAGGCCCGGTCTGCTCCTGCTCCTCTTCGGTGCCAGTCTGCTTTAGTATTGGATGTGGCACATTGATCGCATTGCGACGGCACTGGCTCTTGACATCAGCCACCTGAATGCCAGCACCCCTCAGCATTTCACCTGTCCACGACACTGCAGCCCTCCAGAAGCCGGCTCCTCCACTGCATCAAAGTAAGCAGGCGCTTCCATGTGTTTGGTGGAGAGCCTTTGCGCCTCATGGACAGTCCACATATGTCCTGCAGAGCGCAGGTCATACCTATAAACACAAACACATGCCAAGAAAGTCCAGCACACTGAAACAATGGTTACAGCACCGGGGACGTGACAACGCTGTATTCCCCTACTACTGGACCAAGGTTCTGAAACGCACACAAACACCTCCCATGACCCCAAGAGTCTGTGCCACCACAGATAACTATTAGCGCACAAAGGAACCTAGACCCTATCAACCACCTCATATAAATCCTATGGCTGTAAAACATAAAACTCGTTCCCTGCAGCTCCCCTGGACAGTTACCTCCTTATCCTCCTCAACAGATGCTGGTGGATGCACCCCTCCCCCACATGTGCCCTCATTCATCCTAGAGCACCCAAGGACTGCCACATCTCCAACCGCGCACCTGAAGCACCCAGGGATGGCCCACCCACTCAATCACCTAATACAATTCCTACCAGTGCCAAACCTCTTGCCACCCATTACTTCCACAAACTGCGCCACACCATTTCCCTGAAGCTGAAATGACGTTCCCCGCCCCTTTCCTACTGTGTTGTGTGAGCATTGCAATGCACGGTGCAGATTGGGGATTGCAAGTTAATTTCAATCGCTGCAACATCTGGTTTTGCATTGCTGGTTTTGCACCTTTTCCACAATACATTTGGCCAGTTGCTTTCTCCCATTTTCAGTCATTTTCTTTCCTCTCAGGAATGTTTTTTGGTCGATTGTAAACAGGACTGAGGAGATCACCTCCCTAGAGAATCTAGGTGGGCATTGCAAAGTGGGTCACTCAGGTTTGCCCAGAGGGTGCTGAGCGGGCAACTCAATAATGCAGCTAGTTGCACTTCAGGTCTGGAAATCTGGTGGCAAGCGTTCAGGTTAGCGCTGATGCAGTCAAGAAGAGATGCGATAAGGCAGGGGACCAAGAAGCTGGATAGGTAGAAAAGACATTAGGAGAGATGGACCGCCCAGAACATTATACTCCCACCGACTCGTAATCCTCAGAGTCAAACGCGCCAAAGCAGGTGGTGCCAGCTTCCCCTTCATTGCTGCCAGGCAATGGAATTCGTTGCCACTTATCCTCAGAGCTGAACTGTCCCACCTTGCATTACGCAAAGTCCTCAAAACCTGGCTGTTTGACTAACTTATGCACACACGTTTTTGCATTACTTCATTGCTTCATTGTTCTCTTTATTGCCCATCGCTCCTCCGCCTCCAACTCCCTCAGGATCAGTCGCTTCTCCAAGCAACGAGTTGATGGTAGATCTCTTTCCTCAGCTGGGGCCTCCCTCTGGAACAGCCTCCCTGCCACTCTAAAACTTGAGAACCATCTCCGATTCCAGAAGCACCTAAAGACCTTCCTCTTTGCTTCTGCCTTCGCTCTTCCTCACCCCTGCAGATCTGTCTGCTTCGGCACCGTGCACCTGGATTACCCTCTGATTTCGGGCCCAGGTCCATGCCCACCCAGCCTCACACCCGCACTGCCTCCTGGCAACCCTTGCACTTGGGTCTGTATCTGTAATCCTACAGTCCCCTTACTGGCACTTATCAGACACCCCCTGTCTGCGCTTTAATCCTGCACTTGCTACCTTGCTGGCTGCACTATCTGCTGTTGTTATCCCTTGCTCAGCACTTTCCATTTGTCCTCTCTCCATTGCACTTTCCCCTTTCCCTCTCCCCTGCACTTGCACGTTCTCAATGTCACTGGGCCTAGTAAGATTGTTGTTTTTTGTCCTCCTGTGTTCCCCTCCCTTGCCTCGTCACGCTCTGAAACACTTGTGTATGAGCGTGATACAAATAAAATAGATCATAAATAAAATATATGTATGTGCTCTTGTAACTAAGCAAATTATGTACACCTTATTTCTGGTTATGTATGTACCCCTGTAACGAAGGAAATGTACTTACTTCAACAGCACTGCGATGCCTACGGGCTGTTGGGTGCTATACAAATAATAAAAATAAATAAATTAAAAACGGAGGACGGCCAGAGAGATAGTGGGGAGAATATGTTGTACATACTGTACCTCTCTGCTAAATATTTTTATACCCCCAGCCCTCCCCTCCTCCCCCAGCCCTTCTCTCCAGATGTAGCCCCACAATTCTCCAATTTCGCAAATCTCTCAAAACATGGCTCTTTCAACAACACCTGACCAAGGACTAATTCCAATGGACGCCCATACCGACACACAGACCTCACAGTACTGCGTTACTGTTAAAAGATGGCAGCCCAAAAGCTGGCTTCCCACATTCTGTACAGCGCTTCCCTGCTCTCGAGCTAGGTCCGCGCGTTAAAGAAAAAACCGTTTTTTAAAAAACATACCTGGTTGTTGTTGTTTCCGTTCATTTGCCCTTCGGTTTCTGTGGTGGCTGTCGTGTGATCCTTGGGCAGTGGGGGCCTCGGTGGGGTCACCTCGACTTCCTTTAGGAGTTCAGAAGGGAACAAGTAAAAACAGGCCAGAGTATGTTAGATATCCTGCTGCCAAGTGCTGGAAAAGCTCCAGAGACAAATAGCGAGTTAAGAGAGAGAGGACTCTGCTCCAGGCTATAACCGCACAGGATAACGAGACAAACTAAGCCAACAAACAAATGCAGTGTAAGTTAGGGACAAAGATGGGATGGCCAGGGAAAGATATGAGATGATCAAACTGAGTAAGCCAGGGAGCTGCAAAAAGAATTAAGTCATATGTGGGTTATCTTTTGGTTGGTTAACAGCATGCATCATTAGAGTGCTTAGAAATAGGAGGAAGGAACAAGTTACTTACCTGTAACTGTTGTTCTCCAGCATGGGTCTGGCATGGATTCACATGCTCATGAATATTCCCCGTCGTCAGGCTGGGAATCCTCGGTAAAGAAAAAACCAGTATCAGTTTCGTTTCTGATCTGTCTTTCGTAGTAACAACCAATCACTGGTCTCTGCGTCATACTGAGCACAGCCAATGACTGCCCTCTACCTAAGCACCGCCTCTGGCAGCCATCTTCAGATTTGGAAGCACGTGAAGTGGCAGTATGACCAAGTGAAGAGCCGCAGAGGGGTAGGCGGGAGGGTTCGCATGTGAATCCATGCCAGACCCATGCTGGAGAACAACAGTTACAGGTAAGTAACTTGTTCCTTCTCCAGCATGGGGTCTGGCATGGATTCACATGCTCATGAATAAAGAATACATAGCAGTACACACATGCACAACCACGGGAGGTGGCAAAGGCTCAACATTAAGCATTACATCAAACTCAACATTAAGCATCTTACCTCCTCACCAGGCTCACCTCAGGCGAACAGGTTGCGCAGCACTGCTTGGCCGACCCTGGACTCCTCCCTGGAATCCCGATCGACGCAGTAGAATTTCGTGAAGGTGTGCGTCGACCTCCACGTAGCAGCCCTGCATATGTCCAGCAGGGGCACACCAGAAAAGAACGCCGTGGTAGCTGCGATCACTCTGGTGGAATGGGCTCTCGGACGGCCAGGCAGCGGTCGGTTTGCCAACCGATGACAGTACATGATACAGCCGGAGAGCCATCTGGAAATGGAAGCCTTCGAGAGAGCCTTCCCCTGATTGACAGGTCCAAAGTTCACAAAGAGTTGTGACGTCTTCCGAAAACACTTCGTGCGGTCCACGTAGAACTTCAGCGCTCTAGCCACATCCAGCGAGTGCAAAGTCCTCTCAGCCGGCGACGAAGGCGACGGGAAGAACACAGGCAACACCAAGGGTTCGTTGAGATGGAAGTCCGACGGTACCTTGGGCATGAAGGAGGGGTGCGTCCTGAGCACTACCCTCGTGTCGTGAAAAGTCGAGTACGGGGCCTTGCAGGAAAGGGCCTGGATCTCTCCCACCCGTCATGCGGAGGTGATGGCCACAAGAAACGCTGTTTTCCACGACAGAAACTTCAACGGGGCCGAGTGCAGAGGCTCGAACGGAGGTCCCATGAGCTTGGTCAGCACCACATTGAGCTCCCACGCCGGGGCCGGCGCCTTCACCGGCGGGAACGATCTGAGCAGTCCCTTCATGAACTCTTTCACCAGACGATGAGACCACAGGGACGTCCGGCCCGTGGTTCTGGTGTAACGGGAGATCGCAGCAAGATTAATCTTGATGGACGCGTGTGCCAGTCCAGCTTTGGCCAGCGTCAGCAGGTACGGCAGTACCTGGGGAGCCGTAATCCGTAGAGGGTTAATCTTCTGTGTGTGGCACCAGACAGAGAACCTCTTCCATTTGTGTCCGTAGCATTTAAGAGTCGAGGACGCCCTGGCCTTTGCAAGAACCTCTCTGCAGTCGGCCGGTATGTCGTATCCTCCAAACTCTAGCGCTGCAGGAGCCAGGCCTGCAAGTTCAGCGATTTCGGGTCGTGGTGGAGGATGGCGCCTCCTTCCCTGGAGAGTAGATCCGCGTCCACCGGCAGCTTGATTGGCGGGGACGCTGACAAGTCCAGAAGGTCCGGGAACCATATCTGCCTCGGCCACGCAGGTGCGACGAGGATCATTCTGCACCGTGACCTCTTGAGCTGGTTGACAAGCCGGATTAGCAGTGGCAAAGGAGGGAACGCGTAGAGGAACAGGCCCTCCCAGGGGAACGAGAAAGCATCGCCCATGCTCCTCGCCTGGGGAAACCTGTTGGCGAACCTCCGGCACTTGGAGTTCGTCGCCGTCGCGAACAGGTCGATCTGGGGTGTGCCCCACCGCCGGAAGAGGCGATCCACTAGATCCTGCCGTAGTTCCCACTCGTGGCACGAGCGCAGCTCCCTGCTGAGTGAGTCGGCGATGGTGTTTTTTATCCCTGCCAGATGAAACGGCACCAGAAACATCCTTTGGGCGACTGCCCAATGCCACAGGTCCTGCGCCTCCTTGGACAGTGCTGGGGACCTGGTTCCGCCCTGTTTCTTGATGTAAAACATGGTGGTGGTGTTGTCGGTGAAGATCCTCACCACCTTGCCCTTGAGGGACGGAAGGAAGGACCTGAGGGCCCAGAACACTGCACGGAGCTCCAGGACGTTGATATGGAGGGACTTCTCCGTCGGGAGCCAGAGGCCTCTCGCGTGCAGATTTTCGGTGTGCGCGCCCCACCCTTCCAGGGAGGCATCCGTGGTCACTGTCTCCTGGTGGTCTGGGGTCTGGAAGTCCATGCCCGCCGTCAGATGCGCGCGGGTGCCCCACCACCGGACCGCTCGGCGGAAACTCTCGTCGAGTGTGATCCTCTCCTCGGAGCCGCCCGTCGTTTGGATCCAGCGTGCGTCCAGGAACTCCTGCAACGGGCGCATCCGGAGCCTGCACATGGGAATGAGGTAGATGCAAGAAGACATCATTCCGAGGAGGGACTTGATGGACCTCACCTTGGCCGCCTCGGAAACTAACATCCGCTGTACCTTGCCCAGGATGGACCTGGTCCTTTCCTCCGACGGGGAGGCCAGAAGGGACACTGTGTCGAGCTTCACTCCCAGAAACAGTGCGTTTTGCGCGGGTACCAGGTGGGACTTGGCGTAGTTCACGGAGAATCCCAGGTCCGTGAGAAGTTGGACGGTCCTTGCCGTGTGCTCCACGGCGAGCTCCCTCGTCTTGGCTCGGATGAGCCAGTCGTCCAGGTAGGGGTAGACGCGGATCCCCTCGCGGCGCAGTTGCGCCGCCACCGGTGCAAGGCACTTGGTAAATACCCTGGGTGCCGACCGTAGTCCGAAGGGGAGGGCTTTGAACTGGTAGTGACGCCCTTGGACCACAAACCTGAGGAATTTTCGGTGCCCCTTTAGGATGGGAATGTGGAAGTAGGCATCCTCCAAATCCAACGACGACAGGAAGTCTCCTTCCTCCAGCTGCCCCAGGACGTGCTGGAGGGTGACCATCCGGAACTTTTGCGCCTTGATGAACTTGTTCAGACGTCGCAGGTCTAGGATGGGGCGCCATCCTCCCGTCTTCTTCTTCACGAGGAAGTATCGAGTAAACTCCGGAGCCCCGAAGCCTCTCTGGGACGAGTTCGATGACGCCCTTCCTGAGCATCGCCTTTACCTCCAGGAGAAGCTGAGGGACGTGAAGCTCTTTCCTGGCTACGGGGGGGACGCACGGGCACCTTCTTTGAAACTCGAGCGCGTGGCCCCGGGCTAAGGCGTCCAGCACCCAACGGTCGGTGGAGATGGACTCCCACACGCTGACGAAGCTCGCCAGCCGGCCTCCCACCGGGGTGCTTCGGTGGGGGCCCGACCCCACGGCCGGTTCAATCCTGTTTCGACAAGGCTTTGCCGCCTTGACCTCCTTGGCGACGACGGCGGGGTCCGCCAGACTTGCCTCGTCCTCTGTA
Source organism: Ambystoma mexicanum (assembly GCF_040938575.1). NCBI lineage: Eukaryota > Metazoa > Chordata > Amphibia > Caudata > Ambystomatidae > Ambystoma > Ambystoma mexicanum. The sequence goes on from NC_090922.1 coordinate 188,832,792, forward strand.
GGCCTACTGAGACCACGAGCGGGCCGCTTGACGGTAGGTGGAGAAACCGCCGCCGGAACCTTTGGAGGCGCCCTTGCCTCCGCTGCTCCGAAAGGGCGTCCGTCGTTGCTGCAGAACCCCAAGGGCCCGGGCCGTCTCAGTTTCCGCTTTAATGGCCTGAAGGGAATCGTCCACTGTTTTCCCAAACAGGTTGTTCCCATCGAACGGCATGTCCAGGACTCTGGTCTGTATGTCTTGACGGAAGTCCGTAGCCTTGAGCCATCCACGCCGCCTAAGGCACACGCCGTTGCCCAACTGGCGAAACCCAGTGTCGGCGATGTCCGTCGCAATAGTGATGGCGTGGTCCGACGCCACCTCGCCTTCCTGTAGGATCTCCAGGGCATCCGCCCTCTTGTCGTCCGGTAGGAAGTCCAGCAGGGGAGCCAGTTTGTACCATAGCTCCCTGTCGTAGCGGGCCACGATAGCCAAGGCGTTGGCCACTTTAATCGTCGTCGCTGCAGACGAGATGACCCTGCGTCCCATAGCGTCCAATTTCTTTCCCTCGCCGTCCGGTGGGGAAGTCGATGTGGAGGCCGCACCCCCCCCGCTTTTTTCCTGGCCGCCGCGGAAACGACGGAGTCCGGGGTAGGCTGCGCCCGAAGGCACAGGGAGGCCGCGTCCGGGACCCGGTACTTCTTCTCGTACCGGTCTCTTCTAGCTGGTGTCGTGGAAGGGTTCTTGAGGAGGGTGAGGCCCTCATCCCAAATGTCGTCCAGTAGAGGCACCGCGAGGACCGTCTTCCTCTTGGCCTCGCGCCGTTGATAAAGGAATCCTTCCTTTTTCTTCTGCTCAGGGCAGAGTTGGAAAAGCTTGGATGCCCTGGGGATCATGGAGTGGAACGATCCAATCTCGTCGGGAGGAGAAACCCTGGTGGGAGGTGACGACGGTAGATCCTCGTCGTATACCTCGTCGTCCGTACCCGTCACTGCCGTGTCAGTCCCCGTATCATCCCCTCGGGTGGACGGGGAGGAGGAATGGACGGGGCGCGACGGCTGAAAAGGAGGTGGAGGCTGAATCCTTCTTTTCTTGGGCGGGGGAGCACCAGAAGGTCCCGGTTCAGGATCCCCCGACGGGAGAGGTTCCTCCGTCGGCAACGGTAGTCTCGTCCTTATCTCTGAACATAAGGACTGTATAGCCAACAAAATGGCCGCTGAGTTGTCTTGCGGCACTGGCAGAGGGGAATCCGACGGGCGATCAGGAGCCCCGTCGGCACCCTCGACGATGTCGTAGTCACCTGCGTCGGAAACCATCCCAACGGGCCGGTCTTCTTCCACGCCAAGGCCGTGGCTTAAGACCTCAATCAGCTCTTCCTCTGAGGTTGAGGCCGAATCTACGACGACCCCCTGCCCCCCCTTTTTCTTCCCCGCCGGGGGTTTCACGGGGGTCCTATCGATGGGCACAAAAGAGGACTCCCTCCGAGGTGGCAGGGAGACTCTGAGCCCCGAGGTCGCCACCACTGGTGTAGCCTCCACAGGCTGAGCCAGGGCCGCCGCGACAGTATCGATAGAGGGCTTGGCCGGATGGATTAAGGCCTTCACCACCTTAGGTGCGCTCACCGCCTTATCCTTGAGGGGGGGGACACAGCCTCGCTCCCCCTCCGATGGGGCCTTCGAGCTTGACTGGGGCCTCTCCAGGAGCTTCGCCGGGTGCTCGCCCTTCCTCTTACCCGACCCAGAGCGTTGGCTCGTGGCTGAAGGTGCCGGGGAGGGTGCGCCCTGCCTGGCGCCCGTAGAGCCCGACCGTTCGGCGCTCCCGGTGCCAGCAGACTCGCGGTGCTTGGCCTTATGTTGGACCCCCGTCGCCGGGGCGTCCTCAAAGGTCTTAGAAGACCGCTCGGATTTCTTCCTCTTCTTCTCGCCTGACGGGCTCTCCAGCCAGTTGGCGAGACGTTGGTGGCGGTCCTTCATGGTCCGTTCCGACATATTGCCGCAAAACGCACAGTCCTTCTCCACGTGCGTCTTGTCCTCATGTAAGCAGTAGAGACAACAGGAGTGTTCGTCCTCCTTAAAGACGTTCTGCAGCTGGCATCCAGGGCAGATCCTGAACAGCTTTCCGGGCGTCGAGCTTCCCTTCTCCTGGGCCATGTCCGGGCCTGAGAAACTTCTGGAGTCCTCCAAAAGCGTAGCTCGACGAAATCTTCACCCTTGAGCGGCGCAGACGAATCCGACACGGGTACCCGTTGATCGGATGGAGAGTCGGTGGAGCTTGAGGCTCTTTTGACTGAAAAAACGAAGTTTTTGAGAAAAAAACGTGAAAAAATAGCACTAGCGCTCGAGAGCAATAGCACGAGGATCCCAACACATGAACGTGCGGTAGAAATCTGAAGATGGCTGCCAGAGGCGGTGCTTAGGTAGAGGGCAGTCATTGGCTGTGGTCAGTATGACGCAGAGACCAGTGATTGGTTGTTACTACGAAAGACAGATCAGAAACGAAACGGATACTGGTTTTTTCTTTACCGAGGATTCCCAGCCTGACGACGGGGAATATTCATGAGCATGTGAATCCATGCCAGACCCCATGCTGGAGAATCAGCATTAAGCGCTCCATAACATGTGATAGTATTATTATCAATAACAATTAATAAATAATAAGAGTTAAGCAATTTGTTCAAGTGGGGAAAACGGTGATAAGAACTCATGTCTCTGTTGTTCCATGGCCACCAATTTAACACTAGGATTAAATGATGGTGTAGATACGTCAGCAATTTTATTGGCCGTTCCCTGAATCGGTCAGCAGGTGGCAGAGGACGCCTGCTTTTGAATCTTTAAAATCTTCTCCTTCTACAGACCAGAAACTAAGCAGCAGGGAAGGGGTACGATAATCAGGCAATAGTTGGTATAAGGCCTTTTCCATAGGTTCTCCCGTTAAACGTGTGATCTGTACAGTTCTCTTGATGTTGCTCATAAAGCACTCCACAGTACCATTACCCTGTGGCCAGAGGGATGTGATTCGTCTGTGGGTGAAACCCATGTACGCCTCGAAAGTCTTGAAATCCTGCTCTGTAAATGGGGATCCATTGTCTGATTTGACAATTCGTGGGATCCCATAGGCAACAAACATCCAATCCAGAGCAGGTATGGTGTGACAGGCGGAGGGTACTAATTGTAAGTCTGGGAAGCGTGAATACTCATCTATAGTGAAAAGAATATATACTCTCCTCCTTCCAGGGGTCCAAAGAAGTCCATGGCTATCTCATCCCAGGCCTTCTCAGGGAGGTCCGTCATGCAAAGTGGTTCAGGACGGGTGATGGGGTTGATGACTGTGCACGTGGGACATTGTCGGAGTAGCTCTTCTACTTGTGAGTCCAACTGTGGAAACCATACCTTCTGCCATAGCATCCTTTTGGTGGAAACAATGCTGCTATGTCCTTCATGCACCAGTTATAGGTTTTTTCATTGCAGGGTGCGAGGGATCACTACCTTTGTCCCTTTTAGCTGGAGTCCTTCTTCAGATGGGGCTAACTCTTCCCTCACAGCTACCAGATTGTTGATGTCTTTTTGAGTTTCTGTAATTGGTGTTTTCACCTGCCTGCCTGGCTGGCCTGTTTCCATCGCCCCCCACTTCAAGCATCTGAAGATGACCTGTATGGCCTGGTCGTTTTCAGTGTCCGGTGCCACATGGGTTGTTTCTATGCCTCTTGGGGTAGCCTCATGTACAATGTAGTGTATGTATTGGTCCGCTATGGAGGGTGTGGACTGGGGTTCCTTGCGTGGATAGCTCGTTGGAAAGTCAGCCGGAATGCTGTCTTTCCCTGGACGATGAATGATGCAAAAGCTGTAGTCTTGCAATCTCAAAGCCCACCAAGCAATTCTGGGTGGCATTTTCGATTGAGGGTTTCCATAGATGAAAAGCAAGGCTTAGTGGTCTGTGACCACTATGAAAGGTTTAGTTTAGTTCAGTTTATTTGCTTGTATAGCGCACCGAAACCCGAGGGTATCTAGGTGCTTTTGCTTGCATACACAACATATGTTACATAATGGTATAATTGTTCTCATACATATATAATATGACTTTGAAGGTGAAGTACAGTTATATACAAAATTCTTTACTAAAGTGTAAATAGCTCTAGGATGAAAACTACGAAGGAGAACGGCTACTGTTACAGATGTAGGCAGAAGTCCTTTGCAGGTATGTGGAGTCACCATAGATACATATAGTAGACGTAGGTATAGGATCAGTAGCGGAAGGACATCTTTAATTCAGCGGGTATGGGCCTCATTACGAATTCGGCACTGTGGTAAAGAATTGTGGTAATGTAGTAGTGACTAAGTTACTGCTGCATTACCACAGTGCAGAACTACAGGTTTGGAGGTAAGGCAGAGGACACACCCCCAGCAGAATGCTGTAGGTAATTTCCCTGCCTTACTGCCCCAAAACAGCCAAATTGGCATTATTAACGCCAGTGGTAATACCGCCAAAATATCCTTGGAGACCTATTGACTCCAATTAATGGGACCACCTGCTTTGAGTAGCGTGAATTTTGGAATATTAAGGCAGTGTTGGTAGTTAGTTCTGGTAGGTCTAGAGGATTCCTTTCTCGAGGTTTCCCATATAGGAAGAGATGAACATGCTAACATGCCCACACTACAGTTAGGCCTTTTTTTCTGCTTGTGTGTAGGCTTGCTCAGTCTTTAATAGGCTTCTTCTGGCATAGGAGACAATGTGACGCACTCTGCTGTCTTTTGGGTCACTATGTGTTAAGATGGCTCCCAACCCTATGGGGCTTGCATCCACAATCAGTTCTGTCACCCTGGCTGCGTTAAATTATGCATGTTTTTGGCATCAACTATTCTTTGTCGAATTGTTTCAAATGCCTGTTGGCACACTCCTGACCATTCGAAAGGTGTTTGCTGTTTTGTAAGGGCTCACAACGGTTCACTTACTGATGCAAAATCCTGAATGTAATAGGTGCAATAGCTGGCAAGCCCCAGGAAGGATTGTAGCTTTGATATATTCATTGGTGGGTCGGCTACAGTGAGGGCAGTTACCTTTTCCAGATCTGGGGTCATGCCCTGCACCGAGAATAGGTATCCAAAGAATCAAAGCATGTGTTTTCTGAATTCACACTTTTCTTTATTTAGTGTGAGGTGAGCTTCTTCCAGTGACATGCACACTCGTGTGAGGGTATTGTCATGTTGTTCTTGATCTTGTCCAAATACCAGGATATCGTTACTGTAATTTAAGCAATTGGGATTATCCTTTATGACGTTTGTATCTCTGCCTGAAAAGTCTTGGCAGCCGAGGAGACACCAAAGCTAAGACATTTGTAGCTGTAGAGGCCTAAATGGGTGACAAACTTGGTTATATACCTTGATTCCTTGCTCAGATCGAGTTGATGGTATCCTTTGTTAAGGTCCAATTTTTCGAGAATACTCTAGTGCCATTGAGTAGGTGCACCGTGTAGGTGATCCGAGGGGCTTGATGCCGTTCCCTCAGTATGGCCTCGATCAGTAGTCGCATGTTGTCATGATGCCTGCTCCCGGGGAGCCGGTTCAAGCCCTGCGTCCCCGAAAGCGGACATCCAGTCCCCAAGGAAGGACCCAGCAACCCCATATAGGGGCCCTTTGGACAGTGTCCTGGCGCCTATGACGCCAGGCTCATAAAAGACATCAGTCCTGGCGCCATAGGCGCCAGGCTCATTATGGGAGTGCTTGGGTGCACTTACCTGATGCGGACCATGCTGCAGGATCCCGGCCTCCTTGAGGCCTGAAAGGAACTACTTTACCTGTGGGACTAATTTATCATCCGGGCGTGGTCGGGGAAGGATACATACCTGATTGGAGGAAGGATACATACCTGGAACTTCTTCCAAGGCTATTTAAACCCCACCCGAACAGCCACACGTGCTTCGTGTTGTTCTGCATCTAGCAGCTGGACCTCACCGTGTCTGCTCCTGCATCCTGACTTCTGCCACGCCTGCCAGCATCCTGGATTACCTGCAAAGGAAGAGAAGAAGAGAACAGAAGAAGGAAAAGTCCTTACCTGCTAAATCCGCATCCCGGAGGCATCTTGCCGACAATCCTGAAAAGGAAGACTTATTTAAAAGCTCATCGCGTCGATCGCTGCAGCGCCGCATTCCACTCACCTTTACAGGGCGCCTCCATGTTCAGCAGCGATCATCCGGATTCGCAGTCACGACCCAGCGCCTATGGAGAAAAAAGACAAGAACAAAAGGTGAGAGAGAGAAGGGAATAAGGAAAGCTAAATCTCCATGTTAAGACTTACCTGTTGATTCATTCCCTCTTCATTTCGGGTCCGCGCCGCATCCTGGCATTTCCGGACCCCGGGGAAAAAGAGACATTTGCGTTAATGAGCGAATGAAAAGACATTACCAAAAAACGCTCATTAAAGGCTTACCTGATTTCTACAAGGATTTCACCTCTCATCTCGGGTCGGTGCCTGTTCCCCGGCATTCCGTACCCCGGCCCCTATGGGGAAAAAGACACTAGCATTAGTACATTAATGCATGGACACAAGGGGAACCTCTTATCAAAAAACTTACCTGGAAGCCAAGCAAGTTTGGTTCTCACCAATCCGAAAACCCAGTAAAGTAACTGGATACCAACGCGCCCCTGCATCAGAAGCTGGATGGAGAGCTCGTCCTTCCAAACCCTAAGGTGAGACGCTATGGGGAATCACAGAAAGGTTTCGAGGAGGGTGAGAGGGGAAAGTGGGAGGCCGATTGCATTACCCCGCAGACAGTTAATCCCATATTTTCGCCTACAGGAGGGTACTTCTGCGAGCCAGACAAGCCAGATTTGGGGGCCCGGTCCAGTCCGTCTTCCGAACCCTGCGCATCACCTTAGAAGAGGTCACAGCAGCGCGAACCAGGCCAGCGCCTCCGTGGGAGTCAGGTGAGCGTCACACATGTCCACATATATCCTGATGTCTGGTGAATATTTTTTGGGCACTGGAGCAAATCGGCGATACCCACGGTGTAGGGCCTTCTCCCGGTTCTATGATGTCAGCGTCCAGTAGTTTGTATAGATCTTCCTCCACCTGTCTTTGTATATTTACTGGAATGCCACAGTAGTGTTTGGCTACAGGCCGCACTTGTGGGTCAATGTGTAGGTTGATTTGTCGATCCTTAAGTTTGCCCAAACCTTTGAATAGTGATGGGAAAAGTTGTTCTATTTTGGAAGATGGGTCCAAGTATTTGTGGGCCACAAATCTATAGAGCACATTCATGAGACCCATGTCTATTGTGGCTTTAAAGCTTAGGATGTGCAACCACTGTCCGTTGCAGCCTCCAGGATGTGCATGGGTATTTTCTTGGGTTATGCCTTGTATCTGCACTGTGCCATGAAATATCCTTTGCAGGGTAGTGGGCTTTTTGACCCATATGGATAGATACGTACCTCTGCTGGTCGGAGGCGCAGGGCATGAGGCAGGTTGTTGTAGTCCTCTTGACTTATGTTTACTGTGGTTCCTGTGTCCACTAGGAATTCTGCTGCCATGTCATTTATCTGTAGAAGTAGAACTGGACTTTGTTCTTTCGCCGTTGGGTTTCCTAGGGCGTAGAGATATCCTCTTTTCCGTGGCTCGTCTTAAGGGCTTTCCCTCCTCCTTGTGTCTTCTTCTGAAGATGCACTGGATCTGCTGTTTGTTTGCGGCTCTGCGACTAGGTACCAAACGTATATTTCTTGGGTCTTCTTCTGGATCTGGATGTCATAGATTTGCTTGACCTCCACTCACCTGATGTCCTTTCTTGTGGCTTTCCTTCTTCTCTCCTCTCTTTGCCTTCGGTGTGGTGGTTTATAGAGTTGGCTTGGAGTCCCTGGGGGACTTTGCACCTGTCTTTCTCCACCTTGTGGTGGTCTTCCGCCGTTTCCCTCGCCGCTAGCTTGGCTGCAATACAGGAGGCATACAGCCTTGAAGTGATTGTCACCCCCGCAAGCTGAGCATTGTTGTCCAATGGTGGGGCAGGTACTGTCATGAGGGAATTCATATCCACACCAGTAGCAAAATGGTTCACCATTGCCTTTACTTGGTTGCGTCATTTCTAGTTTGTGGGTATTTTCTGTCTTTCCATGCAAGATTTTGATGTAACCCAGACCCTCCACTTAGAGCGCAAGGGCCACATCTGACTGTGCTAGGCGTAGTATTTCCTCCAGGGATCAGGGTTTCTGTAGCGGCCTCTTCCTGAAGTCAGCGCACACACACCCTGCGATGATCTAGGAGTTTAGGGTCTCGTCATTTGAATAATTGTTAAAGTCACAATGCTTTAGTCTAATGCGTAGTTGCATGACATACAAGTCCATTGATTCCCCTTTTTGCTGCTTACTGGTGTGGAATATGCATCTCTCATAGTCTACGTTGGTGTGTAGCATGCAGTATTCAGCGATGGCTATCTTGAATTAGGCATAGCTATCCGTTGTCCTGGTTAGGAATTCATCTACGATGTCTTGTACGCTGGGGCCTATGCATAGTGTCAGAAGGCTGTGCCTTTTGTTTTCCTGAAGAGGCCCAAAGCTTTTATGTACACCTCGAAATCCCCCATTAATCTTTCCATCTGGGACCCAAACTGCTGGTCTCAGACAAACTGAAGTGAGTGGGTAGTTGTGTGATTAGGTTGTCTTGTAGTCTTGAAGGTAGAGCTGCCGCTGGTGTGATAGGCACTGTCAGGTTCTCCTCCTCAGACATTTTGGGCTGTGGCTGCCACTGGGGCGGGAGATGAAGTATTCCCCTCTGGGATGTGCTGTGTTGGATGTGGGATGAGCCACATGCTGCTTTCTCCCTTACCTGCGATGATGATTTATTACTAGGTGAGCCTGCCTGCTGTGTGGTGAAACCTCCTCTGGTTATGACTGGTGGATCACGTATGGGGTTTTCTTCATTTGACTGACCTTGCAGCAGCCCTGTGCGCCATCTGCGTCGTGGTGGTCAATGGGACGGTCATCAGGGGTGTATCAGGTGATCTGGCATGCTCGCCTTAAAAGTTCTGTTTTCTTTGGAGCGGCGCAGGCTTACAAGCCTCGCATGTGGGCTCCGGCGAAATGTATACTCTGCTGCGCACACTCACGTGTGCTTTCCAGGCCCTGGGCTCTGTACCCGGACCACCTCCTGGACCTCCTCGCCCATCTCTGACATTCCGGCTGAGAAGGGGCAGGGCTAGCGGGACCACCGCACCCACAGTCTCCTCCCCGCGGCACCCCCCCACTGTCTGCACCAGGCTCCAGACCTAACAGGGACCGGACACAAGTCGGTCGGCCCGTTCGTTGCCAATGTGAAACTGTGACCTATTATGTGGTCTCACCATTCGCCCACACGGCCCCCTTTCTGTGGCATGCAATGAAGGCGGACACAAGATGAGGATTCATGCTTACATCTTTGTTCGTCTACATCACTGCCCCTCCCCTTCCTGTTCTTCCCCACTCCCATGATACCAACGTGTGCTGGCTTCACGTGACGTCACAACCCGATATTCATTCTAGATCTCAGAAAAGCTTGAGAAGGCAAGGGCCAAGGGGTCATTTCGCTGGAAACATGGCGTGCAACTACACACCGCCATGAGCTCCCCGAAGACATCTGGTCAGGCCTACAGTTCATCAAGGACCCAATTTACAGAGGCATGTGTCCCCTGTTTCTAATTCTTTGAAAGTGAAGTGTACTGGTGGTTTAAAGCACCCCCTTTCCCTCCTCCGATGAGAGCCAACCGCAGACTGATGGGCAATCATTCTCTGGAGCCGTTCTGATGGCAGGAGCAACAACTAGTCCACAGGGGTCATGCTGCTCCCCTCGGCGACTCTTGCTTATTCGGTAGGAAGTGAAACTAGAGCTGGAATGCACTGCATTTTTTAAACACTATGTATTCCTAATCGAGCCCTGACCACCATCCAGAACTTTCCCCAAATATTCCAAGGCTGGAGTTAGATTAGTGAAATTAACCCAATGCTAGAGTACATGGGAAGTTATTTTTGGCGACAGGAAAAAAATAACTCTATTTATGCTTTTTGTAGTAGAATGTGGTTCCCCTTCCTTCCTGCATGCACCGGATATGAAGCCGCCTGGCATGGGCCTCCTGTCCCAGGATCAAGAGGCGGGACTGGGATGCGGCAGATGTAAAACCCCATCTCCTCTAGCTACTTCCGGTTCACAGGGTGACACCCAGCACCTCTATAAAACCAGGAGCCTCTAAATGCAGCACGCCTGGATGAGGGGGTCGGGCTGCCAAGCAAGTGACTCCATTTGTGTATGTGTGAGCGTGTATGTGTCTGCGCATGCCCATGTGCATCCTTGGAGCATTCTGTCATGCAGCAGCCTGGCATTATCTAGCAACACTCACATATACATTGGGAGCAACCTTGCGTGGACTGGGAGCACCCTGGCATATAACAGCAATTCTGATTGCATTGCATTTGCTGGCAATTCTATTTGTATTTCACTGACAAGCAGATGACCAATTGTGTTTCTTATACCTTTTGGGACAACATTTAAAACTGGCATAATTTCTACTGATACAATATTTAAAACAAGTTTAATTTATACAGGCACATGACGTATAATTGACGTTTTCCCTGTGTAGTTAAGGCACATAGCATCATGCACTACTTCAGTAACGGGGCACAAATACATGTTTCTATTGACTATCCAGTTCTTCAGAGGAATTAACATTCTTTTTTGATGGACACAAATGATTTAGAGAGGGAAAATGCTCTGGTGTACTCTGACAGACATGGCATCTGAAGTGCTATAATATCCCATACCTTCCCCATCCTATATCTACCTATAGAGCCTAAGGGATCAAACAAAAAATATCTTCTGAAAATTAGATAAAAAAATTGACTTAGTCACCCTTTTGAGGAAGACCACACTCAATCCCCCTTGGGAAGTCGTCTCGCTTGCTTAACTCGCTCGTTCATATTTGTGGCAGGTGTTTACCCTGCTCGGATTTGAAGGTTAAACTGCTGCCAATGAGGATAATAGTTTCCTCAAAACCGTATCGGTTATCCACAAGGGCCTCGAAAGTCTTCCTGCCTAGAGGCCCCAGAGTATTTTAAGCGGATGTTTACTCCTGTGAACTCAAGCGGAAATGTTGTGTGGCGTCACTGCCTGTGATGTTTTGGCGTCGAAGTTCATGTAATGCATACATGCCAACCCTCCCGATTTAGGCGGGAGACTCCTGATTTTTTGGTGGAAAATACAGCAATTTTTCACGTTCTCCCAAAATTATTATTTCCCTATTGTATTCCTATGGGGAAATTGTTGTTTCCCGATTTCTCTGTACAAATCTCCCTCGCAGGCACTGCCGAATGTTGGCATGTATATGGTAATGACAATTGTTGGAATAGCTCTACTGGGCCAATGGGTGGGTTATGCAAGTTCTGCTACCCCACTGGCGTCGCTGAAGGGGCACTGTGCAGGGACCCCCAAACCACATTTTCAACGCGACAGGGCCCAGGGTTGAGGTGTTCTACATGGCAATGCTTGACATTACCTTGAGCATTGAAGACTTCCGGGTCAGACGCTTGACTGCGTTTTCCCTAGCAGGCCTTACGGTAGGCTTGTGATGGGTCAGTGATTATAAAGTTAACATTTCTCCTATATTACGGTAGCAGTACTCTGGGTCATACCTGTTGTAATCCAGATAGGTGCTGGAAGCCCTGCTGGTAGCCAGGGTGCTGGTCGGTGGCTGGAGAGGCTGCAAGCATCAATGCTGCGAGAGAATACAAATCAGACACGGCAGGTTAAAAATCACAGAGTCGGTGTTTAATTCACCTTTAATAGAGTCCACTCTTGTGCAGTTATTGGTTTTAGAACACCAAGCACCATAATTTAAATACATTCCTGAATAGATAAACGAAAAAGAATAATTGATGTTCTTATGTGTTATGATTTGTAGCACCCACATAAACACACCTCTTCAAGGAACTAGGGAAAGGAGGAGTAGGAGGGAGGTATGAAGCTGGAAGAGATTTAAAGCGAAGACGCAACACCTCAACTGAGAGCATGACCTCAATAAAGTGCTCTCAAAATCTCCCTGATGTGCCTGCCAAATGTACCCAGCCCTTTTGCTCTGTGCCAGATTCTGGAGGGCATGGTCTCGCTGCAGTGCTGCAGGGAGGGTTTGTGAGTGGGGGGTTACATGTCTGATTATGCTGAGTGGGCGGCTGTGGAAAGGCTGTTGGGCAAGAATTGGAGTAGTAACCCTGTGGGAAACTACACCAGCCTTGTCCTCTTGGTATTAGGTAACCCACCAATTAGTATAGGTATGTACTACATACATTGGTAGTGTGACTGAGCAGCCAGACTTATCTCAAAAGGGGCAAAAGTGAGCTGTAGTGCTGTAGGACCGAAAGTCATCAATACAAGTATCCAAATAACACTTGTACTCAAGGTTTTCTAGTAAAATAATTATTTACTTATTTAATGGTCAGTGTAAATAAGGATTCTTTAAAAAGGGCAATGTGCATCAATAAAAATACCCTTTAAAATACATTCTCAGAATCAAGGCCAAGCAAGTATGTACTCTTTAGAGATGCTTGATACACACTTCCTACACCCTGAGGTGACTTCACCAACTAGGAGAGTAATGGCATTTATATAGCACTTTTGCACTTGGTAAATTTCGAGGTTGGTAGAAAGGAAAGGTTAAAAGGAAGGAAAACGGTTAAACAGGTTCTCAGAGCATGGGAGCACTTTTAAATCTCCCAATGAAGTCTAGATAAAAACCTTTCCTAGCAATATTAGTTAAAAACCAATGTATCACCTATAAGCGACTGTAAGAATCAAAGTCAATGGACTAGAAGAGTCTGCAAGGAGTTGGGACAGCCAAAGTCAATTTGGAACAAAGTATATGGAGCTGAGGCACTACTTAGATAGCAAAAATGATTGCGCAAAGTTAGAGAATTTGTTGTAGAAAATCACTGTTGGGCCACAACCAGTTACATTTGTGAAAGTTTGAGCTGGAATCAACTCTAGAAAAGCAGCTACTACAAGTCTCAACTGAGAAAAGCATGCTAGAGACAGAGAGTTAAGTACCCTTTAGTCAGAACACTATGTTCTAACTTATGTTAGAAGAAGAGGATCCAGCTGGCTTCTATCTTGGTTGCAGATCCTGGGCCTCAGTCGTGTGGACAAGAGGGAGGATGTCTGGAGGACACCTGCACAGCTGTTCGGAGGTCGGCGGCAGCTGCGGGTTCTTTTCAATTCAGCGGCACTTCGCGGTTTCAGTGCGTGGTAAACAGCACCACTGCGGATCTTGGACACCGGTTGGGCTTTCTTCACTCCTTGAGTCCAGCACTCTTTTCAGGTGACTCGAGCTTGGCTTATCCTGCTTTATGGAGGGTCTTCAGGAGACTCCTTGAGCTTCTGGCCAGCTTACAGATGTTGCACTCGACTACAGATTTCTGGACCCCTGGCACTCAGTTCCAGAAGCAGCAAATAAGTACAGCCAGTTGGGGAAGGTCTTCCAGCAAAGTTCGTCTCAGGGTAATTTGGTCCCACAAACCCAAGGATCCAGCTTCCCTTATCTCGCACCCACTCACTGGAACGCCCTACCTCCCACTATCCTAGGTGAGACCTCCCTCACCACCTTCCGCAAAACTTTGAAAACTACCCACTTCACATAAGGCCCGACACACCAGCACGAATACTTATCATATAAGCTGTAATAAATGACCAAATGCAATATCTGTAACAGTATGAAGTTTTGTAGTATTCATAATGTGTCAACAACCGCTATCATGCCTGTACCCTGTAACTAAGTTATTGCAAGTAACAGCGCCTCAAAGCCCCTGGGCTGCTTGCATGCTATATAAATAAATAAATAAGGTAAGGAGTCGTCCTTTCTGGTGCTTCTCTTGTCGATCAGAAAAAGGAGTTTCAGCACAGCAGCAGGGCTTCACCGGGGAGTTCAACGGTCCAGGAGGATGCAGCAAGCTTCTTCACGGTTTCTTTCAACAGGGTATTCTTCCCAGTGGTCGACTTTGACTTCAGTCCAAGAAGACTTTTATGCAGGTTGCGCCCATTCATGCTCAGCCTAGCTGTCCCTCAGACAGCAGGGTGACTGTCCTGCAAGGACAGCCAGCCGGCCAATCAGGACTGGATGCATTCAGGTAACCAAGGAGACTACGGACAAGGGAGTTTTGGGCATCTCCCTCACTTCTTGCCCTGCCAGATGCACTGGAGCCAGAGGAGGGTTTCAGTACTGAAGCGCGCCAAAGGCAAAATGAACAAAGGGCTTAAACCTGGTTTGGCATGCAGAGTAAAACCCGAGAAGGACCTCACAAACAAGAAATGGTGGGAAAAAAAGACTGGGGACATTTTTACATAATGGTCACCCATGGGTGCTATACTGCAGCTGAGGATTCAGCCCGTGTTAGAAAAGCACAATCGTAGGAAAATTAAACCACTGCCACCAGCCATTTAAAGTAGTGGGGGTAACAACATTTTTTACATGAGTAAGTAGAAAAAGGGGCTAATACGTAACTCCCCCCACCCCACCCCAACACTCCACATAAAATGGGGTGTGCTGGATCTACAGAGAGAAAAAGGCAAGTAAAGTCAATTTCACTTTACTATTCTTGGGAACATTAGTTCTCACAAAAAAGGTATTTAAACCTCCATCTAAAGGATTTCTCTGTGGCAGTGCACTGAAGGTGCTGTGTGTCACCACACAAAAAGTAGATGCCTATGGAGTTTGTCAGAGTCCAAAAACAAACGAAACTGATAATCCAAATCAGATCAAAATGCATGAGAGTGAGAAAAAGAGGGCTCACTTGCTCTAGGATAAGAATTCAAAAGTCCTAAAGTCCAGCAAAAGAGCTGGGTGTCCCTAAGGTTGAAGGGAATTAGCACAGAAGTGAGAACTCTCCCTAACAAAGACTGCAAGTGGAAGAACACGCAGCTAAAGAAATTAGCTCCAGCATAAAGCAGCCCTCCTAGCCCTAACGACATTCTCAACCACCCACACTCGGATTGGTTGAGGGGCGCGGGGTGGGCCGAGGGCGAGGGTGACTGTGGAAAATCGGACTACTTCCGAAAAGTTAGGAGGTGGTGGCAAACCATAGGTGAAGGCAATTATTGCCTTTCCCCTTCCACCTTGCCAGGTACCCAGTCTTTTTACCCAATATTTTCCACCATAGTATATTTTACTGCAATTCTTTTTCGAAATTTTAGAGATGAAAATGCAGGGGGTCTTTGGGTGAGGCAATAGGGCATGGGTGAATGGTGTGGGTGGGGTGGTGAAGAGCAGGGTGGGAGTAGGAGGGTCTTCCTCACGCATTTTGCGGTAAAAACAGTAATACATAGAAGCACGCGTCATAGACACACATTCATGGAAGGGGCCACACTGAACAACTAATCACAGATGGTGGAACCTCTGCTGCAATCAAGTGACGGCTTATAGGGACCAGTATACTAGGATTAGAGTACCAGGGACCTTTTTTTCCGTACTTTAATTCAAACGCAATAGCTCCGATTCACTTCAGACAGACCAAAAAAGGAAAGCAAGAACAATGCATGCCATGAAATAATATCATTCCTTGTCTTGTAGAACAGCAAATATAGTCAAACATAATTTGCAATTCAACAGGTCCCTAAAATAGGAAACCACAGATGCATAGCATCACTACGCACGTGTTACTGCTGCTTTAATAAAGAGCTCTAAGCAATAAGTGCTGGCATTGTTTCAAAGGGGAATTCCACAACATATTTTTGAAATCCACCATCAGCACTTTATGGTGTCCTCTGGCGCTTTTTTGTTTATTTAGCTTTGGATTAAAGATATAGATCTTTGTAACTGTTCTAAACATGCACCTGCAAGCTGCCCCCCTTTGATGCAACTGAAATTTCCACATCGTGGTTGTGAACTTCAGGGAGGGCCGATTACCGCATGGTTCCACTAAAGCAGCCCACCTCTAGCCTTGAATTAAACGCGGGTGGCGGGATGACAAATCGCAAACAGAAGCTTCCGCATAAAACCCGTAATTCCGGGCTGCATGAAAAGGGCTGCCCGCAGCCACACATGGCAACGTGGTCTATTCTCACTCCAATCCTGAGACTAAGCCATGCTGCTCTGCTTCCTTACCTTGATTAGGATTGGCTAAAATCTCAGTGTCTCCCTGTTCACCATAATAGGGTGGCCTATCAAACTCCTACCACCAGGGCTGATTTTAGCAATGAACCATTCAATGTGGATATGAAGCAGCAACCTTGTGGTGAAAGGACCGGTCACTCTGCAAAAGCACTGGCCTGGCCGGCAACATGACCAAAGCTATCATAGCTTGAATATTCATGGGCGCCTCCAATATTGCCAATGTGTTGCAGAATGTGGCCCCTGCCAACCTTTTCCAATGTTGCAACCTGTAAACAGTCATGATTAGGGCTGTGCATTTGGTCAGTCTGTACCCACCGGGATGTCGTGTAGGCTCGGGAGTGACGTACACGCTGCTTTTGTTGACACGGAGCCCGGATATGATGTCATTGATCATCCACAGGTCCCGCTGGGCTGCTGCCTGATCCTGCATTTGAAAGACACAAAGGGGAGTCCTGCATGAAAGCGCATTGGCATCTCTGACGTCACACTGTGGATCAATTTCAGGCGGAGGTCCAACACCTTTCAAGGTGATACATGAAAGCCGAAGTTGGACAATCCAACAAACTCAGACGACACATTGTCAAGGAGTACATGATGGAGTTACGGCGAGATCTTAGAGGACACCGCCCTAAATATGCAATGACTACATCATCATGTGGTCTATTTTATAACACAAATAATGGGCTACCAGACATTTGGTCGAAAAAAATTGGTCGACCAGACAAATGGTCGAACCAATTTGGTCGAAAACCAAATGGTCGAATTTGTTTTTTTTTTATTTTCACTCCTTTTTTTGGGGGGGGTCCCTCCCCCAACCGCCTTTTTTTTCTAAAAATCCCTTTTTTAAAAAAACGAAAACCCGAAAAATAAATATATAATAAAAAAAAAATTCGACCATTTGGTTTTCAACCAAATTGCGTCGACCAAATGTCATTCGACCAGTTTTAATTTGACCAAATGACTGGACACCAAATAATGCAAACTGGCAACAGCAGCTCAATTTATTGTACAGAATCCAAATGTATTATCATGGGCTCCTACTAAGAACAGCCCGGCGGGAGGAGGTGGGCGTGGCGGGGGAGAGGGCTTCCCAAATCATATAACTTATTTGCTGTAGAAATAGTACAGATTTAGTACTGATTGGAAAGTCTGATAGCTTGGGGCGAGATTTCATTTTTTGAACTATTGACAAGTCCTGAAGTAGCTGAAGGTCCTGGCATTCTCCCCATCACTGCCAAAATAAATAATGCCGGGTCCAGGGGAACACCAGGGGCAATAGAAAGGCGAGCTGCTTGCAGAACCAGTGCAAAGCTGGATTCACGAAGTACCCACTGCAAGGAGCAGGATTCAATGATCCTTTATATGGCAAGGGCTCACCTAGGTATTCGGCCCTAGACACTGCAATTATCAATGCAGTTTCGGAATATTGGCAGGGCACTGAAAACACTGGGTCAGCAGAGGGCCTTAACTGCTATTAGCACGCTGCGTAGAACGTTTCACTTGACACAGCCAATCAGGAGCAAGGAGTACACGCAACGTCTGGGCACTAGTACTCAGCACTTTTTTGGAATCCCACCGTACGCACCGCCCCTCCTCACTCCACACCCCCTTCCTCCCACTTATCTTGCCTCCTCCGCTCTCTCCCGGCCGGGACCTGCAGCCTCTTGGCTTACTGTGACATCTCACGGGGTGGGAAGCAGTCGGATCTGACCGCCCCGCTAGTGCTGTGGTTTCCTTGAACCCGCCCCTGTCCCTGTAGCAATGCAGCGCTGTGTGAAGCAAACAGTTGCTTCCTTTTTTTTGGTAAGTTGCATCCTGCCCCCAATGGGTGCTAGAAGCCTTAGGACCAGGGGGGCTGAAATTCACAGGCATTAGGTGCCTGGAGCCCTTTTTAACAGCCACGCTTTGCTCTGGACGCGAAGGCAAGCTTCCAGGCATCTCATGCCTGGGATTCTAGCCTGCACGGGACACTAAATCTTTATTACAAATCTTAATGCTCGTCTCCCAGCACTCCACATTATGCTCACGGTCTCCCTTAATCAGCATTCAACCAGCACAATGTTCACTGTAAGCTTCCAATGACCCTCTCCAAGTGCCTTCTTTTGTTTCCATTTTTAACCTGTTTCTATTATTCTACCATACTCTAATGGCATAACAGCCCAGGTGGAGAGAAATGAAACAGATGTTATCAGCACTTACCGCCCCCAGCTTCACCTCAGGCCTATAACGTCAGTGTGGGCTTATAACACCTATTAGAGCCCTCTGCAGCAGTGCTGCATAACACCTACAGCGTTTCCAGAGAGACCCAGGGACGGGTTGTGCAGATGTGGGGCAGTCTTTGGTGGGAAAGAGTTACCTTCCTCAAAAGCGTCCCAAGGAGCAGGTACTGATGTTTTGTGAGGCGAGACCCACAGAAGTCCCAGAGGCGTAGCCAAGATTCTCTAACGAGTGTGGCCTGAAGTTAATGTAGTTGGGCCAATCGCAGTGGCATTAACATCTGAAAATGCTGACACAGCACTCCTGGGTGAGCATTTACAGAGTTTGGGTGGGCCTTGCCCACTCAGGACCTACCCTATCTGCGCCTCTCAGAATATCATGGATGAAGAAGAGGGGGCTCATGAAAGAAGAAGCCAGCAAAGAAAGGACCTGCCAGCAGTACCAGAGAGTCAAGACAGCAATAACCGGGGTGCAGCAAAGCATTCTTGCAGCAGCCATTTGGCAGTTTCTAAAGGCGGTCACTGTACACATTGCTTTTGGGGACCACTTTAGGTTCCAGAATTGACACACTGGTGCAGGAGGAACCTCAATATCTTCAAGACAAACTTAAACCCTACCATCCTCCAAGAACTCAAGCTCTGCCAGCCTCTTACTCATACCAAAAACCAACTCAGTCAGGTTAGGTGGATCATCATTCTCAGCTCTGGCCCCCACTCTGTAGAACGCACTTCCACCGCACATCCGACTCACCGAGGACCTCATGTCTTTCCGCAAATTACTGAAAACTTGGCTCTTCCCCTAAAAACAACTCTTAACGCAAACTGGATAACAGCACTCAACAACCTTAGCCCAAAGCATTCTTAAATAACAATCCAGCATCATGATCCAAGCAAGAAATTGAAAACTAATAGCTACCAATGTCTCCTCTCTCATGCCACAGGACCCCACAAGTGATCATGAAGATGGAAACAGACCCATGCAGCTCTGGAGGTTGAGTGGCATGGGGGCACTTCGACACACTAGCCAATAATAGTTTAGGATTCAGCTATTCTTCTATTATTAAATAAAAATAGTTAAGGTGAGTCGGTCTCCCATAGGAACCCCTCAACATTCTATTGTTAATAACTTTTGATTCGAGTAACTGATTTGACCAAAATGTCGAAAGTGATTAAGGAATCGCGACCCCTGCCTCAGACTGCAATATTTGGTAAATATTCGTTAAAAAAGTTATTAAGAGGAAAAATATTTTTTTTCCCTAAAGTGCGGCCTACTTCCCATTCATTTTCCCATAGACAAACCAGGTACATTTTTGCCAAAGCACACAGCCCAAACCGCTGGACGAATTTGGACCAGGTCCGAAAAAACTTGGGCACGAAGCGTCGACTTGCGGTCCATGCATGGTTTGGGGTTATTCCATGCAGTAGTTATTTAAATATTTGATGGAGAAGGGGGTGCCCACTTCTCAAAAATAGATAGCTATATCTCAGGGATTTACCCAAAACCGGGGGTTAGTTGCAGGGACGTTAAGGTGAGAACTTAACGCAACAAAACTCTGGAAATTCAGTGATGCCATCAGTGATGATGTCATCATTGTGGTAGTCGTAGGCTGTGCAAAAGGGGGCGCGAAGTTAAGGTGGCTTTAGCTGAATTTCAGGGGTTTTGTTGCGATAAGTTCTCACCTTAACGTCCCTGCAACTAAAGTCTGCTCTTTGAATATATAGATGAGGCCACTGCTTTACTACCCATAGGGTTTATATTTTAACTCTCCCTATTAAAACAGGTTTTTTTTTTTAAGAAGAGAACATCTACGATACGTCTATTGGGAAAATCCATGGGCCTTTTGTTAGTGCTTCCAAAGATTGCGAAACACTTACTAAACAATATGGTTTTGTGAGTCTATGAGCCCAGCCCAGTGGCCAGGAAGAAACTCGATATTTTGCGGCATTGGTCGCACCAAATTGTTCAGAGTAATTTTATTTGTATCTAGGCCCAAAGGATTTACATTTGAATTCTACAATTCTTATTTTTAAAGATGTATGCACATTCTATATATCAATAAATGAATTTGCATTAAAATTTTATATATGATTATTTGTCTTAAAATGCTGATCAGGCTTTTGTATACTGAATGAAGCCGTTATGCTGACTTCCCCCATGCATTTACAAGATCTTAATAAAATGCGACAATTGTGTGTTCAATGACCTATACATTTGTATTTAATTTTTTTTTTAACACTGTTTGCATGGTCAGGATTTCTATTGTATATGACATGACTCTTATGGCAGTTTCATGCTGAAATAAAGTTTAACAAACCCCTCTCCTTGTCATTCGTAGGACCTGTAGTTTTTGCTGGAGTAAACTATCTCTTGCCATCTATGGTAATGGCCCCGGGTCAGGTGCTGTGTGAACCCAAACCAAAACCGGGAAAGGGGTGAATGTTTACATTTCTTGGTAATTTGCAGTGTCAAATCTGCGTTTTGGTATATAGGATCACAAACTATTTTTTACCAGTGAAAAGTACTGGAATTATATATTTGGGAACACAACTTAGTGAGGCAGGTCTTCCTTTCTGGGTTGGTGGTTCCAAAATGCTGGTTTTCAAGGCTGATGGTGCATAAAGCTGTTTTGTTTTCAGGGCCACGAGTGATAACACACAGCAGTAGTCGACAATGAGGGGGCCTGGGGTCTATTTAGCTCCTGCTCGTGATCTAGAAAAGCCTGGTTAGCTTGACACAGACAGCTACCAGGAGCTAATTATGGCTCCCAAGCAATGCCGAGCAAACGCCTCTATGTGAATTTAACCCTGTGCGTTTGGGAAAATTATAAACAAGCATTAGAGCACATCCATACAACACTTAAAGCATAAGGGGTCCTGCAAAATGATATATTTCTATCTAATGTGGCAGTTAGATTTGCGAGATACTCTGTGCTAGCTCCGCGTTCACAGTGCTAGCTCCTGGTTAGTGGGTAATGATGGATACCCAGGAGCTGCTTTTAGCTCCTGCTTATCCAATCTTAATTTCGAGCCCTGCACTCCTTTTTCTTGGAGTCATGCCGTCTTTGGGGCGCCCAAGAGATCACTGCACCGTGTTTCAAAGTTGTGTTCTTCCTTAGTTTTGCGATAGGGATCTTAGCCATCAGTATAACTGTAGTGTAATTTTTTTTTTTTTTTAATGGTATTTATAGGTCTAATTCCTTCTTAAGAGTCTCTTCAAGCACTGGTTCTTCTTGGAGCTCCTCTTCAGGCGACTCCATTTTACTTACAAAGTTCTCCGCCAAGCCCTTGCATAATCCTGAAGCAGAGCTCTTTCCAGTTGGTGTAGATTTTCTGAACTACACTCGTAAATGTTATGTATCAAAAGAAAACCAAGGATTATTCCTTCAGCAAAAGTTAAAAGGCGTATTGCAAAGAAGTCTAGAACTTGGAAGATTTGCGACCCATATAATTCATATAAACACGTATAGGACTTCTCATATGACGGGCAGCCATTGGTAACTAGAATAAAATTGAGCTCATATTTCCAGTGTCTTTTTACCAAGGTCTAGAGTCACTTCAAAATGTTTATCTTCCAAGTGAGACCCACCAGTTGTCTCGCTCGTTGTTGTTCTGGAGTTATTTTCACTGCGTTGCTCTGTGACACTAACCCCAAAATAGCAGAAAAATATCTAAAGATGGCGCCAACTTGAAGGGCTTTGTGCGTTTAGGTTAGTTAGACATGGCAATATGTGCAACGGATGAAAGTATAAATCAAATTCACAATGAAAATGCATGTCCAAGTCTTTGCATTCGTAGAAGTTAGATGTACAGGGTAGCGTAGAATGGGCCCCTTTAAAACCTACGTGCGTAGAGCAATCTGGAAGAACTCTTCACCGCTGTGTCATCAATCAAGATTTTACTCATAATGAGAAACCATATTTCATGGCTGAATAAGGTAGCAGAGGGTATGCCGGAGTCTAACCACCTCACTGGGCAAACTATACAAGCAGATCATCGAGACCACTGAGAATTAACCCCATTTCATAGGTTGCCCAGTTCCCCTTCTACCAACAACAGTGTAACCAGACAAGTTCCTGATGTGTCTGTGTCGGAAGGAATTCAGGGGTGACAGTGACAAGGAATTGGATGACACAGGAGAGTGCTTACTGCACAGACACGGGTTAGCCCCCAACATGCCCATCTAAGGGCCCCGCTTCTTTCATAGCACACCATTTCATCTTGGATAGACCACTGGTCCCCCTGCGCCCCGCGTAAATTGGTTCTTCACTATAAATGGACCCTGCAGATGTGAAAAGAGACACCTACACTTATAATTGATCAATGGTTGCCAAGGAAACACAGGTTAATTCTTCACATAGCTCCCTTTGATGCGCCTTCTTGTTTTCCAAGTTACATCGCATTTCAGAGTTGGGTTGGAATGACATACCTGGGGGTGGCCAACGTGCCGCACATGCTCCAGAGTCTCTCGCAGGCCATGCAAGTCATTCTCCAGCACTCGGTAGTCTTCCCAGGCTCGGCCTTTCTCCTACAAAAGTGGGGGAAGGCAAAAGAAATCAAAATGACACAGTCTGCTTTTTTGCGTAATCACGGGCCCTTAAAATGTAACTAAGAAATAACACCTTGGCTGCAGACTTCACCATCTGGTGGCCCAAGGTACACACCGAGTGGAAGCAAGGGCCTTAAAGCCACGCCCAAACCCTGTTACCAGCTGTGAAAACCCACGGAACAGGGTATAATTGCTATTAGCATCTGGTATGTAACCCCTGAGCTGCTAATAGTATTGAGATTTTTTAAAATAAATGACCTACAGCAAGCGCCATGAAAATGGAAGGCGGGGCTCCCAGCAGAGGCCCTCTTCTGTTTTCATTATGCCCGAGTCTGCACCAGAGAGAGCAACGTTTAGCAGCAGGGACCTGTGGCCAAGGGATCAGGTAAAGAATTTGGCAGGGAGAGTGAGTGGGGGACTGGTGCAGCTAAAGAGAGGGGGCAGGGTGTTAGGGAGATGTATCATTTGTTTTTTTTTAAAACGTATTTTATTGGTTTTGATAGAAAAAAGAAAAAGAAAACGTGCAATACAACAAGAAATCAACATTGGTTTGAACTGGGGAGGAGACGGTGAGGGGGAAACAAGGGGGGGGGAACGAGCAAATCAACAACAGTCTTCATGTTGTAGCAAACTTACAGTGGACGGGTGGGTTAGGGGCAATGACCCAAAGTTTCAGGAAGCAAGAGGGGTCAAACACAGGGGTGGTTCCACCAATGCCGGCATCCGAGCAGTGTCAATGCAGTGGTGTGGGACTTCAGGGGGGTTTGTAGTCAGCGCTGAAGCGTATGTCTCTGAGGAGGGCCTTCCATGATTCCAAAGTGCCACCTTCGGTTTCGCCACTGTTCGTGATTCCTTCCTGCCAGGCCCTGGTTTCAGCTGTTGTCCATCTCTCGAGTTCTTTGAGCCATCTCTCTTGCCTGGGGCCCGACGGCGTCTTCCAGGCCATCGCTATTGTTCTTTTAGCCAGGATACATGATATGTCCATTAATTTAACAGCGTGCTTGGATTTGCTAGGTCTGGGGTAGGTCCCCAGGAGGCACTCGCCAGGAGTCCATTCGTATCTTGTCATTCCGGCGTCCATGCAGGTCTGTTTGGCCTTGGACCACAGTGCCATCGCCTTGGTGCAGGTCCAGAACATGTGAATCACATCTGCTTTATCATTCCCGCACCAGGGGCATGCAGGGGAGGATGTCTTATTGAAGGAGGCAACCCTATGTGGGGTCATGTATGTCCTGTAGAGAACGTTCAATTGGATCTGGCCAAACCTGGTGTTCCTGGATACTTTTTTGGGAAATATCAGCGCTCTTTCCCATTCTTTATCTGAAATCGGGGTCTCAAGGTCCGCCTCCCATTTTGTCCTCAGATCTTCGCATTTAGGGTTGGTTTTATCACATAGTCTGCTGTAAAGCCTGGAGACAGGTCTCCAGCCGTCCGAGAGGTCATGCATCTCTTGTAGCAGAGGGTCAGGGGAGGGCTCCTCCGGCCATCCGGTCCATTGTTTCTTAGCAGTTTGTTTGAGGCGATGGTACCAGAGGAACTGGCCCGGGGGAATTCCATCGGCAGCCTTAAGAGATTCGAAATCCCTGAATTCTCCCTCCTCATACATGTCGCTCCATGTGTAAATGCCGGCCTCTTCCCACCTCCTTGCCGTAGAGATGTCTGCAGCCGTTCGACAGGTGTCTGCTAGGATGGGATTGTCCGGAGAGTATGGGTGTCGTATTCGCCTGATGCAGCAGGACCTGGCCCATATCTTTCTTCCCAGGTCAATCACCATGGAGGGGACCGGGGGTTGCCATGTAGGGTGCCATAGGATCTCCTTGGGGATCACATTGTCCAAGGGTTGCCTCAGCAGTTCGGTCTCTGCTGAAGGCTCATCCGAGAGCCATCTCGTTATGTGACTCAGCTGGGCAGCCAGGTAGTACAACTGGAGATCCGGCAACTTTATTCCGCCTTCTTTGTGTGGGAGAGAGAGGACGGACAGCGACAGTTTATGCCTGTGTGGGCCCCAAAGGAAGTCCCTGATGATGGCCTCCAGCTTCTTGAAGAAGGACGGTCTAATGTAATGGCAAATGTTTACGAAGAAATACAGGAATCGGGGGAGTACGATCATCTTGACAATCGCTGCCCTGCCCACCATGGCCAATGGGAGCTTGGACCAAAACTTTATAGAACTTCGGAGACTCGTGATGGCGGCCTCGGTGTTGTGTTCATGCATGAGTAGCGGGGTGTGGCTTATGTTGATCCCCAAATAACGGAACTGGACCAGTTGCCAGCTTATTCCTATCTCTGGGAGATTGTTTTCCGGAATGTTGCGTAAGCCCGCCAAGGGGAAGGCAGAGGACTTATTCCTACTAAAGCGGATCCCTGAGTACTTCGCATAGTTGTCCAGTATCTCCAACGCGGTTGGCGCGTTAACTTCGGGGGAGCTTAGGTAAAGAAGGACGTCGTCTGCATACAAGGATATTATGTGGTGTGCATTGCCCACCTTAATGCCAGCATCGAAAAGCTGCTGCCTGAAGTATAATGCAATCGGTTCCAGGCCCAGTATGTACAGCATGGGTGATAACGGGCAGCCCTGCCTTGTTCCCCTTTGTATATCCCAAGCCGCTGAAACCACTCTTCCCGTTCTTACTCTCGCCGTCGGGGAATTGTAGAGGACCTCAACCCACCTGATGAAGCCCCCTCCAAAGCCAAATCTTCTCAGGACCTCCCTGATCCACTCCCAGTATATGGAGTCGAAGGCCTTGATGGCGTCGAGCGACAACACCGCCAGGTCCTCGTCCCTGTCATATGTTTCGGCCATTACATGCTGCAACCTCCGGAGGTTAGCAGTGGTGTTGCGCCCAGGAACGAATCCGTTCTGATCTTCGTGAACGATGGAACCCACCACCCTGGCTAGCTTGCGGGCCAATATGGATGTGAGGATCTTGGCATCGTAGTTTAGCATAGCCAGAGGGCGATAGGACTCACAGTCGGTGGGCGATTTGTGTGGCTTGAGCATGGGGACTATTATGGTTTCCTTCATGGTGTTGGGGAGAATCCCATCCGTGTGTGCCTCCTGGTAGACCTCGTGGAGAACTGGGGCAAGGATGGACTCATACGCTTTATAGAACTCAGGTGGGAGGCCGTCACTGCCAGGGGCTTTGTTGTTGGAGAGGGACCTGATTGCCCCTTGAACGTCCTCAAGAGTGATCTCGGTTTCCAGCTCCTCTCTCTGCTCGAGCGAAATGTGGGGAAGTTCTATCTCCTCGAGTGTGTCTATGATGTCTGCAGCAGGAATCTGGGTCTTGTGGGTGTACAGTTCTGTGTAGAATTTAGCAAAGGCTTCATTGATCCCTAGCTGAGTCGAGTGGGATGACCCATTAGCGTCCCGTATCTCCACTGGGAGATGTTTGGGGTGTTCCCGTTTGCAGAGCCATGCTAGTAGTCTTCCCGGTTTGTCCGATTCTTTATGAGATCTGGCGGTGTGCGTGGCGAAATCAAATTTTTCCAGTCTTTCCCATGCCTGCTGACATTCTGTGCGGGCTTCCTTCAGCTTGGTCTCTGTCTCCATAGAGTTGTCGCATGTGGACTCCAGTCGGGAGATCTCAGCTTCCTGTGCTTCCAGGGTTCTCCGCAACTGCCTGCGAGTTCCGCCGGCTCTCGATATGATTTCGCCTCTGGTCACCACCTTCATTGCTTCCCATAATGTGCCCCAGGAGGGGACCGAACCGATGTTGTTCTCCAAGTATTCTTCCAATTTTTCGGCAAGGGTTTCCCTGAACTCGAGGTCCGCAAGTGCCGCGGTCGGCATCCTCCACATGGGGATCGGGGGTCTGGGGCCTCTCATTTGCCATAACATGGTCAGTGGGGAGTGGTCGGAGATCGTCCGCCCCAGGTATTCTGTGGTTGCTATGTGTGGGGTAAGTTCCTTATTGATGAACAGATAGTCAATTCTTGTGTGAACTCCGTGTGGAGCTGAGTAGTGGGAGTAGGACCTGTCGGTCGGATGGTGTTCCCTCCAGATGTCCACTAAGTTGAGTTGCTCCAGAGTTTCCCTCAAGGCACCGGATGTGAGGCTGCTCGGGCGTGGGGGGGGCAGCGATCTGTCTGCACTCGTGTCAGCAACACAGTTGAAGTCCCCTCCCCATATGAAGGTGCGGTCCCGGTACCGAGTCAGCTTCGTTATCAATGTGGCGAGGTACGCCGATATCCCGTGATGAGGGAAGTAAGAGTTGATGAAGCAGACTGGGGTTTGTTCCAATGTGCCCCAAATCGCTGTGAATCTCCCTTCTTTATCTTGTTCACTTCCCTCCATCTGGAAGGGGACGTCCGGGCTTATCCATATTAGCACCCCTCTGGCGTATTTAGAGTAGGGGGACCCTCTAACAGTCCCAGCCCATCGGTCTGCAATTTTAGACATGGCCTCCGTCGTGAGGTGAGTCTCTTGAAGGAGTGCAATGGAGATTTTCTTCCTCCTGAGGTAGGACTGTATACGATTGCGCCTGAGGTATGAGCCCATACCCCGCACATTCCAGGTCATTACAGTAAGCTGTGCCGCCATCCGGTTCGAGTTTCAGATTTGGTGTGGGACTCTGGGGTCCGACTCCACTTTAGTCTTGTTCGGGTGGGCTGCAGGGGGGATACCACTGCATCTCGTTCATCGGTGTCATGTCCCAGACCCATCTCGGTCTGCGTTGGCAAAAGAGGCATGAAGACTGTACAACTAATAAAACTAACAACAAAACTTAAACTGGTGCGCCCAGCAACTACAACATTGTCGCGGTGCTCAGGCGCTCTCGAGCCGTCGGAGCCCATCCGGGAGTCGGGCGCGAGCTGGGTCAGGCGGGTGCCCAGACCGGGTAAATACTACGCTGGGGGTGGGGCAAGGGCCTGGCGGCAGAGCCGAACGAGGCCGTTTCCAAGTGAAAAAACTGTAGTTGGATTATCTTCTGTATTCCGGTCTCACGTGCGATGTTTCTTACATGGGGGTCGCTGGGGGGTTAGGTCTCAGTCTGTGAGTTGTCCTTGCCATCCGCCAGGTTATTATCCTCAAGCCACATGTTGGCCGCATCTGGGTTCTCGAGAAATACCACTCTCTCCCTGTAGACAACCCTTAGGCGCGATGGATAAAGTAGTCTATATTTTAGGTTCAGTTGTCGGAGCCGGGCTTTTATCGGGACAAATGAGTTCCGCTCTCTTTGTACCTTCTGCGTGTAGTCCGGATAAATGGAGATTTTGGAGTCTCCTCGCTCGATGGGGCCCCCCTCCCTGGATCGCCGTAAGATAGTTTCTCTGTCCTGAAAGTTCAGTATCTTAGCGATTATGGGTCTGGGGTGCGATCCGGGTGGAGGGCGCCTCTGAAGGGATCTGTGGGCCCTTTCGACAGAGAATCCCTGGGTCAATTTGCCGGCCCCTATTTCTTGTAGCAGAAGGGTTTCGACGAAGGATGTGGTATTTACTCCCTCGTTCCCCTCCGGGACCCCCAGGATCCTGATGTTGCTCCGTCTGGCCCGACCTTCGGCCTCCTCCGCCTTTTCCTCCAAAAAGGTGACTTTCCTCTTCAGGAGGACAACTTCGGACTTTATGGCTGTGATGGCCGTGGAGGCTTCCTCTGCCGACTGTTCAACGGTCGCGACCCTCTCCGTTAAGTTGCGAGCGTCTTGGCGGATCAGTTGAATATCGACTTTGAATTCGTCGATCTTGGAGTCTATATGCGTCTTTAGCGAGGCTATAGCATCAAGTATCTGAGAGTGGTTATCGGCCGCCACCTCTTCGCTCGACTGGGCAACTTCAGAGGAGCTGGCCTTGGATTGAGTGGGGGTCTTCGCCCTGGTGGAAACAAAGGAGTCCATGGTGGCGGCTCTGGTCTTGTTCTTGGCGGCCATCTTGGGGCGATGGTTGCGGGTGTTTTAGGCCTCAAAAGTTAGTTCACTTGTGAGATCACTGGTGGGGCCCTTCACCTGGCCAAATATCGGGCCGTGAGCTGTGGTCTGCCCCCGTGTGTGATGGTGTGGTCCGTAGAGGTGGTCTCTAGAAGAGCGGAGCCTCTCTTTTGCTGCTGCCTCTCCCCGCCGGGCCCTGGAATCCGTTGGGGGAGGGGGTACCCCTCGCAGGCACCGCTATGCTGTGCGGGGCGCCATCTTGGATCCAGTAAGAACGGGAGGGGGGGAGAACCGATTCAGGGCCACCGGAGTCTCAGGGGGGTCCAATTTGGTGGGCCCAGCAACTATTCAGGTGCAGGGCTGCTTCGCCCAACCGCTCGTTCCTTTTCAGAAGTCGGGGTCGCACGCGAGCCGGAGAAAAAGGATCAGGAAACGGCGTCTCGGCCGGAGCTCGGCGGATCAGCTACCGCTCGCCATCGGCGCCAAGCCACGCCCCCGGGAGATGTATCATTTGTATGCTTCATGCCCTCTCGTAGTGAGACCCCCAGCACTTGTTGCTGGACTTCTGGACCTTTTCTTTAATCCTGAATGCGTGGAGCCTTTTTCCACTCATTCATTCTTATGGGCTCTGTGTTTTTTTTTAACTCTTTCCTTTGTGTTTTACTATCCTATCAAGTCTGCTGTCCTCCCTATCTCTTTTGAAGGCATATGTATTTTACTATTGCAACAAACAGCTCCTTATGGGCAGTGTTGCTGGGGACCCTTTGGATCATCCTTGGAGATTCTTTTCTAGATCCTAAAGTAACTACAGTTCTTAAGGCTATCTCTCCTGAAACCTTATATTCTGAGAGATTGGCACACACCACCTTCTGTGGAGTGCCAAGGGAATACTTAGTATCACCCTTCTCTCTGCTCCTGTGACTTTTATGTCACATAGAGAATATTCTAGTTATGGCTGGTGGCAGTGGACGTGCTCTACCAACTATTTTGTGAATTTTCTACCGCAGGCTATGTCCGTAGCCCTGGTTATACACAATAGAGTCCGCCACTACTAGCGTGGCTGTTCTTTGCCAGCCCTTCTTCGACCGTCCTGGGGTGGGGGGGGTTGGGGGGGAGCTCTGGTTGAAATGAAATATTTTATTTATATCGCTCTCATACACAAGTGTTTCAGAGCGCAACCAGGTAAAGGGAGGGGAACAGGGGAGAACAAAAACAACGATCTTACTAGGCCCAGTAACATTGAGAATGCACAAGTGCATGGGAAAGGGAAAAGGGGGAAAAGTGCATGGAAGGGGGAGAGGTGGAAAGTGCAGAAAGGAGGAGAGAACAGAATTATAAATAATAAGTAAAATAAATAAATAAACAGTGGTAGTGCAGCCAACAAGTGGAAAGTGCTAGGTTAAGCATATAGAGTATATCTGATAAGTACAGAAGAAAAGTGGGTGGAGGGCTGTATGGGTACAGATACAGACCCCAGTGCAACGGGTGGCCCGGAGGCAGTTCAGGAGGGTGGCAGGAAGAGGCAGGCAGGAGGGTACCCCTGTCAGGCTGCCATTTACCATAACATTTTTGCCTAAACAAATGGCTACCTATTTGTTTATTCAGCTGACCCCTACTGCCCCTTGACCCATCCAATACAGGAAGTACTTTGATGCTTGGAGGACATTTTCTCATGACTATAGTCGACTAAAACGTACTGGGAATCACAGTCAGTGACTATAATCGGAAGGGTGGAATCCTTGAGAGAAACACCAACAAATGAAATTCTAATTTGTTTTTTAAAGCTGTTGAAGAGTGGCATAAAATAAAACTGGTTACATGTGTGGGGGTGGTTGCTTAACAGCTTTGTGACTCTGGGGTCCTCTGGGGAGATGAAAAAGAAACATGTTGCAAGGGGGGGAAATCGCTGATCAGAGCCAGGATCTCAGCGGTGCAGTTCGGAACGTCGGATCATGTGAAGCTCACAGGAATATAGAGTGGCTGGGAGCACACTGGGTCTGTCTTTCTCTTCTAATCGGTAGCTCCTTACTCCGTGTTCTTCCACACTGTACCCTTAATGTTACATACTCCTCATGGTAGCCGTATTGTTGTCACTATTACTGCATCCCTTTATTATAAAGTTATCTGTTGGCTTCTTAGATAGGGTTTGCACAATATGAATAAGCACATTCAGGTAATGGCCCAAAATGTCGCCCTCACAATTACGACGGCCGAAAATGGCGACTTTTTTTTAGACCCCCCTTACACCACATATATATGTGGGTGGTATATGATCTAATATTAATACAGGGGTTTGCGGGGGGGGGGGGTCTCCCCCCGCATATATATGTGTTGTAAAGGTTTTTTTTAAAAAAAAATCAACAACAACAAAACAGGAAGGAAGCCCATCGCAATAATGACCTTCTCAGTGATCACATAGATGCTCACATTCACACATTCATACAAATTCCAGCATACGTCCCCACTGCCAGTGAACCGTGATCCAACACTGGCAGACTGCTCTTCCCATCTGCCAATACAAACCATGAGCGAAAAGCCCAGGGCTATTTGTATAAGAATTTCAGGGTCGGTGTTCCTAAAACTCACCAGGGTGAGGTCACAGAGTCGCGCTCGGACGTGCACCAGGTCGTCCTGCAGCATCCTCTGCTGGTACCAGATCTTCTCCAGCACATCCTCCTGGCCCTCAAACTCGGCCATGTTCAGGCGCGTCACTTCCAGCACATTCTCCAGCTTCTCCTATGTGGATGGGAAATAAAGCCGATACAATGGGGTCTCAGTGAGGGATCAAAACATGGACGCACGCTGTGGGCAGGCAAACACAGCTGGATCCAGTCACGGCAACCCTCCCTCCTAGATGGCTAAGGGAACAGAAGTTGTAGGTGAGGCGCTTCCTGGAGCGCCAAATGCATTCACACATTGGGTTTCAAACTGGTGGATCAGGTTTCCATTTGGTTGTTGGCCTCCTATTAGTAATCAGTTTCTGAACGCATGAAAATGGTGGCCCACCTTTGAGATTCCACTTGGGATGTTTAGTGCAACTATTCAGAATGCACAAACTAGCAACATGATTGACGCAAGTGTCTTTTAGGTTGAAGGTAGCTGGAGCACCACTTCTTATGGGAAAGTTGGTGCGGGAGACCATATTTTATTAGCAAAAAATATAAGAAAAGGAACAGAAACATACACAGATTCTGGAAATCGAAACGATAAACACACAAGCACTTTGTAATGTATTGGTACAGCTATTAAGACATAATGGGACATTTTAGATAGCCACAGGTACTTACCTTATCTGTTCTGAGCCGTAGAGACTCCTCCTCTAGACTCTGCAGTAGCTTGTCTTGGCCACAGAGTTTGGTCAAAAGAATCTGAAGAAAGAGTAAGGAATGAAGAGAGATGAGGAAGGGAAAATAATGGGAATGAGGCTGTGGAAATAAGAAAAGAGAGGAGTTGGGTAAATGGAAAGTTTCATGAATGGGCAGTTGAGTGAATGGACCGTTGGGTGATGAGCAGCATGACTCATTGGTGAATGGGCAGTTTGGTAAACTGGTTGCTGAACACATAGGTATGGGAAGAAAGGAGGCTGGGTGAATGCAATTTTGGTGCAAGGATGGTTGGGAAAACGGCTACATGGCCAATTCCTTTGTGGGTGAATGTGTAGAGTTGGTTTAATGTGGAATTGGGTAAATTGCTTGTCGGGAGAGTAGTTTGGTGAATACACAGATTTTATATGGGTAGTTGGCAGGATTTACAGTATGGTAGAAAATGAGGAGGCTTGGGAGAATGGTCGGATGGGTGAAGATATAGTTGGAATAATCGGACTTAGGTAAATTGCTTGTTGTATGGATGAGTGAATGGGTGGTTAAGTAAATTGGTAAATTAAAGTTTGCTAGAAGGTTGGCTGTTGAACGGGCACATGAATGTGGGTATGCTAGGGAACCATATTGCTGAAGGGGTAGTTTGGTCGTTTCTAAGATGGTTAATGGGTGAACAAGAGAATGGTTGGTTGAATGAATTGGAAAATCAAATGATGAAGTCAATGGGTGAATGGGTATTCAAATAGTTGCATCTACAGGTTAGTGGGTGAATGGCTGGTGGGTTGAATGGAAAGTTGCACAAAAGGATTGTTTGGTGAATGAGTTTGAAGGCTAAATGGGTGGTTGGCTGAACAGGTGGTATTATGAATAGACAGTTGGATTGATGGGTTGTTGGACGGTCGGTTGGTTGGGTGGATGGGACTTTGAATATATGCACAGTTAGAGGGACAGTTTTAGGTTAGGAGGAGTGGATGCATACATGTTAAATGAGTAGTTGGGTGAATGGCGACTTGGGTACATTTGTATTTTGGGTAAATTGTATGTTCTGGTGAAGGAGTGTTGCGTGAATTGACATTACCTTTGTCGAAGCACTTTTAATTTTCAATAACTATATACAAATAATGGTTGAGTGCATGGATTGCTAAGTGGATAGGTGGCCGGTCAATTGTGAGATTGAGTGTTTACACTTCTACAGTGCATTTTTCAAAATGTGTTGTCTTTCGGTGTTATCCATCTGACAAGCTAAGAAGGAATGGGTAATGTAACTGACATCTTGATAGACAGAGGATCTTGGGGTGTTCTTCAAAAATAGAATGCTCTCTATTGTAACATAAGGTAGGTAGAAGGGTTATTCAAAAAAGCAGTACAGACCCCTATTGATGAGATAAGCATGGTGGGGAAAGTGTCCGAAAAATAGGCGGTTCACTGAGTTACTGGGTAGCCGGATGTGTAAATCAAAAATGGGTGGTTGGGTGGGAATATTGGTGAATGGGCTGTTGGATGGATGAATAGGTGGAAGACAGACATGGCAGTGATGAACATGTGTTTGGCAAACGACAGGGTGGAAACAAGAGGAACAACAAACAAGCAACTAAAAATAATATTGGGGGAATGTAGAAAAGGCGTTTCTGAAATCTCATTTCCATATTTGGAATAAACATGCCATGGGAACACATGAAAGTAGTCACGTCAAGATGTCTTAACTCAGACAGACGAACAGGCAGCTGCCTGCATTAGTAAAAGCCTCCCCCAGATTGCGAAAATCAGAACCAGAAAACCTAGGGTGGAATTTTTCAGCTGCCCATCTGTTATTCTATTTATAAAACGCGCAGGGGCTACAATCCACAATGTACATCTCTGGCATTCACAACGAATTCCAAGGACAAGGGCGAGGGCAAAGAGGTTCACAGCTCCACGAGACAGCTGCAGACAGGCTGGCCTGGAATGGTGCGTTGTGTAGCACACATGTGGGTGAGGTTTGTTGGAGCGGGTTTCCAAGAAGCAAGGTTTCACAGCGTAGTTTGCAAGCTTAGACCTCAAAGCGCTCTGTAAGAAGACAGTGGGCCTCATTACGGGTCCGGCAGTAACCCTTCCGGTGCTTCCGTGAAGGGTTTGCCTACCGTCACCGCTGCGCCCGGCAGGGTCAGACCTGTCAGGCACAGCGGCCACGGCAGGCAGACTCCTAGTTTGCCAGTCCGGAAGCAAGGGTGCCAGTGAGCTTACCAGCACCCTTGTTTGGGACCAGCAAACTTAGAATGAAGCCCAGTGTCTCCACTTCAAACGCAATATTGTAACTGAGCATGGCCACTTTGTAAGGGAAAGATTTACAAGCATCCCACGTTTTAACCATTTCACTTGGATAGGTTTGTATACATGTGTTTGAATGATCATTTATCATATAACAACACTACACGCAATGTGCCTTGTCACCAGAACAGCAACAACACGTTCAGATACGAATACCAGAGTATACGGTTCATACGTCTCCGAGTTTAATCTCCAAGAGCAAAAACCCACTCCATGTTTTTAGGATATCCACAAAACATACATTTGAACAGAGTTAATCAAAGTGGGTATTATTTACATAGTCACTGGTCATCCTGAAAACGTGGACAATCGTGATATAGTGCCTCAGAAATGCGAGGGATTGAGAGGCACCAGGCCCCCTACCTGCTCACTTGACCTGTCCTGAAGTACGTCGCACTTTATTTTCTTGAACCCAAAGCCGGACTACAACTTGCCCATGTGTCCCAAGACTGGCCAGGACTCCCAGCATAATCACAGGACCGCGTCACCTTGCAGCCTAAATATTCCCACACTGTCCATGTTCCTAGAAGTCCTTATACTCTGTGCTCCCATGCCCCTCACAGGCCATGTGCCTTCATGTGCCTCCATGCGCCCCTAGCACCTAAGGTTGCCCGTGCATGTGCCTTCTCACACTGTCACCCACTTGCCCCAAACTCTACACACTGGCCTTCCATGGTACCCAGAGCTCTTTGGACTGTCTGACCAAGAGCCCCAAACTAGCCATGATTCGCACCCCTGCTTGGGTGCTGGGATTCTGGAAAGAGGAGAGTAGTGGAACACACCCTACTATTTCCCATGCTGGAGGTTATTCAGAAGGAGGGTGCAACTTATAGAGATAAAAAGTAGAAGCTACAAGCTCCTGCCGCTGTTTGGACCGCTGCTATTGTACACCGGCACAATAGTTGTTGATTTCAAGCCGTAAGGCTGTTTGCTTTGTTCGAAGGTTTCTGCCCTGCTTAAATGTTGAGACTAATGCTGACAGACTGCCAACCCTAGATGCCGCATTCCTTTAGCAGGATACATTTCCTAAGAGCTGAGCAATGCACAAGACGAAGACCCTTTGCTCACCTTCTCCCCTTCTCCCCTCCACTCGGCACAGAGGCAAGCCGGTCCCTTGAGAAAGCCATCTGTGGAACATTTGTCTCGGGAGGATAGCTCAAGGGCAATGTGCTCGCCTTGGAAGCAAGACAGGTTCGATCCCGGGTCCGTGCTTAGAAACCGCTGGGCATTAAGCGCGTTATAAATGCCGTATCATATCATGAGCAGCTCATGTACGTGACAGCCTTCTCAGATGATTAGGCATAAACACTTAAAATGAAAATGTAAACCCATAGCAATTACTCTACATTTCATAGACTATCGGGTGATGAAATAAGGACATTGCAAAGAGCCAATAGCCAATTGGGGGAGCAGTTCTAGGGATCTTGGGTGGCCTGCAAGGGAAGCACCTGGGGCTTACATCAGTGTCGTTTTCAGCCACCCGGACAGGCCTTGGCATCCTTTCACGGTACATTCCAGAACTGTGGGGCTGCAAAACAAAAACAGGATTTATAAACAGAAGAAACACTAAATGTGAGATACAATACTCAAATATTCAGAATCACACAATCCCTTTAAACAACTCTGGTGTCAACTGCAGCTTCAGTATCAACCAGTCTCGTGGGGCACTCCTTCATTTTCTGTTGTGTGGGTAATGCTTGCATTTCAGCACAACCCCTGCTATTTTACCCTCATC
Organism: Ambystoma mexicanum; assembly: GCF_040938575.1. NCBI lineage: Eukaryota > Metazoa > Chordata > Amphibia > Caudata > Ambystomatidae > Ambystoma > Ambystoma mexicanum. The sequence continues at coordinate 188,868,855 of NC_090922.1, forward strand.
TGATTGGGCATAAGCTTCAGACTCAGCCTTGCTGCAGTAACTGCCAGTTTTTTTTTTTTTATTACCACTCCTTTCTTCATGTCGGGTTCTCTAAACTCCTGCCAGCTCGTGCTTCAACCCCCCCACCCAGTCAGTCTTATCTTGTGGTCTTGTAAAGCCCTTTGGCCCCGCATTCCAGCCTCTCTCTGGTGAAAAGGGTCTCAGGTGGGTTAGCGTTGATGGGCTTAATGGTTAACTTGGCTGTGGGGCTCTGCCCCTGGGAATGGCCAACAGCCCCGATGTGCGACATAGGATTGGCTCCTCCTTCGCTCTGAGGGTCCTCGATCCGTCTGCCACACCCTGGCCCCGCCCTCCAGCCTCTTTCTAATGTAGGGAAACTCGGGTGTCTCTATTTAGGCAGCTGGGGTAGAAATCGGGTGGTGGATGACTTCTAGTTCTGGTGTGGGACTTGTGGCTGGCTCGTCCCTTGAATGGTCCTCTGACTGATTGCCACGCCCACATCCTGTCCCCAGGGTGGACTCCCCGAGCTGCATGAAAGTGGAAGCACTGCACAATGGAAGGGCGGCTGATTGTTGACTTTCCTGCTCTAATTCAAGACCCTCTCTTTCCCTTTGTAGATGCATGCTGGATTCCTGCACCCATGCAAGGGGAGCCGCGCGTGCAGGCCTGCTGGTTCTGTGGGACTACCATGCTAAGATTTCCTGAAAGAGCCTGGAGGGTCTGTGGTGGCAATAAGACTGTTCCCCGCCCAGAGACAGAGACAAAGTGGGTGCGACCAGGGGATTCTCCCCAAAACAACTCCGCCCCCTCATCCAATAGCTGGCGGGGGCACCGGCAGAGGTGGGGGAACAGGAGAGCTCATGTGTGGAGCCAAGCGAGGGGGTCTGACTTGGCTCTCCGGGCTAAACATGAGACGTGCCAGAAAATAACCTAAACCTTGCATCACGCATCCCAATGCCTACAAGACACACAACATGAATGGGTATGCGGTAGGTCTGCTCTGCGGTACGTTTTTCTGTTGGTGAAGCTCTCCTTCACCACACACAGACTTCTCCACCGCTGTTCCCCTTGTAATGGACAAGGATTTCGTCTGTGTGTTTCTGCCAGAGGCAGGCAAGCAGGAGGGTCCCGCTCCATGTTTTCCAGGGCGCTGTGGCTCAAGGCTTGAGTTTAGCTGGAATCATCCACTTGCCCTGACCTGCCCCATGCAACGCTTTGCCACCCAGACCTAGCGCCCTCATCACCCCACATATGGCCCCAAGGGCGAGACAGCGGACTTTGTCACTTGCCTCATTGCCCTCTCGAGAGTTGTCCTTGATGGCTTACCCATGTTGAAGGAAACCCTGTTGCCCTCCTCTGGACCAGTGTTTCTCTCTCCTGAACACATGCATGAGGCTAAACAGTTCAAACAGACTAAATCTCTTAAAGGACTACAGGTTCACATGTTAACTCATGCCTGTAGCTCAGGAACATGTTTAAGCAGGACACCGTTTTGACAGATGCTGTCCAGTACACTACACCCATATGCTAGTCAGTCATTAAATATCGTTCAGTGCATCAGCTTGCGAGATGCACGAAAGCAAAGAGTCCAGACCAGTGGTTGCCTGCAACACAACATCACAGCATTCCGTCCAGCTAGGTGTGAACTGGAAGGATAGCTCTGGGCAACGCGTTTCTCTTGGATGCAGGCCAACGCAGAGCAACACAGGTTTGAATCCTGGTCCCAGTCCCGTGCTTAGAGACTGGTCTCTGGTATTAAGTACCTCACAAATAATACATTAATTATGGACACGCAACCCTCCCCATTGACACTTAGGCCCTCGTTAGGAGTTTTCCGGTATTGTCGGAACAGCAGACCATGGCACGCACATTCCCAGCCAATTGATTGGCAAGCTCCTCTCCCTGGGCCCCAATTCTAAATGTACCTTAATAAAAACACAGCTGGAAAACACCCCCACACTAAATAAAGTTACAAAGTCACATTTCAAAAGGGAAAACCAAATGATAACAAAATTATGAAATTCCACTCACCCTCTCCAAAACTTAAAAATCCTTTATATTTCCGATTGTGAACCCATGTTTAAGTTTGCCAAACAAAGGGATTATCCCATCTTCCCTTTATTTGCCAGCACGTACCTCAGTTAACATGGTTCACCGACAAAACAAGCGTCGGGAGAGAGTATCTGGTACCATGTAAAGACGTAGATATATTGTAATTTGGAAAGCCGATACCAGGCTCTGCAGCTTTTGGCTCTCCATATGCTTTTGGACACAATTTACATCAATGTACATCAGGCCTAGCCAGCATAGTAAATGGTAAGGGATCATGGGAGTTGTAGTCCAAAACATCTGGAACGCCAGAGGCTGCAAACAAACAACTGGTTACTGAAAAGCTAGACGGGAGCGTGGCAGATTCATCTCATGCAGAGTCGGACATGGCATCTCTATTCTCCCCTTAATCATCAACCTTCCCATTCTCCCTCCTCATGACCCGTTGCACCTAATCTGGCCCACCTATATTTTGACAAACTAGGGATGAAGCCTGGCTTGGTATCTCGTACTTCCTGCCTCCATCTTTTTTTTTCAAGTCAAGTTATCCAAATGTTATTCGTGCCTTTGCGTTTACCAACTTCCACCCTCTCACACCAGCTCCTACCGTTGGATCAATGTGTTGACCTCCAATTTTAGGATGCCGAATTTCCCAATGGCCAAAATCCACCTGAACCCATAACACCTTTAACATCAGTTATGTATATTTCTGACAAAAACACTTTTCACGGAAATGGTTTTCCCCATTTTAGAAACTATCCTTAAATGGTGAACGCCTCCATTCCTCGAGCTCCCTCTTAACCCGGATTGTTTCCTGTGAACATTCTGAATCCCCTTTTCTTTGGTGCGCAACCAACTCATCCCGCCTGCCGCTAAATTTGTCCTCCTCTTCCAGTACTCACTTTCCTCCCATTGTCTTTATATGTCGACACGATGGTCTCAAACTGCCCTCTGTGATCATCAATTATCCCCACGCCCTTTACTTTTTCTTAATCCTGTCCTCATCCCAGCCTCTATCGCACATGCATTCGATGTTTTTTGCTTGGGTACAGACTCCCGGCCTTTCTCGTCAGGTTGGGTTTAGTATGGAGGATCTTCCCTATTCTCATCACGTAGATAGTTCTTTGGGCTATTTTTGTCAGGTGATTTCTTTGTCTGATTTTTCTTCAGGAGCATTACACAATTCCCAAAATGGCTGCCTATAATTTCTCAACAGAAAATCCCTTTGCTTTAAGAGGTCCAGAGGACTCAGTGTCCCCAAGGGAAAACAAATTGCCTGAATCTCAAGCGCCGAGCCAGGTTTTCAGGATGGCCCTGGGCTACGTCAGTAGTTCCCATTTACATTCAACAGATTTGGTGGGATTATCCTGAAAACATGGACGAGAATTTGGCTCTTGAGGATCAGGGTTGGAGCTCCCTGGTATAACCAAAAGCCAAATCCCACGGTACAAAGGAGTCCTGGTGTTTCTCATACCCCAAATGAAAGCTTAAACACCTACCGGCACAGCCAAGGATATCCTCTTCCCGGGCATCACGTGAGAGGCCGAGCGGCTCGAGAACTGAGGCAGAGGGGGCAGCTGGGCATAACCTGGATTCGCTGGCGATGGGTGGGAAACCTGCAGAAATAAGGGAGAGAAGCTCTCTGACGTCAGGGTGGAAGGTGACATGAGATGCCTGCTGCACTTGTGTAACTGACCAAAACGTGAATGAGATAGCTCGGTGCGCTAGTGCACCTGCAACAGACATCTGTGAGCAGCGTGGATATCTCCTGTTTGAATCCTGACAAGGGTAACCCCGCCTTCAATCCATCTCAAGTTAACAAAACGAAATATAACTAATTTGTAGTCAAACCAAAACGTCAATGAGATAGCTCTGTGCGCTAGTGCACCTGCAACAGATATCTGTGAGCAGCGTGGATATCTCCTGTTTGAATCCCAACAAGGCTAACATTGCCTTTAATCATTCGCAAGTTACCAAAACTTAATATCAATAATGTATACATCAGGCTTTGGTTCCTTGGTATAATTCATCCACTAAAAAGGATCTCGGTTTTGGCATCACGCTCAACCAGCAGGTCCACTCAGCCTTTCACCCTTCCAAGGTTGCTGAAATGAATACCATTTCATTGGGTAACAATGACCATCTGTTATGAGTTCCAAGGGGCCTTACACAGAAGGGCGACAGTGTGCTCTGTGCTAGGCTACATGCTACCTTAGGTGAGGATAACATCTGCTGTTAAATGGCAAGAGACCATTCAGTTTGAGGTGTGCACCATGGAAACAGGTACTATGAATGCAACACTGATACAAGAGGCCTCACTTCCCACCACATCAGGGCGGGAGGCTTGCAGACTCCACACGTTAAAGCGCTGTTGCAATTGGCACCAATTTACCAAGGCAGGGAGAGAGAGGGGGGGCAAGGCAGTGAGGGGTGGGATGGGGTACTTTCAGCGCAATAATGGACTATGCAGCCCCAGCAGATCTGCCTGTGTTCTTTCAGTAAGGTCCCCATGGAGGTCTAAGATCAACACGGGGTACATAAAGTATAGGGTTTTGCTCTAGCGGTGACATGCGTTGTGCCCTTCTAGCCCCTGCTCCATCAAGATGGAGCATAGATGCAATTCTGGAATCCATGCCGCTTGCCAAGGCTCTAGAGAGCCTGGAAACATTTCCGTGAGAACCCTTTACTGAATGGGCAACCCAAAGTTCTTCACGAGATGCCACGCAATCAGTTAGCTGACCTCATGGACTGGCATATCATTGCCTAGGCTCTTCCAGGAGTCACCGCAGGCAGACCATGGGCACAAATATTCACCAATGAGATCCGTGGGCTGCATGAGCAAGTGGTGTCTCTCACCTGTGACCTCAGAGGCACGCATGGGCACAGTAGAGTTTAACATACCATTATATCGCCCCTTGTGGGCACTCTCCAACAACTTCTCTCACATTCCCAGAGCTCTAAGAATAATTCTCATTATTTTAGACACAGTGATGGTCCCTCTTGCCTAGTTCAAGTATAGTTTGGTGATTTATAGTGAAAGTGAACATTTGTGGTGACTATTTCAGACATCAGTGAGCACTCCTTTTATTAACCTCAGATGGATGAATGGATGAATTTGCAAGCCGGATTTGGGAATATAAACCAATAGATTGAGCAAAGATCTTCGTAACAAGCCCTTAACCATGGAATGCGGCAGCAGCGGCTTTCATTTCACTCACTCCTTACCTAGAGCACTCCCTTCAGGCCCAGAACTCACCATCTTATTATGGAGCCGGGGCGTGCTGTTGTGGGTTCGAGGAACGAAGGCGGGCGACGCCATGAATGTGCGATCCGAGTACTGCAGGTCAAAGAGAGAATGCAAAGCACATCAAAGACGAGCAACATCATAATTCCCCGCCTAACACAGTGGGCTCAACTCCTTCTCAGCTGCCGCGCTTTGCAGTCTGGTACTTGTAGTTTCCCGTTTCCCATTGTAAAAGTAAGACTGCATGTAAGAAAAACAGGACTGGTTAGGCTTCTCACACCTAAAATGGAACAACATGCGAACTTGAAATAAGCAAGCCTTCTTCAGCTGATACCTTACAAGAATCAGGGCTCAAGTGGAGGGTACCCACCTTTTTCAGCGGGCACCTTCATATGCTAATTTCTAGTGATACCACATTCAATTGCTATGTTAATGAGTCCCCCCATTTTCTTAGGACTTGACCCTGAGAATCTATTTCATGGTTTATTAAGGGGTCACAGAAAAGAGACAAATTGCCTTTGTGTTATGAATAGGGAAGTGGCCTATTCCTGTACACGGGGCAGAATGGCAGATTGAGAGAAAATACCCCGCACTCTGTCATTCCGCCCACCGTGAGAAATTCCGGTTTTGGCCTCTTTGACCTGTCTCGATGGCTGAGGGGATTTTGGCGACTCAGAGAGACTGAAAATTCAGTCAGCGCTGGGCAGGTGAACATTTCAGCCAATTCAGAGACTGGCCTTTCTGCTTTCGGATTGGCTGAAATGGCTTGTCACCCAATCAGAGAGGGCACAAAAAAGTGCAAATAAATAGGGGAATCTCTTGGAATTCCTCCTCTCCACCAGAAGTTTGGAATCAAGGGTGGATTCTCCAGATTCAACTCTGCCGGGGCGACTCAGGTGGAACCGGTTTAGAGCAGTGGTGGACTGTCATACAGGAAGCTCTGGCGAGTTCCGCGTGGGCCACTGCACCCTGGGCCTCTGCCAAGCACCCTGCACCCTTTCTTACACCTCTTCCTCACCCTCCACATTCTGGTCAGGAATTTGTTTTAAAGCTTTCAGTATGTTATTCCTCAGTCTTAACAAATGTGATATGTTAGTTCTTATGATTAACAACTTTCAAATCCCTCTATAGGGACTGTTATGTATTAGTAGTTGTACTTTGGTTTATATAGCATAAACTTAGCTTGGGACCAACAGAGCGCTGCTGTCAAAGTAATGCTTCAAATTTCACTATTTGGATCCATTTTGTCCAAATAGTTTTGAGGCTGTTTTCGCAATGTGCAATAGGTGTCCACTTTGCACAACATTTCCAAGGCCACTTTTGGTTCCCAATCCAGCCCTGGTTTGGAGCGTTACATGAAAAGAGTTTGCTATACTCAGCTCAGTTCCCAGTGTGCGTGTCTGCAGGTGTTTGTCTAACGTCACTGCTGCGTAATGTTGTAATTGCTGTGGGAGGTGTTTCAGCCCCCAAAAACAAAAAACACCAACACCCATGTCAGCACACCCATAATATATTGAGCCAGTGCCTCCAAACTGTTGGCGATTCTTGACGATGCAGGGAAACGAACACTCCACTCTTCTATGAATGGGTGAGTGGCTCCTTCAATGAAATCTCTTACATGAAGCAGGAGCAGCCCATCCCATTTTGGATAGGAATATGTATAGGAGCAGTCTTTCCTAGATGACTTTAAGGTCAAACTGCACAGCTATGCATGACAAGGACTTATGTTATGTTATGTTATTTTGCATTTATATAGCGCCTTATATACCATTGGTATGGTCTGAAGGCGCTGGTAGGTTGAACGCCCTTGGGAACCGAAGTTCATATCAGTAGAGAGAGTAGATAGAGTCAAAAGGTGCGTGTGAGCACCGGGTATGTGTTCAGCTCGTGCAGTATCGTGTAATAGCTGCTTTCTAGCGGTAGGTGTGGTGGTTGAGAGGTCAGGAGTATGTGTTCGTTCTGGCAGGTTTTATCCAGATCGGATGTGGCTGCGTTAGGCCTGAGGAGAACGCCTTGCTGGGGCGTGTGTAACCAGCATTGATTATTTAGAGTGATGTGGAGTGAGCGGCGGATGTTGATATGAGAACAGTTATACCGAATGGTGTCATAGTATCTCTGTGTTCTAGTTGAGTGGTGATGTAAGGAGAGAGTAAGCGTGCTGGTGAGATGTGATGGTTTACATGCCCTTTCAGAGACTTCTAATTCATAGAGAGGCTATTGGGCATGATTCTAAAATTCACAGAGAGGTTATTGAGTAAACTTCTAAATTCAGCTTTCACAGAGAGGCAATTGGGCACACTTCTAAATGCAACTATCTAATTGTACTTCTGAATTCAACTTTTCACAGAGAGGCTATTGGATCCACTTCTGAATTCGGCTTCTAAATGCACTTCAAAGTCAATTTTCACCGAGAAGTACACTTCTAAATTCAACGCTCACAGAGAGGCTATCGGGCACACTTCTAAATTCAGCATTCCACAGTGAGGCTATTGGGCACTCTTTTAAATTCATCTATTCACAGGGAGGCTATTGGGTACACTTCTAAATTCAACTTTCACAGAGAGGTTATTGGGCACACTTCTGAATTCAACTTTCACAGAGAGGCTATTGGGCACACTTCTAAATTCAGCTTTCCACAGAGAGGTAATTGGGCATACTTCTTAATGCAACTTTCTAATTGTACTTCTGAACTCAACTTTTCACAGAGAGGCTATTGGACACACTTCTAAATTCAACTTTCACAGAGGCTATTGGGCACACTTCTAAATTCAACTCTCACAGAGAGGCTATTGGGCACACTTCTAAATTCCGCTTATCACAGAGAGGCTATTGGGCACACTTCTAAATTCAGCTTATCACAGAGAGGTTATTGGGCACATTTATAAATTCAACTTTCACAGAGAGGCTATTGGGCACAATTCTAAATTCAGCTTATCACAGAGAGGCTGTTGGGCACACTTCTAAATTCAACTCTCACAGAGAGGCTATTGGGCACACTTCTAAATTCAACTCTCACAGAGAGGCTATTGGGCACACTTCTAAATTCAGCTTATCACAGAGAGGCTATTGGGCACACTTCTAAATTCAGCTTATCACAGAGAGGCTATTGGGCACACTTCTAAATTCAACTCTCACAGAGAGGCTATTGGGCACATTTCTAAATTCAACTTTCACAGAGAGGCTATTGGGCACATTTCTAAGTTCAACTTTCACAGAGAGGCTATTGGGCACAATTCTAAGTTCAACTTTCACAGAGGCTATTGGGCACATTTCTAAGTTCAACTTTCACAGAGAGGTAATTGGGCACACTTCTAAATTCAACTCTCACAGAGAGGCTATTGGGCACACTTCTAAATTCCGCTTATCGCAGAGAGGCTATTGGGCACACTTCTAAATTCCGCTTATCACAGAGAGGCTATTGGGCACACTTCTAAATTCAGCTTATCACAGAGAGGCTATTAGGCACATTTCTAAATTCAACTTTCACAGAGAGGCTATTGGGGCACACTTCTAAATTCAACTCTCACAGAGAGGCTATTGGGCACACTTCTAAATTCAGCTTATCACAGAGAGGCTATTGGGCACACTTCTAAATTCAGCTTATCACAGAGAGGCTATTGAGCACACTTCTAAGTTCAACTTTTACAGAGAGGCTATTGGGCACATTTCTAAGTTCAACTTTCACAGAGAGGTAATTGGGCACACTTCTAAATTCAACTCTCACAGAGAGGCTATTGGGCACACTTCCAAATTCAGCTTATCACAGAGAGGCTATTGGGCACACTTCTAAATTCCGCTTATCATAGAGAGGCTATTGGGCACACTTCTAAATTCCGCTTATCACAGAGAGGCTATTGGGCACACTTCTAAATTCAGCTTATCACAGAGAGGCTAGTGGGCACATTTCTAAATTCAGCTCATCACAGAGAGGCTATTGGGCACACTTCTAAATTCAGCTTATCACAAGGAGGCTATTGGGCACACTTCTAAATTCAACTCTCACAGAGAGGCTATTGGGCACATTTCTAAATTCAACTTTCACACAGAGGCTATTGGGCACATTTCTAAGTTCAACTTTCACAGAGAGGCTATTGGGCACATTTCTAAGTTCAACTTTCACAGAGAGGCTATTGGGCACATTTCTAAATTCAACTATTCACAGAGAGGCTATTAGAGATTCAATCTAAGTATGGCATTTGCTAACAATCACATTTCTGCCTAGAAGTGGCGCAGGCTAATCTGTGTGGTTCTTTCGGGCTACGGTACAGGTTAACATTATACTGCAGACCATTCAAAGGTAAGTTAAGAGTGGCAGGAGCTTTCTGGAGTAGAGTTATTGCTCTACCCTCCACTCATGCCAGCACTTACAGTTTTGTCGGTGTCTGGTGGCTTCCTTGGTGTCCCCTGCGGACACCTGCTGACACTTCCTGGAGCCGCCTCTGTTGGAGCCGCCCTTGGCCTTGGGGCCCTTAGCCGCTGGGGGCTGCCGGGCAGGGGGCTGCCCTGGGAGGACCAGAGTTGAGGGGCTCACGGCCCAATCAGAGTCGGGTGGGTGGGTTGGGAGGCGGGAGGGGAGTGGGAACCAGGAAGGGGGTGCGGGGTGGGAGAGGGATGCGCAGAGGGTCTGGGGGCCTAGTTGCCCCCAGAAAGAAATGTGGAGGGCCTGGATGGGCTTCTTACCTCGCGCCGGCTGCCTGCAGGGAATGCAGGGGCCGGCGCGAGGAGGGTCGCTAGACCCATTCAACAAGGGCTCACGGCCCAATCAGTGTCGGGTGGGCGGGTTGGGAGGCGGGAGGGGAGCGGGAACCAGGAAGGGGGTGCGGGTGGGAGAAGGATGCGCAGAGGGTCTGGGGGCCTAGTTGCCCCCAGAAAGAAATGTGGAGGGCCCGGATGGGCTTCTTACCTCGCGCCGGCTGCCTGCAGGGAATGCAGGGGCCGGCGCGAGGAGGGTCGCTAGACCCATTCAACAAGGGCTCACGGCCCAATCAGAGTCGGGTGGGCGGGTTAGGAGGCGGGAGGGGAGCGGGAACCAGGAAGGGGGTGCGGGGTGGGAGAGGGATGCGCAGAGGGTCTGGGGGACTAGTTTTCACTTATGTGAAAATGTTGCTGGTATTTTCATAGGGTTTATGAGCCACCAAGATTGCTTCAAGCACTTTCTGGGGAACAGGTAGTGGGAAAGGAAGAAAAGGAGACGATGTATATCTGATTAGGTCTCCATTCTTTTACCAATGGGTTTGTCCCAAGCAGGCTACTGAAACATAACAGCCACCCAGCAGTTCTACAACAGCTCCCCTTGATGTGAGGGTGGAGCCGATTCAGCAGGTTACGGTTTGAATCCCCAGTAAGGAGAAAGCAAAAAACAATCAGGCCTCCAATTTAAGGGAATATTATATCTCTGGGAGTGTGACAACTGGGGTGCACGTTACAACTTCTTCCTACACTTTTATTTTAAAACAAAACCATTCCGGAACAAGTTCTTTTTAAAATACAACTATAGGAATGGTTAAACTTAATGAAAAAACTAGAGGAGCACCGCTCCCAACCGCTCACGCTCATCTCGATCACTGCTCACAGTAGAAAGAAGGTTAACCTGAATGAGTGCTGGCGGGATATGGGCATCGAGACACATTGCCAAAAGAAGAAGAAAATGGCTGACCAAAACCAATGAGTGACATTCAAGGCGAACTTCCCCAAATCCCCACCAGAGGGCGCTGTATCCCAACGAACTACAGAGAGAGAAGACAGAAATCGAGCATAACCAAGGACTGTCCACCAGTTCACAATCTAACCATTTCTAGACACAATTGTCTCTGACCTGTCTTTGCTTTCACCCAGAACTTCCGCAGCAGGTTAGTTCCCAGAGGCGTAGACCGGCTAGGGCCTCAGCAGGCAAGGCCCACCCAAAATCTGTAAAGTTCCCACTCAGCGACGCTGTGTAGGCATTTACAGATGTTAATCTCACTGCAGTGGGCAGAACTACATTAGCTTCATGCCCTACTTGTTAGACAACGCTGGCTACGCCTCTGTTAGTTCCATTCATTTAACACCAGTGGGGTAACACAATATGCCAGTGTCCCCTGCAGAATGTAGTGCACGTGTGATCGTCCCATCACCCCAAGACATACACAGGTTTAGGGGCAATCTGCAGGCTCTTAAACAGTGTGAGGTCCCCGTGTCGGTGCACTTGTGTCAGTTAGGCCCCCAGTGAACACTCGCTCAGTAAAGGAGAGCTTTTGAGCATCGCTGCCAGGCCGGGTCAGACAAACCAGCCATTATGGTCTCTTGTTAGAGGCATACAACCCTCTCACTAATTGTACACTACTTTCTAAAAGGCTCGTTCACTTCTGGAAATGTTACGCTTTTAACAAGAAAAAAAAACAGTGTTCTGTTCGGCTACTTTTCTTTTGTAACGTGCCGAATCGCCACCGCAGTAGTTTCAAAGCACTGTATCCTAGTCCATAGCGTATTGTGCTCTCTCCTGAGGCAACCAGACCACGGCCTGCTGGGAAGAATCGCATGGGTGCAGTAAGAGGGAGGGAAAGCGGGAAAGGAGTTTGCATTTTGTCAGGCGAGCATGAGACAGAAGACTATGGGTTGAGATACTGAACGAACGCATTGGGATTCCAAGGCAGTTGTGGAGTATTATAAAACAGAGATTGGGGAAATGTTTGGTGCGTGAGGGGTGAGAGAAACAGCCATAAAAAGGCACCAAACTCTGCTTTTTTAGCCAAATGGCCTTCATTATAATTGGTTGTGTGCCAGCATGTATTTTTGGTTTTCTTGGTGCAGAATTTGAAAATCAGTGGCACCGAATACTGTGGCGCAGAGGGACAAGGATTGGCCCATTATGGGTATAAACAAATGGTATACACGCATTTCGCCGAATGAAATGTCATCGTGGGACATTTCATCGCCGGAATTCTCATCGCCAGAAACCCTTTTTTTTAAAAAATATTTTTTGGGGGGTGTTTTGTGCGGGTTGGGGTATGATTATTAAAGTAGGGGGTGTCTTGGGGGGGGGGGGAACCCCCCGCCAGAAATAAAAAAAAAAAATACAGGGTTTCTGGCGATGAGATTTCGGCGATGAAATGTCCCACGATGACATTTCATTTGGCGAAATCACGTAGAACCAAACAAATTGTGTACGACAACTAACGTAACATCGCATAGGCACCCTTGGGTACACTTGTGAGTGAGGTAGGCGCTGTTGAAGGGAGTGGGTGGAAGCTGATGGCAAGCATCACGGCCCAGGTTCTGAGATTGGGTTTCAGTTCCCTCAGATCTACCCAGGCACATGTCAGTGTCCTTCTATTTGGGATTTTGGGAAGCAGATACTTCATTTCTCGGCAACTGTGGCCTTACTCGATGCATGTTCTAAAAGGCGGGACTCTGTGCACCAAGATTTTGTGCAAGAGGCCATCCGGTCTCCCAAGAATTTATACAAAGTTTTCCTGGAATCTGCCCCCGCCCAAGCAACCAGAAAACCTTGCAATCCCAGTCACACCCTGACAAGGGCTTTGTACAGCGCAAGCCACCAGGAAGGCCTGCCCCCCAGTTCAGCGCTCCCTGCCAGGGTCCCACACAAGAGGATCCAGACCAGCATACCAGCGCCACCCACCAAGGGCTAACCTCACCCTAAAGGAGGACCAACCACATTGACAGTAGCCTCCCCGAGACTGCCACAAACCCACCTAGTCCCCCCAGAAGCCTTCCTCGGTCTGGCTAGCTCCCGTGCTAACTTTGTAGGAGCCCCTCCCAGCACACGGGGCCTTTCATGTCTAATGGGGGCGGGGGGTCCATATTGGTTCAAAAAGAGCGACCCAGCACAAAGGAGGCCAGCCATTGTCCAGTTTATGCCCACTTCAACCCACCAGAAGCCCCTTCCCAGACTCCCATAATGTCGTCGAAGCCTGCCAAGACCCTGCCCATGCTTAAAAGGACCCCGACCAAGTCCCAAAGGAACCAGCTCTAGCCTGAGACCCACCCGAGTCCAGTCGCTCGAGGCACGCTAGCTTTCCCATGTAGGGGGATCCCTTCAGTTCCAACTTCCAAGATGGCGACCGAACATTTTCAGATATAAGTATCTTCTCCCCAAAAAGAAAAATGTTTGGAGGAAAGGGCGGGAAGCTAAATCTCCCCTCCACTGCTGACAACCTCATGTTTTTTGGGTCTTTGTAGCATTCACCTTTTTTAACATAACATTATTTGTCTCTAGATTAAGTAACCGATTAGTCGGGTGTGTGTGTGCGTGGGAGACAGGGATGGAGTGCGGGCATGCATGCGCGCGAGTCTGTGCGTGTGTGCACATCCTCTGCTTAGCTGGCTGATTTGGTCCGGTGTCGTGATATATGATAGGATATTTTATTTATATCGCGCTCGTACACAGGTGTTTCAGAGTGCAACCAGGCGAAGGGAGGGAAACAGGGGAGAACAAAAGCAACGATCTTGCCAGAGATGGGGTCAATGATAACTCTGCCGAATGCTCCTCTAGGGGCACAGAGGATACTGGCTCCACGGGGGCGTTTACCCTCACCTGCAACCTGCTGCTACTTGGTCCATGCATGCGGGGAGCCAGAATGACACTGTATCCATCGCCCAAGCGCTCATCTTCCTGTCCTGGATGCTGAGGCATTCGCGGATGCCGGATGGCCTGACCATGTGATCGTGCCATGGACACAGTACAGTAGGTGGCATCAGATGGCAGCACGTCATAACGGTCAGCTGGAGTCAGCGGCCGGGAGGAAGACCTCATCAGATGCCCTCGATTCCTCGCGCCGGTTGCATAGGCTTCGGAGGGCTTCTCTTTGGGGTGCCTGGGGGTAGGGGCATGGATTCCAGCCGCATCTTCCAAAGGGTGCATGTCCACTCTCCCCATGGGGGTGTGCGGCCTTGCTAGGGTCTTGCTGCTTGGGGAAGAAGAGCCTATCAGGTTGAGCTCCTCACAAGAGGAGGCATGGAGTTTCCCCTGTGTCATCTTATCTTGATGGTTTTGCCGTGGCGTTTCAGGCAAATCTCGTTGGGAGTGTGGCCCCGCAGCTCGGGATTTTTGCACTTGAGGCGCTACTGCATAGTAAGCCGGTCTCCCTCCAGATGTGTTGGCATATGCATTGTCATCTGGAGTACTGCTCCCCAGCGGAGCACGGGGCCGCGAAAGTTCTGAAGGTGTTGGTGGCAGTGAGTATGAACGTGAGGCACGAATGGACGCTTGGCTCGTGTGGCCCGCTCTCTCTGTCGGAGGGGAGGCAGCAGTCCTAGTGTTGTGGCTGAAGCCCGATGGGGTAGATTGAAGCCGGCTGTGCGACGGATGGGGAGACTCTGGCCAGGAGGTGGCTTGTCCTTCACCTTTCCTCTCCCAACCTCCTTCCGCCATGCTGACATCATATGTCTCGGGCTCGGGTAGGACTGCTGCCTGTCTGTTGGTCAACGGCGATGATGGCGATACCACTGGAGCATGGGAGACAACAGGAGAAGCTGGATACCCTTCACGTGGATTCTCAAAACCCTTCGGAACTTGTCCAGATGGAGTCCTCGGGCCGAAAGACCTGCAATATAGAACAGGGACAACGTTAGACATGTTTCGGATGCCAAGCTGGACAGTGCAAGAAAGTGAAACAGGAGACGAAGCAATACTGGTGGAGCTTTGGAATTAAATGGGTCTGCCACATGAAATGACCAACTTAATCAACTTTTTCCAGGCCGACTCCAACCTAAGCTCACAGGCGCTACATTTTATCATTATTGCTCTTAATGATTGCTTGTTATGTGTCAGAAAACCTTGATACTTGTACTTGCTATAGGTCAACAATTTGCTTCACTTTGTCTTTAAAATGGACTACACCAATAACAGAGCCAGCAAGTCCAACTCGCAAGGCGTGAGCCTGACACTTTGAAAGCCATGTTACTCCTCACTAGCGTCAACGGCCCAATAGCACTCATGGAGTCTCACGCCAACCAATCATCACTGTCAAAGCATGAAAAAGCTCTATGCCCTGTAGCAGTTTCCGGTATTGATTTCCATCTGCCTATAAAAGGCTCCAAAAGTTCTTAACGGCACCCGGGATTATCCGTTCCTCACTTGACTTTGTAGCAGTCATGCTTCCAAGCATATACTATCACTGCAACCCCCTGCCCGCTGTTCTGATGCTTTCACGTGGGCATTTACTTCTGACAGTGCCTTCCATTTCCTGCTTTACCCTATCCCCTATTGCCCCAGACCCCATTTCTTTCCTGATCACAGACTCAGGTTGGGTCATCCCTGGCATGGGTCAAATACGCAAATAATCAGAAAGACCAGTATGATGCCCGTTGGCACAGTATAAATGGCAATTGCCTCACTGGCAGGCATGATGTGCAGAAGTCTGGCATCTTGTGGTTGGGACCTTGTTTTGCCTCTTACTATTATAATAGTTCTTTTATTCAGCGCTCAACTCCATGAGTGGTTTCTAAGCACAAGATCGGGATTCGAACCTGTGTTGGTTGTCTTGCTTCCAAGACAAACTCGTTGTCCCGGAGCTATCCTGCCTCTTAAATGATGAGGGTGAGTATGTTCATCCTGATTTCCATGAGGTATCACTATAGGGTCCGAGATTGTGGATGTTGACCATCGGTTTGTCGGTTATGAGTTTCTCCTCCCATGCTGACTGGTCCTTCACAATGTCTCCTATGCTGGCACTCTTTAAAATGTTGCTTTATGCAGAATTGTTTTCTGTGCGTATTAAATAGTTAATTATGACTTGTCCATCCACTTCAGGGGGATAGATTGGTCACATTTCACTGAAAACGACATCAATGTGCAAAACTATTATTACTGGTAAGTAATGATTTTCTTTTTAAATGTGGAGCTGCTAATCAAATGCTACGCATTTATGCAGAATTCGCCCCCCTTACGAGAAACAAATATAACAGTGGAACTGTCCTAATGGATATTTAGCACCATTTGCTCTGCCCCTGTTCCAGCTCTTGAATTGGAGTCAATACAGTAAGGGCTAGCGAGCGTGTGAGATTGACTCCATGCCGCTGTGTTGCATGTGCCCAGTAGCGGAATGCGGTCTATGAAGGCAGCGGGGGAACTTTTGCCCTGTTTCGTGGCTCTCGGCTGGCTTGCATGCAGCTGGTCCAAATACAATGTGGTTACACTCTGGTTGGACCCGCCTTAGTGGCTGATGCAGCGACTGCCAGAGGCAACACAACGTTGCCTAGTCTTTTGCCTTATCTAAAGAACACTTTCACACTGGCCTGACATCTAATATGTGAACATGGATTCCTTCCTGCACCCTGCTGTGGGTTCCTGAAAGAGGACTATTTCAACTCTTGGGTTGCGTATACCACTGTTGCATAGACGAATTACTGAGCAGTAAATTATTGTACACTAGTTCCTTGGTAGCGGCAAAACATTTCGGTATATTTTATGGGCTAGTGGGTGTAGGGGTGGTTAAGGGCAAGCCGCGAGTGGATTCTGGGCAGTAGGAAGATATTTGGGCAGCCCTATTAAAAAGAAAAAAATTAACTACCACAATTAAAATTACAACTCAGTGTTTTCTGTCAATGAAATCACCTAGAAACGTCTCACATGGTGACGTGAGAGTACCTCCACTACAAACCCTGGCTGTGTCCTCCACACAGAATTCTCCCAGCGAAGCTGCATAAAGGCCACCTCTATCATTAGTGCGTGTAGTTCACTCTCGTCTGAAAGGAGATACAATCTCCAAGCAAGTCCCTTCCTGTGGCATCTCTCTAGCCTTAGACGTGTACATGGCCGTGCATGGCTGACTCACCAGATGTGAGAATATCTCATTTAATTCGCTCTAGTTCAGAGGTCTTCAAACTGTGAGGGGCACCCCTCCCCCCCCCAACCACCAGGAGGGCGCGATAATACAGCCCGACATTTTTAAAAAAAACTTTTTTTTTGTTTTTAATGGAGGAAATGTGCAGGGACAGCTCACTGGTTCAGACTGGAGCATAAAACTGTCCCGGGCACCAATAAAAAAGCAGCCCACAGTTGCAAATGGCAATTCATTCCTTTAGGAACAGACTGTTTGAATAGTACCCAAGGGGTACGTTTTTGTTAAATTGTAAGCAAATTGTGATGTTTAAAGAATATTTATTCAGCAACAATGGTCAAACCTACTAGTTGCATAGTGAAGTAACTCAAACTGGCTGACATTTGCCAGAAATGTGTCCAATATTTGAACCAAAAAACTGGCACACACTAGCATTTTTGGTTCGGGCATTGCCATCTAGGCCAGTCCGAGCCTGGCGACTCATTCATAATGGGCTAGGGTGCGTCAACCCAGTGACCCCCTCACCCATTATAGGAGGAACCGAGGAGTCAGCCCAGTGAAACTCTGAACACTGCCTCAGTTGCTTTTTCCAGCTAAGGGAGTGCTCCTGGGCTGGCTTAACTGTCAAAGGGAAAGAATGTTTCCCCTTAACAGTTAAGTTCCCCAGCCGCACATGCTCATGAAGGCATGCAAGGCTGGGGGCATTTTACTTCGCAAGCCTTGCATAGCTCATTGGAAATGCTGGCTGGGGAACTGCATGTCTGTATGTGTGAGGAGGAGTTCCTGCGCCTCCTTGCACATATGGACACAGCAGCCTGGAGCAGGGCGTGTCAGCACCCAGACAGAGGCCCCTGCAACCATGTGCAGGAACCAGGAAGCTCTTGCTTCCCGATTCCTGTTCATGATGCAAGAGCTGGAGCGCCGGGGAGGAAACCTCAGGACCAGGGCAGAAAGTAAGTTTATGTTAATTTATTTTTTATTTAAATATGCGTATGGAGGCGTGTATGCTTGTGTTATGAGTGTATGATGATGGGTGGTCATGTGTATGATAAAAGTGCTTGCTCTGTGAATGCTGTGTAAATGTGTGTGTGTTTGCGTTGGTCCGTGCAGCTGGTTTTGGTGAGTGGGTTGGGGGGGGAGAGGGTTGTACAACAAAGGCATTTTAAAAATGCCTTTGTTGCACTATTCCCCTACCCACCTGACAAAATCAGCTCTCCTTCTGAGGTGCTGTGGAGCCCAGGGGACAGGGATGTTTTTTTTTACTGGACATCTAACAGACGGGCAATAAAAAAATATAATGCCTGCCTTCGGGCCCCTCAGCGCCAATTGCAAACTGTTTGGATTTTTACCCCATTTCTTCAAAAAGTATGCTCTAAAATGCAACATTTTAACCCATTATTTAAAGAAAAATTCCTGGGGGGGAAACCCCTGATCCTCCCTTGATTTGTTCGGGCTCCCTCATTACGCTCGGTCGCTATGGCATATCTGGGGGAAATAGTTATGCCCCTCCACTTAAAAAAGTCACCAGCCACCACTGCTCTTGGAACTATGCTGGGAGCAGGATGGGGGAGTCCAGGGACTGTGGTGGTGTGGGCAGAGCACAGGGACTGGGTAGGAGATTGTAATGGGAGCAGGTGGAGGAGCCCAGGTACTATACTGGGAGTAGGGTGCGGTGACGGCGCGCAATAGTTAATAGCCATTTGGATTTACTGTCCATTTGGCATTTTTGCGGGGGGGGGGGGCGGTGGCCTGTCCACATTTTGCTCTGGGGGGCCCTGTTCTAGTTGGTTGCAAGTCTAATTTAAAATGTTCAGCGGAAGCCTTGCCAACGCATGACTGTGTTCTCTGAATTTCAGTTTGTTGTTAACGCAGCTGGTCATACTCTTTGATGAGCATAAGGCACCCATCTGTCTATTGAGTGCAGAAACATTGCCACTACCGCAACCACATTCCTTTATCCCCATCCCTACTGTCCCCTTCCGTTTGTCTGTCTGTTGGTATCCGAGTCCCTCCTCTCATTTTCTCTCACCTCTTCTACTTTCTTCCACAGACCATGGCCTGGTTCATCCCGGGAAAATGCACACCATGCCATCTTTTCGTACAAGATTCTCCGGCGTACGACAATGGTGTTGACTGTAGTGGAAATGCTTTTTCACATAATATATCATAACATAAGATATTCTCTGCTTCCCACTGTGCTGGAGATATGTTGTGCTCTAAAGACTATATAGTAATAACAATATTAATAATAATAAGACGTAATTTCACCAAAATTCCAGGGGTAGCAGAAGTGACATCACATGACCCTTGACCTCTGATGACAGAAGTTATGTCATTTGACCTTCACCCAGAATTGACATCACAGGAAGCAATAGAAGACGACCTTTCACCCCCTTGACAAAACAGGAAGTGGCATCACATAGCATTGTTCCTAAGTATACTACGAAACATATGGTTACAATATCACTATAATGTGATATACATTTCATAAAAGAATGGATCACCATATGTATCATTAATATCAGTGCGTATAGGTATATCATTACCAAATTACTGTGAATAACAGATGTCCAAGTGTGCGTGAATTTTGAAATAAACCTTCAATGTGTCTAGCAATTCCAGAAAGACAAATTATTTGGTATTCCTATTTTTTTAATTTAGGGTCACTGCTCAAAGTGTTACACTTGTGGAGCCCCCTGTTTTTTTTTTAAGAACCCTGAGCAAGAAAGCCATCCACTCCAGAAACAAAGCCACATGACGCTGGCCACAGCACAGGAGCTTACATGTATTTAAAAAATATTTTTAAAAAAAGAAGTTTCGGGGTAGCAAAGGAGACCCCAGGGGTCGAACCTGCGACCCTTGGCAACCACCAAATGATGTCCCTGAATAATAATAATAACAGCATCAGGTTTTCCTACCATATTCCTCCCCCTTCAAAGCACTGCAGTAAAAGCTGTTATTATTATCAAATTTAATGGTGCTCAATGTCTTGGTGCAGGGAGAATTAAGGACCGAGTCTGCCCTGCAGGGGTTCCAACCCTGGCCAAATGCAGACTGGCCCCATATCAGTGCCAAGTGATTCAGATATCAACCATAGATGACAAGTCCCTTCCATTTAGCCGACTAACCGCCACCTCTGTGAGATCTCCTGGCTTTCCGTAATAGGTCTATGCATATATGTTAGGGACGACTTCCCTTTTTGCCACATATTTTGAGATCCCCACTATAGTCATGCATATTTTGTTTTTTCTGGAACTTCTGGCAAGTGAGGCACTTTTTCCAAGCCACTTGCCACTGTAACTCACTGCTTGGACAAGCACTCTAGAAAATGCCATGACATATAAAGTATATGTAGACCGACACTGGTAGTGCTAGGCTGCACATATATTTTCAAAATGTGGCATAGCATTTTTTCATATGCCATTGAGGGTAAAGCAAATTTAATTGCTATTGCGTGACTAGATTGGCTTACATTCACTGTAGGCCAGTCTAGCCATGTAATAACAGTTAACATGTTTGCATTACATTGATGCTTGGTAGAAAATGCCATGCCACAATAAGAAAGTATATGAAGACTGGCACCACTAATGTAGGCCAGAGTAGCCACTCAATAACGGACCTGTCAGGCGCAATGGCACCCGACTGCAGACTTGTAGTGTGGCAATCAGGAAAGGGCGCCGGTACGTTGCTACCGGCACCGTTCTTTCCGGATTGCCACACTTGCAATGAGGCCCTTAGATTGTTTTCAAGCTTGTTATGTTATAGGTTCTTATACTGTGCACTGTTGCCACCTGCTTGATTTCTTGGCGCTCTGGCAGATCTGTAAAGCAAGGGCGGAGGGGGGTAAGTTAGTAGGACTGAGCGGGAGAAAGAACAAGAGAGCTGTGATAAGCTTTTGGCAGCTTCAGTTCGGTTGATACCATTTGCTGAGCGTAGGTGTGTTTTTCGGTTGGTAGCCGCCATGTGCTGTTGGAGGAGGCTGTGTGTGGTTTGTTACGTTGTTGTGGTGTAGTGAAGTGCAGTTTGTTGTGCTGTAGAAGAACTAGTTACTCTTACCTTGTAACGTTCTTTCGATGGGATGTTCCTCCGACGTATTCCTTATCTTAGATAGAAATCCTTCAGCTTTGCTGGCCTCGGAAAATTTTTTCGCCAGAGGGCGCTGCGCGTCGATGATCGCCGAGTCGATGACCCTCGACGGCCTCCGTGCCGACGTCGACGTCATCCTGCCTATAAAGGCCGCGCGCAGCGTCCGTTGCTCAGTTCCGTTTTGTAGTCCCCAGTAATGTTTTTGGATTAGACTAATCACCTTGAAGGAGCATAGGCTGCAAACCCACAGGAAGTCATACTGCGGGGATGGATGGGAGGGTCGATAAGGAATACGTCGGAGGAACATCCCATCGAAAGAACGTTACAAGGTAAGAGTAACTAGTTCTTCGAAGGGATTGTGTCCTCCGACGTATTCCTTATCTTAGATAGACTCCCATAGCAGTGGTATTGTGACTGGAGGCGGGAGTAATAAAAGTTATGTTACCCTTCCAGAATGGACAGAGTGTAACACAGCCTTGCCGAATCTAGTTTCTTGACTAGAGGAGGAATCCAGGCTATAGAATTTGGTAAATGTATGTGCGGACGACCATGTGGCAGCCGCACATATATCTCGAATTGGCACCCCTCTTTGAAGGGCTGAGGATGTTGCGATACCCCTGGTAGAATGAGCCCTTAGATTTTGAGGAGGCTCCTTTCCTGCCAATTTGTAGCACTCCAGAATGGCTAAAATAATCCATCTGGAGATGGTTTGTTTTGTTATTGGAAGGCCCAACTTATGCCCTGCATAACCTACAAAGAGTTGGTCTGCTTGTCTGATCTTAGCCAATCTGCTGATATAGAAGCTCAAGGCTCGCTTAGGGTCCAGCCTGTGCAGTCTCTCTTCCTCCTTCCCCGGATGAGGAGGAGGGTAGAAAGAAGGTAATATAATCTTCTGAGTGATGTGAAACTCCGAGACTACCTTCGGGAGGAAGTTAGGCTTCACCTGAAGAACAACTTTGTCCTTGTAAAAGATTGTATGTGGAGGTTTACACGATAAGGCTTGCAACTCGCTAACCCTTCTAGCAGATGTCAATGCTATTAGCAAAACAGTTTTGAGGGTGAGAAGCTTCAATGAACAAGAGTGTAGTGGTTCAAAAGGGGCACCCTTTAGGAAGTTTAAAATTAGGTTTAAATCCCATAAGGGAACTTGAAAAGGTTTCGGGGGATAAACATTAGTTAATCCTTTTAGGTATTGTATTACCAATGGAATTTTGAAGTATGAAGGCTCCTCTGCAGTGCGCTTAAAGATTGATAGCGCTGCGAGATAGCCCTTAATTGTGCCAACCTGTAGGCCTGAATTAGCCAGGTAAAGTAAGAATGACAACACCATAGGTGTACCACAAGAAAAGGGTTCAATATTCTTTTCTCTGCACCAGCTGCAAAATTTGTTCCAACGGCAGCGGTATAGAGTTTTAGTTGCCGGCCTTCTGGCCGAAAGCAACACCTCCATAACATCATCCGGAAGGTCCCAATCCTTGTACCTCAACCTTTCAGACACCAAGCGTGAAGGTTGAGGGTCTTGATGGCTGGATGGAGAACCTGACCTTCCTTCTGCGAGAGAAGATCCTCTCTGTATGGCAGTCGAATTGGAGGGCAGATGGACATGTCTAGAAGGTCCGGGTACCACGTTCTCCTGGCCCAATCCGGGGCAATTAGGATCATGGTCTTCCGAAACCTTCTCAACCTCCTGATCATTTGAGGAATGACAGGGACCGGAGGGAACGCGTACAGAAGTGGGAACTCCCAGTCCACTACGAACGCATCTCCTAGAGCTCCTCTCGGGGGAAATTCCCTTGAGCAAAATCTGTCGCACTTCCTGTTGATACTGGTGGCGAACAGATCCACTTGAGGGGTTCCCCAAAGGGCGAAGATCTCTTGAAGGACTTCCTGAGCTATCTCCCACTCGTGAGAGACTGTTGTCTGCCTGCTCAGAGCGTCCGCTGTCAAGTTCTTCTCTCCGGCTAGGTGAATTGCCGATAGAGAGATTCCTTCCTGAATTGCCCAAAACCAGAGCTGCATCGCCTCTCTGCACAGTGGTAGTGAGCCTACGCCTCCTCTTTTGTTGAGGTAGTGCATGGCCACTGTATTGTCCGTCATTATTAGGACGTTTCTTCCCCGTACAGACGGCAGAAAAGCCTTCAGCGCTAGTCTGATGGCTCTCAGCTCCAACAGGTTGATATGTAGTCTGGACCCCGATGGAGACCAACGACCGCTGATGGTCAAGTCGTTGGCGTGAGCTCCCCACCCCGTGAGTGAGGCATCCGTGACTACTGTTATCTCCGGCCATGGTTGCCAAAACATTTCTCCTTTCAGGATGTTCTCCCGACAGGCCCACCACTGAAGGTCTCGGGCTACTTTGACCGGGATCCGAAGGAAATCTGTCATCCTTCCTGAGAACTGTGACCACTGAGTTCTCAGTGCCCACTGGAGGGATCTCATTCTCAGGCGAGCCTCCGGCACGAGGAATATGCAGGATGCCATGAGGCCTAGCAACCTCAGAAAGTCGTAGGCTGGGAGATATTGGGCATTCTGAAATCTGATGACCATCTGCAGAATATCTCGAGCCCTCACCTCTGGTGGCAAGGCTTTTCCCAGGGAAGTGTCCAGGACTGCTCCAATGAATTGGAGTCTCTGTGATGGTATCATCTGTGACTTCTTTAAATTGAGGGAGAAGCCCAGCTTGTGAAGGAAGTGGCAAACATAATCTAGTTGTCTCTGAGCCTGTTCCGAAGATACAGCTCTGATCAACCAATCGTCTAGGTAAGGGTAGACATGAATCCCTTCCCTCCTTAGACTTGCAGCCACAACCGACATTAGCTTGGTAAAGACCCTCGGGGCGGAGGTTAGCCCAAATGGCAGAACTCGAAATTGATAATGAGAGCTGCCAATTGCGAACCTCAGGTATCTCCTGTGCCTGGGATGGATCGGCACATGGAAATAAGCGTCCTGGAGGTCTAGAGATACCAACCAGTCCTGAAGCTGGAGGGCCTGAAGGATCTGAGAGAGAGTCACCATCTTGAACTTGTCCTTTCGGAGGAATTTGTTCAATTCCCGTAAGTCTAAGATGGGTCTCAGTCCTCCGTCCTTCTTCGGTATTATGAAGTAGGGGGAGTACCAACCCTTGTTCCTTTCCGCTACAGGTACCAGTTCTATGGCACCTTTCTCTAGCAGGTCTAAAACCTCCTGCAAGAGGAGCGGATCTGGAAGCTTCAAAGGGTTGTTCCCCGGTGGATGACTCTGAGGGATATGTAGGAAGGGCAGGCAGTAACCTTGGGCCACTGTCTCCAGAGCCCAAGCATCTGACGTAATAGCCTGCCATTCCGTCAGATGGTGAGTTAACCTGCCCCCTACTGGTGTTCTGTGAGGGGAGACCTCAGAGTGGTTTTGAAGCGGCTGATGCAGTTGCCGAAGGTAAAGTGGCTCCTGCTCCTGCGGGTGCGGCTTTCTTTCCCCTACCCCGTCCACCACGGGTAAATCTTCCTTGGCCTCTTTGAGCCGGTCGTCCCCTGCCCCTTCCATATGAGGAATAGTAACGAAAGGACCGTCCTCTCCACGATGATCCCGAAGGACGAAAGGTATTCTGACGGATAGCAGCTCCCAATGACTTGGCTGCTGCCTTGGACGTTTGCAGTTTCTCCAAACTGTCATCCGCCTTCTTTCCAAAGAGGGTAGAACCGTCAAAGGGCATATTCAAAAGCCTGGTCTGCACGTCAGAGGCAAAACCAGACTTCCTCAACCACGCATGCCTGCGGATTGTGGTACTTGCCGCCATGGCCCTGCTGATACTGTCAGCAGAATCTAGGCCAGTTTGTAGGGTCTCGCACATCGCATCTTTACCATCCCTGATGATGTTTAAAAATGCGTCCCTTTCCTCTCCTTCTTGGAGGCAGTCAGCCGCTGATGAAGCGCACTCCCAAAGGGTGTGGCTGAACCTAGCGAGCGTACAGGTCGCGTTAATAGACTTTAACGCCATGCTACAGGCAGAAAAAACCTTCTTAGCCATGGCATCATACTTTTTGTCATCCCTATCCTGCGGAGCAGTGGGGTATGCAGATGTGCTGCCTGATGAGGTTGCAGCCTGTACACCCAAGCTCTCAGGAGTAGGGTGTTTTGACAAATATTCAGGGTCAGAACTAGCCACCCTGTATTTTGTTGACAGTTTTTTATTTACTGCCGGGATAATTTCTGGCGTTTCCCAGTTTGTCAAAATCCTTCTCTGTAGAGCAGAGTGAAATGGAACCACAGGATCCTCCTGTGGGCCCTTGTCCAGTATGTCAGTGAGGTCATCCTGCTGAAAGGCAGGAGAAGGTGCAGACCAACCCATAAATTCTATGATTCTAGACATCAGAGCTCT
Source organism: Ambystoma mexicanum (assembly GCF_040938575.1). Lineage (NCBI taxonomy): Eukaryota > Metazoa > Chordata > Amphibia > Caudata > Ambystomatidae > Ambystoma > Ambystoma mexicanum. The sequence continues at coordinate 188,894,368 of NC_090922.1, forward strand.
ATATGGAGTCTCCGCATGTTCTCCTGGGTCTGGTTTGATAAATTCTGCTTCAGGAGAAGTGTCCAAGCCACTAGCTTCCTGAAGTGCATCCTGAAGATTTTTTAATCTTCCTTCCTCAGAGGCGAAAGTCTCTGGCTCTGGTGATGTGGTCCTCTGTAAATCAATATCTTGGTCTGAATCCTCCCTTTCCTCAAAAATCGAGGTTAAAGGGGGATACATTGGTTTTTGGAATGGTATAAACCCCATTTCCAATGCAGAAGGAGCCATCATCACAGGCCTTGAAAACGTCGATGTCGTCGACACCGACGTGAAAGTACTCGAAGGCGCCGTGAAAAGCGTCGAGAAATGTGTACTAGGCCTCGAAGAACTCGAAAGGATCGGAGTCTTGCTCGAGAACGACGTCGACGTTCTCGGCGTCGAGTCGGAGGTCTTTTGTCTAACCGTTGGCTGTGGAGTAGCCGTGGTTCTTTCCTTCACCGGCGTCGATATCGGCGTCGACGTCGGCGTCGACTCGATCGACTGATGCGCCGATGAATCCTTCGACAACGGCGTCGATGGCGCCGACCTCTGTTTCGAAGGAGTTTTCGACGATGGCGTCGATGATGCTTTATCTCCCGATGGCTCGAGGCGCTTTCGGGTTGACTTTTCCGCCGGGTACTGCGACTCGCGGCGTTTAGATTTTTTGGGTTTTTTACCCGGGGTATCACCCTCAGCTGTCTTCGAGGGGGACGAGGCCGCTTTCTCGAAGACGCTTAGCATCTTTTTCCTGAATTCCTCCCACTCAGCTTGCGAGCTGCGTTTTGTGGGGCAATGAACTCTCTCAGGAGAACTCGACGAAGATGACGAAGGGGATCTCCTACGTCTCTTCTTCGAGTGTCTCGATGTCGACGAGTGGTGGGAGCCACTTCGTGATCTAGATCGAGAGTGTTTTTTATGGTGAGGAGACGAACGTCTCGACTCTACCGAAGAAGCTTTCGAGGAAGTTAAAGTTGACCTACCTCTCTCGAGCTTCCCCCTACGCTCCTTCAAGGCTTTCGCCGTCATGGAAAGGCATTCCTCACACTCCGAACTCTGGTGCGTGATTCCCAGACACCACAAACAGACCCTGTGAGGGTCCGTCAACGACATTTTCTTCCCGCAGTCTCGGCACTTTTTGAAACCGGACCGAGGGGTCGTCGGGTCGGAGGAGGATGCCATCGATATCGATGGTAAATAGTAGTTATTATATACGTTATCTTGACGAGAACTGAGCAACGGTGTTCCGAGGCACAACGAAGCGCGGAAAAACGGAACTGAGCAACGGACGCTGCGCGCGGCCTTTATAGGCAGGATGACGTCGACGTCGGCACGGAGGCCGTCGAGGGTCATCGACTCGGCGATCATCGACGCGCAGCGCCCTCTGGCGAAAAAATTTTCCGAGGCCAGCAAAGCTGAAGGATTTCTATCTAAGATAAGGAATACGTCGGAGGACACAATCCCTTCGAAGTATGGTTGTGTTTAGTTCAGAATTTGAGAGGTGTATGAAGAACTGAGTTTTTAGTAGGGTTGGAACTGTGGCCCATATCCCTTCCCCTGTCGTGCATTCTGGTGTGCTACAATTACCGCCCCTATGGTGTATGCAAAAGTGTTGGTTCCCAGTTGGTTTATTCAGTGTCAGCATCCACTCTAACCCCAGTGTTCCGGCCAGGTGACGTCAATGTCCTCTCCCCCTTTAGCACACCCTGGTGAGCAGTAATCACCACCCCCACGGATCCCTCGAGGGGGGAGTGTGGTGTTACCAGTGCCCTGCGGTCCATCCGTTCCGAGATCGGCCCATCTCTCTCTCTCTTGGAGAGATCAAATATTTTTAAGACCTCTGGTGTGGGGTAGGGAGTTGAAAGTTGCTTCTATTACCTTGACTCTTGGGGGGCATGAATAAAAGGCTTCTCTATGCGAATTATTTGATCTAGTTTGGAATTTACATGCTACAGATGGTGACTACTTGAAGATCACAGAAATTCCAGGTCCTGTAGTTAAAAGAATAGAAATATTTAGGTTCTTAAAAATTATCTTCATCTTTCGATGCCTCCAAACCTTCGTCTTCTCTGAACTCTGCCTCCATGAAGCCATCAATAGCCGAGCACAGACTGGACTGCGTTATGTTGCTAATCCATAATTTCCTCCATATAGTTGTCCTGTGTTCCTGGCATGGGTTTTCATTGGTAGGTATTTGCACTGCTGCAAAGGTCAGGTTTTAGCATGTCTGGATATACAAAAAAAGTTCAATCGAAACTAACTGAAAATATGGCAAGGGCAATGGATTCTTAAAAAGAAAAAAGGGGGTGTGGGAGGTTTCTCCCCGTCTTCCCCCAAAGAAACATCAAAAACTGTGTAAAGCTACCTACACAAAAACTATTGGCAGTCTGGGCACCAATGTAATTATATGGATGCTTTGTGCTTTAATCTCCCAAACGCACCAGACAACGTGCCATTGTGATCAGTGGGCAAGCACAAAGGGGGCACTCCAAGGGCAGTGCCCTTCTTTAATGTTTTCGGTTCCTAGGTAGGGTCGCATGCTGCAGGCTTTCGGAGGTCAGGGAGTTGGTAGCAGGGGACTTGGCTGTGCCCATCAGGTCAGGGGACGAAGGCACCTCTGCAGGGTCTTGTTGGGTTCAGGGGCTCTGCTATCCCCAGATAATTGCAGAGTTTCACTGTCAAGAATGGTCTTGGTTGGGCTTCGAATCTGGCAGAGCTCATGCCGAGGACTTCTTTGGTGGAAGCGTCTACTTCACACTTCAGGGGTTCATCCCAGCAGTCATCAAAGTGATGGTGCAGGCCCCCTCCCTTTCTGGAACTCAAGTCTCCTATCCTAGGGATGCCCCCATTTAAGCATTTTGCGGGCACCCAATCACTGAGTCCTCCCACATTCAAACTTCTCAGGGCTGTGCCCAGACTCTTGGCAGCCATTTGTATTTCCAGCCCTGACAACCTTTCACGCGAGTTTAAGTGCTCGGCCTTGCTTTAATTCAAGCCTATGGGCGTTAAATTGATTTCAACCTGCCAACAAAGTTCAGAAATGCACAGAATCGAAGTCATTGGTTGAGGTGTAACTATGGGACTACGCTGGGTGCGATACCTGGCCTATTACTCTTTAATCACAAGCAAGGACAGATGCTTTCAATTAAGTAGTCTCAAGAAGGCATGGCTAGGCTAGAGCAGTTGCTCCCAACATGGCCATGGCCTCTGCTGCTCTGGAACAGCAAAACAGGCGGAGCAATGCCCACGTATTGACTCCAGGGACGTCATTTTACCAAAATGCCAGGGGTAGCGGAAGTAACATCACACGACCCTTGACCCCTGATGACACCACAGGAAGTGATGTCATTTGACCCCACCCCGAAGTGATATCGTGGGAAGCGATGGAACACAACCTTTCACCTGTTGACAAAACAGGAATTGGCATCACATAACATTGTACACTACAAAAAATATGGTTACGGTATCACTATAATGTGATGTACATTTCATACAAGAATAGATCGCCATATGCATCGTTAAGCTCAGTGTGTATAGGCCCTTAGTAATAAATTACTGTGAATGCAAGCAGAGGTCCATGACCAAATGGTAATGATGTGTTATTATATAGCACTTACGCTTAGGCGCTTTATATAGAAAACATATACACCCAATATCACCCAACCTGTGTTGGTACTCATTTATCGACCTCAGAAGGATGAAAGGCTGAGTTGAGGCGTTTAAGAACATACTAAATCAGTGCCTCACCCCCTGCAGTGTGCCTGAAATAAACCTTTAATGAGTCTAGCAATTATTGTATAGAATTCCAGAAAGACAAATTATTTGGTATTCCTATTCTTTCTTATTTCGGGTCACTGCTCAAAGTGTTAGACTTGTGGCACTCCTGTTCTTATTTTTCTTTTTTAAGGGACCTGAACAAGAAAGCCAGCCACTCCAGAAGTAAAGCGCCACATGGTCCTGGCTGCAACCCAGGAGCTTGCATTACAAAAAACAAAAAACAACCCGCCCCAAAAAAACCTAAAAAACCCCCAAAAGAACTATTTTTTTTAAAGAGGTCGCAAGGGAGACCACAGAGGTCGCAAGGGAGACCTCAGAGGTCACAGTTACAACCTCTGGCGACCCCTAAATGACGTCCCTGATTGACTCATACGCATCAGACTAGCTCTGTACAGGAGCAATGCCTCGCTGCAAGACTGCACTCAATTTTGCATGGGTTTCACAGGTAAGCGCTGCTCCACTAGTCCCTAGTGGAAGTGCACCAATTGACATTAGGAAATGGCTGCCAATACCCAGTAAGGCTCACAGCCAGCTACACAAGGTTCTCTGCAAGAAAAAACAAGGGGCCTAATGGCACTGTGGTAGACACAGGGCACACATTCTGTTTGTTTCCTGGAGTTCATGGGTTAGGGTGCTTCAGGGGGGGCCGGGGTAAACCAGTTAGAGAAAAGGAGACACACTATGCTGTCACGCCAGAGTGGATTTCCGGCCTGACACTCTGAATCAAGAGCAAGTAGGTCCCAATCTCGCGAGTACATGCTGAAGCGTTCCTCTCTGCAGAGAACCACTCTAGGAACAGATCAGGGCCTTTACGCTGCTAACATGTGTGTTGCAAAACGCTGGCACACTGAACGAGCAGATAGGCTTGCAAAATCATTTCCCTTGCACGAGCCGAGTAAGGGGGCGGAGGGTGGGGGTGAAAGAAGAGTCAGCGCTATAGCAGCCCTATTTAGGAAAGAGGAACAGTAACATTGAGGTGCTTCTAATATTATGTGGAGTAAACTAGGAGCAGGCACAGTTCAGCTTCACTTCGGCATATTCCTAAAAGACAAGATATGTATTTCCAATGAAACATTAATGGCATGTACTCACGATGTACAAGTTAATGGGTCTGCCTTCAGCTCTTAGTGACCCACTGCTATGCGGGTTTTTATGACCCCCCCTATATATTGGAGTGCGAGGCTATCTACCGCCTCTACTCCCACAGATGCACATGAATAGGTGCATTGGGGTTTCAAGACTGTGCCCCAAGCGGTCCACCCACCCCAATGCCTCCCCGCTGTGCTGTTCTTGCAGTGCACCCAGATTACACTTGTCACCGCTGAACGCCCACGCAACATGAATGTTCTGCTCTTGGGAGCGACTTTATTCTTGTGTGGAGAGATTCCATTCACTTCATTATTTGTATTTTGGCTGCGATTTTCGCCCTCACAAATGATTTTCTCCTCATTTGTTGCAGTTCAAATCCCCGCTTGTCTACAATTTGTTTATGATAATGATCCTTTCCTTTTCCCTTCTCTCGAACGTTTCCGGAGAGAGTAATGGAAATGTTTGTTTGGAGAAAAAAAAACTGCTAATAAAATACAACAACAACAATAATATGATAGAAGCATCAATCAGCAGATCAGAGGCGTTGCTAGGGGGGGGGGCTAAGGGGGCTATAGCCCCTGGTCTTTTGGTTGTAGCCTGGATAGAATATTAGGAGCTTCAGCCAAAAGACTAGCTAGCCCCCAGTCTCAACAGTTCCGACATCAGAATAGCCCCGGGTCTTTTCCAGACCTAGCAACACCCCTGCGGCAGATCCAATATAGAGGATGGTTCCAGTAGCCAAAGCAATGCAAATAGAAACTCAAGTCAGAAGTCGAAGATAGTTCAACTACTTCTGAAGAATAGAATTGCCCCGATGGGGGCGAGTTGCTAAAGGGACATTTGGGATTTGATCCCGAGATAAAAGAAATACGAGGGGTAGTCAATGGGAAGGGGGCTGTACCAGTAAGAACTGAAAAATGGGAAAGAGTCCCAAAAGCAAAGACAAACTCCCGGACCAGAGACCAAGCAATGAATGGGGCCAATGTCAGCCTTGCATCTTTATCTGGTGGACATGTTAGGAAAGGGGGGGAGGGTTGTATGATCATTAAGCGTTACAGCAGGGAATTCGTCGCACTATAGCCAATTTGGTGCACGACCTACTATACAAGGACACATTTCAGAGGATCATTTCAGGGCCCTCTGTTCGCAGCGTTATTTGAATGTATAACTATTTTGGTTAGTTGTTAAAACAGGAAAGACCAGTGCACTCATAGGCACTTACTCTTGGAACTCCTTGACCATGAGTTTTTCCTTCTGCAGGCACACCCACTCCTCCACCTGCGAGATGGACTCCTTTCTCTGCACAAGTCTCTCACTACCACTGGAGAGCAGGTCGTAGGTGAAGTCCACTTTCTTCACCCCACAAACCGGCGTTGACGGTGGGGCCGAGCCATGCTGGGGTAACGTTGAGAACTGGTCCACGTCCTCACTGGAGGAAGAAGTTGGGTCTCGCGGGCCGGCAAAAGTACCACCTTTGCCCTCGCCATCCCCACCCCGGTCTGGTCCGAGGAGGCTGTCGCTGGAGCTGTTCTGCTGGGACCTTGTGTCAGACAGGTGGGCAATCTCCAGGGACTCTGCACTTTTGGCGTGCTCCCCATTTTGGGTCAGCGTGGAGCGGGTGAAATCTTCGTAGCTGGTGTACAACCCATCCTGTGCAGAGTTGGCGAGGTTGTTCAGGTGCCCCATTCTGCCGGAGAAAGAAGAGGACACAATTTAGGAGCTACCAAACTTTGATGGCAGAGGAGTAATATAATGGTAATGTTGAACATTTGTGTAGCACACAATACAAGCTAAAGTGCCTCTGTCACTTCAATAAGAAGTCTTTTTATCCCACTCAATGTACGTCAGTTATTTTTTGGGTCACCCCTACCAGAATCCATACCACTTACTTGCAGGGTTAAACACAGAGAGGAAGGATAGCTCAGGGGCAACGCGTTTGTCTTGGACGCAACGCAACACATGTTCGAGCTTGTTATAAAAGAACAATTATAATTATATCTATATTGGGCTCTCAAATTCTTGGTATATCAGAAATATTTGCTGGTGGACCAAATTTTCATACAGTGTCCAATGAGTAAGACAAATTAGGGAAAGCAACTCATGGCTAGGGTTTCCACTATTACAGCTAGGTAGCTATGCAATGTGTTGCCATTGTGCGCGGTCTGATGTACAGTAATAACGCATCTGCATATGTAACCAAGACAATCTCATGCAACAGCGGCTCGATGCCCGTGGGCTGCTAGTGCGCTTTACAAATACAAATAAATAAATAATCCATCCACACATCCCTCGGAATGGAAAGCATCCCCGGCGGGCAGCATGAGATCACCACACCCATGGCACAGGCAAATGGCACTTGCATGTAGTATTGCATTTTCTCCCATTTGTTGCATCTATTATTTTATTTGCTCTTACTTGTTGTTATTGTCTGCCACAACCAGCGCAGAATGGTTCATGGCGCGTATCCAGCCGTTCATATCCTCCTGTGTATCTGCGCCAAAGTAGTACGTCCGCATGCCAGGGTGCTCTGCCTAAAGACACAGATGGAGACTGGTGATGAGTGGGCAGGGCGGGTGCGTGGGGCAGTGCCACTGTTGGCACATACGGAAGTAGATGGATTGATCATTTTATTTTTGGTGGAATCGTTTTTCTTCTCGACTTTTTCTGCTCGAATTTCCACCCAAAAATGTAGCTGATGAGTTGGAGTCAGGCAATATTGGTGGGGTTGTGGACGGCATGTAAGGGCAGTGGAGGTGGGGGTGCAAAGGGGTCTCCCCCTGCTTTCTATAAAAATAATGAGGAAACAAATGATTTGACCAACAAAAAAAAAAGATCCATAGACATACAACAGCCAAATGCCCATTTCTAGGAGTGCCAGAAAAGCAGATGGCGCCATTATTGAAATGAGGAAAATGCAGAGATCTTGGACACAACACCACCAGGGGATGTTGCTAGAAGAAGGAAATACAGAATGAAAAAGATGAGAGCATTTACCAGCTGGAGAAAGGGGGCAAATGTACGTACAAAATAGTTCCTGTTACCGCCACCTGGGAAGATCTCTGCCTTCCCCACACCTTGATCATTTTATTACGCAAACCAAAACAAGACCAGAGTCTGTGGACAACCCACTCCGAGCACCGAATCCATGGAGACCAGCTTGCAGCAGAAAAAAGGACACCACCCTTTGCTAACTGCTCATTTGTATTGTATTGTATTGGGTTATTTATATAGCGTTCTTTCCCCTTTTGTATGGGCTTTGTTGTTGGAACACCCTCGGTGACCGCAGTCAGTGTGGTGGAGGTTCTAAGAGTTTAGTTTAAGAGATGCTTGTGTGCATTTTCGCCGGCATAGGGCTTCGGCGGCTGGCTAAGCTAATTCACTAACCACATCCCACCGGGGGGGGGGGGGGGGGGGGGGGGGGACTACTTTGGTCTCCAATGTTACCCTATATCTCATACCTCTAACTACCCCATAGTGAATTAAAGCTGCTTTATGGCATGGGGAATATTGAAAGAGGCCAGAATCTGCGGTCAGTGAGCGATGGAAAGACATCAGAAGAACGCGTCCTGCTAAGGGTGTGGCAGAGAAGAGAAACAGGGAGTCACACTGGATAGTGCCAGGGCAGGAGCTACAGCCAGAGTGCCTGGGGGAGATGCCAAGGTGTATCTGACAGGGGAGATCCGCAAATAGTGTTGGGTCAGTGGTGTCAGTGCGACGACAGAGGAGATGCCCAGAGAGACCAGGGTGTGAAGTCAGTGTGACAGGCAAATGCTACAGAGAGGGCAGGCTCTGCAGCGAGTGTGTTAGGGTAGAGAGCCAGAGATGTCTGTGTTGGCAACTAGTGGGACAGGGGCAGGTCTGGCTCTTAAGACAGTGTGGCAGAGGAGATGCCTGGAGGCCCAGGCTAGGCTCTACAGCCAATGCGACAGGGTGGAGATCCAGAGGGCGCAGACCTTGCAACCAAGGTGCCATGGTGCACAGACACGGGGCACCCACCCTCAGCAGCCAGCATAAAAGGACAAAGAAACAAAAGGGGTCAGATGCTGCAGTCAGTGAAATGGGCACTGAGGGCCACGGGCGAGGGGCAGGAGAGCAGGAGGTCAGTGTGACAGAAGTCAAGGCAGTTCGACATGGGATAAAAGAAAAACTAGGAAAAGCCAATACAACAGAGTAGACACACATGGAAACAAGACTCTGCAGCCAGTGTGACAGGGTTGCGATGCAGTGAGCCATGCCCTGTAGCCAGTGTAACAAGGGAGGAAAGCAGCGAGTCATGCCCTGTAGCCAGTGTCATAGGGAGTGGAAGCAGTGGGCTATGTCCTGCAGCCAGAGTAACAGGGTAGAGAAGCAGTGAGCCATACCCTGCAGCCACTGTAACTGCAGAGAAGCAGTGAGCTATGCTCTGCAGCCAGTGAAACTGCAGAGAAGCAGCGAGCTATGCTCTGCAGCCAGTGAAACTGCAGAGAAGCCCAATGTAACTGTAGAGATGCAGTGAGCCATGCCCTATAGCCAGTGCAACAGGGTAGGGTAGCAGTGAGACATGTTCTGTAGTCAGTGCTACAGGGAAGGGAAGCAGAGAGACATGCTTGCATGCCATTGTAATAGGGTATATAAAACAGGAAGCCATGCTCTGCAGCCAGTGTAATTGCAGTGAAGCAGTGAGCTATGCCCTACAGCCAATGTAACTGTAGAGAAGCAGTGAGTTATGCCCTGAAGCCAGTGCAACAGGGTAAAGAATCTGTCAGCCGTGCCCTGCAGCTAATGCAACAGAGTAGGGAAGCAGTGAGACATGTCCTGTAGCCAGTGTTATAGGGCATGGAAGCAGTGAGCTGTCCTGCAGCCAGTGTGACAGGGTAGAGGTGCAGTGAGCTATGCCCTGCAGCCAGTGTGATGGGGTATGGACGCTGTGAGCCATGCCCTGTAGCCAGTGTAATAGGGCATGGAAGCAGTGAGCTGTCTCACAGCCAGTTTAACAGGGTAGAGAAGCAGGGAAAGAAGACACTGCAGCCAGTGTGACATGGTAGAGATGCAGTAAGCCATGCCCTGTAGCCGGTGTAACAAGGGAGGAAAGCAGCGAGTCATGCCCTGTAGCCAGTGTTATAGGGCATGGAAGCAGTGAGCTATGCCCTGCAGCCAGTGTGATGGGGTATGGACGTTGTGAGCCATGCCCTGTAGCTAGTGCAATAGGGTAGGGAAGCAGTGAGACATGTCCTGTAGCCAGTGTTATAGGGCATGGAAGCAGTGAGCTATGCCCTGCAGCCAGTGTGATGGGGTATGGACGTTGTGAGCCATGCCCTGTAGCTAGTGCAATAGGGTAGGGAAGCAGTGAGACATGTCCTGTAGCCAGTGTTATAGGGCATGGAAGCAGTGAGCTGTCCTGCAGCCAGTGTGACAGGGTAGAGATGCAGTGAGCCATGCCCTGTAGCCAGTGGTATAGGGCGTGGAAGCAGTGGGCTACGTCCTGCAGCCAGTGAGACGGGGTAGAGAAGCAGTGAGCCATACCCTGCAGCGAGTGTAACTGTAGAGAAGCACCGAGTTATGCCCTGCAGCCAGTGTAACAGGGTAGAGAAGCTGTGAGCCATGCCCTGTAGCCAGTGAGACAGGGTAGGGAAGCTGTGAGCCATGCCCTGCAGCCAGAGTAGCAGAAGTGAGCCTTAGAATTAGAGAGGCTGGTCTCCACTGCAATGAGTGTTGTGCCCAGAGAGAAACCCGGAGAGGTGAGTGCTCTGAAGGCCATATACCAAGGAGGAAACCAGAGTCCTGAGAAGCCAGGGCACCTAAGCACTGTGGATGCTGGCCTGCCCCGCAGGCACCACTCTCCTTCCTTTGCAGTAGTCAATCACCTCCTGAGTGTGCCCTTTCCTGGGCATTTGAAGGCTGTTTCACCTGCCCAGTTGTCCCATGCCCTGCTTCCACTCTGTATTAACCCTTGAGAGTGGGAAGATGGAGCACGAGTGAGAGAAAAATGCAGAGGCAGAGCGGGGCAAGTGAGAGGGCAGGGGGCACGGCTGGGAACGGGTATAGAACGTATGCCCTCACCCATTACCCCAGGATGGCAAGCTAGCAGCTGACCTTACCTTGAAGGTGAATTTGCGGTTCTTGGCCTCTCGAGGGCCCGCGGGTAAAATCTCATAGCTGGGTAGGAGGATACTGCCCAGCACGGTCTCCTCGCGGCTGTCTGCAGGGGGGGAAAAATAATAATAATAATAATAATAATTAGGCTTTTATATAGCGCTACAAACCCTCAGGTATCTGAGCGCTGCTTATTATTACCCACGGTGTGTGGTGCTCATTTATCGACCTCGGAAGGATGAAAGGCTGAGTTTGGCCCCGCCGGGATTCGAACCTGCGTTAACAGGCTCTGCACGGGTGTCAAAGCGGGCGCTCTACTCGCTGTGCCACTTGACCGGCTAAGTCCGGCAACCCCAGACATGTTCCAAAAGAGTGTCAAGCAAGAGAATGCAGGCTAGGGGTTGTTAGGGAGAGGGGGTCAGTGGGGGGAGGACTGGCATAAGAGGGGTGGCCTCGCCAACAGGTAAGGTATCTGAAATCTAGGAGAGAGCCTTACATACAGCGAACACGTGCAGAATGCGTAAATGCGTCACAGCGAGTGACCCTCTGCGTGCACTGCTCTCCTTGGCGTCTTCCGTTAGCAGCAGCCGCGAGGCGTGCGCACATCAGGTTTCCTCCTAAAGGGTGGAATTCGGGGCGACTGGGAGGGGCTCTGAGATGGTGCGCGAGTGAAGCAGCTCATTTGGGGGCAGTGGCAGAAGAGAGAGAGAACTTACCCCGATAATAGAACAAGCAGAAGTCGGAGAGCACAAACCACCGCCTCTTCCAGAGCCGCAGGCCGGCGCTATCCTGTGAGGAGAAATAGAACAAGTTTAGTAACGGCAGTGGTTGGAAGGTTTCGAATTGATCGTATAATAATAATAATAATAATAATAAAAATAATAATAATAATTTGGCATTTATATAGCGCTACGAACCGTCAGGCATCTGAGCGCTGCTTATTATTACCCACGGTGTGTGGTGCTCATTTATCAACCTCAGAAGGATGAAAGGCTGAGTTTGGCTCTGACCAGTATTCGAGGGCATAGCTCTGGGCAACCTACCAGGGCATCTTTTTTCAGCCGGCCAATCCTTTACAGAAAGGGATAGGCAATATGCAAATGAGACATGGTGATGGTCTCGCCAGAAGGGGGAGTGAGCCGGAATGCATGGGCCACATGCCTTCTGCAGGAGACCACATGCAACCCCAGACATGTTCCAGCCTCACTGGTAATCCTCTGTGAGATGTAGCTTGGGTTTCGGGGCACACGTATGAGCAGACCCGCCCCTCTCAGGGGGGCATTTGCTAAACTGAAGGTTGATGGCTGAAATTGAAAGCCTTCCAGCCACCTACATTTACTTTTGCGCCTGCGGGTTTGCACACATCCTTTAGGGTTTTTTAAGTCTCGGGTGGGGGGGGACACAGTGATAATAACCCTTTGGTAGTTCTGTACGCACATCTTCGCTGGAACTCTTACACCAGGAGAGAGTTATATTCTCCGCGCTGGCCGTCGCTCTTCAGTGATGGGGGCCTGGGTGCAGCTTGGTCCCAACAAAGATGTGCCTGTCAATCACTCATTCCCCAAATCCACGAACAGGGCCACTTGTGATGTCTACTGCCCTCAGTGCCAGACTCCTGCAGGCTCTAAACTAAATGTGCACCTCATGTGCTTAAGCAGAGGAGTGGGAGGTTGGGAGGGGGGGCAGAGGGTGCTCAGGCTGCCCATGATCCCTCGATATGTTGGCTTGATAAGCAAGTAAGAGAATGCACATTTGGCCAAGTGCCAATTCTGTCCTACTCCCATTACCATGGGTTATTTAGTCCATGCCGGGCTTTCTACGAATCCTGCCTTTTCAATATCCCCTGCAATGCTAACCTGTAACTGGGTGGTCTTTCAAAAATAGGGGATATTTGAAATAACACTTGTCTTTCACCCTTAGTACCACACCTGTAATGAATCCCTAAATCTTGCTGAGCCGGCGGGGGTCTGTCCCTCTGATTGAATAGTCACAATCGAGACCCCTCGCCTGGCTCCTAAATCTTCAATACAACTTAATAGCAGACTCCATGTGGCTCAACCCGGTTGGATTTTGCACGTAGGAAAAGGCACCATGACTTCCAGTTGGGTGCTCCTCTTAACATGTTCTGCTTTACCTATATATATATATATATATATATATGGGATACATTACTCACCGTAATCGTATTTCTGATGCTTGTATCTGCTTAGATTCACATGCTGTGCATAGGCCGACATCTAGTGGAAGCTGCGGAGTATTACAGTTTGTTTTTCGAAAGTCGAAAATGGGCGTCGACACAGGCGTGCCAGTAATACTATCCCTAGTGTGACGTCCACTGTACCCAAGATCCCTCACGCGTGTAGGATCCTCAGATTGTATTTTTTCTGACATGAGGAAGCATGAGGAGTAGCGTGAGTACAGATAATCCAAGCAGATAAACAGAAAGGTAAGACTACAAGCAATCATGCGCCTTCTCTCGGAGGGGAGGAAGGGTGGGTCGCATGTGAATCTAAGCAGATACAAGCATCAGAAATACGATTACGGTGAGTAATGTATCCCTTCTGAGGCTTGTGGAATCTGCTTAGATCACATGCTGTGCATAGATTAGCGAGCAGTACCAGAAGAAGGAGGTGGGATGTGAGAAGGGTCATGAGCAAACAGGTGTCTTAGAACCGCTTGTCCCACTTGTGTATCTGTCTTGGAATGAGTGTCAATGCAGTAATGCTGAGTAAAAGTGTGAATAGAGCTCCAAGTAGCCGCTTTGCAAATGGTGTCGAGGGGAACATTTGCAATGAAAGCCAGAGTGGCACCAATGCCTCTAGTAGAGTGGGCCCTTGGCGTAAAAGGCAGAGTCTTTTCAGAAAGAGAGTAACACAGCTGTATACAGTTGATAATCCACTTCGAGATAGCGCCTTTAGAGACGCGATCCCCCTCTCTGCCTGTAGCTACGGAGACAAACAGTTGATCTGTTTTCCTTAGCGGTCTGGTCTTATTTACATAGTATAGGACCGCCCTACGCACATCTAGGGTGTGTAGTTTTACCTCAGCCGAGCTTTGTGGGTTTTTGAAGAAAGCCGGAAGCTCGATGGACTGGTTTACATGGAACTTGGATATGAATTTAGGTGAGAACCTAGGGTGTGTGCGTAAAACCAGTTTGTCCTTGTGGATAGTAAAGAAAGGATCTTGCACTGACAGAGCCTGAATCTCACTGACCCTTCTTATGGAGGTAATGGCTACTAAGAAGGCCGTTTTATAAGTCAGGTGTTTGAGACTACTTTTATGCATGGGTTCGAATGGGGGTCCCATGAGCTTAGCTAGCACCACGTTGAGGTCCCATCCTGGCGGTGGGTTCGAAATAGGAGGGTGAAGTCTCTTTACTCCTTCCATGAAGGCTTTAACCACTGGCACTTTCCACCACGAGACCTTGTTATGGGATGTGGTGTAAGCCGAGAGGGCTGCCAGGTGTACTTTCAGTGAGTTAAAAACCAACCCTGCATCCAGCAGGTGGAGCATGTATGTCACAACGTTGGAAGGAGTGCAATCAACCGGGTTGATTTGTTTATTCTGGCACCAGATAACGAATCTTTTCCACTTATCAAAGTAACAGTGCCTTGTATTTGGTTTCCTGGACTCCTTTAGAATGTCCATACACCTCTGTGGTAATTTGAGATGTCCAAACTCTATGACTTCAGGAGCCATGCTGCTAGGTTCATAGAGTTGGGTTCCTGATGCACTGTTTGACCCTGTTGCTGGGACAGTAGGTTGTACCAAGCTGGGAGTCTGATGGGTTCGCACACCGCCATCCTGCGTAGGTGTGGAAACCATGGTTGTCTCGCCCACATGGGAGCAACTAGGATGAGCGTCATCGATTCCTTGTTCATCTTGTACACCACCTTCCTGATGAGAGGAGTTGGTGGAAAAGCGTACGCAAACATCCCTGACCAGTTCATCCACAGGGCATTCCCTTGGGAGTCCGGTTGGGGGAACCTGGATGCAAATCCTGGGCATTGTTTGTTTTCGCTTGTGGCGAATAGGTCTATAGTGGGGAAACCCCACTGAGAGAAGAGATCTTCTACCACGTCTCTGTGAAGGACCCATTCGTGTTCTTCTGGGAGGGAGTCTCTGCTTAGAGCATCCGCTAGGGAATTGAGCTCCCCTGGAACATGTTGCGATGACAGGAAGATGTTCCGTCTGAGTGCCCATATCCAGATTTTCTGGGCAAGCTTGGACAGATTTGGTGAACGAGTCCCCCCTTGCTTGTTCAGATAGAACATGGCTGTCGTGCTGTCCGTCCTGATCTGCACCGACAAGTTCAGTAGATGGGGCTCGAACGCCTTTAGCGCTCGGAATACTGCCAGAAGCTCTAGCAGATTGATGTGGTTCTTGGCTACTGAGTGAGACCAGAGACCCTGAGCTGTGTGGTGGAGATGGTGAGCTCCCCACCCAGTCAGGCATGCATCTGTAGTTACCACGGCTTGTACTTCGGGATTGTAAAAGGGTTTCCCCTTTGCGAGATTCTCTCTTGTCCACCAGTGTAGGCTCTGTACGAGTGTTGGCGAAACGACCACTAGATCGTCCCAATGACCACTTGCCTGAGACCACTGTTTCGCCAACCATTCCTGCATGGGACGCATGCGCAGACGCGCGTGGGGGACCAGGTAAATGCATGACGCCATCATGCCCAGTAACCGCATAGCTTTGCGTACTGTTATCTGTTGACCTGACTGATAATGCGGAATTTGCAGAAGTATATTCCGAATTCTCTCTTCCGAAGGGAAGGTCAATCCTTTCTGAGTATCTAGGATAGCTCCTAGAAATTGTTTTGAGGTGCTTGGCACCAGACTTGACTTTTTCTCGTTGATAGAGAAGCCTAATTCGTGGAGGAGGTCGATAGTCCTCTGAATGTTTGACCTGCAAATTCCTGGGGTCTCCCCCGTTATGAGCCAGTCGTCCAGATAAGGGTACACCGGGATTGCTTCCCTGCGTAGGTGTGCAGCCGCCACCGCCAGTACCTTGGTGAATACCCTTGGTGCAGAAGCTATCCCGAAGGGCAGTACCTTGAATTGGTAGTGGCGACTGTCTACCTTGAAGCGTAAGTACTTTCTGTGCGCTGGGAGCATGGAAATATGAAAATAAGCATCTTTCATATCCAAGGTTGCCATGTAATCCCCCTTTTTTAGGAGGGGGATTACCTCTTGTAGCGTGGTCATACGGAATTTTTGGGGCTTGACATACTTGTTGGCAGGCCGCAAGTCTAATACTGGGCGCATTGTCAAATCTTTCTTTGGCACAAGGAAGTAAGTTGAATAGATACCCTTGTTTACCTGGTGTCCTGGGACGAGTTCTATCGCGTCCTTTTCTAGCAGAATGGCGATCTCCTCGAGAAGGATCCTTTGATGCTCTAGGGAGTGCACTCTTTGTCGTGGAGGATGGTTCCGGGGACGCTGCAGTAGTTCTATACAATATCCTGCGGATACTGTTGACAGCACCCATCTGTCTGAGGTGATCCCTTCCCAAGCCTGGGTGAAGGTGGAAATGCGTCCCCCTACTGGGGTTGCGTGGCAAGGGACCCTGAACTGAGCGTCACTGTTTTGGTGGAGGCGTGCCACCTCCCTTGTTGGGGCTGCCTCTGCCTCTTCCACGACCTCTCTTGTTACCCCTGCCGTAACTCTGGGTAGACTGCTGGTTGTTATTCCATTGTGTACCCTGTCCCTGGGCATAGTTGCCTCTTTGTGAATTTTGTCCGCGTGGGCGACGAAAATTACTGTTCCCCCTCTGGTTAGGGGGTTTGTTGGTAAGCTGGCCAAGGGATTTGAGAGTCTCATATTCATCTTTGGCATTTTTAAGTGCGTCTTCGACCGCTTTCCCAAACAATAGGTCGGGTTCCACTGGCTTGTCTATTAAAGAAGCCTGGGTTTCTGTCTTGAATCCCGACTGCCGTAACCACGCATGTCTTTTGATAACAGTACCTTCTGCTATCAATCTCCCTGCGTTGTCAGCGGCGTCGAAAGTTGCTTTTAAAATGCAACCAGACACGGCTCTCCCTTCTGCCGAGATCCGAGCCAGCTGGCCCTTTAATGGTTCTGGAGCAGAGGCAATGAGCGCCGCGACCTCTTCCCATTGATGGCAATTGTAACTAGCCAACAGGGTGGTGGAATTCGCAATCCTTGCTTGGTAGGCGGACGTTGAGGCTACCTTCCTGCCAAACCCGTAAAGTTTTTTGCTCTCCTTGTCGGGAGGAGCTTCTGATGAAGATAAGGGCGTGCCAGCCCTTTTTCTAGTGTTGGTAACCACTAGGGAATCTGGTTTAAGATGTCCCCTTATATACAGAGGGTCAGACTGGGCTGCCCGGAAAATCTTTTCAATTCTGGGGTTGACAGCTCTGGTGAGGTTCGGATTCACCAGGGAAGGATCTATTCTTCGTTGGATGGATTTGAGGATAGGGATGGTCTGAGCGACTGGTCTTCTCTCTCCTACAAACTCCTCCGCGAAGTCCCTTTCCTCCTGTACACCGTGGGTGTCGATGTGGAAGTGTTCCGCTGCTCGGGCGAGAACCTCGTTAAGGAGGGGCTGGTTATCAACTGGAGAGTCAGTAACTGGGGCTTCGCTTTGTACTGGGGAATCTGCTCTGTAAATTTCCTGCTCATCTTCTCCCTCCTCCAAGTCCTCATCCTCCGCATAGTAATCTGTCCCGGTTTGTTCTTCCATCATGTCCAACTCCTGGTCCTCTCTAGGGAAAACTTGTCCCTGGTAACTGGGGAGTGGAGTAGAATATGAAGTGGAGTAAGGCTGAACCTCGAAGGGTTCAGGTCTTTCGACCCGGGGCTTTTTACTTAGCGGGATGGGATCGGAGGAGCCTGAGGGTGTGGCCCCTTGAGGGTTATATGAAAGAAAGTGTTCTGGGTTCTTATCATAAAAATCAGCTAAGGAAGACATCCTAGACATAACCCTGTCTATGTCTTCACTGGACCATTCCCTGGAACAGGGTATTACTTTAGCAGGTGATTTATTTTCAAGGGTAGACTTGTGTTTGCTTGTCTGCTTAGGCTTTACAGGGGTGGAAGGCTGTGCTTTCCGCTGTTTCCCCCCTTCTCCGTGCGTGGAAAAATGTTTTCCCTGTCCCTTGGGGGCCCCAGAGACTTTCGACGCCTGGCGTCGAGGGTCTGGAAAGGTATCTGTGTGCTTCGGGCGTGGGGCCTCACTGGTGTTAACCGCGGTCTCGGTATCTTGGAGCGCGGCCTGGGGGTGGAAGTCGTCTTCGTCTCCCGACGATCGAACTTCCGTTAGTGTGTGTAGCGAGGCACTCTTGGCAAGAGTGGATGATTGCCTTGCGTCGTGAGGCGATCTCGATCGAGAGCGCCCAGAGGACACCGAGTCGGACCGTTCTTTTTGTGCCTCTTTCCGGGAAGTCGACGTCGTCGAGGTCCGGTTGGTCTTAGTGTGTTTAGTGTGTGTTAGGTGTGTAGCGCTTGCGTCGCCGGGGGTCTTCCCCATAGCCGCCTTGCCGGACGACCTTCCGAGGTCGGGGACCTGCGCTCGTCGGCTGTCTTTCGACGCCGTAATGCCCTCGCCGTCCGAAAGTACGGCGTCGCTGCCATCGCTGAAGGCGCCCTCCGCTGCCATGGCCTCCTGCCTGGCGTGGTGGGCCCAACGCTTTGTCGAACGGTCCTTAAGTGTCTTAGGTTTAAACCTACTACACGCTCTGCAGTTCGCTTCGGGGTGATCCCTCGGCAAGCAGAGATTGCACGTGGCGTGCCTGTCGACCCAAGGGTATTTGCGATTGCACTTGGGGCAGAATTGAAAAGGGGTACCTTCCATACGCACCTTAAGGCAGCGGGCTGCTAAGTGTAGGAATATATATAAATGTAACTATATATCAAGAGTGAAGAGTATGTACCACCCCCCACTCTCCCTACTTGTAAGGGCCGAGGCCAGCGGCCTACTAGGCCCGGGCCGAGGCCAGCGGCCTACCGAGGCCCAGATCCGTCGTGCAGCAGTCGACGGTCGATGACTTCTCCAGCCGTCGTCGAGGTTGAGGGTCGACGTTGGGGTGGGGAAGAAAAAAACAATCTGAGGATCCTACACGCGTGAGGGATCTTGGGTACAGTGGACGTCACACTAGGGATAGTATTACTGGCACGCCTGTGTCGACGCCCATTTTCGACTTTCGAAAAACAAACTGTAATACTCCGCAGCTTCCACTAGATGTCGGCCTATGCACAGCATGTGATCTAAGCAGATTCCACAAGCCTCAGAAATATATATATATATATATATATATATATACATACATACATATACACACACACACACACACACACACAAACACAAACAGACACCTGCTCGTGCCTCGCCCCGGGAAAGTATCACGTGGCATATCCCAGGATGCAACAAAGAATGCCAGACTCTTCAGCTCCAGGACTCTGAGACCAGAGGGGATAAGAGAGGTGCAGTCTTTGGACCCAGCCTTTGGAACGCATTCCCAATGGCACGTTCTCCTAGTTCCTGGCCTCTGCCTGAAGCAGCATCGGCCCAGGTAGGTGCACACGGAGCGGAGGGAACTGACTTCACATAGGACATATATGAAAATACAGGGGGGGTCAGCCTTCTTTCCCCCACTTGGCTGTCAACCTGCCACGCCCCACAAGCCCTTGACACATGTGTTGCACCATGTAACTGCCTACCCTGTGCCCCGCCAGTCACATGTACACTACTTTGTCTGTAGACCTCTAGCACTGCCCTACATTTAACTGGAAGAGATGGAAATTACACCAAAGCACACTCCTGACAGAGACTGAGGGAGACTGGGATCCCATGTTGTCCCGCGTCAGGTGCGAGTGGCTCGCTCAGTCTAGGCTCTTGCTTTGGATTCTGGTACATGCAGTTCTTGATTTCTAAGAAAACGAAAGAGATTACAGGGTCCGGGCGAGCTACACACACACTTTACATGACACCATGAGGTCTCCAGAGTCATAGCCACAACCACAAAGTCCGGGGGTTCCCCTTTAATTAGTGACTTGCCCAAATGGCTTTTGGAACGCTCACGGGACACCTGCGATTGTGAGAGGCAGTGCAGGCCCCACCAAAGAGATTATGGGTGGATCTTAAATGAATATATCACTCCAGATGAGTGACACTTCTCTTGAACAGTTGACATTATGCATTTGGAAGTGGTGGCCCTCAAAGATAGCACAGGGGCAACGTGCTGTTTTTGGAAGCAAGAACACACAGAGCAACAGAAGTTAGAATCCCGGATCGCGCTCAAGTATTAATCATGTTATAAGAAACCAATAAGTAAAACACAAAGATGACATATGAAATATTGGTGTTTCTGGAGGAAGAATTTTAAACCACAAAGTATATTTCCTTTTAAAATGTGCTCCCCCGGACTCTGATCAGAACAAATGCCAATAAGATGGATGCCTTTAGAACAGCTCCAGGCTGCAGAAAGTTACCTTTCCAAAGATGCTGGACATCGCAGCAAAGCCCCAGTAGACAACTTCCCCCAGACATGACACCATGCGTCACGATTTCCAAACCATCCAGGCCGGAGAAGGATAAACCCAAAACGTTTACTTAACGTCTCGGCCTTTAACCAAAGCGAGATCGCAAGCGATGAAATCTCTGCTGGAACAGAGCGCCCATTCCACATCTAACCGCAAGCACATGGCCGGGGAAAGATATGCAGGAATGCCTCGCGCCGCGCGCGGACAACACCCTTCAGAACACGGCCTGTTCTGTAAAGCGCCTCGCCCCCAGCTAGCAGCGTCTATGCGCTGTAGGCACAGGGCCAGCCAAGGCAGCCTGCCGTGTGCACATGCACGCTGCGCGGTTTAAAATGCATGTTTGTTCACCTCCCAAATCACACTCATAAAAGGGGTAGGGTCTGGACCTTGAGACCAAGAGAATATGACTGCAGATAAGAAGCATGCTGAATACACCAAAGAAAAGAAAACGGGGAGTAGAAGGGGCGTCCTGCCATTAAACAGGTCAGGCTGGTGGGCACGGGTGCAACAAAACCTACATTTCAGGGTGGGGGTGATGGGGGCTAACTGGTGATGGGTGGGGCCACTTCATAAATTGGTTGGGGCAAACTTGGATGTTCCGCCTCCTCTGTTTTACCTCAAGATTTGTTTGCCGTGGGGCCCAAGTATCGAATGATAGCGGCCCAGCATTACACATAAGCAGGGCCGGTCTTTGGGCAGGGCGAATCCCCCGGGCGCCATGCCCCCCAGGGCACCATTAGCCCCCTGCCACGGCGGCTCGGGAAGTCTTTCAAGGGCTCCCCTGAGCTGGCTTAGTGAGAGAAAGCGCGGCAGGTGCTCTTTTGTTATTCAATGTGCCCGCGGCGGCAGGGCGCATTTAATAACAATAGGGTGCTGATGCTTTGCATGAGCAGTCTACTCACATGATTACCTCCCCACTCTGATGCGGAAGTGAGGTGGTTTTCAGTGATTAACTCCCTGCCAGGAGACGGGGCACCAATTCGCCCAGAGCACTGCTGCCGCTAAGGCTGGCCCTGCACATAAACACACACAATTACACAGTGCGTGCGACGGAGCGGAGCGCGCATGGCGGAAAGGAGTGCATGCGCGGGGCATACAGGAGTACATGCGTGGGGAAGACATGAACGCATGCGTGGGAATACAGGCGTGCATGCGTGTAAGCGCACTGGAGCGAGGGATGGACTAGAGCCCGCAAGGCGGACTGGAGTGCGTGAGTGTGTCGAGCAGACCGGAGTGTGTAGGGCAATCTGGGACGCATGAAATTAATAAAAGTGCATAGAACAGACTTTATTCCATAGAATTGCATGACGTACATAGTATGGTTTGAAATGCAGGGAACATTTGAAAGAGCATATATCCCATAATTACCCACCCCACGCTTACTCTCTTCTTTACACCATCACTCAACTAGAACACAGAGATACTATGACACCATTTGGTATAACTGTTCTCATATCAACATCATCCGCTTACTGCCCATCACTCTAAGTAATCACTGCTGGTTACACACCCCCCAGCCAGGCGTTCTCCTCAGGCCTAACGCAGCCACAATCGGTCTGGATAAATCCTGTCAGAACGAACACATACCCCTGTTCGCTCAACCGCCACACCTACAGCTAAGAAGCAGCTACTACACGAAGTCTGCACCAGCTGCACACATACCCGGTGCGCACAAGCACCTTTTGACTCTCTCTACTGACTGAACTGCGGTTCCTGAGGGCGTTCAACCTACCAGCGCCTTCAGACCATACCAATGGTATATAAGGCGCTATATAAATGCAAAATAACATAACATAACATTCACTCATTTAAACATCCCATTCACTATACACTTGCTCATTTACATGCAGACCCAGCCCCAATATATCTACACTCATTCACACATTCATTGCATACGCACTCCTTGCACACATGCATACATACATAATGAGCCAACATGCAACACCCTTTAACACTGCTAGTTTCTGAAAAGACTTCCCTCGCCTCTCTCCCGAACAACAAACTGTGAAAGAAGCATCCGTGGGGAGACAGAGAGGTGAGGGAAGCCTGTCTTGAAACGAGCAGCTTTTCATTTTTGCTGCGTTTTTCCAAATAAATGTTTCTGCACAAACACATTAACACTTTAAAGCCACCGGTTTCAGGAACGGCTTCTGTCCCCTCTCCACTGACTAACAAAAAGCTGTGTGCGTAAGCCCCGCCCCTCAGCTCACATGGGGGGAGAGTGAAGTGGGGTTCTTGGGGGGAAGGGATGTAGGCATTAAGCGGGAGGATAGCTCAGGGACAACGTGTAAGTCTTGGAAGCAAAACAACACAGAGCAACATAGGTGCGAAACCCGGTCTCCTGTATTGAGTGAGTTATAAAAGAACATAAAGAACAATTCTAAATATAAAGGCCGATTAGGTCAATGGGGTTCCCTGCTGGCATGCATTAAATACTCGAGGGATGGTCCCTTGATCGACCTCCCTGGGTGTGATCAGCACCCTCCCCACTTAGCTTTCAAGCCAAGGATTGCCTCGACAGAGACAAAACAATTAGAAACACTCACTAGGGCGGGCAATACATGCCAGCACGCCCCATTCCAGTCGATAGATGCTATTCCAGCCCTGGTTTTAATTTAGCATTCTGGGACTTGCAGTCCTGGATTCATAATGTGGCAATCCGGACTTCAAGTTCCCGAATGCATAGTTAAAACCGTGCCCAGACTAGAATCTCCCAAATGGAATGGGGCATGTTGGCATATATGGTCACTGGTTGACCACATATACACGCATCATGTTCACCTATAGGATAGAGAGCTAGCTTCCTGTGTTAAGCGCTTTCTGCTGAGGTCTGTGCTCACGCTGTAGATAACGCATTCACAGCAGCCCAGTAGGGCAACGTCAGTTTTTCTTTCTGGGTTCAACGATAATGTGCATTAAGGCCAGTGCTGTGAAGCAGCATGGCAGGGAGCGCTATACAAAACAACATTATTAGCAGTTATGTTTATTTTGACCATGGCCTGTGCACACTGCCATTGAACGCTGATTCAAAGAACGCACTGTCTGGTGGACTGGGCATGTTAGCAATGGGTGGGTGTACGAGTCGTTTTGGCAGTACTCCTGGGCACAGACGTTCACACTGATGTACGGTGGGGAGAAGGGGGGGCTATTTGTTCAGTTTTTGATCTACGCTGGAGTCCTATAGAGCCCGGGCTGCTGGTGGCCCCTGGCTGCAGTGCACGTGTCTCGCTGCCGACGCCTGCACCGCGCCAGCGGCGTGTTCCGATCTGTGGGTGTCTTCTAAATGCGCCACAAAGAGGCGCTCAAAGAACGTGCCTGGCGATGCCAAGAGGGTCGGAAAGATACACACGCATCGATTCCTTTAAATTAATTACTCGATTCTAATTACCAATTTTCAAAACTAGCAAGTAAAACACTCTGCCCTGGACCCCTATCTGGGGCACCGCCTCGAAACATCGCTGTTTGTAATTCTTAAAAATCCATTCTTTCCGGGGCACCATCTACGGTCCAGGGCGGTCCCACTTTGACGGAACGTTTTCAAGTAATGGCCATTAAGCGAGGGCTTATGTATTCTTGTTGTATTCGCAAGCACCTGCTGGCAGCTAGGCAGAGACATTGAGCGCCTTTTAGGATTTGGCATGCATAATATAGTAGGATGGAATATTGACTGTGCATAAGGGCAAGGTGTCACACCAGTGAACTGACGCAGCATAGTTTCATCGGTATTCAATCGCATGGATGCATAGGATCAGGGAAGGTTATTTAATATGTACGCTTTGATTTATTATTGTTTATTTTCTTGTGCATTTGTAAGGCGCCTATACACCAAGAAACTGTGTTTCAAAGCACCCACAGGGCAAAGGGGAGTGAGCATGGGACAAAGGCAAATTGAATAAACAGAGGAACAGGAAAGGGGAAGCCCTAGTAGGCCTTGTGCCCATTCAGAGCTTGCAAGTGCAGAGACCGAATGGACAAGGGTAAGTGCTAGGAGTTCCACAGAGGGAAGTGCCAAGGAGTAAGTTGTGTGCAACACTAAGTGCCTGGCAGAGATCACATGGTGCAGAGCGATCCCCTGCCAATGATAAGTGCAGGCCTGTGAGAATATAAGCCAGTGTTGCCCGAAGGCCAGTGCTGCGATTGGGCGGAAGGCCGGGACCCGGAGGACACAAGGTTGTCGCGTATTAGCATGGGAGTGAGAGGGGGAAGGAGGCGGTGAAGAGGAAAGTCTTGAGGAGCTTCCGGAATGAGATCCGGCTCAAGACGAAGCGGAAGGCTGTTCCAGAGGAGGGAGCCAGCAGAGGAAAGACATCGGCCACCAGCTCGCTGTTTTGAGAAGCACTTGACACGCAGAGAGTTGGAGCCGGAGGAGCGTAAACATCTCGAGGGCGAGTATTTGGTGAGAGCAAGTTGTAGAGAGTGTGGTCGCCAGCCCCAGACAGCCTTGTGGATGATGCAGAGGGATTTGAATTTGTTCCCTGTAGGAACCGGGAGCCAGTGGAGAGATTTTAGGACTGGAGAGATGCGGCCCCTCGGCTTGAGGCAAAGGATAATTCTTGGAGCCCTATTCTGGACAACCTGGAGGCTTGTCCAGTTACATCTTGCGTGATATTGCTGTAATTGATGATTTCATGGATAAAGACAGTCTATTCGAAAATAAAGCTGAACAAATGAACAGTTACATTTGTTTTAATATATCAAGTGGTGTATGATTTATCAGGTAGTGTATGATATTACAGATGGCGTATGCAATACCAGCTGGTGTGTGATACACCACGCGGTGTATGATATACCAGGTGGCGTTTGAAATACCAGGTGTTGCGTGTGATAAATCAGGTGCCGTATAATATACCAGGTATTGTGTGATACCCCAGGTGGTGCACGTGTATAATTTGAGAAACATACCTTGTATTACATTTTTAACTGATGTCCCAGGTGAGAAGATTTGATGTAAATTGGGCATCTAGACATTGAATATTTTGAAATCTCTCCCTCAATTCACTTTCTTGATATTTTGGGGGAGCTTCGGAGGCCATCATGCAACTGTGTTACCTTGTAGTATGCCTTTCTGGTGCCACAATCCGCAAACCTTTTATGTGTTTACCACTAGCCCCCAGCATTGAAGAAGAAGTCCAGTCCACTCCCCCCCAGACTATGCGGCAGCGGTCTGCATGCAACCCTTGGCTCGCCAGATGTTTTGGACTACAACTTCCATCAGCCCTAGCCCGGAGCGTCAATGGGGATGCACCTGGAGAGCCACCGGCTGCGACCTCTACTTTACAATGTATCTTTAGGCTTTTATGACGTCACCACACTTGCCATCTGGTTTCTCCATGAGGCATTTTTGGCCTTTATTGGAATCCATGAACATTGTGACATATTGGATTGTGAGCAGGGGAGTTCATGCTGTTTTTCATTATAAAGTCACATATTTGTTTATCCCCACAAGCGCACGATAATTCTGAAATAAAATATATGCCAGCGGAACTTAAAAGTGATAAAAAAGTTAATTATGTCCTCAAACGAATACGTTCATTCATCAGAATTGATATTTAAAGTGGAAAAACAGAAGGGTGCAGTCCCCTTATCAATTTGGAGCTTTCTCAAAGAGTTAGTTCTTTGCTATTTGTTAATATTTGGTTGGTTCCTCTACAGGGCAATCAACCAGCCAGCGTTGGTCGGATTTCTGGCCCAATATGGGAACGTTTCATGACTCGCGGCACTGTTCCCGAAAGTAGTACTGGCCAATGGCCTTCCATATGCACCCTTCTCCAGGAATACTCCCGTTTGTTTTGCAAAAAGTCACAAATTGCCAATTGAAAATCATGGCCACTTTTTGGGTGCTGGGAATTACTTTTTGAACCAGTCTGACTCGGTTCGTCCACACTATCCTTGAGGGAGCGAGAACGAGATAGGGAGGCACAGAGAGAGAGAGAGAGAGAGAGAGAGAGAGAGGGTGGGGGGGCAGACAGAGAGGAGGAGCGAGGGGGGGAGCAAGAGACACGCGTGGAAACAGGGTGAGAGAAAAAAAGCGTACAGAACGAGTGAAACATAGTGAGATAATGTCATCTTAATGACCCGTCAATTCTCACTCATTGCGTGCACTGCTCACGTTTCTCGTGTTACGCTGCACGCATTATTTTCAATCAAGTGAGCATTTGTGTGTGCGTTTAGGTTCCTGTAAAATGGCGTCTTATGCTGCGGACACTTTTCTCGACCATGTCAACGTTCTTCTGATTCCTAGAATATGCATAGTCTGGCTCCATTTGAATCACATTTTCCAAAAGTCAAATGAATTAAGATGAGCTCAATACAATGTACCCGCGCCTACACGTGTGCCATGCCATGCTGTTTTTCCCGGGACTCATGTAAGTATACATGTCTCCCAATGCCACAGCGTAGCCAGTCCCTCGGGGGCATCCAGGCTTGGGCGGCAAAGAGACTTCACTTATACTAAAGTGAACGACGAGTGTTTAGCAACACGACCCAGCCCCAGTGACAACCACTTCCGGCGTCATTATCCAGACTCGAATACTCCCAGTGCACGAACACACAATGGAAAGTTCCAGAGGGGCGAGTGCCAAGGGCCCTTGAGATATCTCCGCTCTGCTCTCTGCAGTGTGACACGTATGGAGAGTCTGACACCCAGCAGCAGGACTCTAATCTTAACCACACTTTCACATGGAGCTCTCCGGCCTTACCCACCAAGGCTCACTCTGCCTTACCTACTGGTCCCATGACTCCTGCCTTCCTTCACCCCACACCTTAACTCGTGTCATCATTATATCTATTTTGGTTTCCATACACACCCCACTTTATACATAAATCATAAAATAGCTGAGCAGAGCGAGGACCTGCTGCCGTCCTAACAGCACTGTCAAAGCCTTGAGTCATTCAGAGGCTGACACAAGGAGTATAGTTCTACTGGCTAACAATAAGAAACACCAGTCAAGTGGCAAGCATACCTGAGCTATATGCATGTGCAATAGTATTAGCTTGTTCAGAATGACGCACCACATAAAACTGCGTGACAAAACATATATATTCACAGCTAGCGCCAAAAACAGGAAACTGGTTTAAGCTTCACAACAAAGATTCTTCTTATTATGATCCGTGATTGCATTCCCTCACTATGTTTTTGTTAGTTTTCTTCCATGGACAACTTAATTTATTAGGGAAAGTAAACATCTGTGGTTATAATTTCAGGCTCAAAATGAGCGGAGGGCAAATGGCCTTGTGGGAAGAAAGCGAGACAAGAACGCTTTCCCGCTTGGAGTTGCTGCATTAGCGTGCTTTGTTGCACGAACCTCCATTAACTGTCATTCAACGTTGTTGCTGCCGCTCCTGGTTGCCAAGGAACAAGGAACAAGAGTGATCGACGGCCTGGTGGCCCACCTCTTCTCTATTTGGATTGGTTTCCCATCCTGCAAGCTTATTGGTTCTTGCATATAGTTCAAACACGCACGCATCGCTTGCGCGCGTGCATCTCGGCCAAGTACCGAGACAAGTACCGCTTTCCCGCGAACGCTGCGGAGTGTGGTATCTATTCAATCTTATTTATTTTATTTGTATTGTTAATTTATCTTGATTCGTTGTACTTAGCTTTTTTTTTGGTCAGAGTTTTCAATTGTTTTAAATTTGAATTTATTATTTTATTTCTTTCTTTTTCTTTTTGTTAACTGGTTAATGGTGTTTGCCATTTATAAACTTAGCACAAAAATGCCTGAAAATGCCCGATCTATCCTTACCCACGCTACGCTTGGCGATGTTGTGGCCCCATCACTTATTTTTTACTCTGCCATTAATCTGCCCCAACGCAGACCCGGAGTAGCTCTCCCATCAAAATGTCCTTTTCCACCACAAGCTTTCAAAGCTCCCCAGATGGATGAAGCATACACCCCCACTCACATCTCTAAGGGCAGGCTCAGTTCGACTTCTTACATTGCCAATAAATCTTCATCCTCCTTTTGCACGCCCCATGTCCGTGCAAATTCCCACCCCCTGTCAGATGTCACCATGCTTAACTCACTGAATCCAACCTCTCTAGCTCCAGGTCAAGGTCCCCCTCCCTCTCCGATTCACTTTCCTGCTTTACACCCCGACTCTTCTGGCATATCCATTCATGCCAGCCAATGGGAATCGCCCATTTCTTTGAGAGTCGAGGAAGACTCGGATGGCATGTCCGTGCATTCTTCCGGAGTACATTCCTCTTCCTTCATACGACCTTTTGCCTTGCCTACGCCGAGAACCCAGAAATCCTTCCCTCATGATAACATGACCCATCAACTTGCCCCGATTCAGCCGGCCCTTATTGCCATCAATTTGGCCATTTCTACTATGTGCAAATTATGATACTGTTGACAATAAACTTTCTACCCAGACGGCTCTACTTGAAGAGCTAGTAAAATGGCTACATGCCAACGGCTCCACTTCCATGCACAATAGGAGTGGTCATTTTTCTCAGTCTAATAACCCAAACCATTCTATTGTTTGCACGGATGCCCAACCTCCTCCTGAGTCCGAATGCTTAATTGTCCCCTTAATTAGTCATCTGCCATCCATTCCAGGCGTCATTCGCCCAATTGCGCCTCGTTCCCCATCTGCTGCACAACACAAAGCTGTCTCTGACGACACCGTGCATGCTCCTTCAAGTACTCTTGAAACCTCTCCCGTCCATTTGACTTTTCCATCTTCAGAGGCTCCATTGCATACAAACAACCTGCCCTCTCCCCCATCCCCACCACACCAAACTCTTCCAGTCTTGGAAAATGTACCAATGAATGAGATTCCAATTTCCAGAATTCCAAGAAAAAGACCTCGTCCGTCTGTAAAAAAAACAAAAAATTTGGCTAACCTAAAACATACAAAACACACACTCATGGCTTTTTTCAAAGCGTTGGGTAAATCTTCCAACCCCAACCCAACTTAAGATAACTCCAAGCTTCCAGTTCAACCTCAAGCATTCAAAACTGTTCTTGACACTCATCTTTGGTTCTACCTACTCGAGTCTCACTAGTTCCACAATCTGCAAGTCAGTCTCTTTCCCTCTCTCCATTAAGCTGTGCTATCGGGCCGGCTCTCCATTAGCCGGTCCAATAGCACAGCGAGTAGAGCGCTCGCTTTGACATCTGTGCAGAACCTGCTGAAGCAGGTTCGAATCCCGGCAGGGCAAAAACTCAGCCTTTCATCCTTCCGAGGTCAATAAATGAGCACCACACACCGTAGCTAATAATAAGCAGCGCTCAGATACCCGAGGGTTCGTAGAGCTATATAAATGCAAATTATTAAATTATTAAGTCAACTAGTTCAGTCGATTGAACAGACTGAGCCACCTCAGCAACTTGTAAGTGAGGCGGTCTCAAGCAAAAAAAACGGTCTCATTTCAACTTCCACCTGCAGTATCTGCTGTGCTTGAAAGTTCCTTTCCTGACTCAGCAATCTCGGAACTAAAAGCCAGTGTTGATGCCTATCTAGCTCAGCGCCTAGGCTCTTCGCGTTCTGCTTTGTGTGGCTCAGTTGTACAGACACCTGCTACAACCTCCTTGACTTCACATCCAACCTCTGGTCTTTTGAAAGCCCCTAGTCTCTGTCTCCAACCCTGTACCATCAATGCAAGAAGAAGAAAATCTACTGCGCTCTTGTGTTAGGGCAAATCCAGTCCCTTCTTCCCTAAAGTGGTCCCTGTCGAACGCTTCCTTCAAGAACCCTTCCAAACATCTAACTCGATTACGTTCCAATTTTCATTCTTTCATTCTCAAGTGTAGAGATGGGAACTTTCCGATGTACAATCTATATCGTTCCAGTGTCTTGAACATCTTTGGCGACATAGAGGAACTACATGATATCTCCACACATGACATATATCAAATAGAATTTATTTTAATACTAGTTCATCAGTGGTCAGACTTTGGATTCCGTCTGGTGTAGTTTGAAACACAATCTTGCGTTGCAAAATGCAACTTTTCGACATGGGCTTTCTCCTGGCGCAAGATCCTGAGTTTTCATCGGACAAGACGCAATTCTGCAAATCCAAATCTAATATCTATCAGGGTCTGAATAACAGGAGTGAAAGATACCCTCCGATGCCTTCCTTTCAGCCCGCTTAACCACCAATCCCAGAAACATCGGTCCTGAAAATCGCCTGTGGAACACTCGAGGCAATGCTCATCTACAAATATCCATGCAGAAATGCTCTAAGTTATATCACATCATAGCCCTACAAGAAACCTTGTTACTGACTCCACCAATATGGCATGGCTTTGATCTTGCTCTGGTTCCAGCAATCGCTACCAAGGGTAGACCTTCTTCTGGTCTTCTCGTTGCAGTTAACTCCAAGATGGGTTTTTCAATCTCACCTTGGACTTCTGTGCTTGCTAATATTCAATTAGTAAAAATTGTTAATAAAACTCACACTATTGCTCTGGTTAACATCTATCATACTGTTCTAGGACAAACAGATGAGGCCTTTTACGAGGGCTTAGCCTCAACTCTCAATATGGTGTTGTTGTCTCCCTGCATAACACACACAATTGTCCTAGGTGATATAAATCTTGATTGTTGGAATCGGGAATGGTCAAATCAAGCCACCCGTATGTGGTCTTCATTTATGAAGCAGCGTAACTTCTACATGGTTAACGGCTCAGTTTCGGGTGACATACCTCCACAACACACCTGGCATTGAGGGACAAGTTCGAGTACCATTGACTACATTTATGTAGATGCCAGGCTATTCCAAAATGTCCACAAATTGACCATCACTGATCAAGCACATAGTGACCACAGATTGTTGTCCATGGACATTGAGTGGAACTTTTCACAGGGGAAAGACCTTTATTTTACCCCTGAACTTATCAATCCAGCAAAATCACGTGTGCGAGGGAATAGATCCACACTATCGTCCTTTAGCAGTATAATTGAACATAATACGCCATTGGGCAATATAGCACATTATTCAAATCTCTTGCGCCCTTTTGCTAATACCTTAACCATACCGATCCGAATGAGAAGTAATCGTAAACACTCCTTCGATCCTGAAGTGCAAGCCGTTCGAGCTGACTATAGGAGGACGATAAAGGTTATTCTATCAATCAAATCATCCACGTGCTGGCAAGACCTCAATACTGCCAAATGCAGATATAAGAATTGGCTCAGAAGTAGAAAGGCCCTTCTTTTTCAACAAGACAGCAAAACAATGTCCAGGGCCATGGGCAATAAAAATTCGGGAAGCATGTGGCAATTACTTCATAATCACGCATCCAACACTCAGGGTGTTTCCCAAATCAATAGTGTATCAGAATTATGCTGGTCGAGTCACTTTTCCACCCTATATGCTGATGCAGAATTTGTTCATCATAAATATGAATTGAAGTCTCCATCATCATGGCTAGTTGATTTCTCGATCCCATTGATCCAGGATCAAATCATGAAAGCAAGCTCATCGAAGGCCGCGGGTCCCAATGGACTTTCGAACATGATCTTTAAGACACACCCTCTTTAATAGGCGTCTATTCTAAATATAATTTTCCACAATATCCTAAGATCTTGTTCAATTCCTCCCTTGTGGAAAACATCAATAATTATACCAATTTTTAAAAAGGGCGATCGTAGCTTAGAATCAAACTACTGCCCCATTGCATTGTTAGGTAAGCTTTTCTGTAAATCAGTTCTGCATGATTTCAATAAATGGACTTCCAATTCCCTTCTACGTGACCCCCAGCAGACAGCGTTTGTGCCTGGCTTGGGCACTAGCATCAATTTATATTGTTTAAATGCACTTAAAGCACAATGTCATTCATTAAAACAGCAAGTTTTCTTTGCATTTGTGGACCTTCATGCCGCATTTGATTCCGTTAGCAGGCCAATTTTATTCTCAAAAGTACACAGAGATCACTGTCCATCAACAATATGACATAATACGTGCTTTACATTCAGATACTTCCATTCAAATTCGTCTTTCTCTGGATGGTCGATTGTCACAAAGCATCCCCGCGGCACGAGGGTTAAAACAAGGTTGCCTCTTAGCCTCGGCTATATTTAACTACTTTATTCAGGATGTAAAATTTGTCTTCATAACTATCATCTCGGATTCTCCTAAATTCAACAATCAGCCTATCAAAGCCTTAATGTATGCAGATGACTTAGTTCTCATCTCCAAAACTCAATCTGGCTCACAAAACCTTTTGAATGCTTTTCATGACTATATACAAAACACTGAACTAAAGATAAATACTGCAAAAACTCAGATTGTGTTGTATTCACCTAGGAAATCTAGACCTCTGACCCATCTATGGACTATTAATCACATTCCTCTGATTATAGTCCCCCAATATATATATCTTGGGATGATTTTCGAAGGCAAGTTACATGCAAGAGGCCATGTTATGTGCCCGAATGCCAAATTAGCCACAGCAGTATCTCAGGCTTCCATCCTTATGTTTAAATATGGCAAATTCTCCGTTAGACCCGTGTGGCACTTCTGGAGTATGAAAATAGTGCCCACTTTACTATACGGGTTGGAAACTATCTATGAAGATTTCTCCCTCCAATTTGTCCAATGGGAGGCAAAATTTTGGAGGCATGCACTACACCTGCCCCAATGTACCCCCTGTGCCTGGATTAGATATGAGCTCGGGCTGGTTTTGATACAGGCACTTTATAATTGGCGAGTTTGTGCTCTTCTTAGGAAATGTTTACTTTCAACCAATTATAATTCGGTACTGAAGACATTATCCCAATATATGTTCTCTGTGAAACATGCCTTTACATATGCTTGGTTGTCAAAAGCAGAACGCATCTTGGCTGATGCTGAGGTGTCTATTGAGACTCTACTCACGAACCCAGACAAAGCCAAGTTACAAATCTACCAAGCAGGCTGGATTATCACAAGAGATCTTTGTTTGCAATATAAAGATGGTGATGGGTTTAGGTTTCCAACGAAAAAAATCTCCACCTTAGCACCATGCTTGGTGCAATCACCTTCCCCA
Organism: Ambystoma mexicanum; assembly: GCF_040938575.1. Lineage (NCBI taxonomy): Eukaryota > Metazoa > Chordata > Amphibia > Caudata > Ambystomatidae > Ambystoma > Ambystoma mexicanum. The sequence goes on from NC_090922.1 coordinate 188,927,807, forward strand.
AAATATCATCTTGCCGTTCTTCGCCTGAGGTTTAATATTTGGATTACGAGGGACATACAAGCAAGACGCAAGATTATTCCACCAAACAACAATTTCTGTCAATTCTGTATGAACTGTGATGTACACGAAACTTTGGTCCACTTGATAACTGAATGTGTAGCAGTACGTGAAAAAACAGAAATACACTTTTCAAGATACTGTAAATATCTAGGCAATTTGGATCCAGTAAATTGTTGGTCCATCATCCTAGATTCGTCTCACACGGCACTACAAATTGCCACTGTCAATTATCTGAAATGTTTGAACTTAGAACCATCAGACTGTTAAATTGTCACAGTTTAAAAAGTTGACTCCTATGTCTAACATTTGACTTTTCTTTCTGTCCCTAGTTTATTAGGATGGTTATTAACTTCATTTTTTGAATGTTTTTATGACCTTTTATGTTTTATTATTTGATATTTTTTCTGTACTATACTAATGAATTGTTATACATTTGAAAGGTTGATTAAATTCAGCCGATACAAACAAATAAAATAAATTTAAAAAAGCAAGAAAGCAAATACTTCCTTTTGCCTAAAACAACCTGACCCCCGGGAAGTTCATGGGTGTGATTTGGTTTCACTTCTCACATAATCTTGGATTACAACGGGGTGTGGACCTTCCAATTCAGAGTCTGGTTTTGCTGACAACCAGTGATACAAAATCAAATGGCGGCCAATCCTCTCCTCAGGTGCACGGAAAAGCTCTAAGTGGCATGCTGATTTCTACTACATGGAAGAAGGGCTTTAAGTGGACCGGGGCTACCTAAGGCAGAGCCCTGGCAGTCTCCAAAAAAGTTTCTTGGGCCGGGGTGTTGCCGAGGCTCCCTCAGTCCCCCACGAGGAGCATGCAGCATGATTTTAGTCACAAGTGGCCTGGGAAACCCAACACTTTTACTTCATAGTCAATTATTTGGCCTCCTGCACAACAAAAGATGGAGGGACTCCTTTTCACCCTGACTTGTGTGCGGAGCAGCTCAGGAAGCGCTTTCATTGCTTTTTCTTTTTTTTAATTGTATTATGCCACTCAACGTCCATAAAGAGCAGCCCGCAGGTCTCGTTTTCATGCGTGGCACTCTTCCTCTTATGGAACACTTCAAAATGCATCCTTTTTTTTCTCCATCTAATACTTTGGAGTGCTGAGGTTAAGGCAGGGGCCAGGAGCATTATGCAGCTAAATATTTACAGCCTGAAGTGCTCCGTTCCTCACAGAATAGCACAGCCAGAGGGATGGGGGGGTTCAAAGCTGGCTGTTGGGACCAACCAGTGGCCCCGGACAGCAATGACGTTTATCGCTTCCCACCCAGAGAGATGGGAGAACGGCGCCCACGTTGCAGTCTTCCTTCTTGCACGGCTTTGTGTGGTGGTGCAGGCTCCAGAGCACCAGCAGTACCCGCCTCTTTTGTTCTTTGCTCCAAGCAGCAGCTGCGACGCTCGGCGCATGTCTGAGGAGCATTTCCCGGCCAACGGTTCTTCTCCCAGCCAATTGGACCACTGCCAGATGTTTTCCTTCCGTTTTTTTCTCCCTTTATTTTATCAGGCCAGAATGACCCTCTGCGGAGCCGCCTGGAGTAATACACTTCCCCTTAGTTGTCCTCTCTCACATTTGGCGCTTTTTTACTTTTATATGTCCTGATGGTAGTGGGACGGGCTAGCAGCATGGAGCCCCTTAACTCTGCGGGGACCCATCTCAAAATCACGTGCCAATTATGTGAGGTAAAACAACTATGAGAGATTGGCCGGAAATTATTCCATTAATAAAGAGAGCTGGAAAGTGCCCCATGAAGGGGGTGTGAGGTGGTGTCTGGACGTGGCCAAATACCTCGGGGTATTACATCTCCCGTACCATGGAAGCTTCCAGCACATTTCTCCGGAGGATGTATTGTAGGTCAGCTAGACAAAAACATACAATCCACTTAATCAGATGAGTGCCCTAAATGGGGGGACCCCTGCAGTGTGTATACATACGGTGCAGACATGTCAGAATAAGGCTTTTGGGAGCACATTATTAAGTGGGGGCGGGTGAAGTTATGTTATTCAATATTTATACTGCACACATCACCACGGCAACAGTCTTTTGGCGCCTGGCCTTGTCCGTGTTCAATAGGAATTTATTGCAGTCTATGAAGGGCTGCTTGTTGGGTCTCAGTGTTGAAGACCGGAATTTGAAGAACCGTTTCACAAGGCTTGCTATTAGCCAACCATCATACAGCAAGCAGTTCACTGAATGCAACGTCAACCGCCGCTAATGACAGACTGGTTAAAGGGTACTAAAAGGAACTTGAAAGAGCTTATTGAAACCCTCTACGTGTTCGAGCCCAAGATATATAGCACTGGATGGCAAATAGCGCATTATGCTTAAGAAAAAAACAAAGCCCAGTAGCCTGACAGCCGACGCACCAGAGTGACGGATGTGAGGAAAGCCAGAGCTGTATTGTGGCATGTGGGGGTTTAATACAGGGAAGTTTACTGGCCACCGTAGCATCATTACTACAATTTATTTTGCACTTGATGCTGTCTCTTATGAGATTTGAAGTGCTGCACCACCAATGGGTAAAGTTAGGACTACAATCTTTTGCAATTGGTTTATATTGAGGTGCCTTGCATGTTGTTCTGGAAACACAGTAAATCCAGTCAACGACTTGTATATGTATAGCAAATAATCAATAAAAACAACTTAAAAGAACCACTGCGATGAAAGAAATAGGTGGGAGGGAAGTGATAAAGCAGGACAGCCAATGCCTGACCCCCAAAGGATAACTCTCTCAAATCCTTTATCTATATGGGATACATAACTCACCATAATCGTATTTCTGATGCTTGTATCTGTTTAGATTCACATGCTATGCATCGGCCGACATCTAGTGGTAGTTGGAGTATTACATGATTTGTTTTCAAAACTCAAAAAGGTACGTCGACTGGGCGTGTCAGTAATCGCTTTACTGGTAGGATGTTATCAATAAATAAGCAGAAAGGCATTATGCATTATGTTCCCAGAAAGGTTGCAAGCTGCAATAACATATATAAATGTGTGTCTGTTCTTATATTCGCAAAATGGTCTTTGATTTTATGCAAAGCACCAAGTAGTTCACATTGATGCGATTTGCTCTCCTTGTCTTTGTCATAGACTGGGTGATTTTAGGGCTGGCTGAAGATGTCGGCGATAACTTAAAAACTTGAGCTGAGTCTTTAGCCAGCAAAAATGCATTTAAAGGGACAAAGCCTTTATTTTAAGAAGACTGCTGCTGCCCTTCGGGCTCATGTCAATTCTACTAGCCCTTCCTTGCAGGGAGTTAATAGCTCTGGATTATAAAGGGGCAGTAAGACAGCAGCTGAGCTGAAACACTAAATGAGCACCAAAGAGCTATTAAGCACACTGGGTCGGTTTCTTTTATTTACAGAATGACAGTGGTTTACTCGCTGATTGAATTGCTTATATCTCGAGTCAGAAAGGGATTTATTTACAGACAGCAGCTTATTTGGAAACTGAATCAGAGGCAATTCGGTTTACAGTATGGAGACTGGATGTAAACAAGACCACCCGAGACCATGCTGGGTGGGCCCAAAGTACATGTTTGCAGGGCCACAAAATAAATACACTGCTAGTTTGGGGCGGGTGGCCCTTGCCTAAGTCACCTGCCCATCCTACAGGCCGCCCCCAGCACAATTTGGTCACACCCCCTTTCCAGAGACGCCCTCGATTTCATACCCCACTTAAAGCACTACCTGGAAATCTACCACACTCTTTCATCATGCCTGTTAGGAATGCGTAAAAATGATTTGCTAGCATCTTACCGCCATTGGAAGGCTTTGCCCAATGATGTGGATGTCTGCTGGACATGCAAAGTAGCTTATCTGCACTCCCAGGCATACCAGTGCAATTTCTAGCCATTTGCCTGCAGCCTTGTCAATTTGTCAACTAACTAACCACTGTAAATGAAAGTTATATGTTATGTTATGTTGGCGTGGTATTTGTGGAGTACTAACCTACCCTCGGTGTGGCTTTTTAGTGCTGAGCAGCACTGGTCATTGGGCTGGATTTTCCTAGGTTTGGTGTTGCCCCAGATCTCAGACCCAGGAAATATATGTGTGCTCCCTCATGTAATTGGTCTACTTTTCCTACCAAAGCCGGGCCTGAAACCGAGATCGTCAGCACTGCAGTCGAGAGACGTATCCGCTAGGCTACGGAAATGTCTGATAAGAAGACTTGTGAATATGCCCGTTGACAATATTTAAGTACACCTTTGTTTGTATAAAAGATGTGCACCTTTTATAATTTCCTTGCAACATTATAGGAAACGCCCCCCCTTTCTTGGGTTAGTTTTTATTAATGCATTAATAACCCCTCATAAATGTTTATGGGGTGGGGGGAAATGTCCTGAGTCATACCCTATAATGGTACCCATCACCCCTCAGCCGCTCCCGTCGCTGGTGGAATCCCACAGTTGGCCATTCCCATTTCCAGCACTGGTGCTGACTGAGTTTCCTGCAGACCGTAGGCCGACAATCACAATGGCAGAGTAACTACAGCAGTACGGGACAGTCCACAGGCTGTCCAGTCATTTTAGCAATAGGCTACAGACAGACGCTATGCGTGATATTGTGCTGTACTGTGTGAAGCTAATTGTATGGCCACGGTTGGTTGTGTATCGGGGATCGAAATGGTGCGTTAGACAAGTTAGAAGTTAGTTGGTGCTGCGCAAGAGGTTCAGGGGGTATTTAGGTTGAAATGTGCCGAGTAGCTGGAACATGGATTGCAAACTGTGAACTCTGCCTTTCTTTGCAATACAATAATACATTAATAACAGAGGATAACAAGGAAACGGAATATGGCTGACGTTGGCCACCAGCCTAACTCTTGGATTCCCTGGTGCATCAAAGCAATTATGCATTATGGTATAAATGCTCTATTGGATGCACAGACTAGTGTATGAATGATGTGAAAATATCGGATGAAACCAGATTTGCTTCCGTCCAGCTTTGCTACATATGCTTGGTGAGGTGTCCGTCTCTGGTGTGTGTGTGTGTGTGTGTTGGCCTGTGGGGTTACTTTATCCCTGCAACTTCTGCCCATTCCTTCTTTGACTTCTTCATTCAAATGCAAGTGCACCAATAGGCGGCATCGGGTAATAATGTCCCCATACATATTTTCCCATACATAATGTCGCCGGGAAAAGCCAATTTCAACATTATATCTGGTGACATTATGTATGGGGACAGGTTGCAGGGGATGTCCTCTGCTCCCATTGTAAAAAAAAAAGAATAAAAAAAAAAGAATAAAAAAAAAATTCGGTGGTTGCTGGGTGTCCCCTGAATGTTCAATGTAATAATGTCTCCGCAGAAAACGGTTACTTTTTGGTCCGGAGACCTTTTTGCGGGGACATTATTCCATGGAACCGAATAGGCTTGCGTCACTGACGGCGAGGATCGCGGCTAAAATGTAGTATTCTACATGTGTGCTTCAGTTATGTCTGATTCTACACATGACGCCCTGGGGGTGCTTGTGTGAGTGTCTTGAGGCGGGGTGCAAAGGCGTATTATACTAATACCTTACACGTCTCTTACAGGCATCCTAATCTTGTATGGCGGTCTTCCTTCTGCATGTGTCGGTCTCGCCCATACTCCCTATATGTACACGTCACCCGAGGATGCACAGCCACTGGGCATGCATGACACAGTCATCCAGCACGTCATTTGCAAGTACCCTCTGAGATTATGTGTCATTTCTAAACCCCTAAACATATGCCTGCAGTGCTGCGAGGTCGTAGCCATGGAAGACAGGCGCTAAAAAAGATGGCAGTCGAATAATACAGCATAGAATATGCCGAGGTGTCGGTTTAGGCACAACATACTACTTTCTACAACTCGGTGGGCCTGCAGTGCTTTTATTGATCCTGTTCACACTACTGCCACCAGATGGCGCCCAAGCGCGCACTACGAGGATGGGAACTAGGTCATGCAGATTTAGAAGCACTGCTTGGGGAAGCCACATAAAGTCAGAGGTAGCATTAGGACGCAGAGGAGGGACCAGGCTCGGACTGGCCTTTAGGGCAACAGGGCACTGTCCGAACCAAAAACGTAAAATGCTAATGTGGCCCAGTTTTTTGGGGTGAAAGTGGCCCACTCTTTTGGCCCATGTGGATCAGTTGGCTAAATTGCTTAACCATGTTGTTTGTGGGCCTACCCTTTATCTACTGTAGATGGATTGATGCTCACTGTGTATTTAGAGGGGTGCAGGTGTCCGTAGGCGGGGACGCCGCTATTACAGCAGGCTTCCGCATAGTACAGCGACTATGTTCCTGGTTTGGGCACAGCATTAGGTCTTACCTGGTCCAAATCGCTAGTGGACGTGTCCAAAGTTGGTGGATGGCTGCGAGTTGTGTGGATAGTGGTTTGCTTGGGTGGGCTGCTGTGATTACAGATCCCGCGCCCGGCGGTCTCAGATCATGTACCTGGGTGGAATTTTGCAATGGCATTGTTAGGGGGATAGAGATGGCCACGTTGATCCGTGTTATGCTACACCATGTAGAGCAACAGGTTTGGAAAGGGATGCGGCTGTGGCTGGATGAGTGAAGCCATCGTGATGGAGACGGGGCGGGGGTGGGTGTTAGGGAATCTCCCTTCCACTACACGTTTCCGGGTGGCATGTGAAATAGCCATGTTTATAGGTCTTTTCTGAAGGAGAAGTAATCTTTGTTGCGGCGGATGTGTAGTGGAAGGGCGGTTCCAGATGGAGGGGACTTGCACAGAGATGATGGATCCTCCCATTCTGCTGTAGTTGTGGGGGGGGGACTACGAGAAGGAGTGCTGATCCCGATCGAAGGGATCTGGTAGCTTCGTAGCGAGTGATCTTGTCCTGGAGGAGCTCTGTTCCAGTATTGTGGAGGGCGCAGTGTGTGATGTTCATGGCTTGAAAGGTGGCCCATTGGCTGATAAGGAGCCAGTGTAGTATTCTGAGGGCAGGGGTGATCTGTTCTCTGGGTAAGAGGGTGAGGAGGAGTCTGGCTGCAGAGTTTTGGATTCGTGCGAGTTTCCTGAGCTGATGTGCTGGGACACATAGATAGAGGGAGTTCGCATAATCTAAACGGGAGAGAATGATGGCAAGTGTTGCAGAGAGTCTACGGGGATAGGAGAGATAAGGGACGATTTGCCTCAGGATTCGGAAGTAGAAGTGGCAAGTTCTGATGTGTTGGGAGAAAGATAACTTCAAGTTCATTGTGCAGAAGTAAAAGCTGCAAGTGGGGTTCCCAGGGTGTGTGGCGTGTGTATCAGTTGGGGGATGAGAGCAGTTTTGTCGCATAGCAGGATTTCAGTTTTGCCAGGATTGAGGAGCAGGTGGTTTGCTGTCATCCGATGTTCGATTGCAGAGAGGCAGGAGGAGAGGACGGGTCGGGGGTGGGGGGGGGTTTGGTGTTTTGGGGATCTTGAAAATGATCTGGGTGTCTTGAAAATGATCTGGGTGTCATCTGCATAGTTGTAGCATTAAAGGTTATGCAAGCGGACGAGTGCTGGCAGTGGGCTGAGGTAGAGATTGAAGAGAAGGGGTGACAGGCAGGCTGTCTAAGTGACCCCTATCGGAACAGGGCAAGGGGTGGAGGTGAAATGCAGAAGGAGCATGATTTTGGGATCGATTAGAAAGGATGACGGGATCCCTTTCAGAACAGCGTTTAAGATGCCTTGTGTGTAAAGCCTGTGCATGAGAATTGCGTGGTCTATGGTGTCAAATGCGGCAGATAGATTGAGGAGGATGAGTGCAGCGCATCCTTCTGAGTCATCTGTTCTTTTTAGATCGTCCCAGATGGACACAAGAGAGGATTTGGTTCCTCAAAAGGGTCTGAAGCCCGACTGGCTGGGTCGAGGAGCTTCTGTGAATAGGCCGAGTCGCTTGAACGCAGTGAGGTCTAGAAGTTTAGCAACAAAGCCAGTGTTACAGATAGGTCGGTAGTTTGAAAGAAGGAGGGGGAGGTCGAGAGAGGTTTTTTGTGCAGGGGCGTGACAAATGAGGTTTTGAAGGCCTTCAGGAATATACACGATGAGAGAGAATTGTTAATAATGGCCCGAGCAACGTTGCCAGCACACGTTGTGGCTAGATTGTTTTAAAGAAATGCAGCAGGGCAGGGAACTCCAGGAGAGCCAGAGGTCCGGCTTAGTGCTCAGAGTTTGAGGAGTTCAGGGTGGGAAACAGGTGTGAATGAGGTGAGGACTGGTCGAGTGGTCAGGGGGAGGGGGAGAGGGCAGGGTAGAGGCTAGGAGAAAGTGACCAAAGCCAGTGTGGAGAGTATGGAGCAGTGTCTATCAATGGCGATGATGAGAAAGGGGTCAGATAGTGTCTCGCAGAAAGATTGCGAGTGTGGTGAGGGAGGGGTTGATGTGCTCCGAGTCTTGAATTCAGCGTTGATTTTGTGGAGTTCCCCGCTTGGGTTATTGGGGTTAGAGATTCGATTTCTGTCGGAGATTGTTTTGGCTTTTCTTATTTCGGTCAGGTAGGCCCTATTTGACCAGTGTTACTGAATACATATTCTTTCAAATGCACAATTTGCATCGCATTTGATCAAAAACCTCCCCCTGTGGGTACTACTCAAACAGTCTGTCACAAAAGGAATGAATTGCCATTTGCAACTGTGGCCGCTTTGTCATTGGTGCCTGAGACTATTTTATGCCCCAGTCCGACCCTGGCAGGGGGGGGGGAAATGCAGGTGAAAACACTTCAAACACCACATCTGCTAGCCCCATTTTTTAATGGAGGGCTGGATGGATGAAGAGGCCACATGACCCGCGTGCCACTGCACCTTACTGACTGCATGGCTGAGAAGCGGGCATAGCAAAGAACTTGCCAGTGTTTAAAACGTGACCTCTCTACACAGACAGATACTACCGAAGAACAATTTCCTGTGCATGAAACAAGATGATGGTTGCCAGTGGCCCAATTAACCCTTTCTTGGCCTTAGCCACAGTAATTACCACATATAGTGTACCAGTGCAGACACTAATGAGAGAAGGAACTTCCACTGCCCCGCACAAAATATTAGCTTGAGATCTCCAGGGCATTGGTACATTCCTGTTAAGTTTGCGCCGGGGGGCCCAAAGAATGAGAATCAGAAAAAATATTAATAATAAAGGGGTTACCTGTTCTTAATCCCCCGTTCCTCAGTTATATAAAGCAGAAACAATGTAACTGTTGTAAAATCACGTGCATGTAACAATATTAATGGAGCAGAGCCATTGCTACTGTTGAAAGTATGGGTATGAAAGAATGACAGAGAGAATTGATTGTGTGCGCAGACATTGTATATGTATTTGAGTTTATGATTCATTTGTCGTTTACTGAAAAATGTAAAGATTCGTAATGATATACACAATTTTAGACATATATAGTTCTGCATTATGACCAATAAAATTGTTTTTATAATAAGTTGAATTAAATAATCTTGTCATCCTGTATCTGCTGGTTGAAACTGTTACATTGTTTCTGAGATCCAGAAACTCCAAATGACCGGAAATCAAATGCCCTGATGATTTGAATAGCCTGTAGACAAGATCTCTCTAGATTTCAAAGGGATCTACGAGCTTGCGCTAAAAAAAAGTATACAACTGAAAATACGATGCAGAGGACACAAAACCTTTAGTGGTACGGTAACCTACATGAAGAATAAGAGCCCCCCCCCCACCTTGCCCCCAATCTACAAGCTCTCAGGCATAACAGAAGAAGACGCCTAAACCACATGAGCAGAAACGCTTACATCAATAAAGTAATTCCTTAACCCCAGGCAAAACGGACTTCAGAAGCTATTCATTCACACGATCAGCCATTCATTTGTTCTTATAATAGTAGTAGGCGATTTAAACTCTTCCTGTTTAATCCCGGCATTGAAGTGGACGAGGACGGATCGTTTGTGAAGTGGCCTCCCTCTAAGAAAGAGACTCGGGGGTTGGCCTGGAATCATTTTATGGAATCTTGGGGTTTGACAAGTCAAACGGTCGAGTCAATGTTGATTCCCGCCCCTCCCTACTTGGGAAAATGGTGTTGCAAAGTCAATGATTTATTATGTATTTGTGGACCTTGTTTTACTTCAATGTTGTATTGTTTTTAAAGTTGTAGGTGCTATGCTGAGTAACCATAATATGTTGATGGCTAATTTTATGTTTTTCAACACTAGGCGTGAAAACCTGTTGGTTGGAGCTGTGAGAGGGAATATGGCAGGACCCAGGGTGCACATGTCAAACCATGCTATGGATAATCTTCTGTGTCACTGGCTCACAACGTCTTATGAAAGGGAACGATCTTCATTTAATGACATTCTCTTCCATGAATATGTGCGGGAGAACATAGACAAGGTAGTAAATGGTTGTAAGGCCGCTGCTCAGATGAAACGACCAAGGCACAGGCATATGAACCATTTCGATCCCCTTTTGGCAGAAAAGTACTAAAATCCTCCATTTAGAGAATAAAGAAAAGTGGAATTAGCCGGTCGCTCAAGCAAGAAGAAATACGAGTAGCTAAGTGTAACTATAAAATGGGCTGATCAGCCATCATTCTGTAATGCTGCAGCATTATGGTGAAGCCATGTTAATATTATTGCAACAGAGGAACTCCTCTGGTGTTTGGCAGGTTGTTGACGTCCTGGAGAACTCACAAGCCTCTTTTCAGCTGAATCCTATTCCTGAGATAAAATGGATGGAACATTTAGCGACCATCTATAAAAAAGAAGGGGAGGCGTATGCCGCCCCCAGAAGGTGGGGAGGGGATTGCACTGTTAAAGAAGTACCTTGTGTGTTTTGACTTGGTTCTGTAGGCAATATTATGAGCAGCAGGGCCCAATGGGTTGAATAATCGTTTGTTTAAGGCTGCCCCGGCCCTAAGGGCGAATATATTGACAATTTTGTTTTCACACCTACTGCATTCTAGTGTGATACCGGACTCCTGGCACACTTCTTATGTTTTACCAATCTATAAAAAAGGAGAGCGGGAAACCCTTTGAATTACAGGTCCTTTATGATTATGGACGCAGACCAAAAAATATTTGCATCCAGAATGTTGCAGAACCTCGTGGCCTGGTCAGGGAAGGTCGGCAGATTAAAAGAACCGCAGGTCGGCTTTCGTAAATTTCAAGGGATGGCTATGAATTAATTCAATTTTCGGCTACTGAAAGACTTGGCTTGGGCATATTTTCATTGCCTCCATGGATCCCTCAGCCGCCTTTGATTCCGTTAATAGAAATCTTCTTTGGCATAAATTGGTGAGCTTGGGGACCTCTGAGGGACTGTTGAGACGAATTGTAATTTTACCTACTAACACGAATATCCAGGTGAGGCTTGAGGCAGGGGTGCATCCATGCCCCCGGTCTTTGTAACCTCTACCAATCAGACATTGAGGAAGAGATCATCTTGTCTGCTTTTGCCTCGCCAAGAATAGCTACAGTGAAAGATTTCTGGATGGCATTCACCATAAACTCCAAAGAATCTTATAAGCCATGAACCCGGCGAAAACAAAGAGTATGGAGTTTAGTAGTTTTAATAAACCAGCAAATTATTCTTCGTTTTTAGATAATCAAAAGTTACAAGTTTCCAACGGTTTTATATATTTGGGGGTTCACTGTTTTAATAAACACTCAAAAGACAGGTCAATGGTATACCTGAAAAAGAAGACATATTTTTAATGTTTTTATTTTTTATTAAAATGTATATGGTTTATATCTTAAACCTTACATTTTTATATACATTATTTAGTTCAGTAAAATATTCTCTGTCAAAAGAAGCACATCTTAATGTCCACTATTTCTGTTGCTTATTTTGCATTGTTTAGAATTCAATTCATTCATCCATTATGTCGGCATTAATGTCTGTCCAGAAGCAAATGATGGTCGTTGCCACTTTTCTGTTGTTGCCCATTAATATTTGTGACCATCGTACATTAACATCTAGCTGGGGTGTAGATCTGAGATACATTTAGCTGTAGAGAAGGCGTTTCGCACTCGAGGCTGGACATTGCATTATAACACGGTAGATGCTTTGAATTCTTTCGGGACTTTTGCAGAATCTGCACGCCTGATCAGTGCCTTGTGTCCGATTTCTTTTCCCCATGATTTCAGGCATATCGTTTAGGCTCTCCGATGTGCCTGATCAATAGGAAATATGGGACATTTTTCAATTAAATCATCGATTTGTTTTTCTGTGTTTTTCTGTGGTAAAGTTGTGCAGCAGTGGAAGGTGGGAAATTGGACCACCTGGAAGGTATCGTTTGGTGGAAGGCATTAAATATTCCAAATTGTGTCCCGATATATTGCATCACATATGAATTGGGTTTAATTCTCTTGGGGCCAGGCTTGAGTGGAAATATTTGTCTCTAACGTGGACATTTCTAGATCCAATGAAACATTCTCTATATGAGGATATGGGTTAACTGGTAGAAAAGGGCACTACGCATAGCCCGATCCAATTTGTGAATCTCTGCAATAGAATAGTAGAGCAACTGGGCTATATAGTAGAATATATTCCCTTGAAATTAATGTTAATTGAAAAAGCACTGTATGTTGCGGACTGGAGCAATACAATAGAGAAGCTACACAGTTATCCCTCTATGAAACAACTTGGACTCCAACCTAAAAAGTTGGCACCCTCCTACATAGTTACGTTTATTTGCAAATGAGAAAGGGCGAGATCGGTTTTTAAGGTTTCACTTAAACATTCTTTTAACAAGGGAAGTTCTCGTTCAAAGGAGGATGTTGCCAAAGGAACTTATGAAATGTAGATTTTTTAATGAAATTAATAGTGTAGAAACACTAAAGCACATTGCAGTAATGTGTCTGATGCTGCATTTTAAATGATTGTTGTATTTTAGACATCCAATTTATAATGCAGATTTTATGGATAATGAGATTTTATGGTTTTATTTGTTGTCTGGTCACTCAAATAATGGCATTTTCTTTCACTTTTAAACTGTCTACTCCCCCTGTTCCTTCCTTCCTTCCTCCCTCCCTCCCTTCCTCCTCCCTTCCTTTTTTCCTCCCTATCTTCCTTCCTGCCTTCCATCTCTGTCCACTCCCTCTCTCTGCCCCTTCCTTCCTCCATCCCTCCCTTCCTCCTCCCTTCCTTCCTTTTTTCCTCCCTCTTCCTCCCTGCCTTCCATCTCTGTCCACTCCCTCTCTCTGCCCCTTCCTTCCTCCATCCTTCTCTTCCTGCCTTCAGTTCCTCTCAGTCCCCTTCTCTTCCTCGCTCCCTCCCTCCCTTCCTTTGTCTCCTCCCTCCCTGCCTCTCTTCCTTCCTTCCTGCCTTCTACTATCCCTCTGGCTCCTCCCTCCCTTCTCTTCCTTCCTTCCTTCCTGCCTTCTACTATCCCGCTGTCTCCTCCCTCTCACACCCCACTCGTGAGACTGCCTCCCGTGGCGCCCTACAGGCCCATCAAATACAACTGAGCAGGCCTCTGCTTTCTGGGTCCAGCTCCTGCGTGTGAAAGTGGTCCACCTGCAAAGCTCCTGTACACCCCGTCACGTGTATATTCCAATCCATTACCTCTTCCACGAATGCACATGTCGCCACGGGCCTCTCACCTGCTTGTAGAGCCAACCCCGGATCTCCACGGCTGAGTTGGGGTCCCGCTTGATGGCGTACTCCCTCTTGCCGAACGTGTGCACCCTCTTCACGGACCGGGTGGGCTGCAGAGCAACAATGGTTAAGTGAATCATCTCATAAAGTACGAACACACCAGTCCCACAACATACATTATGCACCCTTTTCAAATGGAATATTCATATGACATAGAAGTACAACTCGGTAGGTATGTGAGGCAGTCATACAACATAAGTCCATATTGTATGCTATACAAACACATGCCACTCAGATGGCATATTTGCACAGTGCACACGAGTGCACGCTCTAGTCTGGCTGCATAGGTAGAGTTCACTCATTGTACAGCCGTGCAGGTCTGTTTCTAGGTGGTTCATACAGGGTCAAATGGAGGTATCTTCATCCAGAGGGCAGCTTCGCGTGATCGTGGTGTGCGCATGCTATGGTCGGGAACGTGCTATATAAGTTGGTTGGAGAGGTGTAGCCAGTGATCGAAGTGGGTGGGAACAGTCGGGAGCAGTGTTCCACTACTTTAATTTGTATCTGTTTACCATTCCTCTAGTTTTTATGACCATATTCACATGCAAGTGTAAAGTTGTAACAGGCGTCTTAGTTACTAGTCACGTAGACTATTGCAATGCCCCATCCCCAACACCTTGTCACATGGTGCACTGTGCTTCTGCCTACCCTCCCCGCTGCTGAGACCACAGTTCCACTACTTTGCTCGGTACACTTCTACCACTGGGTGGAGCTTTCTGATGTTTGATGTCTGCTGGGAGGAGTGTTCAATTGCCATGCGTGGTTGTATGTGTATTGTACTTTGGAACATAGAATGTGTGCATTGTTAATGGGGGGGCAGTCAGTGGACACCTTCATGGCTCTTTAGAACGTCCATCCAGCGTGGCTCTGATGATGGCATGGTGGTTACACCCCACACATGGTACCTGTATCTCATAGTAACATTGGACACACGAGTGAGTTCTCCAGCTGAATTGCTGGTTAGAACCCTGCACCTTTTTCTGGTGGTCTAGCACTCACCAGGTTCCTGAAAGGGCTGCCTATGGAACTTCTAGCTCCTCCCAATCACACTCTTAATATTTCGCATAGTCACGGCCAGTTTCCGGAGCAATTGAAATTGGGTCTTATTGCACTTCTATTAAAACAATGACTCTGGACCTGGAATTTTGAGAAATATCCGCCCTTTTTACGAAGCTCCCCGTTTCAGGGAATGTTATGGAGAAGAAGTGTCTACGCGGCTCTAGGATCATACCGACCATGAGACGCTACGATGGACCGATCAGTCGGATTTACAGCCTAAGCACTGAGAGTACCACACTGTAGGTGTCCGGTGGTGGACACTCTTGTTATTATTGATTGTGGGGTAGCCTGATCTCTCAGTGGCATTTCACACAGTGGACCACAATGCACCACTTTCCACTGCGTGCCCACGCATGGGTCTTGCCATCATTGTTTGCGATTGGCTTATATGGGGCCGATGACTGAGGCCTCTCCTTCCACCAAAAAGAAGACAAAATGCAAGTATATGTCCACCGCCTGAGGGCTTCCCTCTCAGGGATTGAGGCCAGGAGGCTCTCCATCGTCAGTCCATCTTAAATGCACCACCTGCGAGACGCTCTGCAGTTCGCTTCGGGGTGGTCCCTCGGCAAGCAGAGATTGCACGTGGCGTGCCTCTCGACCCAAGGGTATTTGCGATTGCACTTGGGGCAGAATTGAAAAGGGGTACCCTCCATACGCACCTTGAGGCAGCGGGCTGTTAAGTGTAGGAAATGTATAAGGTGTACCAATATACCAAGAGTGTAGAGTATGTACCACCCCCCACTCTCCCTACTTGCCCGGGCCGAGGCCAGCGGCCTTCCGAGGCCCAAATCCGTCGTGCAGCAGCCGACGGTCGATTTCTTCTCCAGCCGGCGTCGAGTGTCGAAGTTCGACGTTGGGGTGGGGAAGGATGTCAATAGATTATTATTTTAAATTCTAGCAAAAGTATGGCTAAGGCCAGGGGACTCCGCAAAATGCTTTCGACCAGTATGGCGGAAAAAAACAATCTGAGGATCCTAGACGCGTGAGGGATCTTGGGTACAGTGGACGTCACACTAGGGATAGTATTACTGGCACGCCCTGTGTCGACGCCCATTTTCGAGTTTCGAAAAACAAACTGTAATACTCCGCAGCTTCCACTAGATGTCGGCCTATGCACAGCATGTGATCTAAGCAGATTCCACAAGCCTCATAAATATATATATTATATAATAAACACATATTGAGTGCACCCAAGCAATCTATACTACCCTACTCTCTCGACTGACCTGCACTACGGTCCCCAAGGGCGTTCAACACCCAAGCGCTTGGAGATCACACCATTGACATATAGAGTGCTATATAAATGCCAAATAACAATAACAAAACAGGTGACTTAACGAGTAGGGTGAAAAAGCGGAAGTGAAGGATGCATGTTGGAGATGGGTAGACGTGTAACTCTGATCCTAGTTTCCCCAGTATCGGCTCCTCTTTTGCAGCTCATGTGTTGTGCAAGCGTGCAGGCCAGAGGCATAGCCGGGATTGTCTAGCAAATGGGGCCTGATGCTAATATATTTGGGCCCACTGCACTGACAAAAAGATCTGTAAATGCCCAAACGGCGCAGCTGAGTGGGCCTTTATAGATGATGGGTGGGCCTTGCCCCTCGGGCCCTACCCTGCCTATGCCTCTGGTGCCGGCTTAGCCTACAAAGCAGTGCACCAATGGCATTCTTCATATTTGGCAACTAAATTAAAACGTTAATTTAGTGCAACAAGCTTCAGGGGCACTGAAGCCTATTGCAGTAAAGTGACTATTTCTGGACCTACCCAAAGTTTCAAGAACTGAAAAGCAGGCATTTCTTCCATTCGGTTCCTCGCTTTTGGAATTGTCTGCCATCTTCTTTGCCATTGCCCCTTTAATTACTGGTATTTAGATGCCAGGTGGAAAACGTTTGCTGTTCTAATATATCGTTCAGGTATTGTTATTTATTCATTATTTTTGTTTTGGTGGTCAGTTCTTTAATGTATTTGGAATATGCACCTAAACCTGTGGTGTGGGATTGTGTTAACAGACCTAGTGTGTACTGCTTCACTAGTGATAATTCCCATGACCTGCAGCAGATATTACATGTTGCCCCTTTTGTCAATAACATTGTTGGTCAATAACTCAGTGGCTCAGGGTTTGGTATCTCCCCACTTAACACCCACCTGGATTACACCTGTCTTGAAGAAACCCTAATCGGATTTGGATCCAACTGGTTAACTACCAGCCCATCGCCAAAACTCCCTTTTTCTTGCAATCGTTGAGACTCAACCCAACACAGTACATTGCCAGCACTACGCCAGACGCACACAATCCCATATAGACCCACACACCAAAACAACACCTAACCCATATAACATGGAAGCAAACGCAAAACCCAGTGACCGTTATTTTGTCGAACTGAAGCCACCAAAAGCACAGGAAAAAGCTCTCTTGCACTATCCCTCGCCATCCCACTACCCCTCCCAGATCTACCAGAGCGCCTGGAGACCATGAAAATGGCAGCGGTGCACAATATAAATCTCAGTAACACAACAGTAGTTATACTGCAAATGCAGACATCTGTGGATGCAAATATCTGCCCCAGAGGCAGGCAATCTGGTTTCAGACCGAGATGGGGAGGGGAGAGAGGGCACTCCTTGATGTTCACAAGTGGTTGCTATGTGCGCTCTGCATTATGCTTGACCTGTCCTGGGCGTTTGACACCCTGCACCAGGCGTAGCCAGGATTGTCTAACCACTCGGGCCTGAAGCTAATGTAGTTGGGCCCACCATAGTGGAATTGACACCTGTACGTGCCCACACAGAGCTGCTGAGTGGGCATTTATAGATTTTGGGTGGGCCTTGCCCACTCAGGCCCTACCCTGTCTACGCCTCTGTGCACCAGAGTACAATTCTTCACAGATTGCGCTCACTACCAGCGACTATATATCGCTGCGTTAGCAGATACATCCTTATCTTGGCAGATCCCATCTTGGCACGATTGCTAGGTTTATCCAGGTGCCAACTTTGGACTTTAACAATCTGTGTGTGACTACAAAGACTTTCATTCACAGAAGCCAGATCTTCCACAACAATTCGGCGGGAAGAGTCTCAAACGCTCCTCGCGTACAACGTGTCACTCCGATCCTGAGTAAGCTACAATGGCTTCCGATTCAGGCACAGATTAAAGGTTGCGCCTTAAAACTCGTGTGCATCTTTGGAAAATAAATCTCTTTTGCAAGATCTTTCTCTGCATACAGCGGTGTGCCCAGACTCTTTATACTGGGGTGGCACAAGTGCGGCACTGACTTATGCAGGCATGAAGCACAAGCGCAGACACACATAATGATCATAGTTGGATTAACGGAGGATAGCACAGCAGCAATGTGCTGGTCTTGGAAGCAAGACCATGCAGAGCAGCAGAGGTTCGAATCCCGGATCCGCGCTTAGAAACAGAACTCATGTATGGTATTACATGCGTTACGAGGTGAGTGCAGTTTGTCAGTCTGGATATCCTCTGTTGTGGGTTCTCTGTAAGATTTTGCCCTTTCTTCCAGTTTCTCCTTGTCCACTAGTGGTGCCTGCTCTCGTTTCTAGCAGGATTGACTACTGCAATGCCCTCTATGTGGCCTAGCCGTCTGGCCTTATGAACCGGCTGCTACTGCTTCAGAATCTAGTCGTTCCGGTCGCCACTGCAACCACATATGGGTCCCACATCAGCCTGGTATTACGCCGTTTACACTAGCTTCCACTGCAGCAGCAGATTGCCTTTAAATCTTTATGTATTGTCCATCAAGCTTTTTATCAGGTTGGACCGGAATTCCTTCGGGACAAGTTCCAACCTTACATTCCCCACCAGACTCTCTGTTCTGCTGGTGACCGTTTGGTTGTGGTTCCTAGGTTCCATCTTCAGAGAGTTGGTGGCTGGTCCTTCTCTGAAACGGCTGGCTTGCTTTGGAATAGTCTCCCCTTGAAACCTAAGTCTATTGAGAACCATCTGAACTTTTGTTGCCTACTTAAAACTACTCTCTTTGGCTGATTCTCTTCTAGCCGCAGCCCTGCTGTGTCTCTCCTCACGCCAAGGTAGCCTTGGGTGTTTGTACGTGTTATAAATTATAAGCGTTGCGCTAATATCAGATGGTAGAAAGTTACCGATGTTCGACGAGAGGTCCCGGCACTTCACTGCTGCTGTGCCTTACGAGGAGCCTTTGTAGAAGACACGCGCATAATACGATGATTTAATTGCTGGCACAGGCGAGATGTCCCGTTTGGACTATAACCGGGGGACTTGCGATTGCCTTGGGAATCGTGATTGAACCGATTTTTGCGGCACTACTTTTTTAATGTGATTTTGATGACCTCTGGCCTGTTTTGGCCACTGCTGCAGAAGCTTCTGATACCTTGGGAAGCTGCCCCTCCTAGCTACAGAGTGTAATATTGTTTTCCTGATGAAGACGTTGCCAAGTGATTCAAATAAAGCAAAAACCGGTCGATAAATGGGGGATGTGGTTCTGTTGCATATCTAATTGAACTACCCCAGGAGCAGACCACCCTTTTCTTAACTATAGTGGCTGTGTACATTGAATGCACTTTATTAAACTAAATCTGCTAGCTATGATTTTTAACAGGCTTTATCATATATGTATTGTTGTTGTGTATAAAAATTGTATAGAATGTGTATGTATGGCGGCTGTGTGTGGACAAATGAATTCTCCTGCAATGTAAATAATATGCTACGTGCTGATTAAGTCACGATTCATTTGTCATATACACAGACCTTTTCCCCTCAGCAAGCGCGTGGTCACTGGCTCCAGACTACGCTCCCAAACTTGCTCTCAGCAATACTTCAGAGCGTGATACACAAAGAGTGTTCAATGGGAACCCCATTGAAAAACACTTTGTGATTCCAGCCTTTGGCGCTCCATAAGAAATCTAGAAACCTAAAATAGACTTAGGATAGCTCACCACGTACTGTACAAACCCATTGCCAAAGCTAGCATGTGGCACGGTAACACGTGGAGTGGAGGCCAGCTGTAATGCAATGCCCTCTAGGTTTGGGACACATTCTGTAGTGGGGGGACTCTCTATTTCGGAGAACACACATCTCCTGTTGTGTGTGCACTTACTACCGTGACAGCATTACTTTCCCAATGTAATCGCTTCTTTGACTGCAGCCTCACTTCCTTAGTCCAACAAAAGCACCGGCCCGACCCCCCACCAGCGCACTCAAAAACCGGCTTGAGCAAGCAGCCCAAACAATGACGCTGCCATCAAAGCCTGAGTGGCCCCTCCCCGGCACAGTGTCTCCAATAATTGGAGGGGGCGGTCAAGCAGGGGGGGCTTTGATATAGGAAGTGTGTGTACCAGCTGGTAGGATAGCTCACAGGGCTTAGCGCTTGCTGTTGATTTGTGTGTCCAACCAGCACGTCACGTACTGCGCTTTTAGCATAGCCAACTCGCCTTCCATTATTCCTAAGGTGATCAAATGAAAACCGTTGAGGTGGACAGTCAAAAGGCCATTTAATCAGGTTCCAGGGGCTCATTTGGTTTGTCCTGTTCACTGTACCAACGTTCCACTATTGACACGTGACGCGACGTTGTAAACAAACATTCTGAGGGCGGAAGTGTTCATGGTCACCGCCGTGTGTATCCTCAGCAGCCACCGTCGCAGGATTTATCACAGGCCAGGTGCCCTGGCGCGGCTCCAGTGTTGTCATGAGGGGCAAAACTAGTGCATGGCGAGGTCAGAGGGCTTCACCCTCAGATTCCCTCTGTGGCACCTGGCCCACCTGCTGCAAATGCTATTTCAAGAAGGTGGCGCTGACGGGTGCCTTCTGTTAACTGTTATGCCAGGACAGGCGGGCGGCATACTCACCCTGCACCCACTGGGCTATTTAAGCGGCCCTCGTAGGGTGTCCGTTAAGCACCAGTTTCTCTATTGCATTCTGGGACGAGTAGTAGGGGCATCTGCTTTCAAAGTCCACAAGGCACAAATAAAAAAACCGAGCCGATATACTCTATATTAGCTCACAAAAAGCGAATTATGCATGAAACAAGTCGGGCAAGTTAAACACGGGGCTACATTTGAATTTACCGGAATGTTCCTATTTTGTCAGATAGAAGAATAACGGTTAGATGACTAAGGGGGTACGAGCCTGCGCACTAGGGGACAACAATATAAAATCAGCAACATCCTTCTCACTGAGCGATGTCGCTGGTACAGGGTTCAATTAATTCTGTTTCTCATCACCCGACCCCCCCCCCCAACCCCCTCCCCCCGCCTCTCACAGTACTACACATTAAAAGGGGCCAGGGGGGAGAGTACAACTGGGCATAGTGAAGGAGCGGCTTAAATGTTAGGCTGCTTAATAACCTGGACGGCACCGTCTCTGTTGATGTAATAAGCTACCTTACACACATTACTTTGCATTCTGGTAGCTGTAGTATTCCAATGAAGATGGGGGAAAGAAAGCTACACTTCTACGATTGTGATTTGTGTACGTTTCGAGTAATCCCTTCCAGACAAAGCATTCTGGAAATCCACACTTTAAACGCATTTCTACCAACTGGACTTGTGAAATATCAAGTCCCTAAGGTGTGGACAGGCCTCAAGTACCAGCTTCACCACTTAAATAAAGTGTGTGATCTTGGGCAAATCATTTTATCCTGTGCCTTATCTGTGAAATTAACTGCACAGGCTGCATATTTGCACTAAATGGAGGATGATGGAATAATTCAATAGATTGACTGTGTGCGCAGTTCTTTATAATTATGAACAAATATAAGGCAATATTTAAATTTGCCCAGATGGAAATGCATTAAATATGCTGACACTAACAGGCCGATTCATGGAATTAATGTGCGCGGAAAAAACGGCGCACGCGTGCGAAAAAGGTGCGATTCGCAGTGAAATAGCGAAAATCGCATTGAAAGTGCGATTATCGCACAGAAAACATCGCACATCTATTCATGTAAGTCTGTGCACGTGCAAAATGTGGGATGTGCGCTGACAAAGTGCGCGGCGCACGCTGGCGCACAGGTCATCGAACGCCAGGCGATAAGGCCACAGCGAATACGCACATAGCGCGGCGCACATAACAAAAGTAGGCGTAACACGGGGCGTCACACGCAGAATGGGGAACTCGTGAAAATGTGGGCGTCACGGGGGAAGTACAGGAGGCAAGTGCGCAGAACGCCCACATGCTCGCCTACAACACGTATTCATGGAATCGAATAGGGAAAAACAGTGCACGGCCAAAGACGCGCACAGGCCCATACATGTCCGCCACACGAAAGCAGGCGGTAGCGTCCCTGCGCAGGAAAAAAATGTGCACCAAAGTTCTACACAGGCGAGAAGGCCCACACGCGATCGGGCCTGGGGGAGCGTGTGCGTGTATTACAGAGGTGCGCGTGAAGTTCCACACGCGATTGGCCTGGGCGCGTGTATTTCAGAGGTGCGCGAGAAGTTCCACACGCGATTGGCCTGGGCGCATGTATTTCAGGGGTGCGCGAGAAGTCCCACACGCGAATGGGCCTGGGGGAGCGTATGCGTGTATTTCAGAGGTGCGCGTGAAGTTCCACACGCGATTGGCCTGGGCGCGTGTATTCCAGGGGTGCGCGAGAAGTTCCACACGCGATTGGCCTGGGCGCATGTATTTCAGGGGTGCGCGAGAAGTCCCACACGCGAATGGGCCTGGGGGAGCGTGTGCGTGTATTTCAGAGGTGCGCGTGAAGTTCCACACGCGATTGGCCTGGGCGCGTGTATTTCAGGGGTGCGCGAGAAGTTTCTCACACGCGATTGGCCTGGGCGCGTGTATTTCAGGGGCTCGCGGGTTTTTTCACACGCGATCGGGCCTGGGGGAGCGTGTGCGTGTATTTCAGAGGTGCGCGAGAAGTTCCACACACGATTGACCTGGGCGCGTGTATTTCAGAGGTGCGCGAGAAGTACCACACGCGATTGGCTGGGGGAGCGTGTGCATGTATTTCAGAGGTGCGCGTGAAGTTCCACACGCGATTGACCTGGGCGTGTGTATTTCAGGGGCTCGCGGGTTTTCACACGCGATCGGGCCTGGCGGAGCGGGGTACGTGCATTTCAGGGGCTCGCGGGTGGTTTTACACGCGATCGGGCCTGGGGGAGCGGGGTACGTGTATTTCAGGGGATCGCGGGTGGTTTTGCACGCGATCGGGCATGGGGGAGCGGGGTACGTGTATTTCAGGGGCTCGCGGGTGGTTTTACATGCGATCGGGCCTGGGGGAGCGGGGTACGTGTAGTTCAGGGGCTCGCGGGTGGTTTTACACGCGATCGGGCTTGGGGGAGCAGGGTACCACTCACCGTCTGCCTTGCGTGTAGAAGAACGCGTAGCCAACACCCACCCGCTGTGAAGTAATAGCGTGTGAACCCCAACGCCTGCAAGACACACGCACCGCACCCCACGAAAAGCAACGCCCATGGGCGATACGTCACAGACACGCATACGCGCTAAGGGCCTTTGGTCAAATGGAATCGCGTATGCGTGCTGACGCGCTTACGCGCTAAGGGCCTTTCCTCGATTCACACGCTGACGTGCAGAATTTTCACGTGCCAAATCACTCCGTATCAAGCTGGCCACGCGTAAGCACACGGAAGACCACGCTCCTGCCCAGAAGGCCGAACTACTGCCCCCCCAGAGCCCCGAGCACGCTCCCACCTGCCATCTGCTGCTGCCTGACTGCCTGCTGCCCACGTGCCCTGCCATTTGCTGCCTGCACATCAGCCAGGGGTGCTGTTGCTGTGACCACCCCTGCTGGAACCAAAGACTCCCGACTGGGATTCCATCGCTCCACAGCCCAGCCCCAGGACCCAGTTGCCCACCCACTCCTGCCTCTGGGGTTGTCATGTCAGGCACTGCAACATCTGGCACCACTGACAACCCCCGGCCAGAGAGGCAGAGGGGCACCAGCTTCAGTGCCACCGAAGTTGGTGTCCTGGTGGAGCAAGTCCTGGGGCAGTATGATGCCCTCTTCGGAAGTTCCCGCGCCGACAAGGAAGGACGGACTCGGATCTGGACTGACATCGTGACTGCCATCAACGCGGAGGGGGTGGCAGTCCGCGACTTCCAACATGTTAAGAAGCGCTGGGAGGACTTCAGGTCCAGGACCCTGAACAAGGCCCGGCGCCACTTGAAGGCAGCGGATGCCAAGGGGCGCCGGGGCCACTTGTCAGAAGTTCAGATGAGGGTCCTGGAACGCATATCCCCAGCGCTCCACGTCCAGGTCCTTGAGAGGCAGACCCGTCTGGAGTCGAGCGGTAAGTGTACATGCATCCTGATTGTGATCTGTGCGTGTGGTGATGTTTCAGTAGTGTGCAGGTTGCACATCTGTTTGTATGGGGTCGAGTATGGGTGGGGGTGTACAGGGCCGTGGGGCTAACACATGCGAGGGCTGTAATGTGTGAGACATGGATGGTGCTTGTGTGTGTAGGCTTGCATGCCAAATGCAGTTGTGTGGGGACACATGTTTGGATGAATGTGTATGTAAGTAGACATGTCTGTGATGTCACGCATGTATGTTGTTTTCAGCTGCATGTATCAGCACTGTGTACGTGTGCATTTGTGTGTATTTGACAAGGGTGCAACAGTGAAGCAACATGGATCATGTGACAGCGGGATGTGGAAGCCTGATTGGCAGATGTGACATGGATGCCCATCTGAACACTGCGACATTTGGCAGAGGTGTACACATGCATGCAAGTGTGGTGGTGTGTGTACATGTGTGGTGCACTTCCTGTGTTGCATGTGATGTCTGGCTCAGCTTTGCCTGCTCATGCTGTTGTATGGTTATGGATGGTGCTGGCAGTTGCGATATGGCTGTGGTATGGCTCATGTGTGCGAGTTGAAATGACATGTGTGTTGGGGATTGTGATGGCATGTCTGAGGTTTGCCAATGCCACTCATGTACAACTGTCATGTGTGTATGTGTCCATTGTTCAGTGCCCTGATGCCTGTGTTTTATTTCTCCCTGTCTGCAGCGTCAACTGATGAAGAGGGCGGAGAAGGTGCTGTGTAGCACAGCGGTGGGGATCCCACCGCCAGCCGGAGACGCAAGGCCCGGCTCCCCTCCCATGTTGCCATCTCGTCGGGGAGTGAGGAGACCGGTGCCGCGTCCCAGGCCGCAGCTGCCGGGGGGAGGTCCAAGAGGCGGAGGTTGGAGTTGGACTCCTCGGCAGCAGAAGGGGCAGCTGGGACCCCACAGGGCCCAACGGGGGAAGATGGCACGGAGTCATCCAGGTTGGTGGGGGGGTTTGGTGGAGGAGGAGGCCGTGCAAGCAACAGAGATGGGGTCTGGAGGTGGGGATCCCACTGGTGCTGGTGGTGCAGTGCAGGACCAGGGACAGGAGGCAGCACAGGCCGCCGCGGAGGTGCCTGTGTGCAATCCTGTCCCTGATCCTGTCCCTGCATCATCTTGCACCAGCAGGGATGCCTACGTCCAGACCCGTTTTCAGGCAGGGGATGAGCAAACGGCAACTGGCCTTCCTCTGCCTGCGGACGTGGCTATCCGGGTCCAGGTTGAGCCTGTCCTGACTGGTGTGGCGTTGCATCAACGGGCCATGCGAGGTGAACTGCAGTCTTTTCATGAGGAGACTGCACGTCATCTCGAATGGCTCGTTGACCACGTCAGCCTGCTGGGACAGGTCACCCAGGCCGGATTCCTCCGTTTGATGGGGCTTGCTACGACCCCCTCCTCAACTGAACCCCCTACGCGCCAGTCGTCCTCCGTGCCATCTTCCCACCCATCAGTCACCTGGGTGCCCTGTGGAGCTGCCTCTGACGGTGCGGCCAGGCTGGTGGAGGAGGCATCCTGCCACAGTCGGGAGTCGGACGTCCAGCAGGGGTGGCCACATCAACGACTGCACCCCAGCCGGCGGAGGATGTGCAGGCAGCAGGAGGCAGTGCACGGGCAGAGGCACAGCAGCAGCAGCAACGTGGTGGGAGCCATGAAGGCTCGGGGCCTTCAACATCGGAGGGGCAGGCATCGGCCGGAGGGCAGGAGGACCCAGGACAGAGAGTGTCTTCCGTGTGGCAGCGGTTGGGTCACGCCATAGATGCGGAGCCGCAGCGGGCGGAAGAGGCACAGCTCACAATGGTCAGGGCGGAGAACTCCATGCGGAGGGCCCTGAGGCGGGCCGAGTGCCTCGAGGCAATCCGCAGGGGGTTGGAGGTGGACACGTCGACGGCCCTGCAGACCCTCGGGGCCATGGAGGAGGACCGCCTCCGGGACATTGAGCAGGAGTTTGATGATGCCCTGGGCCGGGACATCCAAAAGTGAGCCGTCAGACTAGCCCGCTGCCCTTGTACATAGTTATGTAGGTAGTGTTAGGTTTCCTTTGTTTTTAGTTTTATTTTGGACATTGGCCACATTTTTGTATATAGTTTATTTTATTAGTTAGTGTTGTTAGATAGGTTTAATTTCTTTTGTTGGGATAATGGACCCTGGCTTGTTCGTCTGTACATAGTTCACTGTTGGATTGAAATTTTCTTTCACAATTTACCCATGGAGCAATGGCTTTCAATTATTATTTCCCATTGGATTTGCTTTTGTGGACAGTGACTTTGGACACCATTACTTTGGATTATGATTTTTGGTTTTGCTTTTTTTCACGGATATGCTTCTTTTCATTTTTGTACATTCCCATTTCTGTTTCTTTATTTTTGAATCTATTTATGTTTCCTTTAATACATATTTTTTTATCGAACTTCAATGTGTAGTATCATCTCATTGGTTTCATGCATATCATGATATGGGTTTTGAGATTCACTGACACCCATTGGGTGTATGTGAGGGACATGTGTTTGTTTCGAAACTTGCAATTGGTGTTCTGTCATGTAGTTGCCATTTCTGAGTGGGTGGATGCTATACTCGGGTGGGTGTTTTGCATTTGGAGACTGACCATAGGGACCAGGGATCTAGATTGTGATGACATGTTGGCTGGGGAACATGAGTTGGGGCCTGCTGGCAGGTGCCCCACAGTGCTGGGGGGTGGGGGTGGTGGGGAACATGAGTTGGACATGGGTGGGGGCCTGCTGGCAGGTGCCCCACAGTGCTGGGGGGTGGGGGTGGTGGGGAACATGAGTTGGACATGGGTGGGGGCCTGCTGGCAGGTGCCCCACAGTGCTGGGGGGTGGGGGTGGTGGGAGACATGGGTGGGGGGTGCCCCTGCACTGCTGGGGGTGGGGGGGGTGGGGAACATGAGCTGGATATGGGTGGGGGCCTGCTGGCAGGTGCCCTACAGTGCTGGGGGGTGGGGGTGGTGGGGAACATGAGTTGGACATGGGTGGGGGCCTGCTGGCAGGTGCCCCGCAATTCTGGGGGTGGGGGTGCAAGGGGACATGAGTTGGTGATCATTAGTGCAAGGAGACATGTGCCTTTGCTGGGGGGCATGCCCATGTTGGGTGGGCTGCCTGTGGGATATGACCAGGGATGCAGGGTAGTCCCCTGTGGTGTGGGCTGCCTGCAGGGGCCGTGGAGGGTGTACAGGGAACACCTGGGAGGACCCACACTGCCAAATCAGATGTAGGACTCCCCGGCACCCCTGAAATACACGTACCCTGCTGAAATCGCGTGTAAAACTTCCCCTGCACCCCTGAAATACCCGCACGCAGCCCAAGCGCGTGTGAAACTTCCCGCGCACCCCTGAAATACACGCGCCCAGGGCAATCGCGTGTGAAACTTCCCGCACACCCCTGAAATACACGCGCCCAGGGCAATCGCGTGTGGAACTTCTCGCGCACCCCTGAGATACACGCGCCCAGGGCAATCGCGTGTGGAACTTCCCGCGCACCCCTGAAATACCCGCACGCAGCCCAATCGCGTGTGAAACTTCCCGCGCACCCCTGAAATACACGCACCCAGGCCATTCGCGTGTAGAACTTCTCGCGCACCCCTGAAATACATGCGCCCAGGCCATTCACGTGTAGAACTTCTCGCGCACCCCTGAAATACACGCGCCCAGGCCATTCGCGTGTGAAACTTCTCGCGCACCCCTGAAATACACGCACCAAGGCCATTTGCGTGTAATACTTCTCACGCACCCCTGAAATACACGCACACGCTCCCCCAGGGAAATCGCGTGTGAAACTTCCCGCACACCCCTGAAATACACGCGCCCAGGGCAATCGCGTGTGGAACTTCTCGCGCACCCCTGAGATACACGCGCCCAGGGCAATCGCGTGTGGAACTTCCCACGCACCCCTGAAATACCCGCACGCAGCCCAATCGCGTGTGAAACTTCCCGCGCACCCCTGAAATACACGCACCCAGGCCATTCGCGTATAGAACTTCTCGCGCACCCCTGAAATACACGCGCCAGGCCATTCGCGTGTGAAACTTCTCGCGCACCCCTGAAATACACGCACCCAGGCCATTCGCGTGTAATACTTCTCACGCACCCCTGAAATACACGCACACGCTCCCTCAGGCCAGATCGCGTGTGAAACTTCTCGCGCACGCGTGTTCCCGACACCCGTAATACGCGTTCCCCGCTTTGCGTTTGCTGTTTGCCAGTCCGGTAAACTGGTACAGGGTTGGCGCAGCCCTTTGCGATGGTTTTGCGATCTTGATGGCTTTTCCTTGCGCGAGGGCGTTCTTGGGGGCGTAACTTGCGCTGCTGCAGGGTCGCTGCGCCACTCTCCGCCACGGCTGGTTTTGGAGGCGAGAATCCATGAATATGCTGTGCGTGGAAATTGATTTTATCGCACGCGGCTGGCGCAGACATTCGCACGGGCACGCTGTGCGCCAGCCGCATGTGACACTTTTTTTTGAGGAATTACATGAATCGGCCTGTAAATTGGAATTGGTGTGTGAGCGCAGGAGAGCAAGATAGACAGAATGGGCCCGATTCATGGAAGTGTTTTATAATGGCACAATCCCACAGGAAAAACGTTCTGTGAATCAGGCCCATTTATGTGTTACTCTGTCGTGACTAGTGGCAGAGTTTTAAAACGTAGGTGTGGTGTTAGATGTGTGTTAGATGTGCACCACTACAGAAGACATCACTTTTTTTTGCATTTTTTTTAAACGGACGCCGGTCTGATGATAGCGTTTATAAAGCAGAAGTTATTTCCGAGTACAGAGGAGATTGAGAAGAAAGTGATGAGAGGGCGGAAAGGAGAAATCAGGAGCGGGAAGTAGAGAACTCAATGGCATTTTATTTTATGTGACTTGCTTACTTAGCTCCGCCTAAGAGCAGAAGATGAAATGGAGGCAGCCTGGGCGAGGGAGAGGTGAAAGAAGGAGAAGGAGCAACGGCGAAAGCTCTACAGGGGTTTGGCGGGGGGGAATAGTGATGACTGGTTCTTAAAGTCTGTGGGGGCACCTGAGCGTCTGCTGGGAGATGTGTGAAGTTCTGTGGTTCTGTGTTGCAAGCCGGCGGGGGAGCGAAGAAGACAGCTGGCTCCCCAATGGTGTTCCATAAGGGTTGCAGTTTCTGGGATCCGTGGCACTTACGGTTTTGGAGTAGGGTGTTTGAAAGTGGAGGCCATGCACACTCTTTGGCCATGGTTGCTAAGAAGGGACTGCTAACCACCTGTGCCCACACACGGCTTTCCCAGGTCCCCAGGCCCGGTTCCTAACTGCAATCTGGATTCGAGACAGGTGAGCGGGTAAGGTTACTGGTGGGTGGGACCTTGATCATCTGCCACAGCCTTCCCCCTACTTGCTAACATGACCCATTCCAATCTGTAGGTGCTTGTCCAGTCCTGTTTTTTTGTTTGTTGCATACTGGGACTTGTAGTTCCTATTTCCTATTATAAAATTCGAAATACATTTCCTAGAATGCAAAGAAAAAACAGGACTGATAAGCACCTACCGGTTAAATGTGTCATGTTGGCAAGTATGATATAAGCTACCATACTGGAAGTATATTTTGTAATACGCTAGTCTCTGTTCATTGGCAAGACATTTCAGTGCTGTACAGCCATGCTGAAGGCCAGGGTCGAGCATGTCCCGCCTTCCACAGGCACCGAGTCCCTGACATATTGGTCCAGGATATGAGCATTTCTTTGATGCAGGAGAGCCTTTTCTGGGCAATGTACCTGCTTTCCTACGTTTGCTACAAGTGTGCTGTTTAAGATGGCAGCGACCCTTTAACGTCGCATCATTCCACGCCTCCCTTCCCCTCCAGGGTGGACTGGCCTACAGGGAACTCTGGAGCTTTCCCCGTGGGCCTCTGCATCATGGGTCTCTTTGGGGTGGTTACCCATTCACATTTTCTAACGGGAAAGGGGTTGTGGGGCTACCACTTCAAACTTAATGTGTCCCAACTCGTAAGAGACTGGGTAACGGGATAGAGCTGGCTTCACGCCTTCATGGTCGGCAGCGCCTCAAGAGACAGCAATGGGTGTCCAGCCAAGGAAGGCTACCCAGGTGGCTTAGGGTCTGTCTCACGACATGTGCCTGCCGGTGTCTGCCACCGTGAAACAAAAGCACCCATCACTCCCACCCAGAGTCTCCCTCCCTACAGGCAAAGGTCCTCTACATAGTGACATACTGGCCCTTTGATGTGGATGTCAGGTGCTGGGCGGCCCACCACAAAACGCACATGAATAAATAATAGAGTCTGGAGGTCATGCATTTTCTTCTCAATCTGGGCCTTGAGAACCTAATTAGTTATAATGCAATTGGTGTGGCTGTTAATAAGTATGGCCTGGCCCCTTAAGAAATGTCCTGCTCTGATAACTCCAACAGGAAGTCCCACCTTGAAACAGGAAGTCCCACCTTGAAACAGGAATTCTTGCATTCCCACGCATATCAAGAAGTCCCTGCATGAATGGAGGTTCTTGAGTACAGTCGCTCCACTAACAAAATGAAAGACCCCAGAAAATTAGGCAGGGTGGACAACTGTGACTAGAGTTATGTTTTTTGTTTAAATGATGCCTCTGCACTACTCCCATTGACAAAGAAACACAAGAGAGTGTTTTGAGACACATGCGCTGTGGTACTCACGGTCACGGTCCCCAACCCTGCACCTCCAAAACTAAAACCTTTATCTCTTTCTGATCCGCCAGAGTGCCTGGAGACCAAGATAATGGCAGGATAGCCTGGTATGAATCGCAGTGGCATAACATAACCCAAACCTCTAGGATTGCAGTAAACCACTCATCTCCCAGGGACAAGGTAAAGCTAAAGGCAGCTCCTGGGTATCCAGCATTAACCAGTGACTAGGAGCTACCATTGGGGAATAAGGAGCTAGTAGATCATGTTATGCAAATCTAACTTTCCCTTAAAATGCAAAATTATCATTGTTTTCATTTCTGATCTCTGATGCTTTAAATAGCCCACAGATGTGTCCTAAAGTTTATTTATAGATTGTCCCAAACACATAGTCAAATTCACATAGGTGTGTTTGTTCGGCATCAGTTGGCCTGGCGACCAGATAGCCCCTGGTAGATGTTGGTGTCAAGCTAACCAGGCTCTTCTAGGCTGCAAGCAGGAGCTCAATAGCTCCCAGCGCCCCTCAATTACGAACCCTGATCCCTTGTGGAATATTTAGGGGTAAAGGTCTTGCATATCTATAAAGCTTTTATTATATTATTATAATGTCATATGCCAACTTCAGTTTTATGAACATTTAAAAATTGAGCCGTGGCTGGGCGCTGTGGCGTGTGCCCGTCATCCCAGCTAATTGGGAGGCAGAGGCTGTCGGATCGCATGAGTCCAGGAGTTCTGGGCTGCTGTGTGCTACGTCGATCAGGTGTCCACACTAAATTTGGCATCGATATGGTGATCCTGTGGGAGCACAGAATAGCCAGGTTGTTTAAGGTGGGGTGAATCAGCCCAGATAGGAAACAGAGCAGGTCAAAACCCCTTTGCTGATCAGCAGTGGGTTTGCACCTGTGAATAGCCACTGTAAACCAGCCTGGGCAAGACAGTGAGACACAGCCTTTAAAACAATAAATAAATAAATAAATTGCGGCGTGATACAGCACATGGGTAACATGGTGACCATGAGCATTAGCGTAGCCACACTTGGCTACTTCCCCCAGTTGGGATTTGTGTCATTTGCTTACCCAGGTTTGTTCTAGAGTGCATTCAATTGAATTACTAGAAGCAACTGCAATCAGGAAGTTTCCAAATAGAACCCGCCCCACCAAAAAAAAAAAGTTCCACTCACTTTTGATCCCAAGTTGACTGAAGAGATGGTAGCCACGCTGCTGGCCACACTGAGACCACTCCTTGGACGTTCCAGTTCGGACATCTTGGCCGCCTGCCTGCAAAAGGAAAGAGTAGTGAGCGAAAGGACAGATGTGGCAGTGGATAAGTGTGGAACGTGGAGGTGGCAGGTGGGCAAGAATGGGATAGCAACGCAGGATATGAAACAAGATACACGCTTTGTTTGCAATCCCCCAAAGCACAGACACTCTTGGTCCGACTATGGTGGTTGCCCTTTTCAAACAATCACGCAATCCGAAGAATCTGGCGCCTCTCCAAATGTTTTGGAGTACAACTCCCAT
Organism: Ambystoma mexicanum; assembly: GCF_040938575.1. Lineage (NCBI taxonomy): Eukaryota > Metazoa > Chordata > Amphibia > Caudata > Ambystomatidae > Ambystoma > Ambystoma mexicanum. The sequence goes on from NC_090922.1 coordinate 188,959,953, forward strand.
AATCCATCGTCACTGACTATACTGCAAGTGTTTTGGACTATGGCTCCCATGATCCCTCACCATTGACTATGCTGCCTAGTGCTGATGGGAGTTGTAGTTCAAAGCATCAGGTGAGCCAAAGGTTGTAGACCCCTCTGATATTGAATAGTATTTGTATTAATATGTGTTAAGGTATTTGACATAAACAGAGAGGGCTTAGGCAATCTACATCCCAGCACGAATTCAGAAAACAGAAGGACAAAGAGCACAAGGGACTAAAGAAAATACGCACAGCGCGCTAACAGCAGGAAATTCCTCTACTACGGGCAACAAAAAAGCACACGTTAAACCAATCGCAGAGCACATATGCAGAAAACAGACCGAGCACACGATACCAAAGCACAGTTGCAGCACAGTGCACCCTCCAAGAGAAAAAAAGTACACTTGCAGAATACACCAAGAACATACTTCTAGCAAAGACAAAAAGTGCACCTGGGTCAAAAACACAGAGCACAGTGCACAGTGCACACTCGAAGAGGCAGCGTGCATTTACAGAAAACCACCACCACGCACTTACAGCAAACACATCAAAAACACAGAGCACAGTGCACACTCGAAGAGATAGCGTGCATTTACAGAAAACAACCACCACGCATTTTCAGCAAACACATCAAAAACACATAGCACAATTACAGTGAGCCAACAGATCATTTGCCAAAAGAAGAGCCGTCTGCACATTAACAACTGTACGTTATAAAACGGGGCCTGGCACGAGCAGCCCACACTGTGGATTACAGAGCAGAACCCCAGAACACTGTGCTGTGAGTCATACACTGAGAGGCGTGCATTGCTCGGTGGCCCCAGAGATATCAGGCAAGGTGCCCAGCGCCGCCGATCCAATAGGCAGTCGCGTAATCGCAACACAAAGCAGGCTCTCCTTTCAAATCAGGGTGGGGTAGTGTTACAGCCGCCTGGTGGTGTGGGAAGGGGAACCTGGCCGTCCTCCACAAGTACACGGGCTCCAAGCCGGGAGGCTCGCCTGAAACTGGCAGCAGCATTTCTCGGCTGCCCAGGGAGTGGAAGCAAGGCCGGTGCAAGCACTAGGCAAACTAAGGGGGGTCCTAGAGCGTTGGCCAGCAGCCGATGCCGCCAGGGTGACCAGACGTCCTGGTTTTGTCCCCGCCCGAGTTTTCTATTATCCCCATTTATAAAAGAAATACAGATTTCTATAATCCTTTCATGCTTGCATCCCATGATGGGCTCGAACCCCCATTCGGTCAGGTGATAGACACATGCTTATGGTGCCATGGATACGGGCTGGGAAATTGATTATATGCAAGGCCTGTGATGCCAATAAGATTAAAGGCTCTTGTTTTTCACATGGTTATATTTACAGCTAAATCGGCACAGTTTATATAAAGAAGCAGTGCTTGAAATGGAAATTATTTATCATTTACTGAGCGCTCACAACACCAGCGACTGAGGATGGGTGCGGAGTCGGGGATGGAGGGTTTGGGGCAGGTGCAGGTTAGTCCTACTTTTAGGTTTGTGGTCGTCGCAGTTTTTTTTTTTATTTGGAAAATCTGGATACTCTATGCCAAACTGTACTTTTATCCCACTGTTATCATGGCGTACAAAATATATATGAACCTGTCCGAGCTAAAGTGGCTGCAAAATGCCCTCCTGCAGTTAGAAAACCAAAGTGCCCTACGCTCTAGGAGCCAGTAACTTGCCAGTGGAAGCAGGGCCTTGGCAGGGCAAGTCCACTCCCCCCAGAGAAGCCAGAGTCATGGCAGCTTCCCTCCTGGGACTTCTGGAGGCAGAGCATGGCACCGCACAAGGGGGGAGACCGGGACGCAGTGGAAGTCTCCGGAAAGTTCAGCAACGAGTAGATCGATGCCCTTTTTTCTCACAGTCCCAAAATAGGTCAACATACAGTGTGCCTGCAGCACATGTTCTCTTAAACATTTTAATTAGCACGAGCAATCATTTTTGAAGCAATGCTGGACAGGCTGCCTGCGGTAACTGACTAGACAATTGATCTGTTGCAGCTTGTCCATGCAACTTGGAAAACACTGCATGCACGCACAGACTTTACTTTGGGGACACACGCTACGTGCAAGTTGCAGTTCTTTGCATCTGGCGGAGTTCACAAAGGCAAGCATTATCTAGCATGTCCTGGAAAGTTAACAAAGAAAAGCGGCCCAATTGATTTCCAGATTCCTGTGCTAACTTCCAAAGCCATGCTGATGCAGTTGCCAGGGTTTGCCTTTGTGCGCAGTACATGTTCATCAAGTGCAGGGTAAACAGCGCAGATAAGCAGTCTGAGAACATGTGCATTCTCAGGGTACATGCATAGCGCCCAACCTATTGTTTTGCGAGGTTTGTCTGATGTTAAAATGCTGGTCTAACATTACACTTACAGTGAAAGGCCTTAAACTTACTTGAACCTTTTGGAAAGTGATTGTGCAATACTGGTAATTCGGTGACGTAAACGGGCCTTGCCCTCCAAAAGGAGATCACTTCCAAGCAGGGTGGGAGAAACCAATAGACAGTAGGGGAGACGCTCACCATAGGGAATGCCGAGGCACTCCACAGGGCCACGTATGCTCCACCCAGCCCTTTCACGTTGGGCAAAGACCATGGCCGCCTTTAGGGAGTGAGCACGCCAGCAAGAGTGAGGTGGGTGGGCCCTTCCACTCCCACACAAGTAGTAAGACCTACAGCGAGATCTTGGCGAGGCAAAGTGTAGAGGGCCGGCTGGTGCACCCCCTATAACCACCCCATTCCTTAGCCACCACATGGCCATGGGTAAGAGTTGACGTCATGTGAAAGCAAAGCTCTCCTATGCATGGGAGCGGGCAGGTTACATGAAGCCATTCTTTGGAACTCAAGCTTGCCCTGGCACTATCCATGCTGTGCCACTTGTGTCTGTGGGGGCAAGCGTGCCCTGGCTCTGACCACGCCGTGCCTACACCAGTTCAAGAGGCAAGCCTGCTGTAGCTATTATGAGGCAGACTAGTAAAGCTAGCCTTGTGTGTTGCAAGGCCTGCTTGGACCCCTGTGCAGTAGCTACTGCAGGTTACACCTACACCTCTATCTGGTTGTGAGGAAAGCTTGCGTTAGCATTTCCAGTTATCTTATGTCGACTTATACCGCGCACTGTCACCATCTGCATGGTCTCCAGGCAGGCGCCCACACGGCTCTGTAAGAAAGCGGGTGGGGTTGTTTAGTGAGGGAGGAGGGACAGGATAGAGGTTGTGCTCTTCCGTTGGTGCTTGCCGAACCAGGAGCAACTGGCGCCTGTGCATGTCAACTTTCTGAGTGTGCTTTGGGATGTGTGCTCTGGGGTTGTTGTGTCCGGAGGGGTACCGTCCAGTGTCTGGGTTGTTTGTGGCATTTAGTTCTTGTGGCAGATGTGTGGCTTGTAGGTTTGTGTGTAGTAAGGTAGCCCATATGGGCGTGTGTGACATGTGGGGGGGGGGGTATGCAGCAGAGGAGCGAGGAGCAGGGGCGGTTAGTAGTTAGAAGGGCAGCAAGATCCTAACAGTGGTAAACGTTGAAGGGCAGCAGGTTTTAAATGATGGCGAAATGCAAGTGGTAAACTTTCACAGGGGAGCTAGATTCAAAACAGTGGTAAACTTCAGGATGAGGCGGGTTTAAATCAATAGCCACTTCACAAGATTTGTTGTGATTAACCCTCCACTTGCCCATGCTGAACACTTTGTGAAAGGCTTTCTTTAGTCCCAACCATGCTGCGCATGTTTGAAAGGGAAGCTTCCAATGGAACTACCCATGCAATAACTGCTAGATAATGGCAGAAGCTTGCACTAGCCACTGCCAGGTTGTACTTGTTTGAGGGAAGCTTGCACTGGTCCTGTCCATGCTGTATCTGTTGTATTTATGTTAAAGGACATTTGTGCCGTGCACTATCACCACCCGGAGTGGTCCCCTGGCACTCTGGTGGATCTCAAACGGAGGGGAGAGGGGTGAGTTAGTAGGAGCAAGCTGGAAAAGTGCAAGAGAGCAGTGATGTGCTGTTGGCAGCTTCAGTTCGGTTAACACTGTTCGTTGTGCTTGGGTGTGCTTTTCGGTTGGTAGCCATCGTGTTCTGTTGTGTGAGGCTATGTTTGATTTGTTTTGTTGTTGCGGTGTAGTGAAGTATGTGCAGTTTGCTGCGCTTAAGATGTGTGGTTGTGTCCTGTTAGGATTTGAGAGTTGTATGCAGATTTGTAGTGGGTTGGTTATTGGAATTGCTATCTAGATGTGATGCATGCTAATTTCCAAATTCTTTCTAGATGTTGCGCATCAATATCTCCACATTTATGTCTGGGTTTGGCGCAAACTAACAGTCACATCCTGTCTAGATGTGACGCAAGCAAATAATCACAATCCTGTCTAGATGTGACGCAAACTAATATTACAATCCTGTCTCAATGTGATGCAAGATAATATTCACAATTCAAGCTGAATTTGGGATTGGCTAATATTCACAATCCTGTCTAGATGTGATGAAAGCTAATATTCACAATCTTGTCTAGATGTGACGCAAGCTAATATTCACAATACTGTCTAGATGTGACGCAAGCTAATATTCACAATACTGTCTAGATGTGACGCAGGCTAATATTGACAATTCCATCTGAATGTGGTATTGGCGAATATTCACAATCCTGTCTAGGTGTGACGCACGCTAATATTCACAATCCTATCTCGATGTGACGGGAGCTAATATTCACAATTCTATCTGAATGTGTGATTGACTAATATTCACAAGCCGGTCTAGATGTGATGCAAGCTAATATTCACAATCGTGTCTCGATGTGACGCAAGCTAATATTCACAATTCTATCTGAATGTGGGATTGGCTAATAGTCACAATCCTGTCTATATGTGATGCAAGTTATTATTCACAATCCTGTCTAGATATGAAGCAGGCTAATATTCACAATCCTGTGTAGATGTGATGCAAGCTAATTTTCACAATTCTATCTGAAAGTGGCACTGGCTAATGCTCACAGTTCTTTCGAGAACGGCCAGCAGTTAGGGTTCAGTTCATCTAGATGTGAGAGGTGGCTAGACAGTACCGTTTACAGCTTAGTGGATATATATGTGGTTAACAGTGGCCAAAAGGGATATAGTTATATCATGTAAGCTTCAAGCTAATAGGTGGTGGGGCAGATAGGTGAGAGAGAGGTCGGCCAGTTTAGTGGGACACAGTGATTGCTGTGCCTCCTGTCTCCACCACACCTACTTTGGCTGTCGCTGCTAGTTGACGGCTGCCTGCTTCCCCTGCTGATACCGACAGACACCTTCTGGAGCTGTTCCTGCAGGAGTTGTCCTTTGCCTCGGGGGCCTTCGCCGAGGGGCTGCCAAGCAGGAGGGCTGCCCTGGTCCGTACGTTGAAATAGGGCTGAATGCCCAATCAGCGGTCTCAGGGGGAGAGAGGGAGGCATCCAGTGGGAGGATGGTGAGGGAAGGGGGTTGCAAGGGGAGAGCATATGCTTTAGTGCCAAGGTTCTAACCCCTGTGAAATTTTAAAAAGCACATGGGGAACCAAAGAGGGGGGAGAGGGAGGCCCTGAACTTACTTCTGCCTCTGACCCAGAGCTAAAGAGGGTTCCGAGGCAGGGTGATTGTAGGCCAGTCCATGACACAAACCAGAGTGGGCTGTATGCCCAATCAGCGACCTCAGGGGGAGGCATCCATTGGGAGAATGGTGAAGGGAGGGGGCTGCAAGGGGAGAGCAGGTGCAGTAGATCTGAAGCTCTAAAGCCTGCGAAATTTTAAAAAGCATGTCAGGAAGCAAAGAGGGGGGTGAGGGAGGCCCTGAACTTACCTCTGCCTCGGACCCAAAGCTAAAGAGGGTTCTGATGCAGGGAGATGGTAGTCCAGTCAAAGACATGACCCGAAGTGGGCTATATGCCCAAACAGCAGTCGCAGGGGAGGGAGGCGTCCATTGGGAGGATTGGGATTGGAGGGGTCTGCAAGGGGAGAGAGCGCGCAGTAGCGCTGAGCCTCTAAACCCCACAAATTGTAAAAAGCACGTCTGGAAGCAGAGGGGGGGGGACCTGAGGGGTATATGTGCTGTTTGTGCCCATTCAGTAACTCTATGTACTGTTTTTGTGAGGAAAGCTCACCAGTGCTGCCGTGGATGAGACTGTTATGGCTGCCTGTGAGGGAAATTGCCACTGCTGCTATCCATGCAGTGCCTGTTTGGTGTGTGATCGCAGCTTGCATGGTTACTGCTTATGATGTCCAGTGTTTGATGGAAGCTGTTCTTTGTGTGAGGGTCACTTGCTCCAATATTCTCCATATTGTACCTTACCTGTATGTGTTGTCTTTCCCGTGTGTGAATAAAGTTTGCACTGTTTGTGCCAATGTTGCACCTGTTTAGTTAGTTAAGGAAGCGGTACGGCCCACATTCATGAAACTCAATTCAGGACTATGTGCAACAAACATAGTGGTACAGGGTTGTCCGGGTGGGGCTGAGCAGTTTGTAGGATGACATCATAAAGAAGATTGGGCCAGTCAAATGTGCTTAAAACTCACAGCTGCAAAGTACACTGAACGGTGTACAGGGGTGTCCGGGTGGGGCGGGGGTGAGGTTGAGCAGTTTATAGGATGACATCATAAAGAAGATTGCAGCTGTGAATTTTAAGCACATTTGACTGGCCCAAAGTACACTGAACGGTGCGAGCAGAAATCCTCGCACCGGCCCTGAGCGGAGGTCAGGGAATGCATTGGTAGGGCAGACAAAACCACAAACACTCGGTGATGCACGCAGTATAGAGCTGGGCACAAGTTCATGCCAGGGGTCCCAACTTTTAAACTTACCAGTGAGGTGCGCAGACAGCCTTATGAGGCAACCCTTCACCAAGGTGACGTCATGGAGTGGGTCATGATATAGTTGAATGGGACATTGCAGGAAGTGACATCACAGACCCATGTCTTTGGGTGATTCTGTGTCTTGGCCTCGTATTTTTTTTTATCAACATCAAGTGATGGGTGGACGGTCTTACATTAATCATAAACACCAGCCTTGCTTTTGTGGGTAATCCATTCTATTAACGCATGGAAAACATTGTTAGCATCCTATCAGCCAATCAGAATGTTTAGAATGTAGTCAATAACTACTGGTATTGACTGCATTCTGAACATTCTGTTTTCAGAACCCCAAAGGCAAACAACAATGCAATTTCTAGGCAAGATTTCGTTTCACAAAGACACTTCCTCTCCGGGAGGTCCATTTGTTGATGCAGTGTGCGTTTTAACTCTCGAAAGAGAAAGCTGCAACATTGGAAACTGCCTTCACCTTCTAGAGAAACCATTTACTCGTACATGACACCTCATGCATGCTCATGTTAAACACGCTCCAATTCAACCAAGCTGTAACTAAGATGCTTAAACTTTCAGACAACCATGTTATTTAAATACTACAAAGTAAAACCACATTCACTTCACTAACTCCGTTCTCTATTCACTTTACTCTTAAAGCACCATTTTTGTCACATGAGCACGAAAACCCCAAAACATGTATTGCCACTTCCACCATGTGACGACCCCTCTCCATCTATAAGGTTATATTGATAAAACACCCGTTATTGCAGAGCTAAGCAGCAGGAGAGTACACCGTACATATCACGCCATCAAAACATAGAATATCTATTGACAAATAACGTGTGGGTGGTCGGTAGCTTTCATACAAAATGCGGCTTCTGAACTCCACGGGTGGTCGAAAGGCAGGATACATTCCTAGCAGAGAGCTCAGAGAGAACGCTCACCTGCGGCGTGTTCCAGCACTCAGTACAGGCTATTCCTGGCACGCCGACTCAACCTTTTATCCTTCCTGACTCGAGAAGTTGCATACCATTGCATTGGGTAATAGTAAGACCTGTCGTTACAGCGCCGAGAAGGGGGCGGGGAGAATCGGGCCGGAAGCGCTATACTGAAAGCACTCCAGGCTGGATACAGAACACCTAAACCACAATACTGTCAAAAAGTGCAGTATTTTGCCATGCACAAAAAGGTAGAGCACAAATACATACGACAATCCATTCGTCCATAGCCAAGAATGAATGTAACTGCAGACAGGAAGCTCTGGGCTTGGCGCATCCAGTCTGCCTATCGGAAATTGCCAACTGCACCCTGGCAAATTTGGCACATCACCCACTGCAAGAAAGCCAAAAGTCGTGAAACTTGGAAGGCCTGTGGCAGAGGGGGCGGGGGTGACGTCATGCTGCAGCACACGATAACTGCCATGTGCACGCGTTCCAGCTTCTTAGAGTGTATCAGAGAGGAATGCATCCGATGTGGCGGGATTCTCAGTTTATTGCGACATGTGCCCACCACAGGGCCTGCAGCTGCGCACTTAAAGGGACCTGAAGCGGTTTCAGTAACCCCTGCCCCTGCCTGCCCTTCCCAGGGTCAGACGTCCATCAAGCAGGCTCTTTGCGCAGAACACACGTCCGTGACAAAGCACAGAGCAAACGCCCATGACACTGCGCACAGCGTGCATCCACGTACACAACGGGCATGCACTGCACTCTTCCTGTGCACAACACACGCCAATTACAGTCTCTTTACACAGCGCGCAGCTTCCACGACAATAAACAAGACAACATGTTAAAGCAAAACGGGGGGAAACGAGGTTCTGTTTTCCGTGTGTGTTTGGGAGGATGGAGTGTGTGTCTGCTTTTTTTCACAGTGTGCTTCTACGTCGTCACCAATCAGCCAGGAGCTAGGAAATCGAATCGAAGTGCAGCTCGGCCGCATCTTGTTTGCTCCCTCGCCCGCCTACGCAGACTCAAAAGCAAGCACTCATGGCCACATGGCTAGGAGAGCGGGGTGCGACAGCACTCACGGGCACGAGAGCGGTGCCTTTCCAACCTAGGCATGCAGAATGCAGACAATATGCACAGTTATACTTTCAAGAACCTCGCAATCTAGAGAGCTCCCCTTTAAGTTCTGGGGAGACATCATTGGTTCTAATATGGTAGCATAGGCACCCAGAGGTACGTAGCCAGTGTCTCCTTTAGAGTCATTGCGCAAACTGGCCGCAAGTGGGGACCCGGGGGGAACGCAAAGCGTTTCTCCCCGGGAGTTATTTTGACGCTGCACAGGCCAGCGAGGTGGCCATGTGCAGAGCATCTTTGGGGGTATTTAAGGGTCAGGGAAGGTTCTGGAAGCAGGCGACGGTTGGGGACTTTGGATTGACCCGCTCGCTCGCCCCCTTTTGTTGTTGGTTTCAGTTTTTTTTGGGGGGGGTTCCTTCCCTTAATTTTGTGGTCTTTGGGATCCATTTTCTTTTGAATTTTCTGGGGGACTTTTGGGTACCGTTTTCAGGTTGTATTGTTGGGTAGTTTTGTGTGACGGGTCGGGGCATTCGCGTTGTGGGATTTATATTATCTGTTGCCGATGTGGCAGGTCAGACTGGCTGCAGGTCATAGGAAAGAGGAGTTTGGTGTAGAGGGGAGTTTGGATGGGCCTGGGAAATTGTTGTGGTTGGCGGGGGCATGGCCCCTTTAGATGTGAGGGGAGGGAAGCACAATGGGGGAATGGCGCGGGAAAGGATGGGGGTGGTGCTGTTTGCACAAACGGGCTACCCCGGGGGAGCAGGTATTGAACCTGAAGGGGCATGGCCCCACGGGAAAAACGGGACGCCTTGAGAAGTGGTAAGGAGACTGTTGGGACCAAGGGATGTTTAGGGAGGAAGCTGATTTATTTATTTAATTATTTAATTGTTGGGAAAATTGAAGTTTTAATTGTTAATTGGTTTTTAAAATAGTTTGTTAGTTTCTAAGGCCAGGGAGCCAGGTAAGCAGTTATTTTGTAAGCTTTGACCTGTCACATTAAAGCAACCTTTTCCACTCTAACGAGTCTGGGGTTTTTGTGCAGTAAGTCAAAATGGCTGTCAGTTTAGTAAGAATGATCGGCCGTCCAGTGCCTATGGCAGGTCCTTTAGGCACTGGTCTGCCAGAAATGCTGACTGTTCCTCTCCAGGCCGCTCGGATTCGCCGGCCGAGCGTCCCCTGCGGCCATCTTCTTGCACGTCGACGGCCACAGGCTTCACCCAAAGCCCATGTGAACAAAGGGAGATGCCTGCTCACATCTAGCGGCTCGAGGCAATGGCCTACGTTGTGTGGGCTTTCGAATCCACAGTGTTTTTTTATTAACATTTTTATTGAACTATTTTCAATTCAGTACAAACAAAAAGGCCAGACAAAGAAAGAATGATAAAAAACTAACAAGTGACTACGTCTGGCCCAGAAACCTGCCCTAGATCTCTTATTTATTTATGCATTTTTAAAGCACTCACACAGCCCGCAGGCATCCAGGCGCTGTTACAGGAATTGTTTTTTAGTTGTGTAATTGTTTTTTTGTCTTAGTTGCATATTTATAACGCGCTTAAATACCCAGAGGTTTCTAAGCGGAGATCCGGGGATCGAACCTGCGTTGCTTCTTGTCGTCTTACTCTGCTGCCAGAGCTATCTTCCCGGGACAAATTTACAGAGCACCCTTTTTGTTTTGGTTGCCTGCACTGGGTGAGCATTGTGAAGTAGGCTGGTGGTTTTCAAATGCGTTAATGAGGAGCTCTGGGAGAGGGAGGGATGGGGATTTGTTTCACGGTGCACACACTGCCACAAGAAGACAACACCCAAGTGGGGATACCCGTCTCTGCAGTACAGGGGACGGGACACGAGCGGTCCTCCATCATGTGTGCATGCCAAAACTCAGGCTTCCAATGGGCAATTCCACTAGGTTGAGATGGGCACTTGCCACTGTCACCGTCTGCAGAGTGACACGCAAAGGTGAAAATCACCATCAAGGGGACGTGGACTTCAAGGAGTGATGGGTGCAAGTGGAGGGCACGTTATCCGTCTCTTTAGACCTCTGTGATGCTCCAGGGGAATCAAGTTTTTTAAATCAAGGCCTGAAGCAAAAGTTTTGAGAACTTGAATACAAGCAAAAAAAGACGCAAGAACATGATTTACATTTTAGGACGTATCTACGCGCTTTTAGTAGAACAGGCCAATCCAAGTCGATAATGAGCTATTTTAGAGTTGAAATGTAGGGTTTTCTTTAGGCATTACACACTACACACTGCAGGCGATTTTCCAGAATGATGTGGAAGTGGGAAGCAGGCAAGTGTGTGGAATAGTCCCGGGAGGACAACTTATGGTTTTTGGTAGACCTACCTGGGTGTAAAAAATCATGGCGTGCACAGACCTGCAGCAAAGACCTTGGTTTCATCTGCAATCCTGCAGGGTGAATGAATGGAAAGGCATTGGCGGTAGCATGCAGTAGGCGCCTGTAGGGTCCAGCGAGTGTGGCTGGATCCGCATAGCGAACATTGCTGTTGAGACAACCAACAGATTCAGGGTGTTGGATCAGTTGAAGATGACTAGCCTCTCTAGGAGTTTGCCTAGAAAGGGGGTAATGGAAACAGGGTGGTGGTTAGCTGGGCAGGATGGGTCGGCAGAGGAAATTTTGAGGATAAGATGCACAAGAAAGTGCTTGAGGGAAGGAGTCAGTGGCAAAGGAGTGATTACAGAAATCGGCCAAGGCAGGCGCAAGGGAGGCAATTTTGTCCTCGATGGTTCTGGAGGAGCAGGGGAGCACCAGTTTGGAGGAGACTTCCATAGAGGGGACTTGTCTAGAGAACTCATCCGGTGCTATGGGCAAGAAAGAGGAGAGTAGGAGGGAAGCGGCGAGGGGGTCCAAGGGAGGCCTGAGAGCAGGGGGAGGTAGGGAAGTAGAGGAGAGTGAGGACAGTATGTCCTGAGTTTTGGTTAAGAATTAGGAGGCCAATGAGGTACAGAGGGTCAGGGATGGCAGTGTAGAAGTGGAGACTGCAGTAGGATTGGCGAGTACCTTGCAGATTTTAAACAATTTGCCCATATTGTTAGGGTATGCAGTAATAAAATTGCGGCAAAAATGTCGCCTTTACAAAAAAATGCTGTGGTTTGACCCAGTAAAGGTGTACCTCATTATACCATTTAAGGGGAGCAGGTGTTGCGTGGGTGTCCCCCGGTCCTCTTAAATGGAATAATGGGTCTGGGGGCTGCGGGGTGTCCCAGGCATCCTTTACATGGATTGCGGCGGCAAAACCACTGCCCTTTTGCCCCGAATGTTTGTGTAAACGGCTATTTTTGCCACGATTCTAATACATGGAACCGTTGTTAGTGGTCCCAGAGATGCGGGCATGTATATGGGCCCTCTTCTTCGAGTGGCTGGAGTCTCTGGAATGCCTCTGGAGCAGGCAGCAGGCCAGTCTGTCAGAGGATGTGCCTGATGCCTGCCAACTCTGCTCAGTAACTCTGCACTTTTGTTTCAGAGAGGCTAGGTCAGCGTCATACCAGGTGTTGTGCTTGGAGGCAGGCTTCAGGCAGATCCTAGGATGTAGTCGGGTCTATTTACAGCTGGATCTTGTGACACACTTCCTGAAATGACTGCTGTGGCTGTAAGGGGTAACAAGAAAAGGAAAGTGGGAGCAGGGGTTGCAAGGGATGCAGGAGCTTCGAGTCAACTACCACTACCAGAGGATGGGTGCAGATCGTCAAGATTCTCTTGATCAGGGAAAGTATATTTGGCCAAGATAGGAGATTCCTGCTTTATTGGTAAAAATGCTTGTATTTGCCCCCTGTAGTTATTACCTGCTCTATCCCAAATTATCAACTTTTTCAATTATTGCACCATTCCAAATTATCAACTTTTTCAATACAAGTCAATGAACAAATATTCTACCCCTTTTTTTCTTGAAAATGTACTCTTTGGTATTGCTAATTGTTGCACTTACGTATGCGCTCCTCTGGCGCAACGCCTCTGCTATCAATCAAAAAGCAGATCCAGTGGGCTCTCAAACTTCAACAGGAGCGCTCTCCTGCTATCCTGAGCTAGTCACTGCCCACCGGGTGCCCGGCTGCTGCGTCCATTATGCTGCCAGGAGGGCATAGCATGCCTTCCTCCACAGGCACAGAGAGGGGAGACACAGCTGATCACAAGCATTATGGCAAGTGGGCACTTTCTTGAACAGTGTCAGCATTCCGAGATATTTTTATTTATTTATTTGTAATGCGCCGGCAGCCTGCAGGCTTCAGGGCGCAGTGACATGCACACGCTCAGACAAACACAGAAAACAAGACAGTCTGGCGTAAGAAAATAAGTACTACGCTATTATTTGGATCACTGGAAGAGTAAGGTTTTCAGTGATTTCTGGAATGATTTTACGTCAGACTCTAGTCTAAGTGCAGGCGGCAATGCTTTCCAGAAAGACGCCGTGTTTGCAGGGAACGATCTTCCTAGGCCTTTTGTGCATTTGAAACTTGGACCCAGCACTTGCCCTTGGTTGGAGAAGCGAATGGTTCTGAAAGGAAAATAACGCGTGTCAATGGTTTGAGGTAGTCGGGGGCTGTTCAACAGAGGCAGCGATAGACCATGGGGCCCATTTTGAACTGTATGCGTTCCTGTATCGGCAACCAGTGGAGGTCCCTTCTATGGTCCGAGATGTGGGTTCTTCTAGTGAAATTGTTGACAATACGTACGGCATCATTCTGAATTATGTGACACTTATGATATGATGACCCATAGCAACCTTGGGTACGAAAGTGCAAGCCTTAGCCTGGAAAGTGCAGGTGGGGTCACTTGCCAGGGTACATCAGCACCACGTAACCCAGAAAGGGCTGTGGAGGGCTCCCCATGCCGCTGTATTCCTTCTCAATACACATACGCATGCTTCCTGGGTAAGGGGTGCCTTCTTGGCGGCCTAGAATTAGTGCGGGTGGCGAGCGGATTCACCAGACAAACAGAATTGGAGAAGTCTGCCCATGATTTGTTTGACCAAGTAGAGTGGAATTCCTGGGGAATCTGTTGCTGGGGGCAGAACCCGCCAACCACTTCAGCCAGTCAAATCTCACAGCACGGTCTGGACTCAAAATTGGCCAAAATTTTGCTGCGTCCGACGAGTTGATGAAATTAGGAAATATTTTTGTATGCCCAACGATGCTGTGGACGGGCCAACAACGCCAGGGGTGAAATGGCACAGGAAGTGAACGTTTCTACCAACCCACAATTCCTTTTGACGCAGAAAATAAATCGGAAATTTCGACCAAACCTATGATTTGGCAGGAATCTGAAGACGAGAGCAAGGAGAAAACACAAGCGCATAGCCTGCCCTTTAATTTCTGGCCATAGGCTCTCCCTTATGCCAAACATCCCTCTTATCCACCCCAACTGCTGCTCCATCGACGCTGTGCACATACGGCAGATAGGAGAAAGCCACATGATACTGTGGCAAGATGGAGGCCGAAGGAAGGCATAGAGGAGTCTAATCGCATTGCAATAAGACTCGCACGCCAGCCGAGGGCGCTGTGCCCAGCAGTATTTAAATATGCACCCACTGTGGGGCCATTTTTTAAAGATTGGTGGACAGACCTGTAGGCACGCAGTGATTTCTGCTCCAGCATTCTAGAACCTCTGGAGACCTGTTGGGCTGCACCAGTGTCAGAGGCAGACTTGACTTGAGGTGGCCAAACACACAACCAGCACTCTTTTGCCGACTCCATTCCCCAAGCAAGACGTATACTTCAACTGAAAGACAGGCCGGGACTGTTGGTGGCCTGGATTACCGGGACCACACTCGCTCTGCAGTCATGCAGATGGGCGGACCGTAGGGGGCACCATGCGGCCTCCACAGCACCAGAGCCACGTTCCACATCGCAGCCTGGGTCGCACCAGTCCCTATGATCACACAGCCAATACCTTCAAGTGGGACAGTGTTGCCCAGCAGGGGCACCGTCCACATGCAGGGCCTCACCAGTGGGCCTGCTGCATGCGGCGTGCCACCAGCATGGTGCAGTCAATAACACGCCGGAGTCAGTTCTTTGTTAGACTGACGAGCCGGAAACGGCTCATCCCATTTATTGAGTTGGTCACATAGCTGCTACCATGTGACCCATTACACAAGTCCTGGGAGCTACCATGCTCCCAGGGGGGGTGGCATATAACAGGGACCGTGGCAAGATAGGACTGGCATGCCACGCACTCTTTATTACTTGATGACGAGGGCCCTCCGATGTAAACCCTTCAGCTGTGTGTGTCTATTGTTTATCCCTGTCAGGGATGTAACATTCAATGTAGAACCGCAGGAAGACCTGCCACTGACCCTTCCCCATCCCTGCCAGCCTTTTGGTGGAACCAGCCTGCACGGCAGTGCCACCATTTTCCTCCTGCCTTGTTGGGGTCTAGCAGTGAAATTGCAGATTCCAGCGACACCTTCTCCAACAGAGCTCGTGCTGAGCCGAGGTGGTGCCGCAGACCCCTCCACCGCAGCCCCGGCTCTTCTCTGCAGCCAGCCAGGCTTTCTTGTTTTTCAAATCTGACATTCAACATTTCATCTCGGGTTAGGAAAACAAAAGGCGATCAGCACCATATGTGCCTGGCGGCAGGGACCCCCCCCCCTCCAGAGCAGGGGGATAATACATGCTTAATCTGCCTCCACATACTCCTTTCCCAGAAGCCAGTTATGTCAGCAAGGTGGGGTCGGATGGAGTGGGTGGCGGAGAGTGTGAAGGCCCAGTGGGAAGAGCCGTCCTGGTGCTGCTGGTCTCGGTATTTTTGTGTGTGTGGTGGGGGGGTAGGAGGGGGATCATGTTCTCATCTCAAACGTAGAGACATAGATGATCTTTGGGGTGTCACCCGGGGTGGCCAATCAGATTCCAGGGGTAGCACGTGCCGCCCCAGGCCACGTCCATGATGGAGTCACTGCCCCTCAAGGGGTCTCTGGAAGCCTGCCATGCAGCCGAGCTTGCCCAGCCCTCCATGGAGGCACTTCCTGGAGATGTCATTGTATTAGAGGCCAGTTCAGCCCTGGGTGTAATAGGGCAACACTAGTGATGGGGCACACTGTTTTGTCTAGGCTTGACCTTGGCCGCTGACCTTTCTGAAGCGCTTCATTTTTTTAGTCTCCTACGCCGAGGGAGGCACTTTAACACTACTACCATGGCAATTCGGCGTAGTATCAAATCCGAACAACGTAACATAACATAGAAAAAGAGATGTTCCACTAAGACCGATTTGGAGAGTGAAGATTGGCTGCCCCGGCTCTAGTCCTTTGCCAAGCTCACACCAGTGTAGGGGAGAAGGATGCTTTGAGTTGCCCGATAAAAACTACAAACCCATCGATTCAATCTGGACTTCCAATCACCTCTAACTCGGATCCTTTTTTTTTTTAAGGCAGTTACTGTAGTCCTTTGTCCGCCATTACCACCTACCATCGACCGCTCCCTACAGTATATGCCCTCTCCCTTACAGGGCCATCTCCCCTACTCGAACACAGGCAAAATGTGTCAAGAGCTCCATTCAATGGATGATCAATGGGAGAGCAGTCTTGGCAAGCTCGGATCATGGTGATTTGACAGTCATTGTTCTGCAGCCACAATTTGCTAGGCCGGTGGAGGGCGGGGAGTTTTGGGGGGGTGAAGGGGGTTGCACTTCCAGCGTATTTGCATCTTTGCCCTGGCGTAGCTTGCTCCCATATTACATGCAATGTTATGTCGCTATTTTGTATAGTTGTGTTTTTGTGTAGCGCAACGTCTGCCCTATTCATGTTCTCTTGGCGCTTTCTGGCCTGCAGGTGAATGGTTCGAGTTTGGTTAGTAGGAGCAGAGGGAAAAGTGCAAGATTGCTTTGCTGCCGTTTAGATGCCCGCTGTCCTGTGTGCGGGGCAAGCTGCGTCCAGGTGTTTTTTTGGTGCATTGTTCCACTGGGGCATGGTTTGGGTGTCCCCTGAGGTTTACAGTCGTGTTGGGGTCGGTGTCTGTCCGTTTGTGCATGTCGGGCCTTTGCTTTGTGGTGGCTATGCTCACTGTGTCAGTGTTAAGCGGAGCGGCGAGTTGTGATGTCAGTTGTGGCGGGAGACTGAACAGGTTAGCAGGGTGCAGTGTGGTTAACAGACAATCAACACCACAGTGCACTTCAACAGGGGCAAGTAATGCAGCGCACACAGGGGGAGCCGCTATCACAACACCAACAGCCGCGAGTCAGTATCGCAGTGCGAGCAGCAGTTCACGTTACCAAGGAGCAAAATACCCCAATGGATGTTATCAAGGCGCAGTTATCATAGTGCAAGGTGTAGGTATATGTGTATATATACGGATCACCTTGAGGACGTATTCACGCCACCATCCCACTCACACAGGGCCCCATGCAGAGCCCAGCTGTCTAGGACACACGTCCAACACCTTCCCCCACGACCCCACCAGGGGCCTCCATTCTCTAACAATAGCCTTGATAAAGACCCACGGGTCGAAACACATGTCAGCTGACCACTGATGGGACTACGAACCCACACACTAAACAGATTGATGAATAAAATCAATTGGAATGATCACTAAACCAGAAAATGTGTGGAGAATCCAGGATATTTCCAGATCATAGGTATATGTGTAGGTGAACCGGAGCGAGGGGATCGAGGAACGACGATCTGATCCCTATCCAGGGGCCAAGAGGGAGGGCAAAGCAGGGGGCAGGCAACCTGGTAAACTGGCCAATAGGGCTCACCCTGCCCCAAGGGACCATGGGATATAGAGTGGGTGGGTCATGTGACCCTCCAGATGGGCAGGAGGTTCTTGAAGGAGCTTGGGGGCGTGGGGATTTCATGGACGAGCAGGCTGCTGGATGCAGGAGAGGCAGCACGTGGAGAAAAGCTTCCATTCCAGGGAGTCCAGTAGGTTGAGCCGATGCATGCAGTTGGGGTTAGGGAGGCGGCGTCACGTGACCCTCGTGGCTATCCCCAGCATTTCACCCGTTATACCCAGGCAGCCCCCGATTCCATGCACTGAGAGGTCACCCGCACATATGCAAGAGTTAGTCGCCTGCAAAAAGGACGAAACTTCAGAGTCTGATCACAGCTTCTGCAAAGAGGTGCACATCTGCTCTGGAGCCGGCTAAAGAGTAGCTGAGGCCCGGGGAAGGTTGAAAGGACAGGACCGAGATGAAATGCGGCCACGGATCAAAGCAAGAGAGCATGAGGGGAGGGGGGAGCTTTAAACAAGAATCCTGCACCATATCCTGCACCATCACCTCGTCACTTTATGGCTCGGAATCGGAGATGGAGCAAAAGAAGATGAACGAAAACTTCGGACTGCACCACAGCAACTGTCTTGAGCCGTAGTGAGGAGTTCCCCTTTGTGCCCAAGGGGCAGGGATCCAGTATCTGAAGTGGGGCTACCGAAACTGCCGTCATCTTAAAAAGACACATTCTGCTTCAGGCCACCAAGGTCAGCGAAGTTGAACCCACGTGTACTCACAATGCCACTCATCAAGGTGGCGCCCAGCAGCGCTGCACCCAGCTTCAAGTTCGCAGCATTGAGCAATGGGACACACCCTCAGGGCCTGGGTCGAGGGCAGTGAATTATACTCCCATTAAAATATGACAGTTGGGGGAATTGTGCTTCGACTTGCAGCCTGACCAGAACTATGGAAGGCCAGGTCTTAAAGAACAGCTGCACTCGGGGGCACTGCAAGAGCATTCCAGAAGTGGAGGGCCCCCAGTACAAGAAGAACTTGTTTTTGGGAACAGGGAGGATTAACTCAGGGCATGGTGGGAAACTGAGGATCAGCTGAGCTGTGTGCTATTATTAGCGTGCATAGGACTCTTTCTTCCCAGCTGTGTGCCGACACCTGTCAGTCGCTCAAACACACAGTGCAATGTACACCACTTTACTGCAAAACATTTAGACTCGCCTCTCCCGCCCCTTTCAGGTCTTAATCACCTCTTGACCCCAGGACGATTGAACAGTTGATCCGCGGTTTTTAAAACACAGGAACCGGAAGGGGCGGGGCTGTGCTGGGCAATGGCTCAAAGAGTGCACACTCTCCAGGTAAATGAATGGGGCACCTTAGAGGTGAAGCTGCCAGATGACAGCCAAAAGATGCCAAGGGTGAAGAAGCCAGGTTGCCTCAGGATGTGCTGCTTCCGGTAAGCGGTAATGTTAGAAGCGCAAGCGCGCTGTAGCGGTAGGCCATGACTGGCTGGCTGGCTACGTCTTCCGCATTCACTTCGCCATACATTCACTCTGTCGCATTGCCTCTTCAGACCTTCCATCTTTCACTTTTAACATTCACTTCGGCCTTACAGGGGGCGACCCCCGTAATCCCCTTCTTTTCTAACCCCTATTCTTCCTCCTTTTGATCCTGAACCTAGCCTTGCAGCGAACCTTACCATGCCCATTGCCACCTTGACAATGTGAAGATGCAGGCGAAGTAAAGGCAAGAAGAAGTGAGCGCCTGGATGTCTCTGGGCTGCTAGTGCGCTTTACAAATTTAAAAAATAAAAATTAAAAAAAATAAAAGTAAACGCAATAAGGCGTAAATGTCTGGCAAAGTGACTGTAGAAGAAATATGCGTTGAAGAAGTTTTTTTAGGCAATGTAAAGGGGGATAACGGGGATTTCAGGCATGGGTAGAACATGCCTTCTCCGCAGCACCCGCGTACCTTGTCGCCTTGTTGGTGAGCAGCCTTTTTGCCACTAGTCGGGGGTGGTATAAGGGAACAAATATAGATTTTTAGGGTGGTGGGAGGGGTGGGAGGCTTGGGGTGACATGGAAGGGGGGTGTCAAGGCCTGTGCCATAAAGAAACGAACAAACAATGCTGTGAAACGGCCACCGAGACGAGATGTCCCGGTTCCTTCCCGGCAGCCGGGAAAGCAAGGTCCTGGAAGGAGCACAGGGGAAGAAGGCTCAATGGCCTACTGTGGTTTTTGCCAGCCAGTGCCCGATGTAATGGACTCTTCCCCAACTCCTCCTGCCTTTCAGGCTCCATTCTCCTGTTGGACCGCCTACCTCTTAGCGGAGGCCAACAAGTTAAACAAGGGAGTTCAAGCACAGAGCAAGCGCTGAACCGGTCCAGGCCCTAGGCCACACCTTTACGCGTGTTTGCTTACATGCTGCTGTAGGCATGGGTATGGCAGGCCAAACGCTAAGCCCTTCACAAAGCGCACCACAGCAGGAGCACGAAGCAGAAACCTAGCAGCCGCGCAGGGCGGTCCATGTTCGAACCAGATGTGTCAAACACAACCAAAAAATTTCATGTGGCGGAAGAGAAGGGGGAGGTAGAAGGGACAGCATTTAAAAATAAATGCAAAATATCCACGAAATGCAAAGTTCAGTCCAAACCCCAGCAAAGGGGCAGAGGAAATGGAATCGACTGTAGAGCAGATCTGTGTGGATTTCGACCAACCTCTGCAGTGGATTCGTATTGTGAAATACATTGACATGGTTGGCCTGATGTCTTTCTACTATGTCTATGCTTAAAGTAATAGTGGGCATAGCCTAGCTTGAACATGTGTTTGCCTGGACGTAACATGACCATACTTTTATGTGAGCAAATGCTATTATGTTTGAGGCAAATCTATCATAGTTGTGTTATTACAGGGGCAAACGCAGCACAGGTATGTCCTTGGAGAGGAAAAATGCTGGCATGTTGGGGTAAAGCCATTCTTATAGGACCAATTTCTGGAATGTTGTGGCAAAGCCATCACTGGTGTATACTTAAGTGGGAAACTGCTGGCATGGCCTGGTGAAGCTCTCGCAGTTATGTTGTTAAAGGGGCAAATGCTTGTAAAATCAGGGGTAAGCTCTCCCAGGTGTGCCCTTAAGAGGCAAATGCTGGCAACATTCCAGGAAAGCCATCATAGGTTGTCCCTGCAGGCGCAACTGTCATATTTTATTTTTGCTGTCTACATTGTGGGCCCGATTCATGGAATATTTGCACAGTTTAAAATGAATTTGCCCTACTGAAAAGCGACTTTGCACTGCCGACACAAACCCTGATTCATAGAGCTGTGCAAAGTGTATGTTTACATGCAAAGTCCAGGCAAAGTCATTTTGCACTGCAAAAATACACTTTGCACAGTTCCATCAGGGTTTGCGTGGGCAGTGCAAAGTCACTTTTCAGCAGTGCAAATATTCCATAAATCGGTCGCTGTATATTTACAAAACATGTCCAACAACAGCCCGGAATTTGTTTGTTTTTCAGAATGCAAGCTGCATGTTTGCTCCTGCGCTGTGTCAGCTGTTTCTGTTTGCCCTTTTTTTTGCACTGACACTGCGGCTGAAGAAATTGCACCCCTTCAGTGGCAAGAAGTAATTATTAACTGGCACTTAAAGAAAAATAGGAAGGCAGGACATTATTGTGGTGCCTCCTAGCGGCTTTGATGAATGTCTATTTGCTGAAATGAGGGGGGGGAGGGGCTATATATGTGCTTCTCCAATGTTCATGGAGCGCCGCCATGTGAGAACCAGGCGGCAGCACCAGCGAAGGCCTCTTAGAATTGCAAAATAGGCAAACACTTTTTGTGTTGACATTTGGAGATTGATCATTTGCTTGTGCTTTTATAGGGACGCATAAGGTAATTGGTTTTGCTAACTTGGCTGTTTGCATATTAGCAACTGGTACACCTGCAAATTGAAATGATATTAAGTTCAAGTTATGGATACAACACCCCGCAATTGGATCCATGCCAAAGGGGTGTTATAAGATGCGTCACGAGAGCTTAAATTACCTTTCTTTACTGGAGAGCGCTGAGTTGAGGCTGCCAGTATGTCGATGAATCACAGCCGAGGAAAGTGCAACGCTAGGAACCGACCCAACCCCCTCCTGACGATTAACGAGAGGATGGGACTGAATCAGCTCCCAACGCCACGAGGGGTCCTTCTCTGTATTAGCGTGACGTTGAGACAGTGTTACCACTGACAGAGAAGGCCAAGCAGAGTCCAGTAAGCAGATCCAAAAGCGAGTCTTCAGAACTCCTCCGGAAGGTAGAGCACAGATACCGGCAGGGCACAGCACAGGCAGAAGGAGGCAGGAAGAACAGCCCACCCAGGGAAGAAAACTCCAAGAAGAGGGAGCAGGGGAAGGAAGACCCAGACAGGCCAGCTAGAACCCCAGTAATAGAATCAGGGGGCAGGCAAGGGGTAGAGGAAGGGCAGTAGGCAGGAAGGACTGGGACTGGGGACCCAAGAAGAATACAGAGAAGCAGGCTAGGCAGGTAAGCACAATCAGGAAGGGAACTGGAGGCAGAGGCAAGCAAGGCTCCAGCAGCGTACACACGGAAGAATCACGTTGAGACGCAAGTCTCCGTGCGTACGGAGCCTCTTTAAAGTTCCGGGCCAAGACGAGGCTTGGAACGCAAGTACCCGCCACTGAGCATGCGCGGAACGTCGGATACTGACGATCCGCGCATGCGCAGAACATTCAAGATGGCCGCGCCCATGGAGCCGACCCGGACCGCGGGGCGTCGTGAGGGAAGACGCCAGCGCGGATACAGTCTCCACGAGGGAGACCCTCGTGGCCGAAGAACCGGGACCCCAGAACAGGTAAGTGGCGCGCGCGAGCGTAGCGTGACACCATACCCCCTCCCGGGCAACCCAGGGGCACCAGGCTTCCAGGGATATCGGAGGTAGAAGTCCCGAACCAAGCGTGGGGCATGCACAGAGGAACGAGGTTCCCAAGTGCGGTCACAAGCCGAATAGCCCTTCCAACCGACCAGAAATTGTAGCACCCCGCGCCTGATCCGGGAATCACAAATCTCCTGTACCTCAAACTCAGGAACACCCCTAACCAAGACCGGGGCAGGACGGGAACAGGGACGCCCCAAAACATCAGGAATACAGGGTTTCAGGAGCGAAACGTGAAAGACAGGATGAATCCGCCAAGAAGGCGGCAGGGACAAACGAAAGGCAACAGGAGAAATCCGCCCAATGATGCAAAATGGGCCAAAAAAGCGGGGAGCCAGTTTCACGGGCAGATTGCGAACTGGTAAGTTCTTGGAAGAGAGCCATACCCTATCCCCCACCCGAAGATCGGGCTCAGGCCTCCGCCGTTTATCGGCCTGGTCCTTCATGCGTGCTTGTGCCACCGCCAGGGTACTGGCCGCTAGACGATGCTGGTTGTGGATGAGAGACACCATGGCATCAGCCGACGGAACCGCACTGGGGAGTGTAGGACGAACAGGAAGCAACTTGGGATGCAAACCGACAGAACAAAAAAAAGGGCTGAGTCCTGTAGCAGAATGGACAGCATTGTTGTAAGCCACTTCAGCGGTGTCCAACCAACCCGACCAGTTGTCTTGAGTGGCATTTGCGTAGCATCGTAGGTACTGCTCTAGGGTTTGATTAGTCCGCTCGGTTTGCCCGTTGGTTTGGGGATGATAACCGGAACTCAAAGCTCGCTGGATATTCAAATGACGACACAATTGATCCCAAAAAGAAGAAATATACTGAGAGCCACGATCCGACAATATCTTCTCAGGAAGGCCGTGAAGACGGTATATTTCATGGAGGAAACGTTGCGCCATCTGAGAGGCAGAGGGTAGTTTAGGAAAGGGAACGAAATGAGCCAACTTGGAGAAACAGTCTACCACCACCATGATGCACGTATGCCCACCCGAGAGTGGTAGTTCGACTATAAAGTCCGTGGCTATAGTATGCCATGGGTAAGGCGGTGCAGGTGTGGGTTATAGAAGACCAAGAGGTTTCTTGCGAGGTATCTTGGTTTGAGCGCATACCGGACAGGAATCCACGTATTGTTTGACCAGCTTGGCCCATCCGGGCCACCAAAATTGCCGTGCAACCAGTTCTTGAGTGGTTTTGACCCCACGATGACCGCAAACAACGGAGTCGTGATTATTTTGTAGGACAATCCTCTGGAGGTCCCACGTGGGAACATACAGGCGATCCTTAAAGAACAAACAACCGTTACGTTCACTGACATCAGCAAGTTGCAATATCTTAGACCTGGAGGGATCCGTCTGGGTGGCATCTTGTAGTTGATGGAGCCAAGGTGTCAGCATCGACAAAAGTGCTTCGAGGCAATCAAGGGTTCTGGGCTCTTGGCGCTTTCGATGTCTTTCTCCAAAGAACGAGACAGGGCGTCAGCCTTTATATTCTGTGAACAGGGTATGTATGTCACCACAAAATCAAACTGAGAGAAGAAAAAGGCCCAACGAGCATGCCGGGAGGTTCTGCATTGCAGGGAACGTAGAAATTGAAGATTACGGTGATCTGTGCGCACTTCCACTGAATATCTACCTCCCAGCAAGTGATGGCGCCATTCCTCGAAGGCTGCTTTTATTGCTAGAAGTTCCTTCTCGATGACAGCGTAGTTTCTTTCGCTGGGTGTTAGCTTCCGTGAGAAATATGCCACAGGATGTTCCATCTCTGTGTCCGAATCATGCTGTAATAGGACCGCACCAATTGCAAAGTCTGAAGCATCGGTTTCCACCACAAACGGTCTCTCATCATCTGGATGTTTTAGAATTGGAGCCGTAGTAAAGGATTTCTTCAAATCTCGAAAAGCCGCTTCAGCTAGAGAATCCCAGAAAAAGGGAACCTTATTGCTAGTCAGGCGAGTTAGCACGGTGGTAAGATGAGAGAAATTAGAAATGAAGCGTCGGTAGAAGTTTGCGAAGCCTAGGAATCGTTGTAGCGATTTTATGTCATGGGGCTGTTTCCATTCCTGTATGGCCCGTAACTTCGTGGGGTCCATCCGTACTCCAGTGCTGTTGATAACATAGCCAAGAAACTCTAAGCTTTCCTGATGAAACTGACATTTTTCAACCTTGGCGTACAGATGGTTGGCGGCTAGTCTTCGTAGCACTTCCTGAACGTGCGTGACATGATCCATGCGGGTAGAGGAAAAAACCAATATATCGTCCAAGTATACCCACACTGAAACTCCAACAAGATCCGAAAAGACAACATCCATGAATCGCTGGAAGACGGCCGGAGCGTTGCAAAGTCCAAAGGGCATTACCCTATACTCATAGTGTCCAAAGGGAGTCTTGAAGGCCGTCTTCCACTCATCACCCTCCTTTATTCTCACCAAGTGGTAGGCCCCTCTCAAATCCAACTTGGTGAAAATCCGGGCAGATCTTAGAGACTCAATGATGTTCCTGATGAGAGGTAGGGGGTACCTGTCCTTGCAGGTGATCTCGTTCAATTGCCGGTAATCGATACAAGGGCGCAAAGTGCCCTCCTTCTTCTTGACAAAGAACAGTGGAAAACCCGCAGGGGATTTAGACGGTGTAATGTAGCCCTTACTGAGACACTCCTGGATGTATTCATGTAGAACCTTCTTTTCAGTTTGCGTTAAGGAGTAGACTTTGCCATGGGGAATAACTGCATCAGGTAGAATGTCAATGGAGCAGTCAAACTGCCTGTGAGGTGGTAGCGGTATGCTCTCTGGTTCTGAAAACACTTTAAGGAATTCAACATATTCCTGCGGTACAGACTGAGTGACACATAGACAATCAAAGGTAGTCGTAAGAGCTGGAGACCCCAAGGCTGTTGGAAAGGATTCTAGAAGACGACAATCCCGAGGACAACGGGAAGTGGAAAAGACTAGGGTTCTGGAAGTCCAATTGACTTGAGGGTCGTGATAGAGTAGCCAAGGTAGACCGAGTACCACCGGAAAAGAAGGAGACTTGATGACATCAAATGAGATCCGTTCTAGATGCCCTTCCACTGATAGCCATAGAGGATCGGAATGTTGACACACCGGACCAGAGGACAAGGGAGTACCATCAATCACCTCTACCACCGCAGGTTGTTCCTTGCGGTGCAACTGGATCCCGTTGGATGCTGCAAACAAGACATCGATGTAATTACCCGATGCACCACAATCCAAAAGAGCCCGAGTCTTCAAGCATTTTCCTTGCCAGGCGATGCCTACTTCTAAGACCAATAACGGCACTGACTGCATAGGAGGAAGGTCTGATCCAAAAGAACGGCCCGCCGCTGCCTTCTCACCATACAGCGGGCCTGTCAGTTTTCCTGCTTCTTCAAAGGACGCAGTGGACAGATGCTTAAGAAATGGCCGGAACCACCACAGTATAAACACAGGTTTTGCCGGCGCCTTCTCTTCCTTTCCGCTTCAGACAATGGTCCACGAATGGCTCCCAGTTGCATAGGTTCGGGTCCTGTGTCGGTGGTGGAGGTCGATCCCGAAGGGTGTACCGAGGGCCCCGGGTGGTATCGGTCCGTTCGGCGACGTTCACTACGTCTTTCGGCCAACCTGTGATCAATGCGGAG
The DNA here is from genome assembly GCF_040938575.1 of Ambystoma mexicanum. Classification (NCBI taxonomy): domain Eukaryota; kingdom Metazoa; phylum Chordata; class Amphibia; order Caudata; family Ambystomatidae; genus Ambystoma; species Ambystoma mexicanum. The sequence continues at coordinate 188,986,022 of NC_090922.1, forward strand.
GACCTGTTCCAACAATGCGGGTAATGTTTCTGGCTCAGGTATATGTAGCAGTTCGTCCTTGTACTCATCTCGTAGTCCACGGCGGAATAACGTTTTCAGAGTGACTTCAGGCCATTGAGAGTCAGTTGCTAACTGTCGGAACCGACTAATGTAGTGTATTATGTCTCCAGATCCCTGTTTAATGTCCATTAGCTGATTCTGGGCCATGGCTGCCAAATTTGGCGGTTTGAAAACATCCAAGAAGGCCTTCTCGAAGGCAGCGAAATCCCCTAACAAGGGACTGTTGGAGGAAACCAGAGGAGCGGCCCAGGCAAGAGCATTGCCAGTCAGATTTCCAAGGATGTAACCAATCTTTGCCTTGTCTTGGCTGAAATGACTTGACCGGAACTGAAAATGGATCCTACAATGGGTACAAAACTCTGCTACTTGACGTGGATCACCATCGAACTTCATGGGGGTTGTATAGGCCATGGAATTCTCGGGTTGGGGAGGTACATGCACACCCCGCTCCATCGCCTGACGGAGGGTGTCGTTCTCCTGTCGAAGGGCAGTCATCTCAAGACGCATGGCTCGCATCTCATCACGTACTTCTCGCAGATCATCCATGTCGAGACTGGTGGATAGGCGTCTCAATCTGTTATAAGATGCGTCACGAGAGCTTAAATTACCTTTCTTTACTGGAGAGCGCTGAGTTGAGGCTGCCAGTATGTCGATGAATCACAGCCGAGGAAAGTGCAACGCTAGGAACCGACCCAACCCCCTCCTGACGATTAACGAGAGGATGGGACTGAATCAGCTCCCAACGCCACGAGGGGTCCTTCTCTGTATTAGCGTGACGTTGAGACAGTGTTACCACTGACAGAGAAGGCCAAGCAGAGTCCAGTAAGCAGATCCAAAAGCGAGTCTTCAGAACTCCTCCGGAAGGTAGAGCACAGATACCGGCAGGGCACAGCACAGGCAGAAGGAGGCAGGAAGAACAGCCCACCCAGGGAAGAAAACTCCAAGAAGAGGGAGCAGGGGAAGGAAGACCCAGACAGGCCAGCTAGAACCCCAGTAATAGAATCAGGGGGCAGGCAAGGGGTAGAGGAAGGGCAGTAGGCAGGAAGGACTGGGACTGGGGACCCAAGAAGAATACAGAGAAGCAGGCTAGGCAGGTAAGCACAATCAGGAAGGGAACTGGAGGCAGAGGCAAGCAAGGCTCCAGCAGCGTACACACGGAAGAATCACGTTGAGACGCAAGTCTCCGTGCGTACGGAGCCTCTTTAAAGTTCCGGGCCAAGACGAGGCTTGGAACGCAAGCACCCGCCACTGCGCATGCGCGGAACGTCGGATACTGACGATCCGCGCATGCGCAGAACATTCAAGATGGCCGCGCCCATGGAGCCGACCCGGACCGCGGGGCGTCGTGAGGGAAGACGCCAGCGCGGATACAGTCTCCACGAGGGAGACCCTCGTGGCTGAAGAACCGGGACCCCAGAACAGGTAAGTGGCGCGCGCGAGCGTAGCGTGACAAGGGGCTGTGTTTTATTTCATGCTATGGCCCCAAGTCCTGAAGCCGCAACTTGACACACATGTCGACTTGTCATTTGTTACAACATATGCTTCTTAATGGCAGGGAAGATAGCTCAGCAGGTTGAGGGCACTCTCCTGCGATCTGTGGATCATCTGCACATTGCGGATTCACATCCCGGCAAGGCAACCTCAGCCCTTCATCCTCCTGAGGTCGATAAATGAGTACCGACTTCGGCTGGGTGATAATTGTATGTAAATGTTCTATGTACAGTGCTTTGCCGAAAGTACCATTTATATAACACCTAAATATTAATGGTTTAATCATTCCTAAAAGGAAAAACATAAAGATCAGTGTTGCTTTTGATCGTTACAAGTTCTTTGAAGAAGAGGCGCAGGCAGTAATCAGGGCCCTTTCGTCTCATGGCTTCCTGAAGGCCACTTCCCTGCCAAGGCCAGCCACGTCTCCAAAAAGGTACCCGCACTCCTTCCTCGCCCACAAGGACTAAAGCATCCCTGTTAGATCAGCCGGCTCGCAGCGCCAGACAGACAGCGGGCCTGGCCCCCAAGCATGAAATGCAACATGGAATTGGCGGGGGAAATAAAGAGTCCTTGCATAGAGCCAGGGTGCAGATCCCAAGCGCCCAACAGGAACACATCTTTTGTGATAAATATATACTGTGTGTATTCTCTATCCCTGGCGCACCCTACGGCGTCGTGACATGATTGTTAGCATCCTGACCTCTCTGTAGGAAATGTGTCTTCCTAATGAAAAGATACCCCTCCCCCCCTCAACCACTGTGTGCCAACTCATGTCCCCTTAAGTACTGTAGCACTGGTATTTCCATACATGGCTAAGGGCTACTTAGTGAGATGGCAAGCATGGATATAGCAAGCAAGGATATGGCAAGTGGGGATATGGCAAGTATCAATCCGAAACTGGTCTTGGGGCGATCAGGGTTAAGTCCTGTGTTCTAATGAACCTATATTTGGAATATGGGTCACGGGGATCAAAATAGACCTTATATCCTCGAATCAAAGCGATACCTGGCATCACGCCTTCCTCACCTCCTTAGTTTTGCCGTCCCCCTGTCAAACTAAATAAAATCAACAGTGCTCAGCTCCCAAAAGTCCATCCTCCTCCAACCAAAACGATACTTGGTGAGCTGCGCCCATTCCCAAACCCTCTCCACTTCCGTTTCCTCTCCCTTCCAGCCTGGCTCTATGCGCGTGCGGGTGCCAGGAGGTAGTCAGTTTCCACCGCAGCTCCTGTGCGGTCAATTACCTAATGCAATGACCTAATGCGGGCTGTGGTTGCGGAGTCTTGACAGCACAGGAACCGCAACTCTGAAATTGACAGGCTCCAGGCTCTTGCACTGATAGGGAGCCACGCTCATTCAGTCCCAGCAGAGCGCTGGCCCTTCTCTGCTTCCCTAAGGTCTGTGAAGTCCTGGGTGATTCAAGTAAATGCTGCATTTCCCTGCCTTGGTGGCACAGTATGAGGATACAGCATTTCGGAATTATATGCTAACGGCTTCCAATTGATGCCATACAGAAGAAGTTCTTATAGGAAATCAGTGTGATGAAATGACAACTGTTGACAGAGTAAAGGGTGCCTTCTGTCTTCTCCTTCCTGGGGGTTGTTCCTATGACCTGAGGGAATGTGTTACCCTTCCTGCTGGAGGACCAAAGAGGAGCATCCTGGCTATTGTTCCAGATGGTAGCTGTGGAGACAGTCAGACCAGACACCAGTATACATCAGTCCTCAAAGCTGTGCCCTGCTCACAGAGCGGACACTAGTATGATATCAAATTGCTATGGCTGTACAATTGCGTGTTCTTAGCAGCAACCAAGCATTGTTTATATTTAAAGATTTACATGCCACCAGACTGACTAAGGCATACAATGATTATAATTTAGATCAGAGGAGCGGAAGATTAACATGCCACTTCTGCCTACAGTAACTTTGTGTCCCTGCAGCAGTCAGGAAAGCACAGGTGACCGTAGAGCCTGCTTTGTGCCACTGCAGAGCTGGCGTGACTGCCAGCTAGCTCAGCAAAGGCAATAATTGCACAATCGAGCATTTCATGAATGGAGGGGTCTGATTAGCAGAGCTCCCTTTCAGAAAAATGATATTGTTTTCAGTGCCCCATCAGGCTCTCTCCCACTCCCTTGTTCCCTTTCGACTACGGTTACTGTTGTACTGTTTACCACCTGTCTGCTCCTCCTGTTGTGATCCCTAGTGTGACCCCTGCTGTTCCCCAGCCCTTTTTTGTTCCTCCTGTGTGTGCGGCGCAGGGCTGTCTCTCCTTCTCTTTTTGCTCCTTCCTCCTCCTGCTGTCCTTCTCGCACCCCCTATGGTGCTGTCTGTTCCTCCCATCTTCTCTAACTGTGACTCTATCTCCTATAATATTGCTCTCACTAAATCTGAAAGGAAGAAGTTCAAGAGGGACATCCTGGTCTCCAACCCAGGCCTCCTTATTGCTGATACCTCCATCAGTGCTTCCTCAAGACAGTCACTCATCAACATCCTCTTTGTTTTTCCCTCACCAGACCTATGGACCCTTCAAATGGTCTCGGCTCTCTCCCCTATCTCTTCCTCTCCCATTAATGGTGGCACTCAGTGGGAGACCCTCTTGGCCTCCTTCCACTCCTCCAAAATCATTTATGTCTATCTGAATGGCACAGTCTTGGTCCAAGGCCCCCAGCTCAATCTCCTCCTGTTTCATAGGCGTCTCCCATGTCTTATCAACTACCCTCCTTCTTCTGCTACTCTTACTAGCAACTCTCCGGTTCCTCTGCCACACCTCTCTTCCACCTCTTCCCACTCTTGGGCCACTCTTCTACTTCCCCTGGGTGGACCTCAAGCCTGTACCCTACTCCAGCAATCTCAATTGGCACAACATTACCAATTACTAACCTCTTTAACCTCAAGAAAATGTGCCCTTCACTGACCTATCAACCTGCCAAAATACTCATGCTAACTCTGGGACTCAGTTGCCTCAACAAGTCTGTCTGCCTCCTCCTTGAACCAGACCACACCCTCAGCCTGCTTGAGAAAACACTCGACTTCACCACACAAGTCCCCTATAATCTCCCCTGCTCTTCTCCCACTTCCAAACACCTTAAACCACTTTAAACCACCCAAGATGGTCATCTATGAAAAAAGGTCCCTTTTCAAATTTCTATGGCACATCTTCAAGTCCATTCATTCATGGCCTTGCTACCCATACCCTGGCTGAAACTATCTCCCGCTACTATCCTCTCTGCAACTTCCACTCGTACACCCTTTTTAATCTCACAGTGTCGCGCCCACCCTGCGCATCCTCTCACTTTCTCTCCTTTTCCCTCCTAGCCCCACCCACCACATAAAAAACACCACTCCCAGTCAATCATTTCAAACTCCTCTGAAGCGCCATTTTCACAGCCTATAAGGGGCTCCTTCACTTTCTCATCACATCACTCCCACGCCCCGGAACTATTCTGTCCCTAGTTCCACTGTCCAGTAGACCATGCCTCTGTGTTCATCTCTTTTGTGCCTTTCTCCCCTCCCTGTTCTATGTATCATGTACCCAACCTCAACCGGTCCATTGCTCATTACCCTGCCCCCTATTGTAAGGCACCCTATGGTGAACGCTGTAATGTTGTTGAATGTTTCTTTTCAAAACACCTCGTTTCCTCACTAAATACAAATGCACTATGGGGCAAATGAAGATGCATGAATACCAGCAAGCCAATGTGTCCCCAACACCAACCTGCAGCCCACAACCTTTGGGAATCTGGCTCTTTCATGGGTGCTGTACATATTAAATAATATGATGTCGCTTATATCACAGGCAGAAAGGATGATTCACTTCCGGGTCAGTGCTGCTGAAGCAGAAATACATCATTGTATAGTGTGTCCGGGCTCAGAACAGCACTGATAAAGATGTAAGGTCTCCCACAGGGGTCCCCACTGGTTCTTTTTTCTCTCCCCTATTGGACCCAACACTGGAACTTTGGTGAAGCGAGAGAATGAGGGGAAAGTCAAAGAGCTGCAAATGCGGGGGAGTATTGCGGTGCCAGGAAGCCAGGAGGGAGGCTGCCAGGAAGTCTTTGCTCCATCAGAAGGCGGAATGATGTGGAATACGCAGTCAGCAGCATGCAAGATCAGTGTTGTAAATCTGCTTCTACACCTTTTTGAGGCAAATCTTAGAAATCGACAAACATTGTCCCATCGCCATCTTACCTCACGCTCACAGCCCCTCAGGGACAGATCAAGTGGGTCTGTGCACTAGCCGATTAACAAGACCCTCCAGAATTAAACAGTAGCCCACAACCTCTTGGACATTAAGTTGCACTTCATTGCAACAATGTCCCGTCCAGAAACTGCTTACAATGCTAATGATAGCAACCCAAAATTACACATTGCGCTCTAGCAGTGTAGGAATTGGGCTATACAAGACTCAACAGAGCTCCCGAAAAAATGGTATTGTAGGAGGCCCAGGGGCTACCCCAGGAAACTCCCAGACCTCATTTCAATCTGAGTCTCACACACAAATAGCCCGAGCTTCAGAAGACTCTGCAGAGACTGAATGCAGAAAGGGTCAAAGGCTCAGATCTTGCTCAGAAGCGGACCACATTGGAATACGTGTATTGCCATTTACAGACAATTTTTTGTTAGAGTGAGTATTGTGACCAATGAAAAAAGCAGAGTCCAACTTCCATTACTCGCTCAAAAGAGTCTCTCGCTTTCTCACCATCACAGGCGTGTTTCAAATTTGAAACTGTGGGCATTCCTATGTTCCCAAAATGCACTTTGCTTTTATGCAAATCTCCAGGCTTGGGTTCCATGAAGAGATACTGGGCCTCATTACATGTGTGCCGGTCTGGAAACAACAGTGCCGGGGCATTGCCTGCGGAGCCGCTGTGCCCGACAAGGCAGACACTGCCGAACACAGTGGCTACGGTAGGCAAGCCAACACGGAAGCACAAATAACGGTGCGGTGCTTCCGTGGTCCCCACTCCCATGGAGACCTATCGGACTCCATGGGAATGCGGATTAACAGAATTACCGGCGCCTGACTTTGCGGCTGCCGGGGTTGTTACCGGGAAGTGAGGCGCCAGTAAATCTTTATGGGTCCGGCGGCAACCCGCCGATATCACCGGCAGGGTTACCGCCAGACCCGTAATGAGGTCCACTGTGTTGCTAACCTGGCATTGACCACATCGCTCTGTCCCACCCCTTGCCTCCCACCGCTCGCCTGCATCAACTCCTCCAAGGAGTAGTGGCCTCCTAGAGTACTTTTTTTTCTCCATATCTTGCAAGGGACTGAAGAACCTGGCACCTCCCCTTAAAAACCACTCCAATAAGGAAACTTCTCAAGATCACAAGATACATGCAGATGGGTGGGTGGGGAAAACAGCAACTACACTACCAAGATGCTGCATTTTTGCCTGCCTGGTTCTGTACCTGCCGTGACACCAGTAGCAATTTACAGTAACCACTCATACAAACATTTATTATTGATTTTGTACAAGGAACATAGAATATGATAGATCTTACAATATTCCTAAATCAAACTTCTACAATTTTATAAGATTTCACAAGGTACTCGGGGTGCCGTATACGTTTGTATGAAGTTCTTGTTATTGGTCACCAGTTTCACACACGTTTTTATAAGCTACGCAAATATCTCCCACGGGCACCAGCCATGCCTGGGTGGTGTCTCTGAGGTGCGACTGGCATGGGGTAGAGTGTCCTCCTAATGTTGTGTGCCTCTATTTGGGGCGGGGACGCACTTTCGAATCATCACAGTTCGATCCCTTGCCTCTACTAACAACGCACCGTGAGCAAGCCTAGCACGGGCTGGTCTTCCTCTACCAGTTGGCAGCCATGTTTTCCTACGGGGGGGTGGCAGGCCAGGGGGTAGCCTAGTTAAGAGGACAAGGTGTCGATTGAGCCACGCACTTCACCGGACAACAACATGACCGTTTAAATCGAGCAACAAAGAGCTCGGTGGGCAGAGTACTGCCCAAAATACGCCTTGCTGAAAAGTATTTTCCCCACCAACAGCCAGTGTCTTTCCAAAGGCTTTGCTCCAACAGGTGCCGCTTCTGCGCGCTATTTCAAGTGGCGCAGCTGTCCGTTACCCAGAGCAAGGGGTGGGGGTTCCCGCCTCCCTCGGCCCTCATCTTCGCTCCATTCCCCATCGGCCCCCACCGCCGCCTGGGCTCCGCGTTTTCTAAGGGCGAGCGTGGGGGATGGAATGTACGTTTGTTCCCAGCCCTGCGCAACGCCCCCGCACCACACAACACACCATCAGAGCTGGGAGGGCATCGCTGGCGCGCCCAGAGCCAGAGATCACCAGCGAGGGTGGCACACTGTCCCGAGCAGCCCACTGCCTCCACAAAGGAGGGATTCAGCTCCGGGCGCCAAGAGGGTCCAATATGGGATGCCAGTCTTCCAAGAGATTATTTGCAAAATCAAGGCCGGGGTTGGTATGGAAGACAATGAGATCATGAGATTTCTTGACTTGCCACTTCCTGGCCAATAAGGGTGGGCCAAAAAAAGTGTCACAAATTGTAGTTCGTTTCTCTTTATGAAAAACGGTGTACTACCTAACGGGGCGTTTTTGATAACAATGTTTGCAAACAATGCATTTTATATTTTTTTTATTTGTGCATTTGTATAGCGCGTGCAAGCCCTCATGGAGACACAGAAATACAGCTGTGGGTTAATATCCTCTGATTATCAGAATATAGCCAGCAGTGAGCTGAAACACTAAATGCCCACTGAAAAGCTATGCATCCTCCTTTGTTAGCAAGTGGCTGATGTGGAGGAACCAGTGTTACAAAGCAATAAGGTGATACTACTTCTGTATATCCTGAGGGAAGAGACGACCGGAAGGGCACCAGCAAACGCAGCTTGTACGGTGAGCGATGCAAAGCGCACATTTAAAGGACCAGAACGAAAGTAATATAGAAAGTAATATATTTCCGTGTTATAAGACTGCTAACTGCCAACATGGGGGCGGCTGCTGCCCCCCTCCCTGTGGCACAACTGAAACATTTAAAAGGCCCTGATGCTGTCCCTGTGTGCCAGCTTTTGTACACTGCTCCATAGGTTGGTTCGGGCCTGTCACGAGGACTCCCTGACAGATGGGTACATCTGAAAGGCCAGTAAACCAGGGCCATCGTCAGGGTGTACAGTGTATGAAGGCGTTTTCCTGAGAGACGGGTGCCACTGAAAAATAAATAGCATTAAAACAGTGGTGCTACCAGGATAACCCGGGCACAGACACTTCATCCAAGACCTCCATGCGGCCTAAAATGGCAGCACCCAGGCAGCAATGTGGGAATTCTAAGCGGCTTGTCTTAGCCCTCTGTGTCAAACACAAAATGGCCCTGGAAGACCTAACCAAGCAGCCAACATGTGTCATGGAGGGGGATATTTCTGCTGGGAAAAAAAGAAAATCTCTTACTTTCCATACAAAGGCTATTTTTCCAGACTTTCCTCAATGTCTTAATATTAGGCTGCAAATCCCTCAGACACCTTCCTCCAGAAAGGCAGAACCTGCCCAGCTCCCCCCCCCCCAACTCCCTTTGTAGTGCAAATAGCGGTTGATGGTTGAGGCAGTGCCTTCCCGGCTCCAGGAAACCGCCTGTGGGATCATATCACACCTTGTGCATATGATCATCCCTGACAGCCCCTCAGTCTCTCTGGAAGGACAGCCCATAAAGACAGATAAATACGGATTTCCTGGTATTGACCTGCTACCATTAGTTAGTTCTGGCACACAGTTTTCCACATGGGTGGCGAGGGGGTGGGGAGGGTGGCTCAGCATAGAACAGTACCCAGTAAGGGGCAGCAGACAGTGCAAATTCAAGACTGCACAGCTATGGGACTGCCCGTCGTATCCGCATGCCTCCAGCCCCCTCTCTTTCAGTGTCAGAAAGCTTCTCTTCCCCGTCCTGCAGCCGCAGCCCACCTCTAGGTCCACAGGATGGTGCACGCAACTTCATGGGGCCCTTTGAGGAATCCAAGCTCCACCTTTATTTTTCCAGCTCCTCACTTCACTATGAAGAACCCACGGTAGGGCTTCAACATCATTATGAAGCAAACGTTATGGAAGGGCTTCAAAACCAAGTGAGGGGTGGAGTTTGGGGCTGGTGGGGGGTCGTTTCATATTGGCCTGATGCTGTGTGCACTCTGTGAGAGGCATAGGCGCCTTGTGTGATATACTGGGGTAGATTTCTGTGAGAAACAACCCAGCATTCTGGCCCATGCCTCAATTGCCGGGCAATCACTGTCCGATACCCCAATGGGATTTGTCATGGTAGGCAAAAGTCTGAGCTGGTCACCGAGTCCAGCACCCGCCCAAGTTAGAGCTAGAGTGAGGTTTGGGGCAGTGCTCAGCTCGCCAACCTACATACTTTCAAGGAAGTTGAAAGTGGTAAATTGGGCCTTCATATCTCAAGCAGCTGTTTCTCTGAACCAAACATTCTGGCCTCTCATAAACCGTTAGATCCATGATTTGAGTCTCCAGACTGCCCCCGTTGCACATGTGTCAACTTCCAGATTCCTGTGGCACAAAGGGTAAAATGGCTGAGGGAGAGACAGAGAGGGAGACAGAGAGAAGAGCAGTAAAGAGAGAGAGAGAGAGAGAGAGAGAGAGAGAGAGAGAGAGAGAGAGAGAGAGAGAGAGAGAGAGAGAGAGAGAGAGAGACTGAAAATGGCCGTTTGAGAAATGGAAATGCGACTTGTCTGCAAAAGGCTTGTGGTAGTAGCACGGGGAGGACTCCATGTGTTTCTATTACTGCTAATACTTTGTCATGACTTTCGCGTCCTTTCGCTAGCCTAGCTATGATATGTTAGGAATTGATATATGTAGTATCAGGTTTGTCTGCAATTGAGGTCTCCGACTGCACCTCGCGCCAACATTTCAACATACAATATGCATACCATCTAAGTCACCCATCATGCACTGCAATTGAAGACTACTCCCAACAGACATCAAACATCCGTACATTATACTGTTGCAACTAACTTCCAGAGAAAGAGATAGTGAGCTTAACAATCTGGGCAAGACTCCCGAAACCGGAACTTATTGGCAAGCAGAGGGACTCCCAGGACACCCCCCCCCCTTGTTTTTGCATAATGAAAGTAACTTTGGGTCTCACCCTAAAATACTAGGATAATCCAGATGTGGACCCCTTGCTCACTGGTCTTAGAGAGGCACAGCTCCATCCTACTGATGAAGCCCAACGTGGCCGAAACATGTGTCTGGGTTGCTGTCGGTACTCTTTTTCAAGGAGAATTGCCTGTCATTTCGGTGCTGGACTGCCCCAGGGAAGGACAAAGACTGGTCTGACCACCATCTCATTTCCTTCTCCCTTGAAGCCTCGAGCCCCATCACCAACAATGTACTAGCCTCAGCCATCCCCGCGAGAAGAAAAATATCACTGTGGAAAAATTGATCCCTCTTATCCTCCCATCGCTCAACCAATTCCCTGTCATTTCCAACCCCCACAACCTCGTTGAAGGCTACAACAAATCCATGCGCGCAGCATTAGACTCTATTGCACCACTCAAACTAAGAAAGTGCAAACCGAAAAAGCACCTTAACAATGGTTCTCCAGCCACCTTAAAGTGCTCAGACTGGAAAAACGGAAAATGAAACAAGCCTGGAGACAGTCTCCCACAGACCATAACAAGACAATCCTCAAAATAACGTCCAACTACAAAAAAGAAATCATAGCTGCCAAACAAGAATCCTATAATCAGAGAATTGCACAAGCCAATTCCAGCTCCAAAGAGCTGTTTACGATCATCAAAGAATTGGAAACACCAGTGCTAACTCCAGACACCTGCGTGAAGGATAAACAATGGTGCACTAGTGTCCAAAATGCCCTCAATAATAAAATCACAGGCCTACAAATGAAAAATAAGAAAGAATCCATAGCCAAACTATCTAACCCCACCAACACCACCCCAAGCCCCTCACCCCCACACCCCTACCCAACCCTGCTTGCTTCAGCTTCTCCAGAGTCTCCACTTTAGAAGTGGAAAAAATCATTCTCAGCCTAAAACCATCTAACTGTCAGGGCGACCTCTGCCCCCCACAAATCATTAAAGATGCGGCAAGAGACCTCTCGCCATTCATCACTAGACTCATCAACGCCTGCTTCTCTTCAGGTACAGTCCCCAGCAACCTCAAAGGGTCTTGGGTCCTACCCCTCCTCAAAAAACCCTCTCTTGACCCCTTCATTCCCACCAACTACAGACCCATTACCACCGTCCCATTCCTACTCAAGGTACTAGACAAGACATCATACCTACAAATCCAAAAACACCTTGAAACAAACCACCTCCTAGGGATCCGACAATCAGGCTTCAGACCCCCAACACGGGACAGAAACGGCTCTTATTGATCTGAAGGCTCAAATTGACACCCTCAGAGATAATGGGAAAACTGCTTTATTACATCTACCGGACCTCTCCGCAGCATTCGATCTAGTCGATCACAAAGTTTTATGCAATCACCTGGATTCAGCTGCCCACTTTTCCCAAGAAGCCATCGGCTGGATTGAGTCATTCCTCAGCAACAGATCCATGCGTGTCTTCTCTACCGCTGCTGCCGCCGACCCCATCCCCATCACATGTGCAGTCCCACAGGGCTCTTGCGTCTCCCCTACACAGTACAATGTGTTCACGAAGCCCTTGTTTGACGATCTAGATGGCCTGGGTATCACCTACACTAGCTATGCCGATGATGCACAGATCCTCATCCCGTTGACGGGAGATTACAACCATGATTTGGCCTTGGTGAATAGGGTGTACCTCATCATCCAGGCATGGATGGCCTTGCACAGTCTATGCCTGAATGATGACAAGACTGAACTCATCCTAGGGTCCACTGCAAACCTAACCAAACTAGACCACAAATACGCCAACTTCATTATAGACGGGAACACGATCAAGGTAGCCAAAGAAGTGAAAACCTTAGGAATATACATCGACTCATCCCTCTCCTTCCATAAACAGGTTAGCTCCATGGCATCCTCCACAGCCTACACATGTAAGCTGATAAGAGCAGCCAAACCCTTCCTATCCACCCAGAGCTGCATTACGCTAGCCAGAGTCCTGGTATTATCCAAACTGGACTACTTCAATGCCCTCTACGTAGGAGCCAGCAAGCAAGTTACCAACAAAATCCAGACACTACAGAACAACGCTCTCAGAGCAGCGCTCAGCATCCCCAGGAGAGAACACATATCCAACATTAGAAGAACCCATAACTGGCTCAACACCACAGACAAAGTCCTGCTTAAAATAGCCTCCCTAACACGCAAATGCCCCAACAATGCCGCCCCACGCTATCTAGCCGATAGAATAAGTAAACACCCCCCCAACAGACCCACCAGAACCTCTAACGCAAATCTGCTCACAGTGCCCAGGTTCAAATGCACCAAAATGGGTGGCAACAGCTTCCAGGTGAAAGCTGCCCAACACTGGAACTCCTTCCCACCCCCCCCCTCTCAGGACACCCCAAACTTACACACACTTTAGGCGGAACTACATCCAGTGGATAAAGAACAAGGACCACTAATACTACTAGCCCAACTCACTGCTACATACCATATAGTATGCCAATTTGTAATCTTGTAAACTACATGCTTTTTTGCTTGCCTGTAAATCTGTAAACTATTTGCCTCATTGTAACTTGTAAATTCTTGTACATTTTTGCCCCTTTTGTCATTTTGTAACACCGTAATGCATAGTAACGTGTAACCAAGCTGTGAATAACCTTGTTGCTCCTGCGCCCTCATACCCATGGGTCTGGTGCACAATACAAATGAATAAACTAAACTAAACTAATATGTTTGGAATATTTATCCTCTGTTTAAGAGATAGTGAGCTAAAGAATCTGGGTAAGACTCTTAAAACAGGGACTTACTGGCCGGCAGAGGGACTCCCAGGACCCCCCTGGTTTTTGCAACTAACTACTACACCACAGCCTAGGCCAATGCATCTTTCCACCACAGGCACACAAAGGTTCACTTTGGACCCAAACGCCTCTATTCTAACGGCACAGTACACTTAGAAAATGACAGGCACACAGAGCTCGGGGTACTTTGGGTCTGCACACACCAACACAAGAGCAAAGCCATCTTGCATTCTTCTCTCCTACACCACTAAACCCAACCACTCCTACCTCCTTTTAGAGCTGCTAGAGACCATGCAAATAGCAGTAGAGCACTGTATAAACCCAAACAACATCACACAATATAAATAGGTGCTTAAATACACAGTTACAATGCATTACATTACAATGCTGTCCCCACCTGAGGGTTCCATTAAAGTGTCCCTAATGGGACAAATAAGATAGCTGGTTAAAGCAGGTGTTGCTAATAAAAAATGAAAGGTGCAGATCCATCAAATGAGTTACACAGGAGCTTTAAGCTCTGCCCACCTGGAAGGTACACAGGGAGGGGCTAAAGAGGCACAAACCAAAACGTAGGAGAAGGGCCTGAGAAGTGTACGCCCCAGCCTGAGAAGCGTTAAGTGACTAAGGAACCTTTAATAGGTGGCGTGGCTTCAGCCAGTTTTCAATTTGTTACAAAATAATCCTGGCATAAAATGGAGTTAATTCTATTAAAAGGAAGGTGTCTTACATACAATTAATCGGTAGCAAAACATTTTTAATAAAAGAAAGTAACACATTCAAAATACGATAATATAGGGTCCAATCCCTGTAAATTAATATACTCGGGGTCTTAAAGAGACTGATGAAGACATATTCTTGCACTCTGCAGATCAGAATTTGCCATTGAAGGATGAAAGCTGAAGGGGTTACTGTGCACGCTGCAGTGATCTGTGCGTGACATGTAGGGTACCGCTCCCCCCCAACAAAATGATTGAAAAGTGAAGAGGGGTTCAGGATCCTGCCATTCTCCCAACCCCCTACTAAATTCATGACAAGAAATATGGCCAGGAAACACTGCAATCATCCATTCTATTGTGGACGTATTCCTAACGGACCGATGATTGACAAATACGTTAAGATTTGTACCCCCTCAGCCAGCCATACAGATCAGGTACAGTACGGAGCTATCCCTGTGTGGATGAAGAGCCGCAGGCCATGGTCAGAGAGACCTATATGGACAGCCTGGACTAAAACCATGATACTGACGTCGTTAGAGACACCACGACATAGCAACGTTAGAAATAAAGCACACGTGCCATCTGCACTCCGGGACACAAACACACACTCGAATACATGAAGAACACGAGCGGAAAGTTCTGTAGTTAGAAGACAGATACATATACATACTGTCATCGCTTTTATTATTTTTGCCATTAGCCAAATGCAGTAACTCAGAAACCGCAATGTGCAAAAGATCCTAAGAAAAAGCTTGCAGATGCTTAAAAGCGAGTAACACTATGGAACTGCAGGAGCACTTATGGGACCTGACAGAGCCAAGTGTGACTAACCTATGGAGTATAGTATATCATGGATGCTGTAGAAACCGCATTATAAGGTTTAGGAAAAGTACATCAGGCCTCAGGCCTCTGAACGAGAGATGAGCTGAGCTGATTCAGGCTGGACAGAGAGCAAGACACATGAGAAAGGACCCGCATCCAAAGTCAAGAGACACAGATGACATTCCAATGCCAAGACGACAAAGGGACCAGCTGCAGAAAATACAGATAAATCCTAATAATTCAGAGCTGCAGAGCTCAAGTTTGTGGTCCCTGAACACATGCCGTGGCCGAAGCAGACAATGGAAGGCGATCAGCGGTGGGAAAAGGAGAGCTGGTCTCAGGCAGCCAGACACAGACTGCAACAAGTATGCAACAGTATAAAACAAGTGTTGCGCCGGACAGGAGGATATTCTCATACAGCAAAGTTGCTACATACAAGTTACAATACAGACACATAATCTTGAAGAGGTACACAGTGAGCTGAGAATCATTGCGGATCCCAGGCTTGGGGACATCAACTCTAGCCAATCACAGTTTAGTACCTTAGGGGTGGGTAGCAACGGGAAATAGCCAATGGTAAATCCACAACACATGTTATAGTTAGTGAACAGGGGATTGGCCAGGCCAGCCACCTGACATGCGAGGGCCAGTAGGATAACATCTATAGCGTCCTGCATAGGATATAGAATACTCAATACCCAATCACTGGCCCAATAGGTTTTCTGGAGAAGGGCCCAGGCTGTGACAAAGTGCTGACGCCATTTGGGAGTAAAACCGGCCTTTGAGCCGAGGAAGAGCGAGATGCACATGAATATTTTCTATTCCTGTGCTGATCCCTGTTGGTTTTGTTTGCAATAAACCGCAGTTTAACTTGCCGTTGACTGAGTCCACCGTGTATGCTGGGGAGGGTGTTGGGCCCTCCAAGTCTGTGAACTTGTACGCTGCCGGGTTTGCGTCTCTGCACCTTATAAAATAGTCGCATAATGTAAAGTGAAGTGATTACATGAGTTTGGTTCCATGTGTTAATATCCCTTCAAAAATATTGGCATACTTTTGCAGCAATATTAAGTCATGAAACCTGCGCAACCTCCATGTTTTAATGGAGCGGGGGACACCCCTGCAACGCCCGGTCCCAATAACCCCATGAATAATCCCCACTAATAATATCGCCAATGGCCTTACCCCACGACCATATATATGGCAATATTATTGGTGGGGATAATATTACCTGATACCGTGAGTTTGCGAGGCCTCGGCTTGCCTGGTATAATAGTGGGATGGGCCTGTAGCAATGGGCAGGGGCTGTCCGTGCAATCGAAATCCAGGGTTTACTTTAGTTCTCTGACAAACCAGCAGCTCGTCCCTTAAATCTGGAGCTTGAAGAACCGCCATTTGCCAGTTAGCCGAGAGGTTGAACAGGAAGGCTAACGTCAAACCTTTTGGGGACGGCGAGTAACGTCCAATTATAGATTGTAGAGATCAAAATAAGGCCCCCGTTTCCGTTTTTTACTGATTTTTACTCATAAATTGAAAAGAAAAAAAATCTGCTTCCTGTCTGTATTTATTTATAAAAATGGAAAAATCTGTAAAGCAGGTCTTTCCGCTTGGTTCCCTTTGCTGTTAACGATGCAGGGCAGGCCAATCGCATTGCAGACTGGCAGCATGCAGAATGTACAATGTGTACGAAAAACAATATTAAAGCTCTTCAAATTGCAGACAACATATCTTAGGTCAGCAGCAATCACAGGAGCAACCATTTGTTGTTCTGCTACAAATGGAGCCGACATTGATGTGGGATAACTCTGTTTAATGTGTCTCCTGTAAGACTGTGTGTGTGTGTTTAAATAGATGATTTTTGTAGGGGAATAATGCAGAAAAATACTTGTTGGGAGTTATCTTTTTATCTGCCGAATAATAAACGTGTATACATAAATATGGATAAGTCCAGACAGAAATGACGAAAAATAAATATCATAAAAGGGGGATCCTTAAATACAAAACAAAATCGAAGCCATGTGCGTTTTATATTTACTACCAAGAAAAATAACCACTAAATGAAATGGAGCGAAGAGTGAATGTGGGTGTAGAGTGGAGGGGGCGCTGTGGCAGTAAAGAGAGACCACCTATTTAGTTTGGCGTCTAGTTCTGGATGCCACATTTGGGTAGCCTGTACAATACTGAAAGCTACACATGGTGCATGATCTGTCCTGTTGTGCAGGCCACACATGGAGTACTGTCCCATTCTGATTGGCACATCTAGAGTACTATGTCTCTTTCTCAAAGCTACGCCTACAGCATTGTGCCCCATTCTGCAAGCCCCACCTGGAATATCCTGGAATATGGTGTCCCGTTCTGAATACCAAACCTGGAGTATTGTGTATATTTCTTGTTATCACACCTGGAATATAGTCACACTCTGCCTGCCACGCCTGGGGTATTATGTCCCACTGTGAATACTCTATTGTGTTCCATTCTGAATGTCATAACTAGAGTGCCCTACAAATTCAAATAAATAGAGGATATGTCCCATTCTAAATGCCACATCTGTTGTGTATGCGACAGAATGCCACCTTGGTGGGCAGTATAGCCTTAATATTTTCCATTTACTGTAATATGTAATACAATGATGTGGGTAGCTCCGTCTCTGAAATTGAGGTTTGCAAATCAGATCCCCCATTTCATAATGCTCCTTGGTGAAAAGCATAGTGCACAGATTAACAAAGCCTTCTAATAGCCTGCATCCTGACATCTCTCAGAAGCTGCCTTTTGGTTAGGCAACATGACAGTCACAAGGTGACATGTGCATTCCTGCCAGCAAATGTTGGGACGAAAAGTCCAGAATCTCAAATCTGCCTTTAACAATGCACCTCAATTAAATTATATAATTGTGAAACTCAGCATCTGGTGGCAGATTATAACTATAAGCAGGGGTCAAGTCCTAAAATAAAAAGTGGGGGGACTCATTAACATACCAATTGAATGTGGCGTCACCAGAAATTAGTATATCAAGTCGCCCTCTGAAAAAAGTGGGTGAGACTCCGTCCACCCGCGTTTACCCTCGACTTGAGCCCAGACAATAAGCCATGTCTGGTTTAGGCATGGGATCTTTGGGACTCCACAATTATATTGGCCAAAACCTTTTAGTGCCATTTTATTTTCAGACGGGCTTCTACTGAGCAGGGGCTCCTATGTATTCAATGTCTCGCACTGGGTTTCCCCCAAATCAGAGCCTTGGGATTTGCCACAGCAACAGCCTTCTCCATCCCCGAGAAAGGGTTGACACCTTTGAGTAAAACAGTCACTGCCCCCAGTTGGCAAGGAGACGTTCAATACTTCAAAGGTCAGGCTCTGCTAGACCAGCGGAGATCTACACCTGGGTGGTAATAATCTGAGACTCTTTGATGTAGGCAGACGAGGGAGGAGTTGGAGTAACCAAGAGAGAGGCAGGCATCAGTCCACAGAAGGGTCCCACCCTCTTGAATTCTCCCAGGGCTCACAAACATCACGTAACCCTCCCATCCTCCCGGACTTCCTGCAGACAAAGCACTCTGGGTATGACCTCACCAGGCAGAAGATTCTGAAACTGCATGCTGGATTGGACCCCTTTCAGAACACTAGAAGGGAACCCATCCACAGTAGCAGATTACCCGTACAAGGGTGGGAGTCTAATTAATGGGTTCTGGTTTATGGCACAGTCTGCTCCAAAGTCCTCTGCCGGAGAGGCGAAGACCAAGATGTCCCAGGAAAAGGCAAGCTCTTCCCCTAAACATCCCTTGAGGTATCTGCCTTAAAGGGTCCCAGTGACGTTAAGTTCCCACTCTAATTTTTTTTTAAAAAGATCTTCAGAAATATTGACAATTGCTGCTGAAATCATTGCCCGTGAACCCCTGAATTCAAATCTAGAGTTCCCCTTTATTGCAAAGTCTGCATACTCTGTTTTCCTTTACAGGGGTGGGCATTAGTGTTCTTATTAGTTGTGTGTATTTTCTAGTTTAGTTAATGTGTTTCTATTTGAATTAACATACCCTAGTTTTGTTTGTTTAGATCCCTTCTGTGCCCGCTCACATAGTGTACAGTCTGCCCAGGGTCTGCGCTTCTCTAACCGGTGAAGGAGGCATACCTGTTAGGCTGTGCCCGTTTCACTTTTCTGATTGGGATTACTGCTGGTTTAGACGTAGCGAGGGGTTACGTCAGACTTCCATACGCTACTCATCCCTGTACTCCAGCAGAGCAGTCATCATTTCATCACAAGTCTGGAGTATTGTGTCCTATTCCGGATGTCACGCCTGGGGTTTTGTATCCTTTTCTGACTGCACCCCTGGGGTAGGGTCCCATTCTGGTGGGCACATAAGGAGTATCACGCCCAGCCTTTAGGCTTCACTCGAAGCATGTTGTCCAGTATGGGAGGCAACATATGGAGCATTGTGGGAAGTTCTGGCAGCATCATCTGGAATGTGGCATCTATTTTATTTATTTTATCTGAATTATTTTTAAAGAACTCACACAGCCCGGGTGCATCAATGGCACTGTTCCAGGAATATGTTTCTTAGTTGCGTATTTAAACGCGCTTAATACCCGGAGGTTTCTTAGCACGGACCCGGGGATCGAACCTGTGTTGCTTCGTGTGGTCTTGTTTCCTAGGCGAGCACGTTGCCGCAGAGCTATCCTCCCACTACACTCGTCTAGTTCTCCAGGAGGATAAAGGAAGTCTGGGGCCACACACAGAGCGCACAAAAAAGGCAGCAAAGGGCAGAAATAACCACCAGCTGAAGCGTCGGGCACAAAAGCAATACATGGATTCGAGTGGCAGAGGCACAGACATTGGGGAGGAATAATGCTAGGCGAGGAATGGTAACGCTGCATGCCATGTACCGACGTTTTCAAGGATGTGCAAAAAAAAAAAGGGCTATCAGACTGGGTACAACCATCCTCATTTCCACCTCGGTTTTACCCTCCGCCTTCAAAAACAACTGGGTTACATACCGGCATGGCATTTTCATGCTAGTGTAAAACCTATGACATCGTATCAAATCCACCTGCTTTTTACACCAGCAAAAAGCAGGCAGATTACATGGCAGAAGGCAGTTACTTATTTTGCAGTGCGGAGTGCAAAAGAGAGGTGTAAAGAGGGTTCCGGCTGACTCTTCCACAGCGCAAATGATGAAAAATGCCCAGAGGGGACATGTTCATGCAAACATAAGCAGCCTCCTCCTGGCAATGTACGCCCGCTAGGAAAGTAACTGCCATACTGCCAAAATATTGTGCTTCTGTTGAGAGACGGTCAGCAGAGGCCCAGGCTACTGTGCTCATTCCAAAGCTAGAGACATCATCTGGCAGAAGAGATGCCTGGGTGGGCAAGAATACACATTAACTAGAGTTGATTGAACCCCCCCCCCCCCCCCCCAAGACTCATTCGAGAAAAAGAGCCGAAGAATGAAAAACACCAATTCCGAAGGAATGTCCCCGTGTGCGCACACCACAGGAGGGGACGAGAATAGTACAAAATGGGGGCTCCAGATTCCAGGCGCGGTTTCGCGCTTGGCCAGTGTGCGCAGTCTCCATGCAAAATTCCACACCTCCCGTACGGTACATGTGACCCGCGCGGGGCTAGGGGGCGTGGGCACGAGGCCAAAGATGGGAGACGCGCATTGCATGCCTGCATGAAGTGACCACCAGGCCCGGCCCTGCCAAGTTACTGGGGTGCGAAGGGGGCATTTATAAACACATATGGCCACATACTTCTAAGCCCGGAAGGCCTGGAACGCTTTCGATAATAGCAGACGGCTTCACCGCGGAATGGCGGGCGAGGCGTGGGTGGAATAGCTCAAAGGGAAATGGCGTCCCCCAATTCACGACAGGGCTGGAGCAGTGTCGGTGACGGAGCAAAACCTCACGTGATTAACTCACTGGCCAGGTCACCTCCCCTCATCCCTTGCCCAACCGCGTTTCCGATGGCCAGGCCTAGCTTACTCCACATGTCCCTATAGGCGACCACATCTCTCCACAATGGCATTAATTCCGACAGCACAGGCCATCGCAATAACATACGAGTATAGGTCAGCCGACCTCCCACCCCCAACTAAGTAAGAGGTTACATTAAGATCCCAACGCCACAGCACTCTCCGGGTCTGTCGTTTGTTTCTGCGTTCGCAGCAAGTGGCTTCCTCAGCAAATAGTCTGAATTAAAAAAAAAATCCTTTATAAAAGCGCGTGGAAACCATAAAAACAGCAGCGGGGCGCGGTATAAAAAGTCTGGCACTCTGGCTGCGTAAAGTGCGCATGTGCAAGGCGCCTTGCCACTTGTAACCCACTCTTTCAGCGTGAAGCCTTTGGGTTGCCAGTGTGTGCTGCTCTGTCACGGCTCTAAGTGGATGGCTGAGAATGGGGCCTGGCGAGGGCTGCTCCGTGTCCCTGCACAGCTAAGCCACTGTCACTAAGAATGGGTCTTTCACTGGAGAAATTGAATTAGGCCTTGAGGTGCCCTGCCTGCTGCTGTGCCCTTAAGTTACTGCTGGAGAAGGAGTCCTGTGTGTGAACGCCGCGCCTTCCACTGTCCTGGGCGTGCTGCTGGGCCTCCTTGCACAACTAAGCCGCTGTCTTGAGAATGCGAGGCCTTGGGTGCCCTTCATGTGCTGTTTTGTGCCACTACATGCCAGTGTGTGAGAATGGGCCGCGGAGAGCGGGGTGAGGCTTTGTGCTGCTAGGTGTCCCTGAACATCAGCGCGGGAGTGGGCGTATCTTACAATGATTTCCTAAGTAATTCAAGAAGAATATACGCCCCCAGTGTACCAGAAAGTTCTACTCCGTGTCACTGCACTGCCGCATTATCTAACCGTAGGGTGACCAGATTAAAATAAATAAACTGAACAGATCATTGACCTAGGACTAAAGAAAACACAAAGCTATAGTCCTACTTCTATGTTGCTGGCCAGTTGCAGGGGTGGGGGTGTGTGCTCACAGACACACAACTCTCATTGGAGGAGAGCGGCGGGGAGCGGAAGGGGGAGGAAATGGGGGCTGAAAAGCATTCACGTGCAGGAAGAGTGGCACGGGCCGATTGGCAGGTTTGTGGCCACCTACCCTTCCAATCCCTGGACAGGTTTTATCAAATTAAAAAAAAAACTCCCGGGACGGACCCCGGCGATTTCCCGGGACTGTCGCAGGAAAACAGGGACGTCTTGCCAGCCTATTTACCGAATGTGCCTCACTGAGTATGGCACACTTCCTCTTTCTGTAGTCCGTTCTTCCCAGCTACCTTCCTGCAGTTGCGATCTGAACAAGGAGAAGATGTGGCATGAGCATTATGCAAACCAAATAAACATTAAGGTCCCACGTGGGCATGCACCACTGGGGTCCCCTCTGGGTGCTGCTTTGTGCTATGGGGTGCCCTGGCCTACAGGGAACTCTGGAGATTTTCTGGTGGGCCTCTGCATCACGGACCTGATTTATGTGGTTACCTATTTTATTGCCATACTTTCTTATGGGAAGGTGGTTCTGCTTGTTTACAGTGTGTAATATGGGGCCACTTTGAAGAACAATTTCCAGGGCTCTTTTAGTCCCCAGACCACTCCCACAATGTGAATTCCCTGCACGAGAATTCAGCATTGTGGTTTCATGCGCATGTTGCTGTGTGTCCCTAGGTTGATAAACCACTCGGCGAGAACAAGGCCTTGCCTTGTGGTTCCTTATGCGCTACTTTGTGTCCCTGCAGATCGGCCACTCTTTGAGAAGGAGACATTGAGGTTCAAATGGCTTAATTGTGTGCGAGACATTGGGGTTCGCTGTGTGTTCTGCTCTGTGTCCCTGTAAGGCGGAGGCATTGTGCAGAGGCGACACCAAGGGGAGGCCAAAGGGCGCCATGGCCACCCTTATAAAAACGCAGACCCCTCCACCGGCCCACATTCCGGTTATGTGTTTCGTTTTGGTCTGCCACCCCAAGATTTCAGTGACCTCATCAGGCCACCCCTATCAAAAATGTCTGGGGGCCCAACTAGCACTGTGTGAGAATGTGGTCCCAAGGTGCCCTGGTATTTCTGGTCTGTGTCCCCTCAGGATAAGACAATTTGTGAGAACCATGTTCTCCTCTATGCTGCTGTATGCCTAAACATCTGTGTTAGAATGTGGCCTGGGAGTTCTGTATGTTTTGTGCTCTGTTACCTTAAGGGTAAGTCACTATACGAGAACAGTGCTATGGTTTGTGTCATTTCAAGCTAAGTCAATTTGTGAGAACTGTGTTCTGCTTGGTCTCTCTGTGTGGCTAAGCCCATGTTTGAGAATGCAGTACAAGGGTTCTATGTGAGTTCTGGTCTGGTCCCTTCGGCTAAGTCACTATGTGAGAACTTTCTTGTCGTCTGTTACTAGTCTAAGTCACTTTGTGAGAATGGGGTCTTGGAGTTCTATATGTGTTTTGCTCTGTATATCTGCGGGCTAAGTGACTATGTGGGAACTATTTTCTTGTCTGTACCGTTAGTGAGCATGCAGTCTTAGAGTGCTGTTATGTGTTTTGCTGTGTATATACCAAGTCTAAATCACAATGTGAGAAGTGTGTTCTGCTTGGTCTCTCTGTGTGGCTAAGCCCATGTTTGAGAATGCAGTACTCAAGGGTTCCATGCGAGTTATGGTCTGTGTCCCTTCGGGCTAAGTCACTATGTGAGAACTTCCTTGTCTGTGTTGCTAAGTCACTTTGTGAGAATGGGGTCTTGGAGTTCTATATGTGTTTTGCTGTGTATACTAAATCACAATGTGAGAGCTGTGTTCTTCTCCGTGCTGCTGTATGGCTTTGCCACTGGGTTGGTTAGAATGCAGTCGAGGGGCTCCAAATATGTTCAGGCTAAGTCGCTACCAAAAAGATGATGGCAAATTTGTCACTAATATCGCTGACGTTGCCCAAGATCAATTCTGGGCTACTCTATTTGGAGCAGCAGAATCCAGTCTCATCACTGCAGCTGCCTACGATATCTGGCATGAAGCAATGAAAAATGTCTAAGAGTCACTCAATTTGGAACATTTTAACAGATTTTTATTGTCTTTAAATATGAAATGTATTGCAATTATTGTTCCCTATTTTCCTTTTATACATTTACTTATTGTGCTCTTTCTTGATTTCTTTTCTGTGTGCTTAACGTTTTATGATTAAACTAATGCACAGTACAAAAAAAAGCGAAAAACTTTACTATTTGAAAACTGCCTTCTTGTCTGTTGCTTTATGGCTAAGGCAATGTGTGGAGTCTCTCTCTCTCTCTCTCACTCACTCACTCACTCACATCAGTCCACAGATTCTCTGCATGGTTTACTCGGAGTTCTATTCTATGGCCCAGCATAGCCAATGACACACCAACAGCGGGACCAACCTTCATAATGTGGCGATTGGCCTGGGATATTCCCACTGCCCAGACACATACACACGTTGGGCTAATCTCTCGCCCATCTTATTGTGGTGTCCTCCTTCACCGCAGAGCCTGAAGGGCGGTCTGTTATGTTCTACTGTGTGCAGGGCCAGCCTTAGCCCTCCGCTATGCCAGCTCGGGGGAGTCTTTCAAGGTCTTCCCCAAGCTGGCGTGGTGGGAGAAGGCACGACAGGCGCCCTATTGAAATTAAATGCGCCCGCTCTTGTGCTGGTGCCGGGCTTTCAAACAAGAGGAGCGGGGCACCTTTCAAAACAATAGGGCACTGATGCTTTTGCATCAGCATCCTATTGAAGCGATTACCTCCCTTCTCCGGCACGGGAGCGGATGGTTTTCATTAGAATAAGGCGCTGATGCATTAGCATCAGCACCCTATTCCAGTTATTAACTGCCTGATGCGGCACAGGAGCGGGAGTTAAAAAAAATGATGCCCCCACCACACCCCATTTACCAGGGGTACACAACGGTGGTGCCACATTTTTGTTTCACTGCCCGGATCACTGATACCGCTAAGGCTGTCCCTGGGTGGATGCCGAAATCAATGTGTGAGAAAACGGTCTCGGGGTCCTCATTTGTTTGGCCCAATGTGTCCCTGCAATATGCTGAATCTCTATGGTTCTGTGTCCCTACAGGTGTCGGTCAGGTTTTCGCCCAAAGCACGGGACCGAAACAGCTCTCCTATATTAAAAAAACTGCTTGCCCGCACCCATGACTTGGGCACCCTACCCTCATTGCTCCTACTTCTCGACTTCTCTGCAGCATTTGATATCCTCTGTCGAGCCCTTACCTCTGCAGCTTACTGCTCCACCGAAGCCACTAAATGGATCGCCTCATTCCTGTCTGGCAGATCCACAAGAGTTTCTGCTGGAGAGGCAACCGCCAGACCCACACCTACATCCTGTAGAGTACCCCAAGGCTTGTGTGTTTCGTCCACCCTGCACAACGTGTACACAAAGCAGTTGTTCGACCACATCGACGCCCTTGGAATCTCCGACACAAACTACGCTGACACCACCCAAATTCTCATCCCCCTCCCTGGCGACTACCCCAGGGAAACCCTCAGAATCAATGAGAACCTCCACAAACTACAAACAACCAAAATAATGCCCTTAGGACAGCGCTTGACATTGGTAAATGGGACCACATTTTGGAGACCAGAAAATCTGCCCACTGGTTCCCAGTCAAGGACAGAATAAAAGTTTAAGATTCTGTCGCTCACCCACTGTTGTCTTTCTAATGATGCAGCACGCTACCTATCGGACCAACTAAAAAAAAAAAACATGCCCCAGTAAGGCCCACAAGATCCACCTACAAACATTGCTTAATCAGGCCCAGGGTCAAGCGGTACAGAGCAGGTGGCTCTAGCTTCCCGGTCTGTGCACCGACACTGTGGAACAAACTACCCCCACACCTGTGAGACAAACCCTTCTACAACACATTCAGAAAGGCAGCTCAAGACT
The DNA here is from genome assembly GCF_040938575.1 of Ambystoma mexicanum. Classification (NCBI taxonomy): domain Eukaryota; kingdom Metazoa; phylum Chordata; class Amphibia; order Caudata; family Ambystomatidae; genus Ambystoma; species Ambystoma mexicanum. The sequence continues at coordinate 189,011,863 of NC_090922.1, forward strand.
CTGCTATCCAACTGACACTCTCCCCCCCTCACCCCCCGTTTTCTATGACACTAGCGCCTAGATGCCTCTGGTCTATGCGCGCTGCTATAAATGTACAAATAAATAAGAAATCAGTGTGCGTGAGCGAGTGATCAGAGCTCGCTGGGTATTCTGCCAAGCTGTCCTTCGTGACCTGCCGGGCCAAGTCACTGTGTGAAAAACCAGTCTGCCCTTTGTCATGCCACGGCGCTGTCCAATCACTACGTAGGAATGGAGACTTGCGATCACGTTACTCAGCAAATAGTGCCGTACTGAAAGAAAATGCAAACTGTGTGTAAGCCAACTTCCGTTCTTGCCATCCTTCCCCCTCGTATCCATTGTGCCCGCTAAGTGAAGCACAGGAGAGACATGCCATGCATCACACCAGCCCGAAAGCAACTGGCAACCTCTCTGAGCATAGAGCTTCCAGCACTCCTAAACACTCCCTCATCAGATATGCGTCCCGCCTTACCACCAGCCAGCTGCAGAGATCTCCTTACAGGTCTGCTGCCAAGGAGTGGACCTCGTGAGAGTGCGTGTCACATCAACCCAAATACCAAAGTAACCTCGACCCCAAGGATCACTCGCTCAAATTGGGCAGGTCAAACTCATAATTGATTGTGAAGAGGTTTTGCGAAATACTGGAGGCGGGGGAGAGGGCAGGGTGGAGTTACAATTTATTGTGATTGTTTTTTTCCAACACTTTCATTGATTTGGGCCATACATACGGACAATTATTGGCACAGAAAATATATACGGGCTTGGCATTTTATGAGACCTTGGTGGAGGGACATGCACACCAGTAGCACATTCTCTGTGTGGTCTGCATTCCACAGGTTTAAGATGGCATCTACCCATATGAAGGAGCACTGTACGGAACTAGAATACCTACCGTTTCTACGAGTATAGCGTTCCATGTGTTAAAATTGCGGCAAAAATAGCTGTGGTTTTGCCGCCGCAATCCATGTAAAGGATGCAGGGGAAACCCCCGCAACCCCTGGACCCATTATCCCATTTAAGAGGAGCGGGGGACACAACCCGAAACCCCCGCTCCCCTTAAATGGGGAAATGGGATACATCTTTAACTGGTCAAACCACAGCATTTTAATCACTGCTAATCTTGGAATAAGATGATTGGGACCACAGCACCCCAATACCAGACTCTATACCTCCACCAACAGTTAATTAAGGCGATACCCTTGAGTTTTACTTACTCTTTGAACAATTGTGTACATACATTGAAGGACCAAAACACAGACACTAGTCTCTAATTTACTTTGTAGATCAATCTGGATGTTGAAGATTTAACAAATCATTGAACTCAAATTGCTCTACCTTTTGATGAATTGCTTTTGCTTCTAATGAAGGCAATTCTTATCCCGAAACGCGCCGAGCTCGCTTTAATTCATATGTTACTTGCACTATTTGTGAATTCTTTTTTTGATTGTCATAATTGAATAGTGTTGATATAAAAAAGGATTCAATGGTTGTACCATACTTAATGTATCAAATTATTTTTTATCATTGTAGATATCCCATCCCTGGATGAACTAATTTGATTTACAAAATGTGACACTATCTAGATACATTCTGACTGGCTACAGTTCCAACCCAGAGGGTGTCTGCAGGGGCCGGAGTGTCCAACAACCAAGGGCCCTTTTTTGTACTTAATTTGGCGATTTATGGTGCCAGAGTCGCTCTTTCGCCCCAGCAACTTTGAATCACTTAAGTAGTTATGCCTAAACTTATAATACATAGTGAACAACACAGTGTGATTCATCTGTATCCATTATTTCTGCCTACAAATGACAATGTTTGAAAGGAAAAGGTTAATTGCAGCTATCATGCACCCTTTGTTGTAATCAGCTCTTTCTGAAGAATACAGCGCCCTAGCACACATCTCCCAACTAAAGTAATTAATGTCTCATTGTTATTTGAAAATCTAAAGACTGCCAGCAATGTTATTCTTTTGGATTGTAAAGGAAAGGGTAGGAAGAGTTGTTACAGGTTATTAATTGAATTGGGACCGTTTGTAGAACCTTTTTATATATATACAAGTTGCAATATTACAATATGTTAATAGGGAGTTACACAGTTCTGGTTAAATTCTCGAATACATATTTTCAAAATGCCATTTTTGCGCGGAAAAAAAAAATGTCGAAAAAAAAAAATTTGAATGTTTTTTTTTGTTTTTTTTTTTAGTTGGTAAAAAAAAGTGTCAAAAAAGCGGGGGTTCGGTGGGGGGTCCCCCCATTTCTGAAATAAAATTTCCAAAAAACATTCGAAAAAAAAAAAATTCGGCAAAATTCTGTCGAGAAAATGGCATTTGAAAATATTCGGAAATATCACTGTAAACCGGAATACACATCTGCGGATCCAAATTCCAAAACGGTTGGCTTTTCTCATACTTGCTTTTAAATGTTCATGCCTTTTCTGTGTGCACTGCCTGTTTTCTTACATATGCTGATGCTTTGAGATGCAAATTAAACCACACTATTTTCACAGGGTGGCTGCATGGCCGTGGGCGTGGACGCTGCTCCGCATTGCATGCTGGGATGATGCGACGGCAGGAAAAACTGCCCAGCTTTCAACCACGCGTATCACACCTCCAAAACCACCGCCGTAACCCATACACTCCCGATGCCCAAACCAATAGACTTGTAACCAATACAAAAAGCATACACTTTCATGGACTGAGGGCACCCCTTACCCGAGTTCCTCTTGTTTATTTTATTTTTAATTCAGCAGCCCCTCCAGGTAGCTTCTCGAAGCTCTCTGTGTGGGTGGGCGGGGCCTATGTGTGGCTTCTGAATGGGCCCTGAGCTGTTTTGCTTCATTCTAGCCAGAGCACATGATTGGCTGTAAGAGCCTCCATCACCACTCATTTGATGGATGTACATAAGTGTTTTTTGGAGCTATGGCATATCATCACCTAACAGCACATATTATTTGCAGGGTTAAGTATCCAGGTGGAAGACCCCCAATAGCTGTTGTGGGGGGTGATCGCACATGCAGAGGTACATCAGTGCTGGTCTTGGCAGACAGTGGTCTTGTTGGGTCTTGAAAGCAGCTGAAGCGGTCCAGTTCCTTCAAGAAGTGGGGATGGTCAAGGTGGTCTGCAAATGAGAGCCAAAGATCCACTTGAAATGGTTTGTTTTAATGGTCCGTGGTGAATGACAAACTGTGCGGACATTATGGTTTTCCGACCATTCTTCTTCAGCTTGAAGTTATTGGTTTAGAATTCCATGATTGGAGGTCTATGACTGGCGACGTCAATGGGATCCTGTGCTCACAGCACTCCTGGAAGTGTTTATGGCTCTGAGATAAGACAGCAGTGATTTCCAGAAGTGCAACCCAACAACCGAGAAGCTTCTGTCTCCCTTATGCCTGCGTCATGGCGAGGAGATAAAGAGGAGGTTGGAGTGAGATGAGCTACCGCATCTTGTTGGCTGGTAGTGGTGGGTTTGTTTCACAGGCATTGAGGGGAGAGTCCATGAATGGTGGTTAGGTGGCGACACAACCTTGAATTTGACCTTGGAGGCTACCAGGAACCTTTGGAGACATTTTAGATGTGTGGACACTGAATGATGATATTAGTCCAGCTGGGGCAGCATCAGAGCCCTGCATAGTTCAAGCTGACAATTCATCTGTAAGAGCAGGACACCCATTCTCGTCACTCTCAGTCGGAAGTTGTAGTCCTTCACTATGGCTGTGATTTGTTGTGACGAGAGGTCCTGGTCAATCCACAACACCAGCATTTTTGGTGAGTGGCCCTTATTTCTTGAGGATATGGGAATGGGGACGGGGTCCTGACCTGGGTGTGCCAGGATTTTGCCTTTGGTGCCATTTACATACAAAGAGTTCTCCTTCATCCATCAAGTTCCCCAAGATCTTACTCTGATCTCCCGGTCTTGATTCCAGCAGGAGGTTTAGCTGTGTGACATCCACAATTATCTCTTACCATTTACCAATGATGCTGGGGAATGAAGGTGCCTTGCATCTAATGCATTACAAAAGCCAAAGCAAAAAACCCGGAATGGCAGCAACTTTCTGCAAGTCCTGAGGCTGCGGACATGGATGTTGCATAGCAGCAGTAACAGGAACGAGCACAGGAGACGTGCTGCATCACTTCCGACCTTCTAATTCTGACCAGTTGGCCTTGATCTAATATGGAGGACCAGATCAGGCATTTGACACAATCATGTGGCAAGTTCTGCGCCAAGTGATGCTTAACATGGGATTGCCATGTCCTTCTTGGAGAGCATGCAGGCTGTGTCCAAGTTACCAATGGCGTGAATATGCATCGATAATGAAGTAACGAGGAACTTGAAGGCAGTGACACACCACCCAGAGTTATGTTCTGAGCCCCTGCCTCTCCGCTCTATATATCTCCCCTTTGGCCAGATGGTTAGGTAAGGGAAAGAGCAATTAAGATTCCAAGAGTTCTGGTTCCCAACATTGGCATTATATGCAGATGACCTGCCTATATTTTCAAGTAACTAGAAAACGCAATAAATACTATGCAGGATATTACACTTTGACTTAATACGCAGAGAGTTTACAAAATCGAGCAAACAAAATAGAAATTCTTCAAACCTATACTAGAAATGATTCGGATTTAGTTAAATAAAATTACATTTCTGATTTTGATTTACACGTCTTAAACAGGAGAAGATTTATACATATAATCTTGGCAATAAGACGAGCAAAGCCTATAAACAAATCTAAAGAGTGGGTTAAATTTAGTTTCGTTTTATTTATTTATTTATTTGTAGAGCCAGCAAGTAGCCCTGAGGCATCTGGGCGCTTAGCTTACAAGTTGCATAGTTACATTTTACAAAGTTGCATATATAAAGTTTAATTTAGAAAATATACAATAGTTGGATAGAGAGCAAGTTAATACATATAATAGTTACAATATAAAAGGAAACTGTACAAGGTTGACGTAAATTGGTTGAAGACAGCAAGTAAAAATGTGCATTGGCAGCAGCGACGTGTCCAGACGCTTCTGACTGGGGTGGCCCAAGTGGGGCACTGACTTATGCAGGGTGGCCTGAATTACGAGCGCAAACACAGATACTGATAGGGACATCACTTGTGGGTCGCAGGGGGCGGGGGGGTCGCACTTGCAACCCCTGAGGTCTCCCTTGCTACCCCTAAAAAACTTTTTTTTTCCTTTTACAAATTGAAGCTCCTGGGTTGTGGCCAATGCCATGTGGCTATCCGAGCCATTTGTCTTTCTGGAATTTTATACAATAATTACAAGACTCATTAAAGGTTAGTTTCAGGCACACTTTAGGGGGTGAGGCACTGATTTAGTCTGTTCTTAAACATCTCAAATTCACAATGCAGACAAAATCCTCCAAAAAGCATTTAGAGTAGAATAAGCATTAATTTCTGACTATCTGCCTCATCACGAGTTTGGCGATAACCCTTAAATGCGGCGGTAACGCTTTTGCAGAGCATTTAAGGGTCCGCCAAATCAGGGCTTTGGGAGGATTTACCCCAGCTCTGAGCTGGGGGCAAATATGCCACAATTTTGCTGATTTTCGGTGCTATTACCGCTGCTGGTGGTATTAGCGTCGAAAATTCACCATTGGGTCCAATGGGAAATGGTGAATTCCTGAATGGGCCCAATGGGGAATGGGGCCTTACTGCTCCACCAAACCCGTGATCTGGTGCTAATAGCGCCGGGGGTTTGGCAGTAACGCTAATAGCCCCAGCGGTAATACCGCCGGGCATACCGCCCAATTTGTGATGAGGCCCTATGTATTTTACAAGTTGCAGTTATAGCATGTTTTTTTCTGCAGATACATATGGTGATCTATTCCTGTATGAAATGTAGATCACGTTACAGTAACATTGTAACCATATTTTTCATAGTCTACTTAGCAACAATGCTATGTGATGCCACCTCCTGTTTTATCAAGGGGTAAATGGTCATCATCCATCGCGTCCCGTGATGTCACTCCAGGGTGGGATCAAATTAAATACTTCCTGTGATGTCAGCAGAGATCAAGGGTCATGTGATGTCACTTCCGCTACCCCTGGCATTTTGGTGAAATGACGTCCCTGGATACTGATCATAGTTTAGGGTAATGGGGTGGCACCTGGTGTGACCAATCAGATTCCAGGGATAGCACGTGCCATCCCAGGCCACTCCCTCTGATTAGCGCTACTTGCTGGTGGGATTAGAGTCCGGGGTGCACACTGGAATCGCAGCTCAGCAAGATTTAAGAAGTGTGCAACGGATACGCCAGAGTGAACAGGGCAAATGCAGTGCATGAACACTCCCTGCTAGTGGAACCAGCGTTCTAGGGGACACCCTGGGTTATGCTGCCTGGCAGCACTCCCTGCGGGCGGAGAGAGAATAACTCTAGCGCTGACGCTGGAACCGCACTGCGAGAGCACCAACCACTTTTGGACGCAGCGTTGAACACACATTTATTGTAGGAGTTTTATACAGTGCCGCACGCAGCCGGGCACCGTTGCAGAGCACCACACTGCGGGCGCCAGCGTTTCCACACGGTCAGTATTTCCACGCTGCGCTCTGCAGTGCAGGGACACTGGCTGACGCTGGAACATTTGAGCCGGGTCTCCCGCTTCCTGCAGCTGTCAGGCACAATGCTTTATCCTTGTTATTCCTGGCCCAGGCCGCTGAACTTCGGGGGAGCCAATCTTGTTCATCGGTCACTAATTAAATCTTCCGCCCCTGCAGGGTCCCAGGCAAGTGGCCTGCCTAGTGCAACCTGTGAAAATAAATAAATCACCAGATCAGAAGGATATCGGATCCGCCTGGCTGAAGCCCCCTCCCCTCCTCACCTCTGAACCGCCAAGGCAGCTCCCCGCCCTGGAATTTCACCCAGACTCGCTTTTTGGCCCAGTTTCTTGTTTTGTATCCTTGCTGTGTGTCCGCCAGCCCACATGTTCCTCATGGCCGCCCTGACAATAATAGCCTCTTGCTGCTACAGTCTTGCGGCCACGTTGCACACAGGGACCCGGTGTAGCACACATTTTGCTAACCTCGGATCGGTGAAACACTCAGTTACCGCCTCCTGGCCACATACATTTGACAGATTGTTGTATGTATGTACGCGTTTGGCATTGCGCAACTGTTTAGAGGGTTCGAACTTGCCAGGAGCTGGGAGCCATTTAGCTCCTGTCTAGAACAGAGCTTCATTTGTGGCGGTGTTTGCCAGGGCTCAGGCCTTCCACTTATTACTGAGGCCCAACACTTATTGTCTCAGACTCAGACGGATTATGAAGTAATGAGAACCAGAGCATCCAAATGAGCAGGTGCGAGCTGTATTTTAACCCCAAATGTGCCCACGCTGTGGGTGTTGGCAGCAGTGGTGGGGAACTTGCCGCCCACAGTGTCATAAGCGGGCTAGAAAATAATTGGGCCCTGGCACGTATTCTCTTACAAATTAAGCACTGGTGATATCCAAGTGGAGCCTGGTTAACTTCAAAGCAATAGCTCACCTGCAACAACTTTTGACTCCCCAGGAAAGTGGCTCCATACAAATATAGCTTTGTGATATTAACAGTGGAGGTTTAAAAATGTGTATACAAAAGCATCAAGTTTTGTAATATTAGGGGGTAATGTATCCCTCTTTTTGATCAGGGGGGCCTAAGTTATGAGGGGTATTACAGTTAAACAAACGAAGGAACCTAGGCTACTGGCCGAATATGGGTCCAGCACACAATTAACGGGTCTCTGTTGGTTAGTCTGCACATATGAGAACACCCAAACTCTATGCAGTACAATTACATTTATTTGTATTTTAATTTAAAAACAAGTTGCATAACACAGCTATTAACAAAGTCCTTTTTGCTTAACCGAAATAATCATGCTAGTCAGCTCAGTAGCTTCGCGTCTCGTAACTGCAGCTCGCTGAAACGTCGGCGCCTAGCACATCCTAGAAGCACAGGATTCAACAAATCCAGCGCACAGACGGCGCTGCAAGCAATGAACTCTAACCAGATTCAACGCTAACCTGTCACACCGAACCACTACGGCTCAGATGTCCCAACCAAGTGACAACTTAAGTCCACTGAATTTGTCCTGAAGACAGCCCCAGATAGAACACTAGCAACTGAGTGCCAGAAACACCATGCATGTGTCAACTAGACAGATGTGAATTCATTTAGACCACATTCTAAGTCACTACCTCTTACTAACCCACACTACAAAACAGTGAATGTAAAGAACCAATGTATGAGGTTGTTTATAACGCCTTAAATGCTAAAACTATCCACGATTATTTCGGTTAAGCAAAAAGGACTTTGTTAATAGCTGTGTTATGCAACTTGTTTTAAATTAAATTACAAATAAATGTAATTGTACTGCATATAGTTTGGGTGTTCTCATATGTGCAGACTAACCAACAAAGACCTGTTAATTGTGTGCTGGACCCATAACCGGCCAGTGTGAAACAGGTGGGGTAGCCTAGGTTCCTTCGTTTAACTACAAGAGCATCAAGGACACACCTAAGAGACATGGAGAATATATAATAGACAAAAAACGAGAGTTTACTTTGTGCGCACAAGTTAGATTTGCTGTGCGACATGTACTAGCGTTGGTTCTCCAGAGGCAGCTCCTGCATAACGGCTGATGACTGATACCCAGGAGATGCTGCTTTTTGCTTCTAGTAAATCAATCCTAATTTTATATATATATATATATATATATATATATATATATATATATATATTTATATTTGCTCTCCAAAGCGGTGCACAACCTACTAATCAGATGCGGTCATGGGGCTTATGGGGGAACACCATCAATAATTGAACAGGAACACACAGCATAGACCCAATCGCCACACACCACCAAAAAACAATAGTAAATGGCAAGGTGAGAGACAGGACTATAAAAAATCCCCAGCACATGATCTCGTAGCAAAAAATAAAATAAAAATCCATGTTTTCAAACAGTCATACAAAACATTAAAACTCATGGACTTACGAGCAACTGACTCCTAGAACAGGAGATCAACCATGCGTTCCACCCCTCTGCAGGGGCTTCATCAGGTTAATTTGTTATTAATAAGGGATTTATTTTATGCTCATGCACATCACATGATCATTACCGCATCACCTCTCAGAGATTGCAAGTGCATTCCAAAAGTTAGAAAAGACAAGCGGCCATGATGGAAGCGCTCGTTTGCACTCACAAGCATATAGTTTCACATATATTATAATACAACACACCATCAACGAAATTGTATCAGTTTCATATCAAATGCTCTGTATAGTTCGACATCTAGTGGTAGTTGCAGAGTATTACAAGATTTGTTTTCGAAACTCGAAAATGGACATCAACTGGGCGTGTTAGTAATACTATCCCTAGTGTGACGTGTACTGTACCCATGGTCCTTCATGCATCGAGGTCCCTCAGATTGTTTGTTTCGGACATGAGTTAGCATGAAGTGTAGCCAGAGTACAGATGTTAATGTTAAAGGACATTTGTACTACGCACTATCACCACTGGAGTGGTCCCCTGGCGCTCTGGCAGTTCTGAAAGAGGAGGGGAGGTTGAGTTAGTGGGGCGAAGCAGGAAAAGTGCAAGAGAGAAGTGATGTGCGGTTGGCGGCCTCAGCCCGGTGGGTCCGTTGGCTGGGCCTGGGGTGTTTGGGGCCGGTAGTCATTGTGTACTGTTGTGCAAGACTATGTGTGTTATTGTTTGTTGTTCCGATGTAGTGAAGTTTGTGCGGTTTGTTGTGCTGTAGGTTTTGATTGTGTTTGGTTTAGAGTTTGAGAGGTGTATGCAGAAAGGGAAATTGTTAGTATGGTTGGTTAGTTTGCGTCTCTTTCCTGAATTGAGGCGCTCAGCTTGCGTAGTCTCCCCTGATGCGGCTCTGTTCTGATTTCGGTCCGACTAGGATATAAGGTTCCTTACTCCTCTGGCCCCCTCCTCTAACATGCTCTCTGATAGCTCTCATTATCCTCCCTTCATACTCCTGCGGCCAATGCACCTGCCAATGTCAACCTCTCAGGTAGTGTGGTGATTGCCAATATCTCGACAATTCCACATCACTGTGGTGCGTGGCGGTAACTAAGGGGCGGGCAAAAGTGTTGGTGGGATTGTCTGGGGTATTTGACTCAGTTTCCGTGCGTGCCGCATGTGTTCCAGTCTATCCGCTGTCACCCGTCCAGTTGCCGTGGGGGTTGCCCTCTTGGGTCGGGAAGGTCCGTGTCATTTCCGATTTAGTCATCATTTTTCCAGTTTTTGTTTTCCAGATTTAATCTGGTGGTTTTGAAGAGCCAGGTTTTTAGTGATTTCCTGAATTTTAGGTGATCTTCAGTGTTTATTTCTTTTGGGATATTGTTCCAGGTTTTTGCGGCTAAGTGGTAGAAGGAGGTGCCTCCAAGTTTTTTCTTAAGGTATGGTTTGAGTTCCAGGCAGATTTCATTGCTTGATCGGAGGGGTCTTGTTGGTTTGTAGACTGTTATTTTCTTTTGTAGGAATTCTGCTCCTTGTCTGCTGATTGCCCTGTGTGTTATGCACATTGTTTTGAAGGTGATGCAGTGTTTTACTGGGAGCCATTGTAGTGTTTTTAGGGCTGGAGTGATGTGGTCTCTTCTGGATAGTTCGAGTAGTCTGGGTGCTGTATTTTGGATCTGTTGCAGTTTCTTCAGGAGGTATTCTGGTATTCCGAAGTAGAGGCTGTTTGCATAGTCGAATTTTGACATGATTAGGGCGACGATAGTGAGTGTTTTGTGCGTGAAGGAGAGGAAAGGTAGAATTCTTCTTGCTTTGTGCTGCTGTGTGATAAAGCAGAAACAGTGATAACCCAGAAAAACATCTATGCTCCTTCTACTTAAGTAGGGGAGGAAGAGTGGGCGCATGTGAATCTAAGCAGATACAAGCACCAGAAATACGATTACAGTGAATAATGCATCCCTTCTGGAGCTTGTGGATCTGCTTAGATCACATGCGCTGCATAGATTAGAAAGCGGTATCTGGAGAAGGAGGTGGGAAGTGAGAAGTTACAGCGGCAAAGAGATATTTTAGAACCGCTTGTCCCACCTGTGAATCTGCTTTAGAGTGAGTGTTAATGCAATAATGCTGGGTGAAAGTATGAATGGAGCTCCATGTAGCAGTTTTGCAAATGGCTTCTAGAGGAACGTTTGCAATGAAGGCTAAGGTAGCTCCTGTACCTCTGGTAGACTGAGCTCTGGGAGTGAAAGGTAAAACTCTTTTTGATAGGGAATAGCAGCGCTGTATGCACTGGACTATACATTTGGAGATGGCGTTTGATATATGATCGCCCTCTCCCCTAGGAGCTATGGCAACAAAGAGCTGGTCTGTTTTCCTTAGAGGTGTAGTTTTGTTGATATAGTACAAGACCACCCTCCGTACATCAAGTGTATGGAGGCTCCTTTCAGCTGAGATGGATGGATTCTGAAAGAAGTTAGGAAGTTCTATGGATTGATTAACATGGAACTTTGAGATGAACTTGGTGAAAACCTAGGATGTGTTCTGAGGACAATCGTGTCCTTTTAGATTATGAAAAAACAGTCTTGTACGGACAAAGCCTGTAGCTCACTGACTCGTCTTATAAAGACGACCGTTATCAGGAATGCAGGTTTGTAAGTCAGATGTTTCAGGCTGGCCTTGTGCATAGGCTCAAAAGATGGACCCATGAGCTTGGAGAGCATGTCATTAAGACCTCGACCCGGAAGAGGGTTGGAAAATGGAGGATATAGCCTCTTTAACCCTTCCATGAATGCTTTAATGACACGAAGTTTATACCAGGACACTTTGTTTTGTGAAGTGGTCTAAGCTGACAGGGCTGCCAAGTGTACTTTGATGGAGCTGAATACTAGGCCGTAGTCTAGTAGGTAAAGCATGTAATGTAGAATGTTAGCTGGGGAACAGACTGTTGGGTTTAGTGTTTATGTCATGCACCTTATCACACATCTGTTCCACTTATTGAAATAGCAGTGTCTGGTGATGGTTTTTCGTGCCTCCTTTAGGATATCCATACACCTTTGTGACAGATTCAAGTGCCCAAACTCTATGACTTCAGGAGCCAAGCTGCCAAGTTCATAGTTTGAGGGCGCCGATGGAGTGATGCTCCCTTGTTTTGTGTTAGCATGTTGTATGGGCACAGGAGCTTGATTGTACCGCACATCGCCAGTTTGAGCAGATGTGGAAACCAAGGTTGTCTCACCCACATAGGAGCAACTAGGATTAGAGTCACTTGTTCCTGGTGCATCTTGTGCACTATTCTTTCCCAGGAGTGGGGTGGGGGGGCGTAAGCACATTTCACTGACCAGTTCACCTACAGGGAGTTCCCCTTGGACCGTGGTTGGAGAAACATGGACGCGAAGTCTTGGCATTGCACGTGTAGGCTTGTGGAAAAGAACTCCAATACGGGGTAACCCCATTGTGCGAATATTCCGTCTACGATATCTTTATCTTTGTCGAGTTGCCACTCAAATTCTTCTAGTAGAGGGTATCTGCTTAGAGTGTCTGCCAGAGAATTGAGTTCCCCCGGAACATGTTGAAAGGTTAGGAACATGTTCCGCTTGAGTGCCCACTTCCATATTTTTGGAGGTAGCTTGGACAGACTTTGAGAGTGTGTGCCTCCTTGCTTGTTTATGTAGAACATGGCAGCGGTGCTGTCTGTAAGGACTTGCACTGTTTGACCTGTAAGATGTTGCTGAAAGGCTGAAGAGCCTCGAGGACTGCCAGAGGTTCCAGGAAGTGGATGCGTCTCTGGGCTGTAGCACGTGTCCACTGGCCGTGGGCTGCGTGGTGAAGGACGTGAGCCCCCAATCCGGCGAATAAGATGTCTGTATTTAGGACTGCTTGTGCTGGTGGAACGCAGAAGGGTTTTCCTTTTAGCAGGTTGTCCCTGGACCACCAGCGTAGAGCCTGTACCCGGGTTAGCGAAACAACCACTAGATCGTCCCACTGACCGAGTGCCTAAGACCATTCTTTTGCTAACCATTCCTGCATTGGATGCATGCCCAGGCGAGCATGTGGAAGCAAGTGAATGCATGAGGCCATCATCCCAAGCAACAGCATTATTTTGCGTACTTGAAACACCATGTTTTGAAATCTCTTGTTTGACGGGAAAGCCAACTCCTTTAATGTGTTTAGAATTGCTCCCAGAACTTGTTTTATTTGGTTGGGGACGAGACTTGATTTCTTTTAATTGACAGAGAAACCCAGATTGAAAAGAAGGTCTATTGTCTTTTGTGTATTTTGTTTGCAAATTTGATGAGATTCCCCGGTGATTAGCCAGTGGTCCAGATAATGGTTTACAGGGATTGACTTGCTGCGCAAGTGTGCCGCCACTACTGCAAGCATCTTTATGAATACTCTTGGCGCTGAGACGATGCCGAAGTGGAGTACCTTGAACTGGTAGTGCACTCCCGCTAGCTTGAAACACAGATATTTCCTGTGCGCAGGCAGCATTGTATGCATCTTTCATCTCCAATGTTGCCATGTAGTCCCCCGTTTTAAGAGGGGGATTACTTCTTTAAGTGTGGTCATGAAAAACATTTGGGGTTTGACATATTTGTTTGCAGGGTGCAGATCTAGTACAGGGCGCATGGAAAGGTTTTTCTTTGGCACAAGGAAGTACGTTGAATAAATACCCTTGTTTACCTGATTTGCTGGGACAAGCTCTATGGCGTCCTTCTCCAGCAGTGCCTATACATCTTCTAACAGGAGCTGCTTCTCTTCTGGTGTCATTTTTCTCGTTCTTGGTGGGCGGTCTTTGAACAATTGTCTGGTGGACAACATCCCCTCCCATGCGTGGGTGAAGTGTGAAATTAGACCTACTGGAGTGGCATGGAGGGGGCCTGTAGCGGTGCGCCATTGGTTGGGCGGAGTGGAAACTCTCCCAGGTGAGGTTCTGCCTCATTTATTTCCGCTTTGAAAACCGGAAGAGGAAGATTGTCCTTGCGATGGGCCCCAAGATGAAGACTGTTAGTCCTGAGGGTATCCCAAAGAGCGTTGTGAACCCTGATCCGAAACCTTCTGGAGTTTGACAAGCCCTGTTGTCCATAGGGCTTGTTTGTTAAATGGCCAAGGGATTTAAGAGCGTCATACTCCTCCTTTGTGCTTTTGAGGGCATCTTCGACAGCTTTACCATAAAGTACATTAGGCTCCAACGGCATATTAAGGAAGGTGGACAGTCTCTAGCTTAAAACCAGACTGCCTGAGCCAGGCATGGCAATTGATGAGCATGCCTTCTTCAATGATGCAGCCTGCATTGTCTGCTGAATTAAGATTATTTTTGAGGATGCAGTTTGATACCTGCTTGCCCTATGCAATAGTGCTTAACAGTTGCAATTTCAGGAGTTCTGGAACTGCTTCAACCTGGTGTTATAAGTCATCCCACTTGTGGTAGCCGTAACTAACCAGAAGTGTAGTGTTGTTTGCGATTCTAGCTTGATATGCTGCTGAGGAGGCAACATTCCTTCTGAAAGTACATCTTTTTGCTTTCTTTTCCGTTAGGGCTTCAGCCAATGCCCGAGGAGTGCCATCCCTCTTTCTGGTAGTTGTGACGACTAGTGAATCAGGTTTTAGCTGACCCCTAATGTACAGAGGGTCTGTGGGCCCTGGCCTGAATAATTGCTCTATCATGAGGTTAACTACCCTTGTGAGATTAGGAGCAAGTAGGGAGGGCCGTATATGTCTTTGTACAGACTGTAACAATGGGATCAACTGAGTGGCGGACTTCCTGTCTCACAGAATGTCCTCCACAACGTCCTTGTCCACTTGCGCCTCTTGGGTGTAAATACTAAAGTATTGGCCAGCCTTGAGCAGCAGTTCATTGTATTGTAGTTGGTTGTCTATGGGAGAATCTGCTACAGGCTGGTCTTGGTGGGCAGACGACTGGATGAAGTAGATGTCGTCATCATTATCGTCGTAGTATTGGGCCTGACTACATAGGTCCCCTTGAGTGCTGGGGTCTTGTGACCCTGAGAGATCCACATAATACATGTCCTGAGAGGGGCCTTGGTAGGGGAGGCCAGGGGCCCTAGGCCAGAGGTGCTAGACTGTGGCTCAAGACAGGGTTTTTTGGCAAGGGGTTGATGTGTTGAAGCCCCTGGTTGTGAGGCAATCTCTAAGGGATGTATGTTCTTCTGGATGCTTGTCCATAAAGTCGACAAAGCATGACATCCTCTTTAAAATTCTGTTAAACTGGAGTATAGTCTCATGAAGGTGGAAAGCCTGATATGGTAGGGGTGACTTGGGAGGGAGCCTGGTCCCTGTGATGCATAGACCCCGAGCGTTTGTCTATATGGGAAGAAGAATTTTCAGCCTGCATGCTTTTGGAGGACAAAGACGTCGAGACTTTTGACTTTTTTGTTGATTTAGTGTTTAACAGGGTTGCTGGGATGTGTTTTTTAATTAATTCTTGCATTTTTGGTGTTAGTTTGGGGGATGCGGATGCGCCTTTCGATGCCTGTTTGTAGGCGTGTGGAAGGGGGACATTTTTGTGCGTAGTGTCCAAACCGAACTTGGGGTCCATTTTTTGGAGACCTGTCATGCGGCGAAAGCGTAAGCGATGGCCCAGAGGACAGGGAAGATCTTGAGGCTTTTTCCTCGGACACGGCATGGGCCTCGGCGATTTCAGGGGGTATGTTCTTAATGTTCTTGGATATGTGTGCGCTACGGCCACCGGGTGTTGAAGCGTCACAGAGCTGCTGGCCTGTTTATTGGAATCGGGGGCCCGCACATGAGGTTCTGATTAACCCCGGTCGCCTTTGGCGTCACGAAGGACACTGATACTGCCCTCACTGGAGTTCTCTGTCACGTCGATGGAGGCTTCGGCCTGCATTGCATGGACGGCCCAGCGTTTGGTGCATTGACGTTTAAGTTTTTGGACAGAAAAGTTTGCATGACTTGCAAAGCTTTTCGGGGTGATCCCTAGGGAGACAGTAATTGCACACTTGGTGCGTGCCTTTCCACAGGAATTGTCGATGGCATCTAGTGAAAAATTTAAAAGAGTTTTGTCCATTATTATTTTGTCCATTATTAATGAAAAGGGCAGTTAGGTGAGGAAAAGAGAAAGGGGATCGCAAAATATGCATTCTGTAAAAGAAGTCAGTATGAAGTCCTTCCACCTCTTGCCCTACCATAAGGGCCGAAGCCCGAAGAGGCCCGTGAAGGCCGCGTCTGGTCGTTGATTCAGTGAAGTCGTCGACGATGGAGTTGTCCATCGAAGGCCGTCAAGCAGTTGACTCTGCAGCAAGACCAGGCAATAGAAAAGAAACAAGTCTACGAATAAACTTTCAATTAATCAAAGGCATCAGCCTGGAAAGAAACTCTGCAACTTGCGATCGACCACGATGGCGTAAAGAGACAATCTGAGGGACCTCAACGTGTGAAGGACAATGGGTACAGTTCACGTCACACTAGGGATAGTATTACATACACGGCCTGTCGACATCCGTTTTTTCGAATTTCAAAAGCAAATCTTGTAATACTCTGCGACTACCACTAGATATCAGACTATGCAGAGCATGCGATCTAAACAGATCCACAAGTCTATATATATTTGCCTAGCTTGATGTGGATTCCCAGCACACTTTGTCTCTATAGATGGAAGAGAAGCCTTTTTTACTGTCATGTTAATATGCATAAACAATAACTGGAACACGCACATGGTTCTACATAGTCTTAACACCAGAAGACAGGCCCAACATTGGTTTGCCGTTTTCCACAACATGCACACCTATGTATTAAATTCCAAGCCCTAATGAAGACGTAGGAGCTTGTGACCCACTTCACACATTTGTACAATAACATTGTGTGTTAAGATCTAGCTAAACATTTGGGGTCTGCTCACTCCCAGTACCGTCGAAACACGTGTTGGCAGTTCTTTAGGTGTCAAATAACCATAGTGGCATCCACCACGTGGACGCCAGTGAGGTTATTCAGGGTGCATTATACTTGCTCATGCATGTACAACTGCTTATACAAGTGAAGCCTCTAAATGATCAGGTGTCCAATGCCATTTGTATGCATTGAGGGCTCTTCAACGTCCAGATAATAGAGCTTTTGTCTGACACCTTTATCCTGTGTCGTGTCAATACATGTGATACAACACTTGGTTTTTGCACAAGTCAAATATTTTTGCATAGCCTACACAAGGTCTTTGTTCATATATTTCTTTGCTAAAGGGCTGCGAGGTTTGTTGTCTTTTGAATTATTGATAGAGCCCTTTACTTACAGGGCATTTGGTTTCACCCCCCTCTTATTTTGAGAGTGTTCATTGCAATAGTCCGAAATAAATATATCAATGTTCCACTTCTTTTATTTAGGGGGGGGGGTCAACATAACCCAGAAAGTGATTTTATTTTTATATATTTATTTAAGGTCTCTTGGCAGTAAAAGACTGTTCGGTTATGCTACTGGGGTCCATACTGCACACCTCTGATATTTGCTTGGTCTCCGAGCGCTCTTGCAGATAGAAGATAGAGAGGGTGG
Organism: Ambystoma mexicanum; assembly: GCF_040938575.1. NCBI lineage: Eukaryota > Metazoa > Chordata > Amphibia > Caudata > Ambystomatidae > Ambystoma > Ambystoma mexicanum. The sequence goes on from NC_090922.1 coordinate 189,029,345, forward strand.
GTGATGCTAGTGGCGAGAGAGGGAGAGTGCAACATAGCTTTGCTGTTGTGTTGATGCATTTAGAGCGGAAGCACACTGGCCTCTGCGTGCAGGTCTGTTTCCAGGCCGGTCTGTGTTGAGGAAATTAAGCAGTGGGGCGTAATTGTGGTCAAACTATCGGTGGCTAAGGGAATCCACCTAAAGTAAATGGCTGGATTTCATCATTCAGTGAAAGACCAAGAAATCCGCTTGGGTTCTTAGCCGAGAAAGACGTTTATTCCATAGTGTTGCTGCCTGATCAGAGAGGGAGTGGTTGCGACCTTGCGCATATCGAAAATTTGGGATATGATATGATAGGTTATTTATAACGCGCTTAATACCCAGAGGTTTCTAAGCGCGGACCTGGGGATGGAACCTGTGTTGCTCCGTCACGTTTTGCTTCCAAGGCGAGCACCTTGCTCCTGCGCCATCCTCCCGAGTTTTAAAATACTTGCTGGTGACCTTTAGATATGTATTTCTTCAGTGTATTCACGTACAGGGGCATTTGCAGCCCAGTGCAAACTTGATGCAATACGGGGCGGTGCATACATTGGCTATTATCCCCAGTCCTGATGGTTGAGCGAGCATTGTCGCACTTTGAGCACGCCATATTCCATCACACTTTCTCCGCTTGGTGTGTCAACCCAATGGCCTATCCTAATAAGATTGACAGCTTTGAAAAGTCCTTAAATTGAGCGAATTAATTATATTATAATTGGTTATTTATAACGCGCTTAATAACCAGAGGTTTCTAGTCGCAGACCTGGGGATCGAACCTGTGTTGCTCCACGTCGCCTTGTTTCCAAGGCGAGCGTGTTGCCCCTGAGCTATCCTCCTGAGACGATCCAGCTAACACATCTGAAACCCCACTTGTCTCCTATGCTAAAGGCTCACAAGACAGAGCAAATCTCTGCATGCTAATACAGTCTCCTAGGCTGAAGGCTCACACACACCGAACATAGCTCGCCTGCTAATACAGTCACCTATGCTGAAGGCTTACAGACACAGAGCAGATCTCTGCATGCCAGTATAGTCTCCTGGGCTGAAGGCTCATAGACACAGAGCAGATCTCTGCATGCCAATACAGTCTCCTGGGCTGAAGGCTCAGAAACACAGAGAAGATCTCTGCATGCTAATACAGTCTCCTAGGCTGAAGGATCACAGACACAGAGCAGATCCCTGCATGCTAATACAGTCTCATAGGCTGAAGGATCACAGACACAGAGCAGATCCCTGCATGCTAATACAGTCTCCTATCCTGAAGGCTCACGGACACAGGAAAGCTCCAGAGATCCCTATAGGTCAGTCCAGCCCGGCCAAGCATATGCACGTTGCTACAGTCTCCTAGGCTGAAGGCTCACTGACACCAGGCAGGGCACTCCCTTGTTCTATAGTCTTATAGGCCAAACACTCACTGACAACAAGCTGAGCCCTGCCCGCTACTGCAGTCTCATGCTCCCCCTCACACTGACAACAAGCAGAGCTCTCTACAGACCTACAGCCTCATGGATCTATATTCACCGAAAACCAAGGGGCTCTCTAACAAGCACTACATCTGCACGTGCCTCTTACTCAGCTGGCAAGAAACGGATATATATATATATATATATATATATATATATATATAAAAAACACACACCAGCTGCTACAGCCTCAAAGACTGCCAGATGCACCAGCTCTCCCAAGAACAAAAGCCTTATGGGCAACGCGCGTGGCACTATACCCCGCATTAACGCCCCATGACCTCACACTCACTGGCACCAAGCAGAGCCCTGGTCAATTCTATCAACCCCAAGTCCCCACGGACACTTCTCAATCAGTGCTAAGAAACTGCCATTGCTGGAAGGAATCCTCACTCTATCTTTAATCTCCCCGGCTCCGCATCTCGTCGCAAATAATCCCCCATAGGTGTTCAGCATCATTCTATAAACAAAGTTATGGAGCTCCCTCAACGCCAGGTGAGGGGGGGCATTTCAGTTTGGGCTGTAGCTGCGTGTACAGTGTACTGTGTAAAGGGAGTTCATCGTGCGGGCCGGAGGGAAGGCTTCTGGGAGAAACGATGAGGAATCTGGTCCCTGTCTCATCACGTGGTGAACACCTGACAGACACTGTTGGTTTGACCGACTGGCAAAAGTCCCAGACTGCCGATGAGCAAGTTAGATTTAGGTTTCGGAGAGCTCCCGGCCTGCCCACCAACATACTAAGGAAGGTGAACTATGCACGTGGGGTTTGCATGCCGCACGCAGCCCTTTCTCTGAACCAAACTCCTGCCTCACATAACCTGTAGCACTTCCCTCAGGCTAATGAGTGGATTCTCCAGACTGTCACCCACCCCCGCTCATCCTCGGGAGGAGAACTCAGGGGCAACGTGCTCGCCTTGGAAGCAAGACGATGCAGAGCAACACAGGTTCGATCCCCGGGTCCTCGCTTAGAAACCAGTGGGTATTAAGCATGTTATAAATAACCTTTCATATCATATTAATATCCTCAAATTCACAGATCTTTGTCTCACACACAGGGTACAAAACAAAGTATCTATTAAAGAGAGTGAGGAAAAAACAGAGGTAGAGAGAGAGAGATAGCGCGAGAGTGGTTGACAGTGGCAAAACGAGAACAGGAAATGAGAGCTACCAGCATAGACCAGTGGTAGGAGTGCAGGGAGGCCACCAGGTTGGTGGTATGTCTTGTCTGATCTTTTTTGTGTGCTTCTACGATTTGTAATGCTTGTTGTGAATGTCATGCCCTTTTCGTGCCCGCTACACAACATTATGATTTGCTGTTTGTGGCTTAAGGATTTTCTATGCTTCTTACCAGCCTGCCATTCGAGGTGTGCGACTGTACCCTGCACTAACACACTCAAAGTTCTATGTCCCAGCACACATTAATCACACCAAATAAGCCACCAGTGACAACTGGACACGCCTCCCAACAGACATCTAACATTAGAACACTAAACCTCTACAACCAACTTGTCCCAGGCCAATGCATCCTCGGGCGCACAATGCTCCCCGGGAGACACACATGCCTCTATGCTCTCAATACAGGGCACCTAAAATGTGACCCCCCACACCTAGCTCAGGGTACTTCCGGACTGCACGACTCAACGCAACAGCAAAGCTCTCTTGCATTTTCCCTCTCTCCCACTAACATAGCCCAGCCTCTCGCTTTCAGAGTGACTGTATACCATGCAAAAAGCAAAGGAGTGCAGTTCAAATCCCAGAGAGAGACAGCATAATACAGCATGCACTGCCACCACACAACCATACCAAGAGCAGCAGTGCCCAGAGTCACCAGCATCTGGAATAGAGCCTTCATACTCAGCCACCCCACCCCCATTGCTCATCTGGCTCCCCGCGACCCCTACTTAAGATCTTGCTCCTCTACTCTGCACTGGCTCCTCCCCAAGTGGCCAGCTGCCATGCACCGCGTCCAATCAAGAATGTGCCATGAAACAAAACCAAACGGATGGCAATGCTTTTATTGTCAAATCCTTGCTCTGTAGCAAGCTTGAAACAGCTCGGAATTTTCCAAAGCTTCTAGCGGTGCATAAGAAGGGAACAGCTATTTTGAAACGTTTGTCATTTGCAATTTCTATGCAGGCTGACATTTTTGCCTTCCTCCCGACCCTGCAACACCATGGGGACACCCCTTTGCAGGAAGGTCAGACAGGGGGACAGCGAGAACTTCCTTATGCAGATCCTACCCGACTAGCCAGGTGAGTCCGTGCTTCTGCAGGCAGGCACCTAGCTGCCCCCCTAAATAACTAAATATGCTTTTTCTCTCACTCCACGCCCGCCGCTTCCATGGTCTCGGGAGGATAGCTCAGTGGAAATGTGCTCGCCTTGGAAGCAAGACGTCATGGAGCAACACAGGTTCGATCCCTGGGTCTGCGCTTAGAAACCTCTGGGTATTAAGCGCGTTATTGATAACATATCATATCATGAGTGGGCCCTTGAACGTATCCAAAAGCTCCTCCTCCTTTTCACCCGACCGAGGGAGAACACCCCAGGAAACCAAGGGTGAAACCGGTGTGCCTGCAGTATTAGGAGTAGGAGGGCCAATAGTCTTGGTGACTTTGATCTGGCCATGAGTCCTCTATGTCCATGGTTGGTAAACCTGCCAGGGGCCCCACAAGAGGTTTTATCCTGGGGCCCCACCATTTCCCGTTATGCCTGTGACCCAAGGCAGATTTTCCTTAATGAGACATCAATGTTATGTCAGCTGGGATGGTAGGGAGGCCATACTCTGCCACCCTCATTTGTGGCTTAATCAATGAACCCTTTGACCTACGGTTCATGCCAGCACAAATTGAGCTTCCATGAGTAGTTCAGGGGCGGTCAACAAGAGGGATGCCCACTTCTAAGTTACAGGGGTCAGAGCCCTTCTATCTGATGTATGCAGGGCAGCTACTTACGCTGCACCCCCACTGCTTTTCTCCACTAGCATAGCCTTGATGTGATGGATCCGAATGCAATGGTTGGTGCTTTGTTTGCCTTATATTACACAGGGCACAGCGCGCCACTCGGCGTACAAATCTAGGTTCTCTGAAACTAATAACCGCTATGGTGGCAAATTGATGGAGTATAAAAGCCTATCCAGATATCATTCCATAACAACAATGACAGCGCAAATGTGTGTTAAATTCAGAGGTGTTGGGAGTACTTGCCCTGCATCGTTTTTTTTCTCTGGAGTGGATGGGGTGTGGGTTTGGCTTGGATGGCCCAGAAAAAGAAGGATCAGAAAGGGAGGAAACACTTTTAGGTTTCAAGGCCAGCGGTGTGCCGATTGTCCCATGAGGTGGGTGAGTAAGGACCGAGACTAGGAAGTGTGACTCGGAATAATGACAATCATTGGTAAGTTTTGGAGGCATTGCTGCCTTCTGCCAATTGGTACTGGCTGTCTGTGTTTGGGGGCTCAACTGAAGCTTCCCATTGGTTATTGCGACAGGTGAATGAAAAGCAAAAACACAGCCAGTCTTCAGATTTTTGGCTACTGCTACAAAATGACTACTGAGCTGCAGGTGTATAGGGATGAGTAATGGGAAAAAAACACCTTCACAGCTCCACTCTACTACTAAATCAGCCGTGATCCCAGTCATAATGGTGAAACTGGCACAGCCCGACAAGTATACCTCCTTCACCTCTTACTGCCTTGCTATACACTTCAGGAGGGATGTGCGCTGGCAAAGAAGCAGTCAAAACAACAGTGCTGAGGCACCAACATAAAAGAATGTCCATATGAGGTTCTATGAAAATAGGAGCATTAATTGAACTAAAAATACCGACACACTAATCAAAAGCCGTATAACCCATCCGATAAGAGAAGACACAGAATATGCAGGCTTTAAGATGAAAAAGGCACTGGGGGTCTGAAGACGGGGAGACAAGCGATATTTTCAGAAGCAATGTCCAAGTCACTGAAGATGTCTTTCAAGAAGGTAGAGTGTGGTCTCACTAGTCACTAAGCCTGTTAAAGCAGACCAAGGGTACAGAACCACCATCAATGCCTTTATTCTTGTAGGTCTTTTTACATCAAACCAGGAGTCTGGCTGCTTTTGGTACCAAGCCACGGTATTGCTGAGGAACAGCAGTGATGGGATCCAATGATGCGTTGCGTTTCGGCCACAGTGATGGCTTGAGGGTCGAAGATGCTTGGAAATGGCAGGTGGTGTTGGGTGTTCGGCGCTGGAAGACTCTGTGGCCTGAGGTGTGGAGAAGTGAAGACTCACCTTTGGGGGTGAGTGGGCCAATTAGCTCCACACAGCATTGCGGTACTGCAGCAACAACGGCTTGGGGGTCTTCGTGCCTGGTAACCAGGCAGGGGTTGTTAAATTGGGGATGCCAGAAGACTCAAGTGGATCTTGAAGGCAGAGACATCAGTGCTTCAACACAGCTTTTACATCTGTGTTGAGTGTGACTCGGAGATGCATAAGGCAGCTATGCGTCGAAGTTGAAGAGGACTCCCGCAGTTCCCTTGCCGAAGCATGGATGTCATCAAAGGTGCCCAAACTGGCATTGAAGCAATTCAGACATGCAGGGTGAGCCAGGGGTCCCTTCTGTGGTTCTTTGTTTGCTGGGGACCATGTCCTGGGTCTCCAAGGATAAAGGTTGTCTTTGTGATGCCTGTCCCAACCAGGACGGTTCCAGGGAGCATTTGCAGGGGTTTCTACCTCCAGTGAGCTGGGCCCTGTGTACCAATGTTCTGGTTAGAAGCAGGCCCTGCCCAACAGCTGGTAACTCCAAGCGGTTCCCTTTGGATGGTTAGAGGGAACAGTTTGCATCTTACTTGGAAATCCTGGTCTTTGGAGCAGACTGTACTCCCAACCAGGTTCCAGTTTAATCCGGTTTCTTTAATTGTCCAAAGATGAATCAAAAAGGGGAGGGTCTCCTCCCTTGTATAGGAAAAAGGACACAGTGGATTGGTTCCCTGCTAGCCTTCTGTAACGGGTTCAACCCTCGCTGCTATGTTTAGAATCTTATGCCAGGTGAGGTCAGGCCCAGAGTGCTTTGTCTGCAGGAAATGAGGAGAGTTACTGGAAGTTTGGGAGCCCTAGGAAAATCGAAAATGGTGGATCCCATCTCTAACTGAAAAATCTCTTCTGGGCTACTCTACTCCACCCCTTCCTCTTTTGGCCAACATCAAAGTGTCTCTGTTAATGACCTCCCTGGTGCGATTTGCTTTGACCCTGCAAAACCCGTCCTTAAAAGCACTGGACCTCTCGCTGCCTGCTGGGGACACTGGCTGTCTTCATGGGAGATGGCATACCTTTCCCAGATAAGGCAAAGGCTTTAGCTGGGGCTGAGCCCATGGGGTTTGTTCTGGGTGAAAGTTAGTCAACCAGGCAGTGAATACACAGGTGCCCCTGACCAGGAAGGCCACAGGTAAAGAGGATGTTAATAAAATTACATCAATACGTTTCTGGCCAGCATAATAGTGGAGTCCAGGAGACCGCCACGTGAACCAGAAATGGCTTATATTTAGATTTGCAATGGACACCAGGTTCGGGGAGTACACAATTATATAGCTTCATTCAGACAGACTCACCAGAGGGACGTGTATGCCCTATGTTTTTCTAGCATAGGGCATTATGACAGGGGGGGTCTGATTAGCGACCTTACTTTCAGAGACAGAGCTACCTGCATCATTGCATTAATAACAATAATTTATTAATAAGCCAGGCTATTCTCTCCCCGCAGATGGCATTCTATAACAGGCACGATGTTCACTGGCCCTTTTCTCCATGTGTAAACTTGGGCTACTGGGGAATGCAATACCTTATCTCAAATTCAATGGGTGCAGAAAAAAAATGAATACAAATTAGGCGGAAGTGCTTCTAGAGACCAATCAGTGGCCTGCGTTTTGTGGCCAATTAGAACCCTCAGGGTTGAACCAACACTGAAACCTGGGGGGTAGAGGAGTGAGCTCTGCTCCAATGTTAATAGGAACACCAAGGGTCCTTAAAACTTAAATAAACTGAGAGAAAATGAGCAGTGTTTGAAATACAGGGAGTCGTTTTCTTAGCAGTGAGTGGAAAGGGGGGCGTCCACAACAAGGAGTTTGCGGGAGAGGTGAACATATGACTTCATTTGATTTCCTTTAGCCATTCAGGGCTTCTTTAATGGAAAGAATGTTGCATAGGGATCATCTGTAAAGAGAGTGGAGAGGGCTGGGGGCTACCACGTTTAATGCACACAAACCACTGTATGCCAGAAGAAATGCACCAAGAAGTTGGAATTCTGCACGTGAAATCGATTAGACCGTTTTCGTTGGATGCCCCACGTGTTCTGTCCCGCGCCATTCGGAACACCATGATGTGTCCACCTTTTCATCGTTGAATGCAGTTTTACTGTTCAAAGTGTCTCGGACTGAACGAGACGAGTCCTTTATGCATATGGGCAATTGAGCATGCAGTACCACTCAGGGGCCCCAATAAGAATGTGAGGTAAGCAGAGGCGTGGCCGGGGTGTGAGGGGAGCTATAGCCCCTGGTCTTTTGGTTGTAGTCCCGGATGGAATCTCAGGATTTACAACCAAAAGGCTAGCTAGCCCCCAGTCCTGACAGTTCCGACATTAGGTAGCCCCGGGTCTTTTCCAGGCCTAGCAACACCCCTGCCGTGCTTTCCCCAATGCGGCGTGATTTCCGAGTATTAATACTGTGGAGATGGGGCAATGGGCATTCTGCAATGACGTAAAAATGTGGCTGTATTACCTCCATTCTGTATTTTCATGTTGGGGGTAATACAATGGATTCCTATGGAATCTGTCTGAAATGAACGCCAGGAAAAGCATGAATCCGTCATAAAGACCTCCAGGGGTGTTGCTAGGTCTGGAAAAGATCTGCGGCCAAGCTAAGGTTGGCACCGTCAGGACAGGGGGCTAGCTAGACTTTTTGGTTGTAACCCCTGAGCTTTTATCCGGGGCTAAAACCAAAAAGACCCGGGGCTATAGCCCCCTCAGGCACCCCCTAGCAACGCCTCTGGAGGTAAGTGTTTTGTACACCCTGATTTGGGAAGCTTGGAGTTAAAGGGTATTTTGGGCCGTTACCACACAGTTCCCATGATCAACTGCTGCATTTGCAGCCAAGTCAGAATGTATTTCCATTTTCAGAAATAGCCCTTTGTCTTGTAATAACGACTCTCTTTGTACTCAGGAATTCTGCTACATGAAAAGGAACATTCCTCAAGCAGGCCGTCTTCACATCAGGCAGCAGTATAACAGAGGTGCCCTCATGCCACTGGACTAGCACAGCACCTGAGCAGCGCAAGCGGCACAGAGGTTCAGAAACATGTATGCCTGTCACTCCGGCTCTATGTGTTCATTGTGACTGCAGTTACTTCAACCTCTTTTTGGTCGAATCTTGTAGCTCGCGCATTTTTTTTTTTACATTTTAAAGTATCGACTCGTTATTTTCTTTTGGATCAACATATATATGGTTGTTTGCAAAATATCAGACAAATCCTCTCTAGTGAGGAGGTAGAGTTAAATCTCCAGTTACTTTATCTGAGCCCTGGTGCAACCACAGGACGGACAAGACAGATGATTCAACAGGAACAAAGTCATTGCGACCAACCATGCTTTGCCGCCCCTGTGAATTTAGAAGACAGACTGGCAATGCTTAGTTTGTGGGTTCTGAGAGCAAGATGTCCAGCTGCCCCCTGTGGTACAGAGAAAGCTGCTGCAGGCGCCAGCCGTGCAGCAGGTATGTATCAAAGTTGCCATTAGTGCCATTGCCACCAGAATCACCTTCACCGAGACATGGCATTTTTAGCGAACACTGCTGTGCATGCTGGGAATTTTCAGGACACACATTTAGTGGAAAAGGCAGAATTATGAATACCAGCAAATAGCGAGTGCGCTGTTAGCTGAAAAGCCAGGAATGGATACAGGCGAGCAGGGGCGTTGCTAGGGGGGGGGGCTCAGGGGGCTATAGCCCCTGATCTTTTGGTTGTAGCCCCGGATAGAATCTCCGGAGCTACAGCCAAAAGACTAACTAGCCCCCAGTCCCGACAGTTCTGACATCAGCTTAGCCCCGGGTCTTTTCCAGACCTAGCAACACCTCTGCAGGCGAGTCTGATGGCCTGGATCCCACCAACACGAGTGAACTGGAGATTACAATGCTTCGACCCCACTGCAGAAAGAAGAAAGGAGGGGTATTGAAGCCAGAGAGTAAAACCACTTTAAAGAGCCTGTTGCTAAGCATTCAATAACGCAGCTGTTTAAGGGGGTCCAGGAAAATCGAATACTTTATCAATAAGCCGAATATGACCAAAGCACCCAACGTGGAGGACAGAAAAGTTGGAGGCGGTGTGCGTCTCATGCAGGGTGTGACGGTGTGACCATGTGACCCGAGAGGGTCTGGAAATAATTGTCTGCAGTCCTTTAAAAAAGCATAAGCCTAATTTATTGCACTGGCTAATAGCTTTAAATGAGCCCAGGACTGCTTTCAACCTGACTTAAGGAACCGATTATTATGCAAACACGAACGCTCTTTTCCTTCTCTGGCTGTTTTCGTAGCATTTTTCTTTAAACCATTTAATTTGTTTGTGGATAGTGTCTGGGTATGTTCTGAAGACAGCAGGAAAAACAATCTTTGCCAAGAACGTGCTCTTTTAGAAAAATGGGGAAAAAAATGGATACTTAAGTTGTCTGGTCTTAAACGGCAGGTCTCACTACTTACTATACAACCATGTGTATTCTGGTGATTTGCACGATTTTGCACAAAGCTTTTATAAGCAGGAAAAGTACTGATGGTTAATAAACCAAGATTGACACATGACGCTGCACTACTTTGAAGCTACAGGGGATAAAAGCCACAAGAATCATGACATTCGCACACGCCTTTATTTTCTCTCTGCCATTTCCTGTCCTCTTTCTCTTTCCGTCATCACCTCTTATGGACGCTCTAACTCTTCCGCGGCTTTGGAACAGCATGCATCCTTAGTCAAGCAACTAACCTGTCATTATATTGGGCTCTTACATAGTCCTAAGACCTTCTCTCAGGCACCAACAGTCCTCCAGAAACCCATCAATAGTTCCCCACATTACCCTCAACAAAATCCACAACAGATCACTGTATTACTGCATAACCCTCAACAGAACCTAAGCATCCCCAAGCAACATGCCATTTTCATGCAATCCTCTGTTACAAATGGGTCCAGATTGCATGTTATTAGTGCCAAGATGGTGCCAGCCTGCTGGTGACGCCCTAGGCAACTGCTTGCGATTGCCTTCTTGTAGCACCATCTCTGCCCACACATCCTGAGCTTAGACAGAGCCATACTTTTCACTTGGCAAGAGAGCACCTTCCTCCTGCCCACATTTGCTTAAGCAAGGATTGTAGACATTATGCCATCAATATTCACTACCTCCTCCAGCTTCTTGTTTATGAGTTGGACCCATACCATCATGCCCTGGTTGGTCATCTGTTCAGGGTTGGACTGCCCGATGGGGAAACTCTGGAGATTACCCAGTAGGCCTCTGCACCCTGGGCCTGTTCTGTGTGGTTATTTCCACATTTTTCCATAGGAAAGGGGTTGAAAATGTGTAATGTGGGGCCACTTTGAAAATTATTTCCAGGGCCTCTTGCGGTTCCCAGTCCACCCCCACATCGGTTCATCATGATGAAGGGCACACACTACTGCACCGAAACCACCATGCTTCTTATCTGCCCTGGACACTGGAGTCTCAGGAAGCAGACCATCGACGGGAAGGTGCTTGCCTTATAGTTCGACATGCTAGCAGTGCTGCAGTGCGTGGTGCAACCTTGGCCAACGTGGATGAGGACAGCGAAGGCCATCACTAAAATGGTGTTTTACTTCAACCAGCACTTAAAGATCAACAGATTTAAGAGAGACATTGGGTTAAAAGGACATGAAGAGGGAGGAAACGTACTGCTGGACCTCACTGGCATAATGTGATGCTTCTTCATGCCCTGCTGCGTCGGGGTCCCCCCAGAGACAAAACAACGCAAGTCAAGTAGAATTCCTTATGCATCTCTTCCGGCTTCAAGTTTGAAGATGGTTACAATGGGGAAAAATGGAGCATAAAAAGTACCTTCAACAGTACCACACCATGGTGCAGGGTACAAGTAGAGAAGTCTGTGAAGAACTAATATCCAGAAGGCCATTGCCTGTGACATAGGCAGCGACCAACGAATAACAAACGAACAAAAGGCATCTACAAAAGTATCAGAAGATGTTACTTTAAAGGTGTGCTTCTGTTGTCCAGAAAGCACCCGGTGCTCAGAGTTTTTAATATGGACCGTACAAGTCATGGTTAACCATGCGTACAGTAGACACTCAATGAGATAAGGAGGAGCTGGTACCCTTCCGGCATGACATTCGCACTCTGGTTCCCTAGGTAACGACCAGTGTACACAAGGAAAAGCTTCCTTGATGATAGCGGGTTGACGCATGCAAACCTCCAGAGTTGGAAGCGATTGAAACATAACATTGGTGTCCAGATCAATGGGGCAGACGCCAGCTTGTCTTCACAGCCGCCGCTGATGCGTATCGGAGACACGTACCTGATCCACAAGTCTAGGTAAGTGTAATCGTGGCAATATTAGGCTTCTCTTGCCTTCTTTATACTGGCCACATTAGACCAGATATGTGACCAGTATTATCTATCATCTTTGTTTTAGACTGAACTTCATGAACGCGATCGTGCCGAATTACGGACCGCACGGAAAGAATGAGTGTTTGACAAACAGGACCCCTTACAGAACAGAGTGGCTACATATATGCCACACACATGTTGGCAGACCCCTTATATGAAATGAACTTTATAAAAATCAAAAAAAGTTTTTTCTGTATATTCAAACAAAACCTGAGTGATGGGATGCGAACAGAAAGAAAATATATAAGCAATTCACGATTGACAATCATTGAAGGTCAAGGAAATAAATATTTTTGTATCTTCTTCACTTTCTTTAAAAAAAAAATATTTTGATTCTTCTTTCTTTAATCCTTAGCCTTTTATTTATTCGGGCACTAACCTTCTATCGAGTGAGACTTGATGAAGATTAAGGCTAATCACCCCCTTTGGGTCTTCTATTACTCTCTTTCCTGTTTCAAAGTTTATCTCTCCGGGGTACTGGTCCTTGGTAACATGCCATTTAATGTTGTAATTGTTGTTGTAGATGTTAGTTTGTGATAACCAAATTGTGTAAATACAATCTAGCTACATTTTGTAACTCTTTATAATTGGCTCGAAGCGTCGATTAATTACATCTTGGTGTGTTGGATGCGTTTGTTTTAGAACTTTCATACCAGACATGTAGAACAGGATATTTGTTTAAGATACCCAACCTCATATTTATTCAAATAAGCAGTAAATTAAGCAAAGCTCAATGGTGGATCCTTTTGTGTTATATATTTAGGATACCCCAGCCACCATAGATAGAAGCGGATTACCCAGTGTATGTTAGCCAGGAGGAACATGAGTGCAGGGTTCGAAATTGCCAGGAGCTGGGTGCCATTTAGCTCCTGGTTACAGCCAAGGAGAGCCTGGTTACCTTGAAATCAAGAGCTACCAGCAGCCACTTCTGACTCCCCAGGCAAGTGGTGCCATACAGACATAGCTATGTAAAGTTAATTGTGTAGGTTTGGGTATGTGTATAAAAAAGAGAATAAAATGCACACTGAAGAGATCTTTAAAGCATATTGGATAATATATAAATGGAAAAAAGGTTGCATCTTACAAAAAAAATTACATTTGCTGTGCATGATGTACTAGTCCCTGGTTCCTCTGCCGCAGCTCCTGCCTAATGGGTGATGCTGATACCCAGGAGCTGTATTCTGCTCTTGGTCAACAATTCTCATTTTCAACTCCTGTGAGTGCATTGTACCAAGGAATGATCTTCAGCCTTCTGTGACACAGCAAGAGCATTGATGAACCAAGCTATGTACGAGTGGTCAGAAATGTGAGGCAGACAATTTACTAAAGGTTTTTCACAAGTAGCCATTTTTTAACTTAAAAGGGTGTGACAGATGTCTTATTATCCCTAACTTAAAGAGGATTTCCCTGCCTATCAAAATAACCAAAGGAAACACTCTAAAAAGGAATCTCTCCCTCACACTAATGCATACATCAAACGCATAAAGGTAATTAATGGCACTTTCAAATGTAACAGAAATAACAGTTATTTTCAACTTGAACTAAATAACTGGGTAACCTTGTAATCTGTGTTGGTTCACCTTCCCCAGATTCAAACAGGAATTTCAACGAAATGTTCAAAATAAAAGGTTCCTTCTTGTAACCAGGTTTTAAATGAAAATGTCACCTTGCTCCCAAAAGTCTTTCACTTGGACTTTCAAAAAAAGTTAAAATCAGATGAAAATGGATTCGATATCTTCAAGTATAAACACCAGTTCAATATGATTTCTTATTTGTGAGAAAACCACCTATACTCACAATTCTTCTGTATCAACAAATAAAGATTTGTCAGGATGATTCCACAACAATTCAAAAAACACTACTGGTCTCGCAACATATTCTTCACACAACCTTCAACCACAATGTAGTACTTCATTGATTTTTTTCCTGGTCCACTAACCTCCCAGGACTACCACTAAAAGATACCTATCCTGGTGTACTCTCCTGCCAGGAAAAAACTCTGCTAACTCTACTACAAGTACTTTGTTGTTTACTACAAAACCTTTTAGCAAGTCTTTGACTTGTATCAACATTCACAACTTCTTCTGAGAAAACATGAGACACATTGGTGCTGCTCGTTCCATTGTTATATTTGCCACAGGCAATGCATGTTATTGTCTCTTCTCCTTGACACGGGCTATCAGGGGGGATTCTCTCCTGCCACTCCTGGTTTCCCACTTCTGCATCAAACACCTGCTGACAATGACTTTGCATTACAGCATTACACTGGCTTCTTTTTATTTTTGCTTCTTCTTGGCTTAGGCAATGCTTGTTGATGTCTTTCTTAACTATTGCCTCTTCTTTACTCTTGAAATAATGGTTGCCATTAACTGACTTCAGTATTGCCCTCTCTTGGCTTTGGCAATGGTGGTTATGCTTAGCTTGTTTCAATATTGGTCTTTCTTGGCTTTGGCCATGTGTGTTTCTATTTTGTTTCAGTGTTGCTTTTTTTGGTTTTAGCAATATTTTATGCTTGGGTAATAGTAATTCTAACCTTTCCTTTCTTGTTCTTTGTCAATGTTGTTATAACGCACATCTGATCCTCCTTCATTAGTTCGGTATTCAAAATAAGGGAAAGCAGGAAGCGGTCGACTACAGAGCGTTCTGGGGTTACCTGGCAACGGTACACTCGCCGGATTCCTTCTTTGCGTCCAATCAATCCGCTGCTGCATCCAACTCGGCTTCTTCTGAAACGGCCCGTATGGCCGACTGGCTGAGGACAACTTCCTGCGGCTCGCACAAACCCAGAAAGGAGCTCTTCTTGCTCCTTAAATGCTTCAGTGCTCGCTGGCCCCTGGAGCAAGACGCGCACAGAGGAGAGTTTCTCTCTCCAAGGGGAAAGCCTTCGGTAACAGCGGTTCCTGCTGCACGACCTCTGCAATTGTGATTTGTAAGCACACAGACTCTCTTAGTACTGGCACCCGCTTTAGACACTGTGGCGGCTCCGGCATCCTCAATACTTTCACACTCCTGCTGCTGCAACTACTGCCCGCAAAATTTCCTGCCCCTGCAACTTCTTGTTTTAATGGCCTGCACCTGAGACTTTATGCATTCAAATGTCCCGCTCAGTTGTGGGTCATTAGGACCACTAGACTGCGTCTGCAGCTCTGGGTCTCTCTTTGTCGTCCCAGTACTTAGGGCATTGTGGGTCTTAAAGTCCCCAATGTTCTGATTATTCTTTTCTTCATTAAAAGCCTCATTTTCTGCTGTATGTAATTTACTCTTTTTACAGAGTGCAATTTTAGGGGATATTTTTTAAAAGGAGGTAAGATTTTCTTCTGATCTTCATAACCAAAACCCAAGGGAGAATTATAAGTATCCGACACTGAGAGTTACTGCAGGAATTCGTATGTATATTACTCCCATTTTGTTCTTCGTGGTTTTTATTATTGACAAGGTGTATTATTTTGGGAGCAGAGACTTTACTTTGACAGCAAGCCATTCAAGATTCTGGTATCACTGAAAGATCTTCTTCCGAAGAAGATAAATACTGTGTCGATCCTGTCAGAAACCTCCTATTTCTTTGAGCCCTATTCCTCCCAGGTGATCCACCTGGCTAATACCACCCCCAGGATTAGGATCAGGCGGCGGCTGCCTTCTACTGGCCACCTGGGAGGAGAATTTGGTAGGGTTTTTGTTAGGATTCCGCGGTATTCATCACATATGGCAGTGATGAAGGTGGTGTTAACCCCTCGTTCCAAGGACTGGAACATGGTTAACGGGCGGCAGCCCAAGATATCAGCCTGTGTGAAGCGAGGGCCTATAACGAGGGCACCGGGTCGTTACCTCCGTTCCAGCACTTGGAACCGTGGGTTAAGGCCATTAGCACCCGTCCCAAGGGCTGGGACGGAGCTAATAAAAAGTATTTTCCTCCTGCGAATTGGAGGTCTTACGGCGTCCCGATCGCGGGAGGAATACACTATTCCAAGATGGTCACCATGGAAAGGGAACGGCACTCTTTGGGAGCCGAAAGGAAGGAGCAGCTGCGGGACTCCCCGCAGCTGAAATGAGGTAACTGGGGAGGAGGCAACGGGGTGGCGAGTGGAGGGTGGGAAGATGGCGGCAGGGGGACCCGGCTGTCAGACGGCATGAAACACGGGTTGAGATCGCCGGTTTCAGCCCATGTTCCTAGCAACCTGATTGTCTGGCTCCCGCCCCCACATCAGGGTGCTAATGAAGGTTAGTAAGTGTACAGTTCATTAAGCAGGCCTTCTCTTTCCACTAGTACAAGAATAGCTTGCATACATATTGTCCTGATGATTCTAGAGCAGTGGTCTTCAAACGGGGAGGAATAGCCCCCCCTAGAGTGTCCCAAAGTATGTCTAGGGAAGGTGGGGCTTTCTCTTTAAAAAGGGATTAAGAGGACTGTTCTTAATATAAAAAAGGATTAAGGTGACTGCTTTTAATAGAAAATATACGAAGTAGAAAATCTGTTTATATTGTAAAGAGGCTGAGGTCTCCTTTTACATCCGGGAGCCAACCCTGAAGTGGGGGACCCAGATACACTATTTATACTCAATGGGGGGGCTTGGTATGACAATGTTTTAATACCACTGTTCTAGAGGCCGGTGAGCAAAACATATGATTTATCAGCCAAGCTATGTTGCTCGTGCAACCTCAATCAGAAGGCCAAATCCTCAAAGGTTCCTGCAGTTTCCACTCTTAGACAGGGGTCGTCTAGCCCTCTAGATCTCACAGATGGCTACACCCACCTCTTGGTGGACCAGGAATCACTGGCGGATGTTCTGGGGGCAAAACACCAGAGGTCTGGCCCACTTTAGATAGTCGAATGAATACTTGATATGATATGATTGTTTATTTAAATAGCGCCTATACACAATGTGTTTCAAGGCGCTTCAAGGCAAGGGAGGGAACAAGGGAAAATACAACCACATTCTTACAGGCCATGAACAGTAAGGATGTGAAATTAACTATCGTACTCGGCCTGACGACATTTCAGATAGTGCAAGAGCAAAGACATAGATAAGGAAGGGTGGGGGAGAGTGGGAAGGAAATGGAAACAGACAGGCGACTACCGTACTAGGCCTGACGACATTTCTGGTAGAGCCGGAGAAAAACAAAAGGTGAGGGAGAGGGGTGCGGAAAGGGAGGGGAGGAACAAAACAAGCGACTATCATACTAGGCCTGACGACATTTCAGATAGTGCTGGAGGGGTGTTGGGGAGGAAAAAAATACAGTAATGGGAGGGTGGAGGAAACAGACGAGGTTGTTATCATATTAGGTCCAGGGACAATTCTGATAGAGTAAGTGAAGAAGAAAGTAAGGGGAGGAGATAGGAAAAGGGAGAAGGGAAATGGGGAGAGAACAGAGTGTAAGCAGTCAAAAAGAGTGGAGAAGCAAGAGTGGAGAGCGAATACAATTGCAGAAGTCAGTAGTAACACATAACGTTGCAAGCCAGGATACAAGATGAAGATGGGAACAGCATGATTCAGGGCCACCATGAGTACAAGTTGCAAAGGAAGTCCAGCATAAGAGTTGAGAAAGAGTGACGCACCGTGAATGAAGTCCATAAAAGTCAAATCAAGCATTGGCCACAAGACGGTGATGGTGAAGGAAGGCACCAGGTGGGCGGGGCTTGCTAAGTGGTGAAAAAGAGCAGCAGGCAGGAAGGCACCAGGTGGGCGGGGCTTAGGACAGGTGACCTAGATCCACTTGCACCTGCTCCCCATCTGCAAAGGAAAAGAAGCTGGAGGGCTCCTTAAGTAGAGAAACAGAGTGGCAAGCAGGAAGGCACCAGGTTGGCGTGGCTTGCTAAGTGGTAAAAAAAAAAACTCCTGCTACCCTACATCATATATCCTTAGCAACAAACTAAACCTTATTTGCCGTGGAGAACACCACCTCTTTAATCCCCAAATCTCACAGCTCCCAGATGCCACTGCTCTTAAAGAACCCCTTAAAGAAAAAGGGTAAACCCCTGGCACCCTCACTCATTGCAACTGACAGTGCCAGATCCTAGAGAGAGAGAAGAGAACGAGAGAGAAGAGAGCGAGAGAGCGAGGTGGAAGCCAAAGGTAAGCCTTTTGCCCTGGAAACAGTGGACACTTCATTCTTTTGGGGTGCTCCATCTTCTTTAACTAAAATGATTTCTATTTGACCCATGTTTTACTCGTGTATGCCTTCTTGATGTATCCCTCAGCCTGATGTATCCCTCCGCTGCTCTTTGGCGGCTGAGAGTGCTTGCCCCAACAATTCCCCCTCCCCCAAATAGCAATAAGCGACTGAAGAATGAGCTGTCCTCCTCATACTACCACCCTAGAGCCGCTGCCATCGAATAACCGCTCTTTGGTCTTCTCTTCCCGTGCTCTTGCTCCTCTTCAGTCCATTTGGAATCCTGCCATCCCTTTGCTTAGTTTGCTCCCACACTGCCCCGCCCCTGGAAGCACTTCACTGGCTTCCTTTCCTGCCCATCTTCAGGTTAGTTTTGTTTGCATTGTACTTAAGTGCATCCATGGTCTGGCCCGGCCTCCCTGATCCTTCTCCCTCGTCTCACCCTATGTACCGACTCGAGCACTTGGCTCTTCCTCTCCTCTTGAATATCCCCCTACTCACTTGCGCTCCATCTCGCTTTCATTATTTTGCCTTCTGGGCCCCACAACTCAGGAATGCCCTTCCTTTCTCCGTTTGCACTGCTTCTAAGCTTGCCGTGTTTTATTATTCTCTTAAAACCGACCTTCTTCCGGAATTAAATCGTTCCTCGTATTTGATCAGTTTTGTAAACAAAAAACTGTGTAGTTAATCGTGTACGGCACTTTAAAAGCACTCTATGAATTCAAGTAAATGAATAAATAAGCCATTCATTGTAGATGCGCACCTGCACATACAAGTTTGCACGCTCTTGTGCGCAGCCCCATACACATGTACAGTTTTGTACAAGAGTCAGATGCCCCTGGGTTTTTGTGCACTTTATAAATGAAAAAATAAATAAATAAGGGTTGGCAGCAGAGCCTAAGCAGGGTGAAAGGCAGGAACATCTGTTTCGCTTAGGCTGAACATCCCCTTGCCCTAACCACTGCTGTGGCGGAGTACTGGGGGGTAAACGTGATTTGCCATAGCCAATTACAGATCAACTCTATGTGAGTGAGCTGCATTTTGATTGGCTTTTTCAGGGAACCAACCAATGACTGCTGAGCACTAGTTGAATTCTGCAGTGACACCTGAAAAGCCCCCTATCGGCCTCGAGGCACACCCTTCCTATTCTTGGGGAATGTGGAAGCTGGCAGAGAAAATGCTTCACTTGGGAAACGTGGAAACTGGTAGGGCAAGGTATGCTTGAGCAGCATGGCAGACTAACTTGCACATTGAAACACATTCTGAACAGCCATGTGGAGGACCTGAGCATTGACAACGTCATGATATATATGAGCAACAGATAAACAAAGCGAGTGATGGCACAGTGCACCACTCCGGTGGTGATAGTGCGCGGTATAAATATCCTTGAACAGCAACATGTGACAAGAGAGCAGCAATTCACGCTGCGTTTTACTTTCTGTCAACAGGCACTTGCTGGACTGATAACTGGTACTATTTTTAATGGTAGGGCATGGCCCCTCGTATTCAATGAGCGCAGCTTGTCCTGTGGTGGGACTGCTGTACACCCACTGCTTCTGTTGGCACACACATTTCTGATAAACAAATATATGAATTGCTGCTTTGAGAGAATAATTACCTGGACTATGGGGACAGACCTTGTACAACCTATGGATTTTTAACAAAAACGTCTTTGGGAAATGGTACTGCAGAGGTCATTTTTTTGAACCGTTTGGTCACATGTGTTTTCACATGACCCAAGCTAAGCCTCACTGATGACGCCCAATGAGGCCGAAGGATGTCTGGGGATGCGTGTGGGTGCATACGGGATGTGACCTAGCAGTTCGGGCTGGACTGCCCTTTTGGGGGTGGCACCAAGCCTGATTTGCACATGGGCTCTCCCCTTTTGTAATGGCT
Source organism: Ambystoma mexicanum (assembly GCF_040938575.1). NCBI lineage: Eukaryota > Metazoa > Chordata > Amphibia > Caudata > Ambystomatidae > Ambystoma > Ambystoma mexicanum. The sequence continues at coordinate 189,049,483 of NC_090922.1, forward strand.
TGGCAGGTGAAGAACAAGGTTTTGGAGGGTTGCCCAGAGCAATTGCGGGGTTTGAGATTAATTCGAAAACTTCCAGCCATCACCCCTCTCTTTTTGCTTTGCCTAATATTTCACAGTAACATTACGTCCCTTTTAACAGACAGCCACACTAAGTCCTGGTTATTGAGGTGTTGTAGCCGTTTACTTTCATGGCTTCCATGCTTCTTCCATAAAGTGTTTCGCGAGTGCGACTTGGTTTGAGACGGAACATGCTGACCTCTTGTTTACCCAGACCCGTGACTGGCAGACTGGGCGGGGTTCTGCGGCTTCATGTTTAAGTGGTAAGTAATTGCCTTTTGTAAACCTTGTTGTTTACTCCTGGTCTCCCGTAGATGGTTTGCGGGGAGCTTGGATGTTGTGTTAGATTTGGTAATGACGTAGTTTCCGGATCTCCATTTTGTTCACCACACTGGAATGCGGACGAAGCCCACGCTGGACCCGGGTTCTGCAGTGGTACAGTTCAACACTTTTGGACATTTCTGAGTCATGAAAAAGCGAAAAAATGAACAAAAATAATGATCCAGGAAGTGAACTGCTTGCACAGATTGCACTGTTTAAAATATGTCTCCTCGCTGTGCAGCCTCGGAAGTATTCGTTTACATACTGGCGGTATTTTGTATTTCCTTGTTTCTCCCAAAAGGCCAGATTGTGCGCTGTCTTCTGTTTTGTTCTTACTCCCCCTTATAGGAAAACAGAAGGATAGCCTGGCTTCTTGCCTACTCTACAGGCTTCTACTTTTTGTAATCATTTACTTCCAAAACCTTCAAGTTTGGAAGGGTTTTGACTTGCAAAAAATAGAATGACTTCCAAATTCTTAGGTAGGCGCAATGTGGCTTCTCTTCCGAACGACCCACTTGGCGCGCTGGTTCTGCTGCCACCCATGTCAGCCCGTTTCTTTAAGGCGTAGTACTTAGCAGAAAATAACATGTTTTAGCATCCACTGCATGGAACAGTTGTTCAAGCATACTGGTTTCATTAGTTAAAATAAAACCGTTTTTTAAATTTCCAAAAATGTAACCTAGAGCTGCCTATCGATTTCGAGGAGCTCTAAAATTTGACTCCATGGTAAAGAAAAATACTAGCCTTAAAATGTGATAAATTGTAAGCCCCCAAATAAGCAAGCAAGCCCTTGTTCACTTTAAAAGCTAATTACATCTCGGATGCAGGTGTTGCACGTGTCTGGGGTTTCTGTTGGTACTCTTGTTCAGAGGAGAATTGCCTAGCATTTCGGTGCTGGACTGCCCCATGACATCAAGTATTTTTGGGACAAGAAACAAAAATCAACATTTTTCACAAAACTGCCCCAAAATGTCACTAAAACAGCATATTATAGTTTGCCTTATTTAGATGAGATTGCTAAACGGCACGGATGAGTAAAAACACTCGAGACAAACTGCCTGTTTTCCCAATTCTGGACAATATGGGTCAGATTCCCTGGGCGGCGGGGGTTATCCGCTGCTCATTTTCCCATTCCGTTTAAGGAATATACATGCATCTCTGCCTGCTTCACAGTTTGATGTGGGCGAAGGGGCATGGATCGCTACAGATTATGGCCACCCTACTGCCTGTTCCAAGGCTAGACTGATTCTGTAATGATCTATAGTCATGCCAGTCGCAATTACTAATCTCCACAATTTGTGCCAACGTGCACAGCTGAGAACCAGTCGCATTTTCCGCATGCGGCAGTTGATGGCACAGAAACCCAGGGACATCCCGGGTTCTCATTTATTCACTACGTACAGACAATGATCAAAATCAGGCATAGTGGACCATGGTTGTGGATGCGTTCTGGATTCACTCTAAGATGTGGTCTAAAGCCACTACAGTACACTATGGATCCACTCCTGGAAACAGTCTGCATCCGCTCCATTGGATTTACTGGCCTCAACAAAATGACCTGAAGACCCTAAAAATCCATAACCGCTGCCTTGAGCGCAAATGGCACATTTCCAGAAACCTTCAAAGCAAATCAGTACTCGCCCACCACTACAGAAATTACAAAGCAGAGATCCGAAAGGCCAAAAATGCCTATTATAATAAAAGGATCCTGGACTGCCGTAGCGGCAGCAAAGAGCTGCACAGGATCACCACAGAATTCCTGAACCCGCCCTGCCCCGTAGCCCTGACTGCCTCCTCACAAACGCTCTGCAACTCCCTGTCTGAACACTTCCACAAAACAACGCTAGACAGGACGGCCACACTCAACGCCAAACTCTCCATCTTGTCCCCCTGCTCTACCAGACTCAACCGCCTGGGATGACCTCAAAGTCACAGCAGAATTAGAAGGATGCACACCACTTATTCTTCTTGACCTCTCTGCAGCGTTTGACACCATTAACCACATGATCCTCTTTGACAGACTGCTCTTCTTAGGGTTAAGAGATTCAGCACGTACGTGGATTGCCTCATTCTCACTATTCGAAAGCAAATCACCCATCTCCCCATTTTCTCTCCACTGTACGCCCAGTAAACACTGGTGTACCCCAAGGTACCTGCCCCCTCCCTCCCCCTCCTTTGCAAGACCCCCTACCCAGGATCATCCACTCACACAACCTCACCTGCTAAAACTATGCAGATGACAAACAAATCATCTAGAGAATTCCTAAATCGACCACTTACCCTCGCCATGACCTAGCAGCTTGTCTCACAGACATGGACGGCTGGATGACGCCTAACCATCTCCTTCGGAACCAAGGTAAAACAGAGATCACGGTATGCCTCAAAACTGCTCTATTCCCCCAATCGACTACCTGGCCACCCTCAGTCGGCCTCCCCCTGCCCGACCACCACCACTGTCAAAAACCTTGACTGCACAATGGACTCTGAGCTAACTCTGTCTCTCCACATCAACAATCGCTCCAAATACTGTAATTTCCACCTTAGGCTTCTGTAGCGCATCTTCCCTTGCCTTTCCTACTCCAACAGACTGGCTGCAATTATGTTGATTGTCATGTCCAGACTTGACTATGCAAACTCCCTCTACCTGGGTGCACCGGCCTACCAGTTAAACGCCAAAGAGTACAAAACTCAGCTGCCAAACTGCTTCTCAGATTGGGGCAAAGACACCAAATCTCCTTCTGTCCGCACCCTGTGATGCTGGAAATGCTTCAGAGGGACAGGGCCTCTGAATCCTTGTCCTTTATTGCTTTTTATCGTGTGTTCTGTCGTGTTTTCTGCCCAGGAGTCCATGTGGGACTCCTGGCAGTGCAGCTCTCTTTTTTGGTTTGGTGAACAGACCCATGGGATACCCTTATGGCACCCATGGGTAGGGGTACAACCCTGTGCCCCTAGTGTATGTTTTTGCGCACCTGCGGGTGGCCCACAGAGCAGGGTATGGGCTGGTGGCAGCTCCATGCTGAATTTGACAGGTGCTCTGGGTGTCCTCCATTTTGGCATAGCCAGGCCCTGCCATTGGGATCAGTTGATTCCTGATAGGAAACAAGATGGACCCTGTGGCCTCTTGCTTTCTATTGCTTGTTACCTTGTTTTCCCAAAGTCCTGGGAAGCCCTGACTCTGTCCCTTCCCCCTGACTGGCTGTTGGGTGGAAGTTCCATATATGGTGTTGTTGTGAAGGCCCATCTAGACTGACTGGAGCCTTCCCAGTGACTGTATGTTGTGGGTACCTCCTGTGGGTGGGACCTGGGTGAATGGAGTGTGTGACCAATATACACTGTTTGTTGTGGTTGTCTGGTTTCTGGCATGAGAGACAAAGACTGAGACAGCTCTGCCCGAAACTGGCCTGAATGCAGTGTGTAGTGCGTAGTGTTGAATGGCTGGGTACTTGTCCCAATCCACATTCCTTGTTGTGAGTGTCTGAAAGGGAGGAGTGTGGCCTGAATGCACTGTGTGCCTGACTGACTGCATGAATGCCCTTCTGTATGATTGGCTGCTGAGTGTGTGCCAGCAGTGTGGATGAGAGACAGAATAGTATATCTGGGGACCTCTCACCACTGGTAATTGTTCATAAGAGTTCAGAAGCTGAGTCTCCACTCTAAGATTAACTGGAACTGCTGATCCTCGACGCCCAGCTGGAAGAAGAAGACTTGCTGTTGCACTTGCTTCGACCGATCTGAAAGCTGCCGAATTCGTTCAGGACTGACCCGAGAGAGGACCTGGTAAGGCGCCCTCTTCCCATGCTCCGAGGGATCATCGAGCACCGCTACATCTTCGCCGAAGCGCCCTGGAAGTCAGACCCTCGAAAGGCTGCCGACCCGAGACGGGACTGCCGAGGAGATCGAAGTGAAGCACCCGGACATCGCCGCCGTCAAAGTCCATTGCCGTCGACCAGGGTTCGCAGGTCTGTGTAACCGCTGGAGGCCCGTCGAAGTTGTGTTGCCCAGCCGTGGGAACCACTTGACACCGTACCGCCGACGACCGGAGTCGTCTGCTCCTTGCCTAAGAACATTTGAATCGAAGGACTCCCTCGTCCGCACCGTCGACCGCTTTATCCTGCGGAGAAAGTCGAGGACGACCAACGCGCCGACGAGAAACCTGCCGGTGGGTTTCCCACCACCCGAAGACCACAAAGACTCGAACGACTCGACGCCCTTGCTGGGGCCCCGTCTTCACAATCTTTGCAGTCCAGAACAATTGTCATCGAGGTGCCCCGCACGCCTCTGCCTTGCAGGACGCCAACGCTCCGTCGTCGAAGAGCACCGCTTGGATCGAAGCTGCCGCTTCATCGACGCCGTTCTACCCTGTTTGTTGTCGGACGTTCGACGTCCCGTGTCTCCCGCTTGAAAGGGAAGGCATTCAAGAAAGGCCGTCGATTCCCCGACGCCGAACGCCGAGTTCCTCGACAGACGTTCGACGCCCCGTGTCTCCCGCTTGAAAGGGAAGGCATTCAAGAAGGGCCGTCGATTCCCCCCCGCCGAACGCTGAGTTCCTCTATGCTTCTCGACGCCTCTCGACGATCCGTGACTCCCGCTTGAAAGGGGGTCGCTCAAGAAGGATCTGTCGACGCCTCTTCGAAGAACTCGACTCCACCAGGTACAATGGGGGGGGGTAAAAACATTATAGGAGGGAATAAGACTTGCAGAACAATATATGGACTGGGCTTGTGCTATATTTTTATTTTACAGGTTGCCCAGGTGGGGGGATCTCCACACAGAACTGTGTCGAGTGGTAGGGGCCAGTATTCTGCCTATTGCTCAACCATCTTATTTTCTCTCCTCTCTCTATTGCTGGTTTCACTCTATTGATCTGTGTGACATTGTTACAGTATTGTTGATGCACTTTAATGAGATCTAATACAAAGGGTGGTACCACTTTAGAATTGTATATATTTGCCATTGTTGATTTTCCTAAGTACAAAGTGAGTTATTATGATAAGTGTACATAACCTTGAATATTGATTATATAAAGACTGTGTTCTAACCAATACAGTGTGTGGACATTCCTTTGTGGGGGCTTGGGGACTACACTGTACTTAGGAACCAGCCTGCATCACCTCCTGAGAAGCTAGGCCTTGATTGCTCGACCATAGCTACCGAATAGAGAATCTAGGCTGGGGTCCTCTGTGCCTCCCCTCTGCCATATAGAGAGCAGAAGTACAGACCACCCCCTACCAGTCTTTACACACCGTACACTGGCTCGCAATTGGACGCAGGGCCACCTTCAAATTCCTATGTATTACCCACAGAGTGGTGCACAAAGCAGGTCCCAAATTCCTACAGGAAAAGATTACACATTTACACCCAACTCAGACCCTAAGGTCAAGCACTGCCCTCCTCCTAGTGGTCCCCACCTCCAATTTGGCCATGATCGGAGGGTACGCCTACCTAACCCTAGCGCAAACTTTGTGAAACTCACTGTCTCACTGCATTAGACACAGCAAATACTACATGGCTTTCTGGAAGGCACTCAAAACCTGGCCCCTCGCCTAAAAACACAAAGGAATGCAGTGAATCACTCGCCTTACCAGCACGACCAACTACTAGCATGGTATCCCACTCAATAAGGACCCTTTCATAGACGCTCAGGCCAGACAATCTCTAACCCTATTACCTGGAGCCTTTGCCCCAGACTTGAAACCCGAATGGTAATGGCACCCATGTACTTGCCGGAATTGACTCCTTACCTCATCCACAGGAATACTGTACACTCTGAGGTCAAGAGTTATGTATCGCCAATAATCTGGACTGACTGTGCTAGACACGTAACCCAAGCACTAATTACACCCATGAGCTTGATCAAGGCCATGCAATTTGCACTGTGCAATCAGTCTAAGCAGGCACATGCCTGCAAATCCTAAACACCTAGAAATCCAAGAGCAGAACTAGATGCAGGTGGGCTGTCTAGCACTTATTTTGCTAATCACACCTACCAGTGAATGCGTTTAGCAGGACGACCTACCAGGAATCTTTCTAGCAGAAGTACCAACCAAGCACTAATAGCACTTATAAACTTGATCATTGCCCCGCAAAATGCACTACACTTTGAGTCCAGGAAATCCCCTGGTTTGCTAATCTACACATCTGGAAATCCCTTAGGAGAACTATTTACCAAGGAACGTTCTAGCACTTATTCTTTGCTAATCCCAAATATCCGCAACTGTATTAGTAGAACTACCCATCAGGGAATCCATTTAGCAGAACTACCGACCAAGGATGTCGCTAGCACCTATATAGTGACAACATGAGTTTCGGGGCATATCTGCCTGTCACCAACCTCCAGTCTTCACCAAAGCAATTCGATCCAACAAGACACAGGGTGGACCTTAGCCTAACAGCCCGAACCCAAAGGAGATGCCACCCCCTCAACAGGCAGTGGAAGCTCAACAGGAGCAAGGTCCCCCTGGAAAGCACTCGGACACCCAAACACACCACCATGCTAACTCTCACCTCTTTACCAACAAACAAAAGAATGCTTCTGCACCCCTTATTTAATTCGACCTAGCTGCACACATAATTACTTACACACCTGCACGCCCACCTCAACAGTCTTTAGAACGCAGCTATACCCCTCGAAATCGGCCTAGCTGCACACAGTCTCATTCTCGAACATCAGCACCGCTAGAATGCAGATTCCAAAGTCCATTGTTCTTGCTGCACACATTCTACTGATCTCACACAACCACTGCATCACACTGAGCACTAGTATGCAGCTAGACACCACTTATTGCACACTGGCTGCAAGCATACCGAGTGAACCCAAACATGTTTTACTACATTACTCTCTCCACTGACATGGACTGCGGTCCCCAAAGGCGTTCAACCCACATCGATTTGGAATCCTACCAATGGTAAAAGGCGCTAATCAAATGCCCAATAACATATCGTACCCCACTCGGGCCTATTAAAGAGGGCAGTGGTCCGTTACCACCCGGTACGGCCTGCGTAACTCATCATTATGGCTATTCGCACCCAGCGTTTATGTCCCGGGGTGCTAATCAGCATTTATTTCTTTGGAAAAACGGACTGCGGTGAGTGCGACATCCGTTCGTTCAAAGGAATATTAATCCAACATGGCCGCCATGGAAATGGAAGCGAGGCACCAATCGGAGCACCTCTTCAATTTCCATGGCGGCCGTCAGACTTGAGAGGAGCGGCACTGCACCCTATTCAGGTAATTGGGAGGGGAGGAAAGGGGTGGGTTGGGAGGGAAAACGGCAGGGTGGTGTGGCAGCTCCGAGGTTGCTCGGAACATGGTCTGAGCAACCTGATTGGCTGTGGTACCCGGCCAGGGTGCTAACAGACTATATTAGCATACATTATAAGAAACTATTATCCCAAACATATGATGATGCTTACGAGCAAATCATTGCTCTTCTTTATCAGTAGTGCTACTTTTTAAGGAATAAATAAAACAAATCATAAGTCTGTTGGCCTGATAATAACATATATAGCGCTCCAGAATGAATCTCTCTCGATTTTAAGCACTGTGGAAAAAAGGTGTTTTTAAAATCAGAAGTCTCATATTATCCAGGTCGGACTGCCCATCCCTCTTCGATAAGAGTCTGTGGTAAAAAAAAAAAAAAAAAAACTTAAGCTCGCAAATCATGAATTCATGCACATCTGAGAACGAGCGTTTGGCAGGCGGGGCCCTAAAAGGTTGACACCTTTTATTACAACGCAAACACATTCAGGAAGGGAAACAGGATTTGCCAAACGTTCCAAAGGGATCCGGATTATGGTCGAGCAAAGCTTGAATGAAGCCAAGAATATGCCGGTTTTCTCTTTTAGTAAGGCTTCCGGTTCTTGCCCAAAATACACACATTTAAATTTAAGCGCGAGTCCTCACTGAGGGGGACTTCGTGTAAACAACAACGCAACGCAGCAAACAATGGGAGTCTGTGAATACTTGTGTGTTTGCCCTTGCTGCTGCCCAGGCTTTCTCATCTAGCCCCCACTTGTTGACTCAGTGTCAACAGCTGCTTAGGCCAACGCCTTTGAACCCCGCGTTCCGCTCGCCCCACCTCCCATCACGCCACCCTCGCCCCCCACTCGTGTTATTTCGGCCATTTTCAATTTAACAAGGCTTAATGCAAAATAGGTGACGCGGGAAGGGGCACTGGAAAACGCATCAAAGAGGTGAACATGTGCTCTTCAGTGCTGTGGTATAAGTGTAACAAAAAAAAAGTGGTGGAACTGTGACCCCAGCAAGGGAGCAACATGCAATACATTTTTCATTGGTTGCAGCCATGCTGGTTGACAGGTAATGGAGTTGAACAAGATGGATCTCTAAATGCTATTGGGTAGTAAAGCAGAGAAGTGTGATTTTACTTCACAAAGAACAGTTCCGTAATGGTGAAAATGGTTACAAAAAGTAGTGAAACTGTTAACTGTAAAAAATAAAAGTAGTGGAACGCCGTTCCCGATTGTTCCTGCTCACTTCCACCACTGCTTCTGTGCCTTAGGGGTCAGGGATTGGGGGCGCGTAGATATGGACTGTAGTTCCCGCTGTCCCACTGCCCCAGTACCCCCATTAAATGTACTTAGGTTTTAGGGAAAGGTGGGCCTGCATGTAGTACCAAGACAGGCGTAGAAGTGCCAAAGGCTGAGGGCGAGTGCTATGTGGACTGACACATTCGGGCAAAGGTGTGTGTACATCAGGGGACCCGTCCGCCGTGGGCAGTGGATCTGCTGTGAGTCAAGTGAGTTTGGGTAAACTGCAGAGCCCTAAGTGAACTGCTTTGGCTTTTGTATAATATAAGTATGGGCATTTTCCAGACATGCCAGAATAGTACTACCTGGACATAAAATGGCTACGCCTGGCAAACATATGTGTCCAATGCCTGTACAAGAGACAAAACTGCTAGCTTTGCCGATGCATGGTTTTAACAGGACTTTGTTAAAATGAACATATGCAAGAACACACACATTGCTTAGAAATCAAGTGGCTAAAAGGCATCTATGTATATATATTATTTATTTAGTAATTTAATGCGTTGGTTAACATAATCAACCTTTCACATAAAACAGAAGAAACAAGATAAAAATACAAAATGGACAACATAAAATGGAAGATACAGTCTTCATCTTAATGGAGCTTACATTAAAGAGCATTAAATCCACATAGCAAAACATGCATCTTCACTTTTAAAAGAATTTAAAAAAATCATCAAATCTCAGTCATCATTACATTTCATCAATTCTTCCTGTCTCCGATACATAGCTGGACATGGACATCATCAGAATTAGTAAATGATCATTTCCATCACCATTTAATTTTAATAAGATCCATTTTGGTTAAAAAAATGTAGAACTTCCATTGTTCACCACGTCTCTACTCTAGCTTATTTATTCCAGAATGCATCTGTGTATAGCCTTTGGTTGCGTTCAACAAAACGGCCAAATAACGCACCCTAATTTCCTGCACTGCCTCAAAGTTAACCATAACATTTAGGTTTCCCATCTCTTCTCGATTGGAACACCTATCACAATGCCTTGACAACTATTTACTATTTTGGTGAGTTGACACAACCTCTCTAGTATTCAGCAGGTTTAGTCTAAATCTTAAAAATGGATTACGCCAGTAGGTGTTTGGAAACCTGCACAAATAGCGGGGCAACAAACCCAATGGTTTGTCAACCCTAGAAAAATAGGATCTTATCTTGCCACGCCCTAAGGGAGACTAGGCCTAATTTGAATCTCACTGAGGCCATTGGATAACTAAGGGAGAAAGGTATGGATGAAGTCAAACTGGGGAAAGGCATCTTAGCTGTGGCACAAGAAAGGAAAAAAAAACCTGAGGCCCTTAGCTAGAAAGGGGCCAGAGACACTGCTCCCCTCCTTAGCCCTTTCACACTCTTCCCACATCACAGGCTAACCAGACCCAAAGCACGGTAGTCCATCAGATCTTGGATAACATACTCCCAAAATTCTCTGCCAAACCCGCTGAAAGCAAATTGGCACTCAGAAACTGGGTACTTCCAAGCTACACCCAGGTTTTGCATCTGCCTTTCCCACTGTCACACTCATGAACCCAACTCCCCCTTTTCTTTGCATAGCCAAGCACAGCAAGGCCACCAATAGTGTCAGACGGGCACACTAGAAGACCACTTAGGGCAGCCAGGGAGATGGAGGGAAGGGCATAAAACCTATACCAAAGCCAAAAGGTTTGACTTTGTTAGTACTCATTTTGATCAAGACTTAAGTGCAAGGGACAGGTGCAAGAGCATACACAGCTTATTTTAATTTCAACAGGAACTCATCATGCACAATTGAGGCATTAAATCTCCAAAAACTGATGATTAAAAATAACAATGTCAGGCCATATTCAAAACAAACTTTGAAGTTTCCACGCGATAAAAGCAGCTAGAAATCAAGAAAAATACATTTCCCAATAACCTGATGATAAATGCATTGAGTGCACCTTTGAGATATCTGAAAATTGTATCCTGAAATAGTATTGAAGTGTATTTTTGTGCAATTAGATTGCCTCCTTCTTATGAATGTTTTATAACTGACAGATAAATAAATTAATAAATATTTATCAAAGAAACCTTTAGTGTAAGAGTTTATTTGAACACTTGCGATTGTAGACCTCTGTGCAACATCATTACTGCTCACATTCCCCTCTTGAGATAGGCCTGGCTGCTCAGCTCCGCTACCAAAACTGTAGTACAGATTTATACCAAACGTTGGTTTTGCTTACACCTGTAGTCCTAGTTGTGTGTAGTGGTCCCAAAGGGTACTGCATACAAACTTTGCCTAACAGCGGGTATCTATATACACACTTATCCTGGTCTTTGATGGGAATCATTACATTTTGAATACATAATGGCATAGCACCAGAGAACTTGAAACACTTGTGTATAGGCGCGTTATACATGCCATATCATATCATACAGTGCTCCTGGAAAAGTGAATATAAATCAAAATACTGACATGTGCAAGGACTAGTACTAGTAGCTAGCTCCGCTGGCTGCACCTCTTGGCCCTCACCACCTTCAAAACAGACTGCATCACCTACAAGGAACTCTGTCGCAATACCCTTGCTTTCCTCACCAGCAAACCTAAACTTTCTGCTGGCCAGCACAGCACCAGAACCCCGGACATGCCCAGATGGGAAACAAAGAACTGCCGAAGGGAAAAGACCAACAGCATTCTGCCCGGCATCAGACTGGGCCCTGCCTCCTGCAATTCAGAAACGGCCGAAAAAACATCTCTTCAAAAGGCCACTGCGCGGCCCAATGATCTCCAGAAGGTCCAATACCCCAGAAATAGCAGCATGTCTCCAGCTACGCTGTATCCTCTGCCTGAAAACCAGTGTGTCCCCTCTCTCCATTTCCTGTTTGCTGAACCCGAAATAGCCTACCCGACCAGTGCCCACATTACTGCATCTTGTAAATGGAAGCCCTTGTTGCACAGCACTCCATTGCTGCCCAGCTAGGTTTGCACTGTATGAACATACACACATTCAAATCTGAACCAAGTTCCGTTTAGCCCAGACAGAGTCCCGAAAGCATGCTTGCAACTATTAGAGAGGAGTTGCTCAGAGCACTGGACAAAAAATAAACCACTTGGTAGCTTTGATGTTTCTCCAATTGTCAGTAGTGCACGATGCGTTTGACTTTCCCATCTAAGACTGTGGTGACAATGAGATAGACGTCCTGAAGGACATGTGTGCATGCGGCAGGATACTATTTACAATTAAATTATCATTGTTCCAATGTTCCAGAATAATAGCTCCAGTTAGGCGCAGATGGGGCACTTCCACTCGGAATCCTGGACGCTACCCACAGGATTCCCTCAAGGTTTTTTTGTTTGTTTTATTTGCTTAGATAGCGCACCGAACCCAAAAGGTATCTGGGCGCATTTCTTAGGTACATGGTTACAATGTTTATACGGTATCAGGTAATATTATCCCCATATATATGGTCGCCGTAAATAATATCGCCGGGAAAAGGTCGTGGCGATATTATATGGGTGACCATATATATGGGGACAGGGGCAAAAAAGCAAAAAAGAAAAAAAAAAAGAAAAAAATAAAGTTTGAGGGTTGCGGGGGTGTCCCCCGCATGTTCCATGCAATAATGTCACCACAAAAAACGGCAATTTTTCAGCGATATTTTTGCATGGCGAGATTTTTGTGGCGACATTATTACATGGAACCGTTTATACGACATACAATAATAAATGCAATAGAATATACAGTAGTAAAATATATAATTATACAGATCTTTACATGGTGTTGGCCATATACAGCATATATAAGTTCATAGCAAAGCTTGAGCCATAGGTTACAGATGGGCAGTGTTAGCCCCAAGGAGTTTTCGAGCTAAGCTATGGCTGGTCAGGAAGGATAGCTGGGCCAGGTAGTCACAATAGCACATAGTAGCTGTAGTACAGTTAGTTTGCTTGTGAGAACAGGCAAGTTTTTACTTTATTCGGGAATGAGGGGAACACAGGGTCATTCCTGAGTGCTAGAGGTAGCTTGTTCCAAGTCTTGGCCGCAAGCACTGGGAAGCTGGTTCCTCCCGCTTTGTTACATTTTGGAATGTTTAGGCAGTAGGCATAGTTGGATCTAGTCGGTCTGCTATTTCACTGCGGCTCTCCAGTGCATAGCTATACCTCCAGCAATTGAGAATGCCATTTGAAAGATGCTGATGACGAACCAATCCTGATCAGCTTGGAAGAAGGTACAGAACCCAACTCAGCAGGCCACGTCCCGCCTTTACAGAATCCTAGAGCTTATACGTGTAAGCATTTGAAGCCTTGATTGTTCCAAGCATAATGTATGGCCAATCCAGCCTGAATCACCTGTGTGCATGGTGAACGGCAAGGAGCTTAGGCAAGTTCCTGGCTCTGTCATTCTATACTGTCCCCTGTCTCGCAATTGGAAACGAGCCCCATGCTATCAATTCATGATCCCCTTTATTTGGTCCTGGCGTTCAGTCAACATTTGCATTCTGTGGTTTGTAGATTGGGTTTCCATTATACGTATGTATGAGCCTACAAGTCCCAGCATGCCAAGGGACAGTGGCTAAAAAGACAATGGATAAAGGCGATTCTGATGACATGGTGCCAGCCGCCCACTCCAATGATCCTACACAGTTTAGCCCACTAACTCTTTTTTACATATATAGTACCACAGGGAACTGAATAAGTGAGGCTGCGGCTACAAGTTGACAAGTGTGCCATCATATAATGCGCCTCCTTAACCGGCCACCCAGCCTATGACATACAATTATCTTAAAGCTTTTGTTAAATCTTACAATCCTTGACACTGATCTGGATGTCTCAGCCACAGCACTGTACCCTCCAATTGGTAAAATTGCCCCGACACCAACAAACAAGCCCCCCCCCCCCCCGGCCTGCTCATAAACACAAGTCTGTCAGGCTGGAGCAAAACCCATCTCAGGGAGTCTCCCAGTCCGGCGCCCGAGAAGCCCAACCACCCCAAGTTTTCATGCCAACCACTATCAAAGGATTCCTCAATAGGATTTGCCGAATTCAAATATACTTTGTGCCAATATCTCAAAAATGTGGAGGAGCAGAGTTGGAGCCCCTATGCATGCGTACACGCGCATAAGCACACCAACAGATGACACAGGCTCCCATGACTGGCCCCTAGAGCTCAAGACGTTCGGAATATTCCAAGTATCAGGGTTTGAAACAAGGGGGGATGGGGGGGTCGGGAGCTATTTAGCTCTTGCTTGAACCTTAGAAGAGCCTGGTAATATGTCACGAAAAAAGTTTTTACTCCGTGGAGCTTGTATGGGCAAAAAGCTGGTCCTCAGGGGCTGGAAATCACGGAATGCACCTTCTCTGGATGATTGGGTTGAGGGGATGTCTGCCCTTGCATCCATGGAAAGGATGGTCTACATGCGGCAAGGGAAGTTGAGGTTGTATGGAAAGGTGTGGGATGACTTTCTGAGTATTTACTGATTTATTACAAGTTATGTATGTATAATATTCTGTTATTCTGTGTATTTTTGCTGAGTATTTTGTTCTGATTGTTTGATTGTTTATTAATGTGTAAACTTTATAAATAAAGAAATAAAAAAAAAAATAAAAAAAAAAAAAAAGAAGAGCCTGGTAAGCTTGACACCAACATCTAACAGGAGCTACCTTTGCCCCCCCAGACCAACTGATCCTGAACAAACACGCTTATGTGAATTTAACTCTCTGCATGTGGGACGAATACACATAAGGGCACATCTATGCAACATTTAAGCATAAGTGATCAAAAATAATGGACAGCATAACAGGTTGGCATCTTATATGGAAGTTGGATTTGCGGAAGGCTATTTACTAGCTCCTCGCTCCCCAGTAGTAGCTCCTGCTGACTGGTTACTGCTGGATACCCAGGAGCTGCTTTTAGCTCCTGTTTATCCAATCTTAAATTCGACCCCTCAAGCATGGTGGTGCGGTAAAAAAAAAAGTGGCAGCAACAGTAATCGGATAGGGTGCAATTACCCCTGTCAATTCCGCTGTTCTCATAATGGTGCCCAGTGTTTGGTCCATGGGGGTGGGGAGGGCTGTGGCATGCGAGCGCCAGAGCCTACACTTTGCCAAGCCCACAGCATTTCCGGTGGAATAGCCCCCCTAAAGTGGATGCCACTCTTGGCCGCATTGTGGCGAGGTTAATCCAGCCTTGCTCTGGCTAGGCTGCAGTAGCAGAAGCAGCTTTTGGTGCCGGCGGGAGGGTGGGGGGCGGATAATAGGATACCAGCAAGAGGCTGGAGGGTGCACTGGGCAACCAGGAGTGAGCCCCCGCCCCCCTGGCTCCTCCCCTGCTAGGCTGCCCTGTGTATATAGAAGCGCTTATCGGGCGCCATGATAAAGGCACCTCTCGCCCTCCTGAAACCCCAGCTCTCCAATCCTATCAAGTTTCTTCCCTCTGTCGTTTTCTCGCCCGCTGATGGGGATCCCACATTCCCGCACATACCGAATGCGAAGGAACTGCGAGTGTCCCAGATTGGAATTCCTATTATCCCAGAGAGGGGAATAGCCTGCCGCCCACACCCCGCGCGCCTCCCCTTTCTCCTCAGCTGTGGTGGCCATGCAGTGTGGCTCCAACTTCAGGCCCCCATATCGAGGGGAGGGGACGGGGGGGAGTTTAGAGGGTGCTAAACGGTGGTGCCAAGAACCCTTGCTAGCCCCATACACGCTGTCTGACAACCTCAGCGGCCATGGGTCTAGAGAGGGGAGGGGAGGTTCCAGCTGCGGCCAGCCGTCTCCCGCAGCCCTCTACATCTCCTGGCCTCCATTTCATCTCCAGGCCTTCCTTTCGCCGGGCTTTTCTTCCACTGCTAGAGACTGTGCACCCACTCTCTCTGTGTCCCGGTTCCTCAGCCCTTCAGCTAACTGGCTATCTTCTTTCTAAGCTCTTGAATGCTTACTTCCTGGCCCTCCGCCTCTCCCCCTCCCCCACCGCCCTGTGTACCCGAGTCTGCTCACCGTGGCGTGGCATGCGCGGCTCATGCGTCGGCCTCTTGGCTGACCACCCCAAGACCTCGGCTGAAAGCAACCACATTTCCTTGGCAGGAGACGGCGCATGTTTGGAAGCAGTGCTCACATCCTCGGACCTCCTGAGAAGTGGCTCCAGCCCCGTGAATCACGCCGCGTATAGATACGAGACCCCGGGGCCAGAGAGCAAAGGAACCCGTTACCAAGGCACCTGAGTGGGCCAACGGACACGGGCGGGATAGGTGGACGCCACGTAAAGGCAAACGGGCGGGAAAGGACCACTCCGTCAGGCAGCCATTTCACTAATCACTCGGTCACCTTTACACCCGAACTCCTCCTCACGTGTTTCGCCATCATTATAAGTATGCGCGGTCTAGCCATCCCTCTTTCGTGCCATGCGCCCACGGCTGCCTTTCTCCCCTCTTTGCTACAGATATCTGGCCATCCTTTCCTTGCTCGGGCTACCTCCTGTGTTCCACATCTCAAACACCAGGGACTTTTCCTCCCTCTCGCTCCCGCATGGCGAGTAGCGACGGCAGGGTGGGCACAGTATTGCACTCTGCGCACAGGGCCGGGGGCTCTGACACTACTGCAGTGGTGGTTTGATGGCGCAGTATAAATTACCTTTTAACGGAGCATAGAAGGCAGCGAGCAGCTTCTAACGTGAACTGCAACTGCGCAGTAAAAGAAGGTGTTTACTTGCCGAGTGCTGCTCTCCAGCCCCTATGTGGGAGGGAGTGCAGGGAGAGCCTGCCCTGCTTTATGAAGTATTGTCTGCGGGGGTCCATTTGCAGGGCGCGTCATTACCACACCGTGCATCTCTCCCCTGTTCTTTTTAGAACCCCTGGCAGAATCTTGAGGAGCAAAACAAGTAGCGCACTCATTGGGCATGTGGCCCAGGAGCGAAATGAGGAAGAGCAAGCCATCAGATATCACAATATGCAGGAGGTGGAAATATCTATTATTCACACAGACACAGCTACCCCTGGACCCCACTCGAGGCCAGTTAAGCATCTCCAGCACCATTTCCCGGAGTCTACAGCGAGCAAGTGGGGCAGATTGGACAGCAATCATCCATATTTGCCCTCCTCGCATCAAAGGTCAAAGTGCTTTTCTCTGGAAAACACAGAGGCCACCTTACCAATAGTACATTTTAGAAACAATTACACCATTGTACGTTGCAGGGGTGTGAAACTGTTGTAGAACATTCTATAGCAGTGGTCTTCACACTGTTTCGGCCTGCCCCCACCCCTGTGCAAAATGTGGGCTGGTCATGTCCCCCCAAAATGGCAATTGAACAGTCCAAATGGCAATGAACTAATGTGTGCCGTCACCGCACCCTGCTCCCACCACAGTCCCCTGGGCTCCTCCCAGCACAGTCCCAGGGCCAGTGGCGGCTGGTGAATTTTTAAAGTTACGGGTCATAAATATTTCTCCCAGATATGCCATAGCGACCACGCGAAGCGAGGGAGCCTGAACCAATCAACGGGCTCAAGGGGGACGGAGGGTTATTCCCCAGGTTATTCCCCATACATTTTTTTTAAAATAATGGGTTAAAATGTTGCATTTTAGAGCATTCTTTTTACAGAAATTGGGTAAAATGCAAAACAGTTTGCAATTGGCGCTGGGGGACCTAGGAGGTAGGCCTGGTATTTTTTACTGGACATCTATGACCGATGTCCAATAAAATGATACCATCCCTGTCCCCACCGCGCCTAACACTCACACGGTCAATATGATTTTTGTATTTGTTATTTCAGGCTGGGGGGTGAAACCCCCCCCCCCACCTGGAACGAGGCCGCACGCGCCCCACAGTTTGAATACCTCTGTTCTATAGTATCATTTCAGGGTTCACAAAGAAAAATCTAAATAACCACCTTCCCCACACTTTTTCATAGAATTATCAGGAGGAAAACCCTGAGCAGTTACATTTAAACTAAAACCTTTTTCGAGGGCCGAGATCAAAATGAAAAGCAGCCTTTGGTAGCCCGAGTTGTTGCCCATCCCACCCACTTGGCAGCCAAACAACTCATTGTATCTATTGACAACATTCAGATGCCTCCACCCGATAAGGGGCTCGGCTTTCAGCCCCTGCATCTCCCTGTCGGTGCCCCCCTCTCTGCCTCCTCTACGTTTCCACCAGTGAAGCACGTATGAAGCACCCCCTCTGCGGTCTCTTCTTCGGGTACCGCCTCAATACCGCTCCCCTTTCTAAGGCTGAAAGAAATCTGGTGTCCCAGAAAGATACAAAAACCCGAATCGTCAGCACGAGTTTGGTAGTAGGAACAGAAAGTTGCACGGGGTTAAAGGTCCGCAATTATCTGCCCACGGAACATGGCACAAACAGGGCAAGTGGCTTGCTCTATGCAGCAAACAAAGATTTACAGTAGCACGGAGCATAAAAGACAACTGTTCCAACACCCCCGTCGCCCCCATATTGTGAATATTCAGCAGCCTGCCTTGACGTCCATTACAGCTGCGCATTCCTAACAACTCCCAACAAAAGCATTGCTGGAGCCTGGATAGCCACCCACGCCGGTGTTGGGCGCAATAGCTCGCGTGCCCTAGAAAAGCACTCTTTGTGGGATTGCATACGCAAACACTACTGTATCTAAACCGACACAGGTCATGTCACTACAAAACAAGCCCCCCTCACCCCTTATGTTCAACATACGCCATCTACACAAAATGGCCACCAAGGCTCCGCTGTGGCCCACGGATGGACGTCCTGAAGTGGTGGATCATCACGGTCTTTTGTAGAAAAGTAAAGTTGTAAGTAAAAGTAGTGGAACCGTGACCCTGGTATGGATGGGAAGGCATGGAGGTGAAAGGTTGAGGGTGGGCTCCCAAAGAAGGATGCACTCCTGGATTGTTTTTAATTTTCCTCTCTTTCGGCAAAACCGATTTTAGCTTAGATATAAATAGTGAAGGGAAAAATATATGGGGTGCAAGCGGAATATGTAGACTTTGCCTCTTTCAATGGTATCCAGTCATTGCATCGAATACAAAGCATTGAATGCCAAAAGCATCGAAAAAAATGCATCGACAAAAAGTATTGAATGCATTTTTTTTCAAAGGTAAAGGTTATATTTTAAGTATAATGGGTTTATAGGGGTAATAAAACAGAGGTTAGGGAGGGGACCCCCCCATTAAAAAAATGCATTTGATGCTTTTTTTTAGATGCTAAGGCATTCGATGCAATCACTATAAACCCTTTCACTACCGACCACCAGAGGGCTCTTGCCCAACAAAGGCCAAAATGCTCTCAGTGGCTGCACATCTAGGGTGTGAAAAACCTGCCTGGTGCAGAAACATTTCACCTACAACATGTGAACTTTTCAGCCAATCGGGGGGAGGGGGGGTCAAGAAGTCTACTTGGGCAGATTAAAAAAAGAAAAAACTTTATTGTGTATTTGGTCATCATACAAACCGTAAACATGTTTAACATCATTACATTACATTTATTTTAATAAATATCAATTCCTTTTTATAATATATACTAAAATATTCAAACCAATATCAATACTCAGTTTGAGCATGGATGGAGTTTTTGAAAGGCGGAACTCCCTCACTCCTGCGTACTTCTAGCTTGTTAGGTTACTTCGTCAAACCTGCAGCCTAAGTCCTGGTTTGTCAAGGAACCAACTCCAGGGTTCCTGATTGTGAAGACAAATTGTGGGGTTTTGACAAACTGTGGACCTGTAGGTGCTGGTGGGATTGGATAGTCCGATATTTGTTAGTTTGGCAGCTTTGTCAGGTAATGGATGAGTCAGGTTTGTTTTTGTGTTAGACAAGTGGTTTGTTTTATTTCTTTAGTTAAACAGCACTAATGAAATTCAATCTTAAACATAGAGGTGCCAGTTTTAACGGAGTGCTACTCCGGGACACATAATTGCCAACCGGCCCAGAATGGCTATCCAGCCCCCTGGCACCCCTAAATGGGTAGGACCAGCCCACCATTTTTGAAGCTCATGAAATAACTCAATTGGCCTTGAAAAAGACTAAGGTTGAAACGCGCGTCGGCTGTGTAAAGGGTCAATATGTTAAAACTGGACCTTCTATATGATTACCTCCATTGCTAGCCATATACCGTTTAATGACCAGCAATTTATTTCTATATCTTGGTAGTTATGACATCCTTGTAGAATTGGTTAGTGGGGTTAAGCTTTAAGGGGGAGCCTAAGTAAGAATAACTGTCCACCACTCCAAGTTTGATGTTTCCCAGTTTCCATGCATAGGTGGACTCTTTTGGCAAGCAATCACCCAGACACACGATTTTTGTTTTCTTAGTATTGATCATCATGTGGCTTTCCTGTGCAAAATCAGCAAGGGCATCTATCGAGGGCTGAAGAGGAGTCTGGTCAGAAAGGACTGTGTCGTCTGCGTACCCAAGCCACAACACTGCCAGGCTATTCATTCTGGGAGTAAAATGTCTTACAGCATCGATCGAACAAGCCATGCCTGAGGCATATAGATTAATCAGCAGGGGTGCATCCTAAATTTGTCTCAGTAAAACAAGTGAGGTTGCCCTCCTCATTCAGGCGAACTGCAACTGTCGTGTGGGTATATAATCATTTGAGAAAGTTCAATAAGTGTGGATCAATCCCCCATAGAGCAAGTTTAGACCATAGAAGCTGGCGAGATACAAGGTTGAAGGTCAATAAGGCAACAATAGAGGTTGGAATCGAACATCGCCTTGCTTCTGCCATCAAGTACTGTATTGTGCAAATGTTATCTAAAGTGCAATGTGCCTTTCTAAAACCGTTCTAGATGGATTTTAATACATCTCTTTCCTGTGCCCAGTCATTAAGTTTGGATAGTAAAATGGCTGAAAATATCTCTTGGCTCGTATCAAACATAGCCAAAAGTCCATAATTAAAGGGAACATGTCTATCACCTTTTTTATATACAGGAAGACTTTCTCCAGTTGTCAGGAACTCATCTACTTGTCTCAATTTGTCTAAATAATTCTAGCAAGACTTAAACCCAAAATTCCAGATTAGCTTTCATAGTAATGTTAGCTATACCGTTTGGACCAGGGACGCGGGAGGATTTCAACTTCGATTGCCATTGCTCTTCAGAATTCTAGAAAGCAATAGCCAATTTGAATTGTTTAAGGAGTGCTTGTGCTGTGTCAGCCAATTTCTATAACGTGTAGCTAGAAGAGTAAGTTGAGCCTTTTTCACCTCCAGGTGAGAGGGAAGTTTGTCTTCTGAGGGTCGCTGTGGGCTTGCAATATAATGTTAAGACGGATTTCTGAACTCTGACCTGGGGGGTCAGAGTTCAGTTTCTTGGAACAGGGTAACCTTCTGGACAAGCCAGACCAATCAATGTCGCATTGGCGGCGGTGAAGACTAGGTCTCAGCAGATGTGAGGGTGACTGAAAGTCCTCAATGAGCACACAGAGTTAAGGACTCTTACAAATCACTCCCAGTCAGGGGTATATATATTAAAAATACAAATACATTTATTTCAAGGCCTTTGAGTTTCTACACACAAATAAAATCACAGTAATACTTTAAGCCAACACAATCCTATCACTATACATATATACAAGACCAATGGGGTCTAAAGGGTTAATGCACGAAATGGGTCCACAACCTAAAAGGGGAAGGAAACAGGCAGTGCAAATAGTTTTTAGTCCCTTCTGCATCCAACACACTCCTAACTAAGAGGCAGTCCAATCCCTAAGAAGAGTGGAGCCTATTGCTCAAATATACATGCAATGCTGGCGCACGCGGTAACACAGACTGGCAAAATGGGGTCTCTTCAAGTGTCTGTAGCAGCCTAGGAAGGTGGGTGAGGTGATGAAGAATATGTTCCCCCTATTCATGTAGGGTCTCCCCAACAGGGCAGAGCAGGTTCCAGAGTTCGGGAATAGTTTGCTAGTTCGCACTAGCAGTGGAAAGAGAGGGCCCTTCGGGGGTCACTCGTGTGTAAAAATTGATGGAGGCGCTAGGGGCCACCGGTTAGGGTTGAAATTACTCACAGACCCCCGGCACACTGCGGACCAAACTTTGGCAGCCGAGTCCATTTCGGTTGCAGGTTCAAGTGCGGCAATTTGGCGGCTCTGCGCCTTTCAGCGACGAAGATAAGCGTTCATTCCCAAACGGGACAGTGGCGATTTCTCCATTCCTGGTGGATGGCTCAGGCCAGTTTCACTGCAGCAGGCTTCAGGGGTAAGAGGGGCACAAAAGTAGCGCACCTGCAAAGATCATCACCACGGCTGGGCGACACAGTAACCGCGTATGCTCCAGTTCGGGTGCACTCACTTTACTCCAGACCTACAAATGCCAAGTGTACAAAATTCAGTGTGAGAGTGCCGTGAACACAGAGCTAGCGTGTTACCAAGTTTGAAGGCCCTCCTCGAAACGGCGGCCGTATCAGGGCAAAGGTCCTGCGTAAGCTGGTCAGCCCACCAGTTGGCCTAGGGACACTATTGAGAAGACTTACTTGCAGGGTCGGATGAAGGTGCCGAGAATAGTTGGTCTCACTATTCCAATGGGTTTGAAGCATCTTCGCAGGCCTTCTACGATGACCAGATGCAGTGGTCTCAGGGTGCCAAACCTTCCAGCGGGTCACCAGCGGTTCCTCGACTCTGCTTCTTAGTTTCAGGCTACTTGGATCCTATCCTTCGTTCAGTGAGAACTCCAGAGATCGACATGGTATGGGTGTTGGAGCCCTCTCTTATCCAAAATCTCCTTCGCACCAAAATGAAGAGGACCCGATGAGAGATCTGCTCTCAGACAGGCATACCATATATGGACACATCATGGACCACGGTGGACCCAGGCATTCGCAGCACCTCAGACTCTCTAGCACCCAGGATGTGTATTGGAACTAGACGTTCCAGCCCACATCCTGGAGGCACATACACAAAGGATGCAGAAGCCTGTGAAAGCTTGGCGTTTCGCAGGCGAATGCATGCCTAAATAAGTACTGAACCAGTTGGCTCGGCCTGGGGGGGGGGGGGGGAGGTGAAAGGGCAGGACAGGACAAAGAACCTCGTGGCATGGCCATCTTGGAGCCAGGCCACATAACTACGGTTTACATGGCAGGAAAGGGTTAAAAATACACGAAATGATACGCTGCCACCAGCCATGTCCAAGGCACATCTGCACTTCTCCTAAAATATCCTTCGAGAACATCTAGGGCCTTTGGAAATGACTATTAGACCCAAGTGCACTGTACTGTAAGGCACATTGTACACTTGTTACATGTTGCAGAAAAGTTGCAACATGGACAAGGTCTAAGGGAAACAAAGTCTCCCAGTACTGGCTCTCTTTATGGGCATGTCAGTTTACATAAGAAGTGATCTAAAAGCCCAGGGGAGTGGAGCAGAAGGCTGTGCTACTCTGGTAAACTCAGACTATGGTGTATAAACAAAGCAACAATTTGGGGGTACACAACTGGAGGGAAAATTACACATTAATTGGAAATCTTTACTAACATATAGTATCTTTCTTCGCAAGATCAGGGGATTAAAAGTTGTAAAATTAGGTTTACCAATGCTACTGTTGGTATTTGGCTCCAGAACACTTATGGGCCAGCTAGGCTGTCAACCATAAGCTCAATGTCCCAATCATGTAATGGCAGCCAGGATTCGAGAAAGTCTTGATTTGCCAGAATTATGTTGTTAAAGCTAGTTGTCATTTTTGGAGACCACGCTATACGATTTCCAGCGCTGTTAACCTTAAGATAGTAGTAATGTCAAATTCCTGAGGTTCAGATAAGTGTAGCATGGTTGCTTAGATTATTATGGGAAATGTTTAGCAAATCACATCTTCTAAAATTTGGTTTACAAAGACATAGGGCCTCATTACACGGTAGGCGGTAACCATGGCGGTTGCCGCCGGTATTTTACCTTGTCCGCCTTGGTGGATGGTGGAATTACCGCCCTACTCCAAGGTGAGTGGGGGCGGTAATTCCCCATTCACCAAGGCACTTCCCCATTCCCATTTTTGCCCTCATAGGGCATAATGGGAATGGGGAAGGAGCTAATTACGGTACCGCAAATTGCGGTACCGTAATTAGCACCGAGGTCCCTTTGCGGCACCCTACTTTAACGGCTGGTAAAACCAGCCGTTAAGGTCGGGTCCCGCAAAGGGAACTCGTAGTAAGGCGGTAAGGGTTTACCGGTGCCCTTACCGGTACCGGTAAACCCTTACCACCTATCGTGTAATGAGGGCCATAGTCAAGATAGGATTTGTTGGTCCAAGTGAAATTAGAGGCTGGATGGTCAGGATTTTCTCTGCACAAACAGGTCAAGTCCTGGCCCTCCAAAAACAACTTCTATCCATCAGCAACACTGGAGTTATACATTTTACAAGAGTGATACATTTCCTCATTAAAGTCTTCGGACATATCAAATCATGCACATTAAAGTCTCCCGCAATCAAGACCATACGGGAAGGGTACTTATTATACAATATTAAAATAATATTTTCAATTAGGCATTGTATTTCCGATGTACTCATACCATAAGGTGGATCATGGAAGAGAACAAGCAACACTAAAAGGTTATAGAATAAATATAACACAAGCTCCAATGGCCAAACCTGAGCGTTTAGAAGGTTGCAGAGTATATTGTAACTGTCAATAAAATTGGCAAGAAGCCATGTTTCCTGCAATAAAAACATATCAGAAGAGGTTAATCGAAAAAAGACCCAGGAGGTTGACCTTTGGTATTCCATGAAAGCCAAGACAACATGGGATTACAATCTTTTTGGCAAATGAGGTTTGTCACCACTGCGTCCCAGGACCATTGCGCGGCTTTTTTTCCCACAACGTTATCTAGGCGGATTGTGGGCGCTAATGAAGATTCACGTTCAGAGCAATCATTTTTGCAGGCAAGAGTAGACAGTACTTCCTACAAATAATGAATCTGAAGTTCAAGCTCTGAAGCACACGTTTTTAGTAGTGCAACCATCGGGGGAGAGACAAGCTCAATAATTACCCAGTTAAGAGGGCTATAAAACGTAGGTAGCTCGGTATGAGTAATATCAGTAGATCTTATAATTAACTGGTTTATCTGCGAACAGATTTCCGTGACAATTAAACGGTTTAAAAAGGGGCTACAATCGGTGGGATGCAGTTCCTCCAAATTAGCCCATTAATCTAATATCGTCATCAATGATGGCTATTCTATTGGCTAAAATATACGGCTCATTACCCTCTTTCAGGAAGAGCATGTTAGAGGGTGGTGCCTGAACCTGTGTGAATGGAAAGTTGGCACTGTGTTGTCCGGGCCTGGGAGCCATACTGATTCAGTGGCTACATTTTGCAAGGAGTTCACATTCTCAGGGCCAGTAGGCATTTGATTTGAAAAAGTTACAGGTGTATCAGGCACCATCTCACGTGTAGATTGAGTTGATGGAACTTGTCGCCAACGGTCCATGGGGCCCTGAAGTTGGACCTGCCTGACCGCACCAGCACGTAAAGTGTGAGTCACTGAAGTGGCTGTTTTTACAAATACAGGGCACAGAGAGCATTCCTGGCCGGGTCAAGGGATTTCTCCTTTTCATCGCGTTCTTGTTTTTGACAAGTCTAGACTTGGCTTTCCTCCCAAGCGGTAAAGGTGCTGGTGAAGAACTTTCATTAATGGTTTCCGCCTGGTTAGGGGATGGTGACAGAATAACTTCCTCATAGTCCCAGTCACCCTCCTCGTCTATTTGAGAGACGATGCTGACCGCCTCCTGCAATAACGCTTTTCTACGATGCCCTCCTTCAGAAGTTGAGTTGTCCGTGTGCGTCAGGATACTTTTATAGGGAATGGAAGAGTTTTTTGCACCCATGGTAATTTCAATAATGCCAGCATCTAAAGGTAAGGAGGAATGCTTCAAAATTACGTCATCTACCTTCGCAAGGATGTACTTAGGATTCCTTCTGTTCTTTCGTGATAGTAGAACACAGGATCATCAAAGCCTCAACACTGGAGGCAATTGCGTTCAGCTTATAAATTAATAGTCCTCATGTACGCGGCCAAGCCTCTGACAGCGAGGAGATATTCCGGCTACCTGTAGCTTTCACTCTCACTGGCAGAGGTTTCTGAAGAATCAGACGAGGAAACTAGTTTTGCTGAACCGTATAAAGCAGAAAGATTCATACCAATGATATTTTCACTTCCGTCAAGTAGAGGAGCATTCTTCCACGAATTTCTCAATGAGTCCCGTTGAAGCCCTACATACATGTTCAGAAGAATGGTTGTTATCTATGGTAGGTGAGAAATTCATAACCGTAGAAGATTGGGGAGAGGAAGTGGCAGCAATCTTTTCAGACCTGTCCTTTTTCCATGCTCTAATTTTATATCTAGAATTTTGGCTTCTAAAACATCCCTAAATTTAAACTGGGGTTGCAAGATGTTGGATCTCAAGGTCTTCCTACTGATGTTTGATCTATCCAGTATGCGTGGTTTGTTTGCAATTCCTCCCTTTATTTTGCTGCTTTTGCACAGCATGGCATCCTGAATAGAGGTGCACCATTCAGTATCTTTAGTGACCGAGGAGGTGGTGGGGCAGAGATCCTCCAACTCTCTAAAGATTTTAAAGCGTTTCTTGGTGTTGACGCTGCTTCCTTAATTCGCTTGTTATGTGATGATTTTTTGGCATCACAGATTGCCATTTTGTGTGCCTTAACTGCACTAACGTATATGGTTTTGTCTTCTGCTGATTCGGTCTTTTCCCATCGACATAGGGCTCCGTTTTTTACCAAGTTTCAGTTTTCTGATTTCAGCCGAATACCAGATTTTTTAGACTTTACTTTTTACCAGCCACCTTTTCTCTGGGACAAGGCTCTTCACAGCATTAGACATCATATTTTGGTAGACATCAGCCAACTTGTTGGCAGAACTATAATTGTCAAGGTCAGCCAGGGTAGAGGCAAAGTAAGGCATCATGGATGCCGGGGTGAGTTTACATAGATTCCTACAATTCACTTTAAGTAATTTCACTTTTTGTTTTCATTGGTGGTAATAGCCAGGTGAGCTGCAATTGGATACATTTGTGATCCGACCAGGGACACCGATTTATCACAATGTTGTCTATGCTGACATTATATGAAGCCACCCAGTCCAGAATTCTACCCCTGCTATGGGTATATTTCTTAATATGCTGGCAAGAACGGTGATCATCCAAGGTGGTCTTAACAGATCTAGCCAAGGGATCAGAGAGGTTGTCAAGACCTAGATTCAGGTCTCCTAAAATGATCATTTTAGAGGGTGGTTTGAGGGAGGGTAAAATTAGGTCAACGGAGTGGAGCAGGAAATCAGGCTTATTAGGTGGACGATATATCGCAATAATGTTGATAGAAGTGATATTATCAATAGCAAGTTTAACATGAAGTGCTTCGCAGTCAGGAATATTAGCATCCTTTATTTGGTGAATATTGAGGGAGTCATGATAGACTAAATCCACTCCAGTACCTTTGCTGCCGATCGGTTCTAAAAGATGTTGTACCCAGCTGGAAGGGCTAGAACCAGTGCCGGACCAGCAGCTGAGTGCAGCCAGCTTTCTGTAATGGCACAGATGTCAAGGTTTTGATGTGTATATATACAGTCTGCTACTTCTGTGTTTGATGAGTGAGAGGGTATTAAGTAACATGCATATTAGCGCTTTGGGATGTGCTTCAGGTGCAGTTTTAGGTTTGGTATCAGCCATGGGAAGCTCCATGATATCATTGCAGAATTAATCAGACCCTCAGCGTCTTCAAAAGGAGTGCCGTTGGGTGCTGCCTGAGGCCGAGTGCAGCTAGGAGGGTACAGTGTTACAACGTGCAGTGAAGAAATGCCATCATCATTTGGGCCACCGATAGCCACTTCATCATTGTTAATACTGTAGCTAGCATGCCACTACCTACCAAAAAAGGCAGCCCCTAGGTCCATGCCACCCCCTACCAAAGGAAAGCAACCCCTGGGTACATGCCACTCCTACCAAAGTATTGCAACCCACAGGGGCATGCCACTCCCCAAAGAAGGAAAGCAGCGCCTGGGTCCATGCCACTCCTACCAGCTAATTTAATTCCTCACTGAAACTGCACTGATCCTGCAACTGGACCACTCTAAATGGCCTCGGCCCTGGGCCCTGCCACTCTCCACTTGCACTGATGCCCTGGAACCCCTTTGCACTGCAGGACTGTCTCTGTATCCCTACAGCCCCCCCCCCAGCACTTGTTTTGCACTTACCTCACACTTGCCACCAGCTGGCCCTATTTATTTATTTATTACGTTACGCCACTTACCTTGTACTGCACTTCCCCCCTCCCCTTCCCCTTCCACTTTTCCCCCTCCCCCACCCCTGCACTTGCGCGATCTGAATGACACCTGGCCTAGTAAGATCGTTGTCTGTCTCCCCTTGTCCCCCCCCCCTGCCTCGTCGCGCCTTGAAACATGTGTATAGGCGCGTTACAAATACCATATCATATCATATCATACCAAAGTAAAGCAACCCCTGGGTGCATGTCACTCCCTACCCAAGGAAAGCAACCCCCGGGTGCATGCCACTCCCTACCCAAGGAAAGCAACCCCTAGGTGCATGCCACTCCCTACCCAAGGAAAGCAACCCATGGGTGCATGCCACTCCCTACCAAAGGAAAGCAACCCCTGGGTGCATGCCACTCCTGCCAAAGTAAAGCAACCCCTCACTCCATGTCACCCCTACCCAAGGAAAGCAACCCCTGGGTGCATGCCACTCCTACCAAAGTAAAGCAACCCCTCACTCCATGTCACCCCTACCCAAGGAAAGCAACCTCTGGGTGTATGCCACCCCCTACCAAAGGAAAGCAACCCCTGGGTGCATGCCACTCCTACCAAAGTAAAGCAACCCCTCACTCCATGTCACCCCTACCCAAGGAAAGCAACCTCTGGGTGCATGCCACTCCTACACAAGGAAAGCACTCAATGGGTACATGCCACTCCCTTCCAAAGCACAGATATCCATGGGAGCACACTACTCCTACTCATGCAAAGCAGTCCATGGGGGCAGGCCAGCCCTACTCATGCACAGCAATCCATAGGCGCAACACACTCCTCCTCCACTACGGCCAATCATTGGTGCACCTCCCACCCTACGCAGCCCATAGTCTACAACCGACTCCCTACACATGCAAAACAATAACAAAGCACCCATAAATATGGCCCCCTCCTACACAGGCAAAGTGATCCATAGGTGCAGACTGCTTCCCACCCAAGAAAAGCAATTCATAGACCTCTCCATAGCCAAGCCATACTATGTACAGGTGCAACCGTCCCCACTCAAGCAACGGAACCAAGGTGTGCACACCAGTCAATACTCAAGCAAAGATACCAAGAGGCGCCCCCCACTTACTACTCGAAGAAACCAAGTAGTGCTTCCCCCTTAGTACTCAAGCAAAGGAAGCCATAGCGGTACCAAATAATAGATACAGTCACTCCCCTTGCAAAACTAAATGGCCCGTTTGCACATCATGCTCCCTGCTCATGCAAAGCAATCCACAGGTGTGCTCTGTTCCTCAATCAAGGGAAGCAATCCACAGGTGTGCTCTGTTCCTCAATCAAGGGAAGCAATCCACAGGTGTGCTTGGTTCCTTAATCAAGAGAAGCAATCCACAGGTGTGCTCTGTTTCTTACGCAAGGAAAGCAATCCATAGGTGCGCTCTGTTCATTATTCAAGGAAAGCAATCTGTAGGTCACTCGGTTCCTTACTCAGAGCACACCTGCAGATTGCTTTACTCAAGGAAAGCAATCTGCAGGTGTGCTCTGAGTAAGGAACCGAGTGACCTACAGATTGCTTTCCTTGAGTAAAGCAACCTGCAGGTGTGCTCTGTTCCATGCTCAAGGAAAGCAACCCACAGGCACAGTATGTTCCTTACTCAAGGAAAGCAATCTGCAGGTTGCTCTGTTCCATGCTCAAGGAAAGCAACCCACAGGCACAGTATGTTCCTTACTCAAGGAAAGCAATCTGCAGGTTGCTCTGTTCCATGCTCAAGGAAAGCAATCCATAGGTATGCACGGTTCCTTAATCAAGGAAAGCAATCTTTAAGTGAACTCTATTTCTTACTCAAGGAAAGAAATCCACAGGTGCACTCTATAAGGAAAGCAATCCATTAGTGCACTCTGTGTGCGCTTTGTTCCTTACTCAAGGAAGGAAATGCCTATGTGCCCTCTGTTCCTTACTCAAAGAAAGCAATCCATATGCACACTCAATCCCTAACTCAATGAAAGCAATCCACGGGTGTGCTTAGTTCCTTACTCAAGGAAAGCAATCCACGGGTGCACTCTATAAAAAAAGCAATCCATAAGTGCACTCTGTGCGCTTTGTGCCTTACTCAAAGAAAGCAAACCATACGCACACTTAATCTCTAACTGAATGAAAGCAATCCACGGGTGTGCTTAGTTCCTTAGTCAAGGAAAGCAATTCTGTGGAGTCTCCGGGCTCAGCATTCCTGGGTACCAGGTGCAGGCTCACAATGTGCCATGGATAGCCTATTCCCAGGGTGCAAGCAGAAGGCGGCCTCGTTCTCTTGACTCAGATCCCCTCCCCGTCCCCCATCGGCCCTTCTGAAAGCGAGATGGCTTTAGGGTGAGGATTTTGTACAGTACCAACTGCCTCGCCTCTAGGCACTTAGGGAAACTCAAGGTGTGGATTACATGTATCGAATGCCAGAAGAGAATATTGGAACCTGAAAACCTCCATGCAGTGCCAGCTTCTCACACTACTCATCAATGAGAGCAGGGCTGGGCGATAGCGAGGTTTGGTGATATATCAATATATTTTTTTCAAAATCAATATATGAGACAATATCGTTAACATCGAGACAGATACATATACATTAATACATATACTACCATTTTGTATCTACATGTTGATATGTACACAGAGGTGTGTATTCACAAACAGGAAGAGGAGCCCTGTATTTACACTTTGTTTTGATCAATGTCTCCTAAATAAAAAGGTGCTTGTGACATCTCAAATCGAGATAGTGTTTTGGCCATTCAGCCCAAAAATATCAAGGTATGACCTTTGCTCCCAAATCGCCCAGCCCTAAATGTGAGCCCATCACACTGCCTACCAGTGCCAGTTACTCACACTGCCCAGCAATGCAAGGTCATGCTCTCCCCACGGTTATCGGCCCTGGCACTGCCCCAGGAGTCCCTGCTTCTATTACTACCCAACAGTGCGAGCTCCTTGCACTCTCCACGGGTACAAGCTCTTTGCACGGGCCACAGGTGACAGATTCTCCTACTACCCAACAGTGCAAGCTCCTTGCACTCCCCCGTTAACAGATCTGTGCACTGCCCGTCAAATCCACACTCACTTTGCCCAATAACTGCCAGCTTTGCACACGGCCTGCAAGTGCAAACTCATAACACTGCCCACTAGTGCCAGCCCCTCGGACAGCTCACATATACCAGTCCAGTGTGTCCACGGGTGCAATCTTCCCACACTGCCCAATAGAGCAACCTCCCACATTCCAAGCACCCCCCCCCCACACACAACAATGTTCACCCTCCGTCCTCCGAAAAGGCCTTATGCAAAATAAAGCCCTATACAAGCAACCAGCATCACACCCTGTGTTCTCCTTCAATCTGCTTCTCTCTGCCCTCGTGCCGACCTGGCTACCCCGCCTCTTCGCCCAGCAGCGCTTTAAGGCGGCCCGACACCACTTGTGTAAAGCGCTACAGAAGCAGCTAGCATAAGTGCCCAGCGGTGCCAGCTACTTGCCATGGCTCAAATTCGCACTGATGCCCAGTTTATAAGCTGCCTGCCAGGGCCAGATCCTCAGACTGCCCAGCAGCGAGTGGGTTCTCCAGCCCACCCAGCCCTTGACACTGGAGGTGAGACTCCATGCCCGTACAACCCTTGCCCTCTGCGGAGGCTGCCAACGTGGGCGTCAATGGGGTGCCACCATCGTAAACAAATTAAAAAAAAAAACTGTAGAAGGCTGTGCGGGTAAAGGAGGCCCATTTGTGCAACACGGTTCACACAAACGTGCGGCTGGCACGGGGGTGAGGGGGTGGCGGGGGAAACGTGAATCATTGGGTGAATCACAGACAGGGAGGAAAAGAGGGGATCCCTTCAGACAGACAGGCACTGGGGGCTTTAAGGTCCACTAGAAATCGCTAGATTGCCAAGGCTATTGGAATGCTGGGGTGTGAGGGAAGGGTACACAGGACACCGAGCACAACACGGTGACAAATAATAGGCACCCTGTGGACCCGTCTCGGGAATGTCGGTACACAGGGAGGGGAGGGGGTTCACCGGGGGAGTCTCGAGTAGGCCAGCCCCGTCTTGACGTGTGCCGGGCTGCTACCCCAGAGTCCAGGAACGGGTGGCACCTCCGTTGTATGAGGCGTGGCTGCCGGCTCTGTGGAGCATGGGGCGGCGATTGATGGCACCCCCGCCCGCAACTTCAAGATGGGCATCAGCGGGTGAAACTGCAACCTGTGTGCCCGCCGGAGGGACAGCTCTGCTGCCCGGCCCGTGACGCACTACAGTGTGCATGGTCCGACAGGTAGCGCTTCTCGCCAAGATATGGGTCATGCCCCGGGCGATGTTACCTCTGCCACAGGAACGCGGAAGCTGTACCACACGTTTCATCCCCCCCGCTCTCCATGGAGCGGGACTGCTGGGGGCTCCTCCTGTAACTACTGGGTGGGTTTCTGAGATGTGGGGCTGCCTGAAGTAAAACCCTATCCAAGGTCTGAGACAGTAACATATGCCAGCCTGAGGGCTGGGTCTGCTGCCAGTGGCCTGCCACTGTTGGATGGCTGTATCCTGGGGGATAGCTCTGCTGTCTGGGGGTGTGATTGTTGAATGGCTGTATCTTGGGGGATACCTCCGCTTTCTGGGGTGCGATTGTTGAATGGCTGTATCTTGGGGGATACCTCCGCTTTCTGGGGTGCGATTGTTGAATGGCTGTATCTTGGTGGATATCTCTGCTGTCTGAGGTGTTAGGTTGTCAAATGTCAGAAACCGGGGGCATGGCTCCGATGACTCTGTGAAACCTGCAGGGTGGACAGCCCTGGAATCTGAAGCAGGAATCTGTGAGGAGTAGCTCTGTTCTAAAAAAAAATAATGGACCAGGGCACGTCCCTTCACCCATCCCTCGCACTTCTTGTCTGGCACTGACATGAACTATTCGCCCCTTACCCAATACGTTCGTTGTCTGTCTGTCCTGGGTCTCCCCTTGCACCCCCTGACATTGTGCACCTGAAACACTTGTGTTAGTGACACATGATAAATGCACAAGAACCTGCCCATCCCCCTCCTATCCTCACTGCTCGTCACGCGCTTGCATTATGGTCAGCCTGTTATGCTTGTACCCCCCTCTCCTCCCCGCCCCAGCTACCCCACAACGCACTTAAATTGGCAGAAATCCTGCCAGGCCTAGTATGTTTATTATTACTGTATATCATTCTGAAATTTCCAAGGCCTTGTGAATGACTTTATCCAATGTTCCCCTCCCGTCTTGGAGCGCTTTGAAGCATTCGTTTTGTGTCTAAGCACTTTATAAATAAACAATACAAAAAAAAATAGTACAGATGGTTAGCTTGGTTGTCTGGGTGTAGTCGGTAAAACGTGTGGCAGCACACATCAATTTTACCGCTTTTTCTGAGACTGTCTGCCACTAGAGAGCACCCCAGGGACCCGATTACAGAAACGTTGCCCTAGTTCTAAAACCACTGAAACATGTTAGAAAACCATTGTACCATGAGAAGTGCAGTTTGGTGCAATGGTTTCCTAACATGTTTCAAGCACCAGGGCAAACATTGCCCTAGTGCTAAAAAGATACTGTGTTGATGCATTTTTGCACTAGAGCAAAGTATGCCCCAGTGCTACACTAGGACACACTTTGCCCTGGTGCAAAAAATGAAGTGAAAATGTATCTTTTTTGCTTTCGTGCAAGGTTTCCCCTGGTGCTTGCAGCACGTAAAACTGCACTTGTCATGGTGCACTTTGTTCTAATATGTGTCAGTTGTTTTAGAAATAATAATAATGATAATGATGTGCTATTTATATAGCGCCTTTATCCAAAGCGCTTTACAGAGCATGTATTTACATACAATATCACCCAACCGAATACTGTGCAACTTTGCACTTGCGCCAGTGCAAAGTTTCCGTAATCTGGCCCCCAGGAGACAGCCCCTCTCCCGGCAGCAAAAGCTGGTAAGTGGGGTCGTTTCTGCCGAGGACCCTGCACCCTGCTGCACCTGAAGTGGTCACGGTTGGGCGGCTTCCGAGTACCCTCGTCGCCAGCCCAGCTCAGTACCAGCGCTGCCCAGGCACACATCCGAGCTTAAACAGCGAGACACCCTGCCGCCTGGTCCAGGGAGGAGCTGTCTGCATGCAGCAGGACACATGTTCCAGGGCTGTAGGGCGCGCAGGCACCGCAGCCTGGCCAGCTGGGATGCGAGTCTCTAACTTGGAATGCAGTATTACTCCATAGCGGCCCCGGAGATCTCATAAACTTTCCTGGAGCCCGACACCTGGGAGCCATGATTCTTCTCTGACAACACTTTAGTACAAATACCCTTCACGTGCCACATCTTTGAGTGCAAGAAGCCTGCGATCCCCGCCCTCTCGCCGCCAAGCAAAAGGACGCAGCAGGCTTCTCAGGGCACCCGGGAAAGTTTCAGAGCAAGCTCCGGGACATGCGTTTCCAGTGCGGGGCGGCGGGGCTCTTACCTAGCGCTGCTTCCGTGTGCTCCGAGATGGCCCCCTAGAGTCCTCCCATGCGAGCCCTCCGCCTCCCGGGAGCTGCGCCGTCTCTCCTGGGGCTCTGCCTTCTCCCCGCCCGGCCGCTTTGTTCCCACGGGCTCCTGGGTCGGTCTCACACGTTCCTTATCTCCGCTGCGCTCCCTGCCTGCCTTCTCTTCCTGCCTCTGTTTCCCTCACGTTCCCAGCTCCACACAACCAATCTCAGCCCGGCCTCCCGCTTCCTCCTGTTGTCCCACCTCACCTTCCCCCCTCCCCCGCCCCTCCGCGTCTCTCTGTCTGTGCCCCTCCTTCACTTTCGCTCTGCTTCCCCCCTCGCTCCACTTTCTGTCTGTCTCTTTCTTTCCCTGTCTCGTCCCTCTCCCTGTCTTCCCTGCTCTCTTTCTTTTTATGACTTTGCACCTCCCCTTTCACTCTTCCTCTCCCAGTCTTTCCTACCTCCCCTCCCCTCTTGCGGGGGTCCAAACTTCCCGTCTATTTCTCTCTTACTACTCCCTGCTGGTTTCTTGTGTTTGTTTCTATGTATCTCGCCCCTTCTTCCGCAGTCGTCC
This sequence comes from Ambystoma mexicanum, assembly GCF_040938575.1. Lineage (NCBI taxonomy): Eukaryota > Metazoa > Chordata > Amphibia > Caudata > Ambystomatidae > Ambystoma > Ambystoma mexicanum. The sequence continues at coordinate 189,084,620 of NC_090922.1, forward strand.
TATCTTGCCCTCTTTTGCCCTCTTTCTTCCTGCTTCTCAGAGCCCACTTTATCTGTCTTTTGTTGTCTCCCTTTTGCAATGCCCGCCCCACACTTGATGTCTCCCCTGTGACTTCCCCGTAACATTCTCTTTCTTCGTCTTCTCTCTTCCTCCCCTGTCTAGCCTCGCTCACTCTCTTTTCCTCCTGTGCTCTCGGACCTTGTCTCTTTCTCTAGCTCTCCCTCCCCCTTTTCTTCCAGCACCCTTGGCACACTCTCCGTATTTCTCCCTATTCCCCCGCGGACCTCAATTAACATTTCTTTCTCCTATTTTGTTCATCTGTTCTTCCTTCGTCTCTCCCATTCTTACTTGTGTTCTCCCTCTCCTAACTACCGCCTCTTCCCATGTATCTCTTCCTCTTTCCGTCTCATCAGCTTCCCTGCCCCTTTTTCTGGTTTCTGCCTCCTTCCTCTTCACCCCCTCTCTCTCTTCAGTCTTTTCCCTTCTCTGTAGATCCCTTCTCTTCCTCCTACTGCCGTGCCTTAATCCTCCTATTCAGTCTTCTCTCTCTCCTCCTCCCTCTGACAAGTCCCCTCTTTGCCTCTTCCTTCCCCTCCCCTCTATCTCCCCTTTCCGTGTCAACCCCTTGATCTCTCTTTCCTCGGTTGCCTCCCTCCTTTGCTTCTGTTTCTAAGTCTCAGTCAGACACATGTGTGCGTGTGTATGTATCAGCCCAGCCCAGGCTGAAAGGTATTGGGTTTCTGTTTCTCCCCCGGCTGCCCACTCCCCTTGTCCACCCCAGGCGTGCCTGGGAGAGAGAGAGGGAGGGAGGGAGAGAGCAGCCAGGCACATGGGGGAGGAGTGCTGCTCAGTGCGCGAGTGTGATTGACTCACCGTGGCTGAGGTGGGGCCGCAGAACAATGCAGGGCTCCTGGCTCAGGCAGCCTCTGGATTATTCAGGAGGCTCAGGGCAACATGTGTCCTCGCAGCCATTATCCCTCATTGTACAGGCACTTATTGGGGAGGGCCGAGACCGGAAAAACAATTAAGTGAAGTAGCAGGCATTGTCAAAGGGAGACAAAAGTGGGGAGGCAGGGCGTGGGGGACGCAGCCACATACAGTGACAAAAGCAGCTGCCGAACACAGGTGAATTATTTAAAAGTTTACAATTAGAGATTTGCTTTTACATTAGACCACACGTCCACAGCATGTGCCTGGCCCCCGACGTTGGCGCCGCCACTTCCAAGATAGCAGCCAGTCTAGGGGCGGTGCCCACAGGCTGACTGCGGCAGCCCATGAACGGGTCCAAAACCAACCAGACACGCCCTGTGCAGCTATGTTCGCTGTGTATAGAAGCCTATCCCCTACCCCCCGCCATAGCGCCTTGAAGCGCTGCATTCTACATGTTTAGTGCAATACGAAACGACCAAACGTACATGCATGAGAGGGTAGGAGTGGCTCTCTGGGTGATGACAATAACAAAAAGTACCAGAATGTACAGAAGAAATCACGAGGGACAGGTTTCTCCCAAATGGAAAGTTTCCTTTGCCATGTGTCTCGCGGGTCCTCAGATCCCAGTGGCACATGTGAGATCAGTGGAAGATCATGCCACGGCCCAGTGCTGCTAGCAGGTAATGTAAGTGGTGTTGCATGGTGCTTGCCGTCCTCTATTGGTGGCCTCGCTGCGTGTTATGTTATCTTGCATTTGTGCAGCGCCTCCTGTCGTAGTTTATGGCGGCGTCAATGCGCATTTAGTGGAGACAGGGAGGAGGAAAGTTGGGTGGATATTTGGGATGAGGGCGAGGGATAGATGCACAGGAAGGCTTGAGAAGGAAGAGGTGGAGGAGGTATGTGTGCAATGGGCCCGAAAGCATTGTGGGAATCCACTGCATTCTATGGGGCGCAGCGCCAAGAGGAGGGATAGCCGGAGAAGAGGGGTTCTCTGCACAAAGGGGGTATGTCTGGAAAGGACTCACAAAAAACGATTGGATGGGCCCCGTGACTCGTAGACTCCTGCAGTCAATATCAGCACATACGACTGAGAGTGGTGTCTCACACAAACAAAATATGATTCAATATCACTTTTACAAATATATCACCATTTTAAACATCAATCCTCTAGGAAGTTCGTGGAGAAAATGCTAGAATGACGTCATTACTTCACATCAGTTTCATTTATTATAGAACACATCTAGCGAAACACATCATTAGGTAAATATCGTACCTGGCCACCAACTAAGCGGTGCATATTGGCAGGACCATGGACGAAGAGAGTTTTGAATGAAGGCAGCCGCCGCGCATGGAGATAATTGCAAGCGCTAGCATTGCCACATTCCAAAGGGGGTACTAGCGGTAACATGAATGAGCAACCGAATAAGAGGGTAAAGCCGAGGAGGGAGCAAACCTGGGCTTCCTGATGCCACCCTCCTACTAGACTAGATTGGGAATTCTCTCTGGGCCAGACTGCAAGGGACGCACAGACGTCTGCCCACCCGCACACAAACAGGGGCCACGTAGACGGCCGGTACACAACTTGGGCAAGGTTATGCATATGAACGGATGCCATATGGAAAAGGGACCGTGAGCTTCGCACAACCCTGTTCTGGCTGCAAACACAGTGACACTCACACACCCCACCGAATTAGAAATGGGGAAATGTAGCGCCTCACTTCTAGACAGCAATGCCAATTAACCAATCCACTAACAACCTCACCCTCTGCATACACCTCTCAAACTCTAACCAAACACAACCACAAACCTACATCACAACAGTCCGCCCAAACTTCACTACACTGCAACAACAAAAAAAGCACACATCAACCACCACAACAGAACACAACGTCTTCCAACAGTATAACACCCCAAGCCCAGCCAACGGAATTCCGGGCCGAGGCCGCCAACAGCACATCACTGCTCTTTTGCATTTCTCCAGCTCATCCCACTAACTTCCCCCCACACCCCTCTTTTTCTTTCAGAGCCGCCAGAGCGCAGGGGGACCACTCCGGTGGTGATAGTGTGCGGTACAAATATCCTTTAACATTAACATCATACTACATACTCATACATGAAACAAAGTGTTAAAAGTGTCACCCTACCTATACACACATTATTCATGTGCAAAATACAGCATCACAAGACATAACATTGGATATGATAATGATCACGTTGGACCATACACTACCGGACACCAGGGGTGTTGCTAGGTCTGGAAAAGATCCGGGGCTATGCTAATGTCGGGACTGTTGGGACTCGGGGCTAGCTAGACTTTTGGTTGTAGACCCTGAGATTCTATCCGGGGCTACAACCAAAAGACCCGGGGCTATAGCCCCCTAGAGCCCCCCTAGCAACGCCTCTGCCGGACACGTTCTAATTGACCATTCGTAGTGGAGACGGGTCAACCAGTGGGTGGCAAGAGGAACGCAACACAATACATTCCCATTGGTTTCCCCAGCAATGCGTCTTCCTCATATTCCACCTCTCCCTCTTTTCCAGACTATGCAGTCATCAACCACAACACGTGGCTGGCTCTGCCCAGGCCCCACTGCCTGTGACCATTTACTACACGTGGCTGGCTCTGCCTAGGCCCCACTGCCTGTGACCATTTACAACACGTGGCTGGCTCTGCCCAGGCCCCACTGCCTGTGACCATTTACTACACGTGGCTGGCTCTGCCCAGGCCCCACTGCCTGTGACCATTTACTACACGTGGCTGGCTCTGCCCAGGCCCCACTGCCTGTGACCATTTACTACACGTGGCTGGCTCTGCCCAGGCCCCACTGCCTGTGACCATTTACTATGCAGTCATCAACCACTACACGTGGCTGGCTCTGCCCAGGCCCCACTGCCTGTGACCATTTACTATGCAGTCATCAACCACTACACGTGGCTGACTCTGCCCAGGCCCCACTGCCTGTGACCATTTACTATGCAGTCATCAACCACTACACGTGGCTGACTCTGCCCAGGCCCCACTGCCTGTGACCCATTTACTATGCAGTCATCAACCACAACACGTGGCTGACTCTGCCCAGGCCCCACTGCCTGTGACCATTTAGGAAATGGAAATCTTCCCATTCCACATAATCCGGCCCACCTTCTGCTCTTTCCAGACTAAGGTTTGTCATAAAGCGGACTGGATTTTGGAGCTCACAGCCCAAACCCTCATGAAACGTGTGTTCATCTTCAATTGGCCAGTCTTCTTGAGTTCCATCATTTTCCCAAAATTATCCCAGCTGGTACCAAATGGCGAGGGAAGAACAGCGCCGCCTGCCATGCTCGCTACCCCTGAGATGTGGTCTACTTTGTTTCTTATCATACATCATACCTCACTCTCATGTTACTAAGTATTTTCTTCTGTAACCAGCAAATATCTCCTGTAACAGCGCCACAATGCCTCAGGGCTGCTGTGCGCTTTATAAATGTTAATACATAAAATAAACAAGTACTTGCTCCTGAACCAGGATTTCAGGATTCTAAGTGCGCCCATCTCTTGCTTAAAGCAACGTTCTGTCCTGTTGCAGTGTCTTGGGTAGCAGTCAGTGCCCAAAGCCCTGATGTGAAACTCGGAATCCCTGTTCCAGCCTAAAACTGCTGCTTTCAGTCTGTCCGCACCTCTGGAGACACCGCCCAATTGTATAAATAAAACATCTGGAGATAAACTGAAAATGTGGCCAAAAGGACACCACAAAGAAAGCCAGGAAAACTCCTTACTAGAGGAGCAGGCATGAAGACGAGGCCAAGGCGCTCTCTGAGGATCTCGCACAGTCCCATCGCTAGCCCTGAGGTCATTCAGTTATTCCCATGCATGTGAAGTGTAATGTCTTGGCTCTTGCTTGAAGAATCCTTCCTGCACTTTCTGAAGTGCAAATGGGGCTGGCGATCAGAACCAGAGTCTACTGGGCAACGCTCCCTGGCAGAATGCCACATTTTCCTGAGCATTGCAATTGTGCAGTTTAAAGGGATCCAATTTGCAAATGTGCACACATCAAGCACACATTCGGCAATACTTTACCGAAAGGGTTAACATATGACTCTATGTGTCTGTGGACACATCATGCTCCAGTGAAGGACTTTCCTTTTAGAGATCACTGAAATCGGCTACTTCAGTCAAGTTTGTTCAATGTACGGGATCCGTGCGTAGAGTGAGCAGAGTAACAATTCTGTCAAGAAGATACATTTATTTGCTCTATTTTAATTTTTCCTTCAAAGAAGTGGCTTTTCGACCAGAAACATGTACATGAGCAGACACTATAGAAACTTGAGCAGCTGCCCTACAGATGATTTGAGAATGTATCTGTTGAGTTTGGGGGAGGGGGAATTTGGTGGAACGGGACATGGGGCAAAACAGACCGAAAAGGGAAAAAGTGGATGGGTTACTCAATATATATGAGGAGGAGGATGTGCAAGGGTAGAGTATACACACTTCCTGGGTAGAGGTAGAGTATATACACTTCCTCGGTAGAGGTAGAGTATGTACACTTCCTGGGTAGAGGTAGAGTATGTACACTTCCTGGGTAGAGGTAGAGTATACACACTGCCTGGGTAGAGGTAGAGAATGTACACTTCCTGGGTAGAGGTAGAGTATGTACACTTCCTGGGTAGAGGTAGAGTATACACACTGCCTGGGTAGAGGTAGAGTATACACACTGCCTGGGTAGAGGTAGAGTATGTACACTTCCTGGGTAGAGGTAGAGTATACACACTGCCTGGCTAGAGGTAGAGTATATACACTTCCTGGGTAGAGGTAGAGTATACACACTGCCTGGGTAGAGGTAGAGTATATACACTTCCTGGGTAGAGGTAGAGTATACACACTGCCTGGGTAGAGGTAGAGTATATACACTTCCTGGGTTGAGGTAGTGCAGGTTCAGAGGGTGAGGTAATAATGTGCTGGGATAGTGTTATAACTCCCCTTCCAGGGAGAGGCTTTGAGTGCTGAGATGCTCGGGATGATTTTGATTCATGGGGGTGATGGAGGTGGGGGGGTCTCAAGGATGGGGAAGGAGTAAGGAGATGCGCAATGTGGCAATGGAACAGAAAGATCGAGACAGGCACTAGAGCATTAGGGCAAGGTAGATGCTAGCAGGAGGTAGAAGTAGCTAAATCGTAAGGGGGGCAACCCAATACATTGATTTAAAGAAATGGTAATGGAATTTGAAAAGGGGCAAGTGTTGTAAAGAGAACCAGATTTGGAGGAGGGGGAGAGGTGGGAAAAGAACAAGGGAGTAAGTAAACAGAGTGCAATTTGCAAAGTTGAGGGTTTTGTTGAGGGAAACGATTAGAAAGGAAGACATGTGAGGGGCTACACAAGCAGTCAAGGGAACTGAATGCTAGTGTTGTCATGAACCGTCGGACGCGTCCCTTTTGGACTTCCTGGTCCCGGACACATCGGGGCTTGCACTCAGCAGTACTCCCAACATGGCCGTCAAACACAGAATTGTTTACCAGCTTCCGCGTCAGACGTAGCACGTTCTATAAAGAAGCCACGCCCCTGCAGCCCGGCTACTGCTTGCAGTGGCTAGACGTGTGCTGCTGTAGTTCGCTCTCCCTGACTTCATTAATTCCTGGCCCCTATTTTTCCTTCCTCATTCATTCACTTCCTCTTTATTACCTCTTGTATCCCGGACCTCCGTGTACCCGTCTCCTAGTACACTCTTCATCACTTCCAGGACTTCCCGGACATTCTGAACGTTCCAGGAGTCGGAACGCTGAACGCACGCTGGAACCCGAGGACATTCGCACAGGGTTATACAAGACCCGAACTGTGCGCAAGAAGACTCCTTCAAAGAACTCCAGTAAACAACAAAGACAGGTGAGAAGGGGGGAAACCTGTGGAGAGGAGCATTTCTGTTGAGTGGTGGGTGAGATGGGATGTATTTTACAGATGTTAAGCCAGTCGAGCCTTGCTTATGGTACAGCTCAAGGGTGCTGTTGAAAGGGGTCCACATGGTTCCAAACTATGGGGGAGGGGAAAAGAGGATCAGGAGGAAAGGACAAGGGTGAGGATAGGAGGGAAGGGACAATGTGGCCAGGTAGGTAGATTACTTCTCTCTTGGAAGTGTTAAACATGGAATAGTACAAAGCTATCCAGCGACGCGTGGCCTAAAGATAATTGGGGATCCTTGCTGAGAGGCCCAGGTTGAACCAGAGAGAAAAGAAAAACATCTGGATGTCTTCAGAAAAGAAGTGACACAAGCATTTGATGCAGCAGATAAGGTTCCGAAGAGATGTAGAGGGTAAGAAGTTTTGAGCCAAGGACATCACTTTGGGGGGCTCCTATGCGGAAAAAGGCTGCAAGTGGAGGACTCCATGTTCTGGTGGATGGAAAATGGATGATTATAGCGGTAAGAGGCAACCAAGACAAGTGTAGTGTGTTGGATTCCAAATTTGGAGAGATTATGAAGGAGAGAGGGGGGGTCAACAGTGTTGAAGGCCGACATAGGTCAAGAAGGATAATGATTTTTTAGAGATTGTACTAGTGGGCAGTGTGTGAAAGGTGGAGATCTGGATCAATGCCTGACCATGAAGGGACAGGCACAGAATCTAGATCCTTTCGTGCTCTCCAAAGTGTAGCCATTAATTGCATCAATTGTACATTCATTAATCAATCTGTATCCCAGGCACCAAGACACCTTGTTAATTGCCCTACCAGGGTTTCATTCATTCATAAAACTTTATTCGGAACAAGCCTAAAAAGTACATAGAAACAAGCAAAAATACAAACGACCCATGCAAACTCTTCTGTAGGTAAAGTCAACATGAATGACATACACCAGATACAATTAAAACCATGTAACGATGGCCATTACAGAGTGAATGTCCTAGTTACACAATGATATCTAAACCTCAGGGCAATGCGAAGATACCCATGTAGTGTTTGTGAATTGTGAGGCAGCCATATTGGGGACCAACAAAAGGTTAACAAGGCAGGCGTAAGTGTCCTAGTATCCGTAAACCTAAATAATGAAGAAAATACATCTTCTGCCTAACCTTCATATGCAGCTTACATAAAAGCATAACACACATTGTTTTCTTGTGTACAGTAGCAATACGGGCAACTAAACCTCTGAGATGAAGAGTGAGACCTCTCGTTATAGATATGGCCAATTGGCAAGAGATCAAATCTGAAACGCGTTATTAAGAACCTGCCCCTCTGTGGTACAGTCCAATCCAGGTACTCCACCCTTTTACCTGGATTTAACATACCAACATGGTTCCTATAAAACTGCGTGGGCAATCTTTTCTCAGCATCACAACTAGATCTGAAATTTCCACTGACCAGCCTAAGCGCCTTTTTTGCAATGCTTCCCTGGATTCCTAAACAGATTTTCTGTGTCTAAGTCAAATAAAGTGCAGGCACGGAATTCTTAGGATATTCTTCTTTAAAGAGAAAATCTTGAAGGATTTTCTGTGATAAAGCAGCATATGGGTTAGTCCATGAGGTTAACCGCATACAGATGGGACTTAGTCTGAGGTCATTGGTAACAGAGGGTTGAGTCAGTTCACAGTGCACCTCCTTTAATTGAATAGTTTGGGCATCCTCCATTCCCCAACGGTCTGAGCCATAAAGGGCAATTGTTCGCCGTGTGGCCTTGTAAATGTTCATGGTGGTTGGGATAGACCAGTGGTCTTCAAACTTTTTTGGCCAGGGCCCCCCTGAGCAAAATTTGGGCAGGTCGGGACCCCCCAGAAATGCCAAATGGACAGTATATATTGCGCGCCGTCACCTGCTCCCATCAAAGTCGCTGGGCTCCCTCATCCCACTCCTACCCAGTCGCTGGTCTCTCCCCACCCCATCACACACCCAGGGCTCTCCCCACTCTGCTCCCATCACTATCCCATGGTTCCCGCCCATTGTGCTCCCACCATAGTCCCTCGGTTCCCCCATCCCGTTCCCAACACAGTCTGAGGGCCAGTGGCGGCTGGTGAATCTTTTTTAAGTGGAGGGGCATTAAGGGGAGGTTCGGGGGGGTTTCCCCCTGTGAATTTTTTTTTAAATAATAGGTTAAAATGTTGCATTGTAGAGCATACTTTTAACAAAAAATGGGTAAATAGCCAAACAGTTTGCAATTGTTGCTGGGAGTCCAGGGGGCAGGCATTGATATTTTATTTCTATCGCGCTCGTACACAAGTGTTTCAGAGCGTGACAAGGCAAGGTAGGGGAACAGAGGAGAATAAAACAGCGATCTTACTAGGCCCAGTGACATTGAGAACGCGCAAGTGTGAGGGGAAAAGTGCATGGAAGGGGGGAGAAGTGGAAAGTGCGAAGCAGAGGAGAAACAGATAAATAACAATAAATAAATAATAAAGGCAACAAACAGTGGTAGTGCAGCCAGCAATTTGCAAGTGCTACGTTTAAGGCAGCAGACAGGGTAGGTCTGATAAGTGCAGGAAGAAAGATGGTTCTCCTCAAGTTTTAGAGTGGCAGGGCGCTGTTCCAGAGGGAGGCCCCAGCCGAAGACGGAGATCTACCCCCAGCTCGTTTCTTTGATAAACGACTGACCCTGAGGGAGTTGGAGGTAGAGGGGTGAAGAGCTCGAGAGGGGAGGTATTTGCGGAGGAATAGCTGAAGGTATTTTGGACCGAGGCCCCAGAAAGCCTTGTGGACAAGGCAGAGGGTTTTGAATGATAGATGTCCGGTAAAAAGATACCATCCCTGTCCCCTGGGCCCCACTGGTCCTAACACAATGAACATGATCATGTGTATATGCAAGGCGCTGCACATTCATACAGCAATCACTCTATCATTCACATGAGCATCCATCACCATACACTCACTCATAACGCATCCATACACATGTTTAAATAAAAACAATGAACATAAACGTACCTTCTGCATTGGCCTGTGTGTGGGTGCTGCTCCAGCTGCTCTGTCCGTATGTGCGAGGAGGCGCAGGAGCTCCCCCTCGGACATACAGACATGCAGTGCCCCAGCCAGCATTTCCAATGAGCTATGCAATGCTGGCGAAGCAAAACGCCCCAGCACTTGCATGGCTCAGTGAGCATGTGCGGCTGGGGAACTAAACTGAACTGTCAAAGGGAAACAGTGTTTCCCTTTGACAGTTCAGCCAGCCCAGGAGCACTCCATTAGCTGGATAAAGCAGCTGAGGGAGTGCTCACTGTTTCACTGGGCTGGCTCCTTAGCTCCTCCATAATGGGTGAGGGGCCACTATGCAGTTAGTAATGTTGACCATTGTTGCTGAATATATCACAATTTACTTACATTTTAACACAAAGCACCCCTTTGGGTACTATTGAAACAGTGGGCTTCATAACTACTCTGGCGGTAGCTGTGCCGGTAAAACCGGCACGGCTGCCACTGGAGTTGCATCCGGGTCTGGCACCCGCGAATGGGCAATTACTAGGTCATGCCGAGTTAGGCGGACATGATAATTGCCCTTTCGAAGGTGCCGGTAGATCCCCATTCCCATTTGAGCCCCATATGGCTCAAATGGGAAGGGGGAGCTCGGATGCACCGGCACCGTTAATAACGGTGCCGGTGCATCCGACGAGCTGAGGTCAGACCTGGCGGGGGCTGTCAAGCACCCACGAGCACAACTCTTACTATGGCGGAACGGTAGCAACGGTGCCGGTAGCTTACCAGCACCGTTGTTACTGGTCCGCCATAGTAGTAATGAGGCCCAGTCTGTGACTAAAGGAATGAATATCCATTTACAACTGTGGGCCACTTTTTCATTGTTGCCTGAGACAGTTTCATGCTTCAGCCCGCCCATGTGGGCCACCCCTGCCCATTTCTTCCAATCTAAAAAAAAAAAAAAAAAAAAATCTATTTTCATGCTGAGCTCTCAGGGCCCCCCTGGGATGCACCCGCGGACCCCTAGGGGGTCGCGACCCACAGTTTGAATACCACTGGGATAGACTGATACCTTAAAGTGTTTACTTTGCTGATGATGGCCTCACAAACCTGAGCCATAGACTGTGTTTGTTTGTTCGCATAATCCCTCCCGTGCCAGTTATGTAAAAAAAAAAACACAACCTGGTAAGTGAACAAATCCACATGCTTGAGCTTAACATTATTCTGAGTATAGGAGGGGGAGACCCTTTTTTACCCTCAATCATCATGACGTTTGATTTTGTGGAATTAACCTTCAAGGCACTATGTATAATAAAGTCAGTGTATATATCAATCATAGCCTTCAACGCTCTTGGCATTCTGGCAAATAAAACAACATCATCTGCAAAACTCAGTTCCGGCATATGGACCCCACTAATTGTAGCAACATCGGCAAGCGTAGCCTTCAGCTCAAACTCTAAAGCATTAGTATAGAGGTCCATGGGTTATCCCTGTCTCACACCTCTTCCTTTGGTGAAGTAATCAGTAAACCCTCAAGCAGATCTATAAATACTACTTCCTGGGTGTCATGATGCATAAGCTTCAATAAAAATAAAAGATGCTGCGGTATTTGAAGATCTTCTAGCCCTGTTCACCAGATCATAGGCAGAAGAAAAATCATGTGACTCGTCAGATCAAATAATATGGAGATTTATACAGATAATCATATTTGGCCAGCAATAAAATGAAGTTAAGATTTTGCTCTCTTGTACCTAATCCCAGACGAAATCCTCCAGGTTATTCCACTAATACCCCAGGGCTGAAGCCCAGTCATTTAAACTGTAGCATAACAAACTAACTCTGTCCAGCAATGAAATTGGATTGTTTGATTTCATAAATTGGCATAACGAGAGTTCTTGTCCAACTTCCAGGAATCCGTCCAGTAGCCCAAACAGTATTAAAAACATTCACTAAAAAAGCAGGCCAGAGGTCTAATTAAACTTAAAAAGAACAACCGCAATAGCATCATGGACAGGGCTTTTATAATCCGCCTGTGTAGAAATTGCTTCAGTTCCTTCCCTCAATCAATGTAGACTACGCATCTGCACATTGCCTTATTACCAGGAATAGGGTCCCCGTGCTTTGAGGAGATCCGCTGCTATGGTGGCTAGGATGAACGTTTTGGCCGGCCACCTGTCAAGATTGGGTGGTGAGGAAGAAAATGTACAGGTAGATGCGACAGATGCAGTGTATGTTACCCATGATGGTATTCTGTCCAAAGAGGAGCGGAGTGAGGTTGCGAGACAGGATTCTTTGATGAGAAGGATGGATTGTAGAGTTGTGAGTCAGGGATGGCCTGAAAAAAGTTTTGAGTGAGGAAGAGAGAGCATATGGGGAGGTTCGAGCAAAGTGAAGTCTAGAATGAGGAGTGTTATTGTCACGGATGGCACTCTGTAAAGAGTGGCACAGGACACCCAGGAAGGGTTTGGGTGGTTGTGCCGAAGTAAGGTGGACAGATAAGTACACACACAGCTGAAAGTAAAGAGAACGAAGAGTAGGCAAGTGTAGCAAGGAAATAAGGTACAACAGAATGGATTCCCTCTTGGGGTGTATGCAGATATAGGAAAAGAGTATTCCACTGACCTTAGGAAAAACTCCAGCCTTCTGCACAGTTTGCTATAACAGAGGCCCACGCTGTTTGCTCATGGCTTGGAACAACAGCTATGGGTGTCTGTAACGCAAAAACGAGACAAGGGAAGGGGCAGAGGTTGCCTGGCGGAAACCAACAGACAAACTCTGTACAAAGGGGTCTACAAATAGTACAAGAGAAGACACTAACAGACAAATCCAGGAAAAAGGAAGTCGATAAGCAAACTAGCAGAAGGAAATGAAGGGAAAGCCGTATAACAGGAATGGATAGGGATAAAGAACAGAGGGTTGAAAACAAGGAAGAAAGCAAGGGGGCAGCAGTCAGGAAATAGGGGGACTGCAATAACTGAAAGTAAATAATGTAGGTAAACTGTTGTGGATAGCAGAGGACGGTAGGGTACAAGGTTGAGAGCTCAGAGGAGAAGGAAAGCAATGAGCAAGTCCATAGGAGCAGGGCTGTAAGGAAAGGAGCCCAGAGGGAAAGGGCTTCGGGCAGCGGAGTAATGCAGGCTGCACGGCAAGGAGCCCAGAAGGGCCAGACAGCAAGGAGAGAGCTCAGAGGAGCAGGGCGCTGACTGTAGAAGGCTGCATAGGACTGTAGTGGGCTGCTAGGCTGGAAGCCCAGCAGACAAAGACTGTAGGTAGCAAGCAGCGGAGCGTGATCGGCTGCAAGGTAGGAAGCCCCGAGGACAAAGGCTGTTGGCAGCGGTGTGAAGCAGGCTGCGCGGCAAAGAGCCAGAAGGGCCGGGCAGCAAGGAGTAAGCCCAGAGGAGCAGGGCCAATGACCGTAGCAGACTGCAGAGAACTGTAAAGGGCTGCAAGGCTGGAAGCCCAGCGGACAAAGGCTGTAGATTGAAGGCAGCGGAGCGCGAATGGCTGCAAGGCAGGAACCTGGAAGACAAGGGCGGAAGGTAGCAGCGGAGCGTGATCGGCTGCAAGGCAGGAGCCTGGAAGGCAAGGGCGGAAGGTAGCAGCTGAGCGTGATCGGCTGCAAGGCAGGAGCCCGGAAGAGCAAAGGCGGAGGCTGGAAAGCAGCAGAGCGTGATCGGCTGCAATGCAGAGAGCCTGGCAGGGCACTGGATCCAAAGCAGGAGTAAGGAGGAACCGCATACAAAGATCCGTAGCTCGAAACAATAAGGTGCTGGAATGACTCTTAATGCAAGAGACTGAGCCCCTGCAGGCAGCAGCTTTTATACCGCCCTGCCCAGCACAGAGGCAGGCTAATTGGTCACACCTGGATCAGCACACCTGCATACAATCTGCCTCCTCCCTCTCTGTACCTGAGCTGGTGGAAGCAGAGCTGATCGCTAGGGCTTCTGGGGATTGTAGTTCCGATGATGACAAATAGGAATAGCCAGGGATAGATAGTTATAGCCAAGTGCATTGTGGTAAGTGTAGTTTGTTGGGAAAAATAGAAAAGCACCAAAGTCTCGCAAATGGGAAATAAGGTCCAAGAAGTGAATAGCGGTTGATCCAAGAGTTTTCCGCAGGTAAATGAATAACAATTAGTCCATATTGATCGCCAATGTATGCGCCCATGGAGCAGGCATGACCGTTATACCACTGGGGTTGTGCTGTTATGGTGTAGTCGATGCATAAGAAATTGATTGAAATTGCCCATGAAGCTGTTGTGCTGTAGTCGATGCATAAGAAATTGGTTGAAATTGCCCATGAAGGGCACATTGGTGCTGCAAAGACTAAGGCTGTGATGAGAAGTCATTATTAGTGCCTGGGATTTGATCAAGAGATCGAGAGTTGGCTGGGGAAGTATATGGAGTGTGCGAATAGCGCGAAAGGGTTGGTGGGGAAGCCCTAACTGATTGTGGATGTCCCAGGAAAGGTGTGAAGTGATGTGGCCATTGATGTTTTGGGTCCAGTTGATTTGAGTGGAGGCGTACATTCATACTGGTCATGATGGATTTGTTGTCCCATTGGACGGAGTGTAAAATAATCTGTGGGGCTACCGTTGGAGTGGTTGTGGAGATCTTACAGGGTGCGTTTGAGAGAGAAGGTTTGCCTAACTCCATACTAATGAACAATTGAGGGAAGTTTCTTCGAGGCTTTTTTCTTGAGTATCTGAAGCAGTGCGGGACTAAGCACAAGAAGATTGCGGTGTACCATCTGGAGACAAATGGGACTGTGAAAAAGATGAAGAGATACATAATGGAGGCTATGAGAGTGGCAGGTGTGTGTGGTAAAGATAAAGAAGTGGTTGTACAAGAGAGATTATATGCCCTCTGCATGGCACCACATTCGTTAACTGGAGTAAGGTCATTTGAGCTTGTGAGAGGGAGGAAAGGAAATTCCAAAATTCGCTGCCTTGGCTTGGAAGAGCAAGGGAATCTGATTGTGTGGTGGAGGAGCTAAGAAATACTAAGAAATACTCTTGATAACAAGAAGAAAAGAAGGAAGTGTGTTGTGATGCATCTCCATAGTTACATAGAACACACACGTGCTGTGGATTGTTTGAGCTTGAAAGACTGATAATGTTTTAACCAGTGGCCTGCTATAGATGGAAGAGCAGGGTGCCAGGGTTCATTGTACTGGAACCTGTGAGCAATACATTTGCTAAATTCTCATCTGGTGTCCAGATCAGTTCATTTGAAACTCTCACACATTCACCAAAGTGTCTTTACACTCATGTCTTATACTGTAGTAGTTTTGTTCTCATTGTTTTCTTCGACTCCTCTTCTGAAACTCGCTTTATGTTCAGAAACTTTCCCAGTGAACACAGGCACATTCTGGCATGTGGATTGCATCTTTGCAACATCACAAATGATATCATACTCCATGGTTGAATGTGGTGGAAATCTATACACTGCCACACCAGCAACATTTATTTTTCTCTTTTTCTCATTCCACAAGTCTCTTTTTTCCATTGACAGCGTGATGCTATAAATATTGGTCTGATTTAAACATTCCATGCATCTACTAGCCTCAGGATGGTACATAGCTGTTTTGCAGGCTTCATCCAACTATCATACAAAAACCTCTGTATCTAAACAGATACCATCATTACTACATTATCAGTAATAATTTGACTGGGATACCATTCCATTTGGAACCCTTTCCAAAAACCCTATGACACCTGACGTAGTCAACACTTTTATCATGTTCACTTCCGATCACTCCAATACTAAATCCATCTGAACAATAGCATACTCCCCAATTCCATATCTACTTCCTGTTGCACCCACTACATCCAAAGTTACGTAATATAACGGTAACATTTTATTCTATAGATCACTTAGGTTGTCTTATTTCCCTGTACGTTTTTACAACTTTCTTTACACTGTGCACATTCATTTACCATGTACTCATTATCAGTGTGCATACCCAGACACTAGTAACCAACCTCCGCTTGCCTTTTGGCCTTTATCATCTATAAATGACCATTACTCATTCACAAAATATCCCTTCTCGCATCTTGTGGTGGAACCACTCTGCCAGTGCTACACAGCACATTTCTCTCAAACCCCAATCCATCTTTCACTTTCTTATATGCGTTGTTTCACACTACCTGACACTTCTCTTCAACATGAGCAGACATATTCTTGCCTCTTATTAGGCACTTCATCCTTCTCTATTGCTTCCCTTTCATCGAAAGATGATTGGCAGGTGGTTTCTTTAGTTGGGGAGTTGTGACCAAGAATATTCCTGGATGAGTCAGACTGGCAAACACTGATGAAAGACGAAAAACTTTGGGCATCACATAGGCAAGAGATTCCTTAGGGCTTGAGTGACAGTCTGCCTCAACTCTAGCTTAGATTTTGCAGGGTGAGGTTGGCACTAAAAGTGCAAAAAGGTGATGAAAATTTGCCATTTTTCCTGCTGGAAAGTCTCAATCTCTTTCCCCTAAATTAAACAAGTCTTCATCGTAAACTGGGGTTTTTAATACAAGCCTTCCCCAATCAAGAGGAATGCTGAATGTGCAACAATGTGTGACTCGGATGGAGGTGGATGACATTGCCCACTTCTCTGGCCTCTGAGACATTCCTTACACAACCCATGACTGAACATGTAGAGAACGTCTGTCCGAGTGCTCTGTTACAGGTTACACGCTTCTACAATGCCCCCTCTGTTCATTGGCAACTCTTTTTTAAACCAAATGTGCATGCATAGACTAACCATCACAATATTAACCTCCTCGGGGAGTGATTTGTATGTATCAAACACATGATAAAAACGTGGATGTAATGAGTAATAAGTTCTGATATCGCTGGCAGGGAGGTGATATCCTGGTAAATTCACTTGTCTTAAAAAAATGACGCTGGTCTATTGTCCAGGAGTCCACATTACATTTCACTCCAGGCATTGACTGCAGTCCTGCTGTGTCTGACTTCATTCCACAAACACGAGAGACCTCTGCCAAAACAAATGCACTTCAGACATATGGAAATGAATTACTTCGCTCAGCCTGGAACTTTAAGGCTATTGCTTGATGCAGTCTTAACTCATTGTTTCTAGATGGGACAGTCACTGCCATCACAATCTCAAGCACGCACACGTTTCATACGTGGGCACAAAGGATTACGTTCAGGCACATTATAATAAAAGCATAATCTGTCTGTATGGAGATTGTAGTTGGCAAATGGGCTCTACCAGTAGGACTCTGACCTGCCCCTCCTTTCACCATGTTTAAAAGGAGGGACGGGGTACCTCTTGAATTCTCCCTACCTACAATAGGAATTCCTGCATGAAGATTCGAACAGCAACTCTTGGAGACAATATTTCACAACCTAGCAGAATCCATCCCAAGCCCACCAGCAGCCCCAGTGTCCAACCCAGATGAAAACCTATTTCGGTCTAATAAGAGCACACCCATGCCAACCGCAAGCCCAGCCCAGCTCTCCAATAGCCACCAAGAACAGTTGTTAAGTTTCATGCAAGGGTTCTGCTCCAGATTCTAATGCCCCAGTAAGGCAGCTTCCCAGTTGACCCTGCACTCTTGGTATAAGGGACCTTCCATCTGGATACAGGGATCAGCATAAAGCAATGATAAGCACCTACTGAGTATCAGGCATCACACAGCTGTAAGGAGCTATAATGTGCAGCAAATCCCACTCCCGCATCAGATGCAAACTATAAATTGCTGTCAGTTATATATGCCATGCTATAATGTACATGTATTAAGCAGGTTTCCTAATGGTGCTTCAACCAAATTTCCAAATATGCATAGTTAAAGTTGTATAGGTATGTTTGCACAGCACCAGTTGGCTTGGGGGAGTTAGAAGTTGCTCTTGGTAACTGTTGGTATCAAGCTAACTAGGCTCTCCTGAGCTACGAACCGGAACTAAATGCCCCACACCAATTGCGATCCCTGAGGTACCTGGCTCGCCATCCCCTTGTCTTAAGTTTTATTGCCGTACATAACCATGGTGATAAGGTACATTATCTTTATTAGTTTGTTACAACGTTTAAGCAAACGCCATAAAATAGGGAAACAGGCAAGCAATTCCATAATATTGATTTAAAACTGTTAACAGAGTAATAGTCACCAAACCGACCAGATATAGAATGCTTTGTACACATAGAAAAAACAGTTTCTATGCATGAGTATTGGAACCTAGCTATCACGTTGTTACATTAACAGTTTACACAGTATGCCTGGCTAGTACATCATTGCAAGTTTGAAGGAAATTCTCTTAACACTTTATCAGCAGTTTATATCGTGCCCAGTTTGGACATTACCTAATGCCCATTTAGAAATACACAGTACCCAGAACCCTGACACTGATATTCACTATCACATTGCCGCTTTCACTCTCTCACACTCACATACTCACTATACCACACTCACTAACACAAACTCATCATGATATGACTTGCCAGACATTCTGTCAGGATTAGTCAGGCAAGTACAAAGGCAGCGAATATGGCAAGGGAAATGTGCACACAGGAACAACGACTCATGTATGCTAGAACCCAGGAGTGCAAATAGAGTGTGACATCAAAACCAATATATGAAAAGGGATGTGGGGTAAGCACCTGACCGCGAGGAAAGTCGGCAAGCGCCTTACCCCCAATTGCTGTTACAGGTACTGACAGCGCTAAACCCACGTGGAGGGCAAGCAATGACAGGATCTGTGAACTAACACTCTTGATGGTATTAAATAAGGGAACTAAAGAACTGTACTCACGAGGACGAGGTAAACCTCTTGAATGTCAGCTAGCCCACGAATCCTGTTGATGAAACTGAGACCCCGAAAGGCTAGAACAGCAATGGGAGGAAAATTAAATAACTAAGTTGGAATAGTGATTACAAATTAGTGAGGAAAACATAAGCATTCACACAGGAGCTAGCTACAACCGCACACCACACCTAATAATCAAATGGGAAATAAATGCAGAAGTGCAATGGAAAACATGGAATGGATCCCAATAGAAAGTAAGGATCAGGAGCAGGGAAAAACGAAATAACCAATGCAAACTTCTCCCTACCCTTCCAAGGAAAAGACAGGAAGCTAATCTAAGAGGAAGGCTAAGGCATACGGGTTTACAGCAGCAAAGGACAGAGTCAAAGAAATATAGAACACAGACAAACTGGGCTGCATCTAAAAGGGGAAAGCACTGAGAAATGCTGCCTGCAAACAGAGGAAGACAAAAAGGGAATCAAGGGAGCAGAAATCAATTAGCGCATGAATCCGAGATTCAGGGCGGAGGAACAAGAAAACAGGAACTAGGAACTAGGTACAAAGGCAAGGAACAAGGAACAAGGGACTAGTCACAACAGGAACACTGCAAACGATGACCAGCGCTGGACTGAAGTAAGACTGAGGCTTTTAAAGCTGCTTAACGAGCACACGCCTCAGGTGTGCTGATTGCTGCACCTGCAGCCACAGCTGTTACCTATCCTCCACCCAACCTTGTCCTGCAAGGGTGGAGGTGGAGCAGTGGGCCAGGCATTCTGGGAAGCATAGTCATTTGGTTAAAGAAGCATGCTGGCTGCCAAAAACCTGGAATGGATCCGGAAGGGAAGTAGCTTGGAAAATAGGGATTTAGCGCTCCCAATTCATCACAGCACTGTAGCATAAGGTTCGGAGGAAAGGTCCAGTAGGGAATAAACCCCAAATCATGCCCCCAAGAGGTGGGAACGGGAGCGAAGGGAGCGAGTCGTGACAGTATACCCCTTCCTACGGCCGTCTTCGGGTGCCCGCCACCCGCACGAGACATCTTCTTTCCATGATGGGAGTGCTTTGTCTTTGGAGGTGGCACTGATGGAAATGGTGGCCTGTGGGCAAAGGCAGATGGACTTCCATGAGAGGAGTGCTTTGTCTTTGGAGGTGGTACTGATGGAAACGGTGGCTTCTGGTGAGGAAGAGACTCATGGTTCGAAGAAAGGCATGAAGGATTTGCAGGACCTGAAGCAGAGTTGGAAGGTCCAGGAAGCTCAGTCACTGGGAGTGGACTCTTATAAGTCTTTGAGGAGGGAGGCAGGCTGGTGCAACATGCCTTAGACAATGGTAGAAGCCCTGTTAGCCTTTCTGCCGAGAGTGGACATGCGGGAGGTGAGGAAATTGCTGGCTTCAGGAAAGGTTTATGTTCAGCCATTAGAGAAGGTGGCGGCTGAGGTAGAGGTTCAGATTTTCTTCTGTCATCCATCTGGGAAAAGGCCTGTGGTTGAAAGTGACTAAGGTTTGACTGCACATGTTCTACGCCTTGGAGACCTGAAAGTCCAATGGGTTGTACAAGGCTGGTACTCCTGGTGACAGTCGTGTAACCACCTTGTTGCACGTGGGATACAACAGCAGGGACGTTTGGCATACTGATAGGAGTGATAGACGCAGTACTTGGTATTTCAGGCACACTCGCAGAAGGAGCAATAACAGACACATTTTGAACTGCAGCAGTCATTCCCTTCCTTTGGCTACTAGCACCCAACTGGTGCTTCTTGGCGGAATTCTGTTGCACAAGTCCTGTAGGTAATACGCCGGTCTGCACCACCCCCTGTGCACACCCAGGTGAGTGGTTCTGACTCACCACTTGGTCCAGCTTGATGACTCTGAAGCGGGAGCTGGCAAAAGTCTCAAACTCTGATGCTAAAGTGAAGCAGTTGGGAGAATCGTCTTGTGGAAAAGGCAGGCATTCTGGTGCTCCTCCTGAAGCAAAAGAAAGGCAAGCTAGACGTCCATCGACAGTAAATGGTTGGGATTCAGGAGGAATCGCTGGAGCAGAAGAAAATACAGCAGGATCTGATGGTGTAGACAGGTATACCTCTGATATTGGCAGCGAGGCTAAGCAGGATACAGGCGTCTCATGAACTGACGGCAAATACTCAGTATACTCCGGGACTGAAGACATGCACTTTTGATGGACTACCGGAGGCTCTAAAGCTGAAGGATGATCTGCAGGATGAGTCACTGTAGCTGAAGACAGGCAGGCCAGGGGAAACCTTGAGGCTGAAGGCATGCAAGCTGAAGCAATCTCGGTTGCTGGATACAAACATGTCCAGGTCTTTGGGACTGGCTCTTGAGTAAATGGCAGACATGGCAGCGGTTCATTGGTTGAAGACACGTGTGCCAAAGATGACTGCAGGGCTGTGGATTGGATCATAGAAGAGTCAATGGTTGTAGGAGGACAGACAGAAGTCTCAGAAGTTGACAGACACATTGGTGGCTCAGGAACGGGGGGCACCTTTAGGGCAGTAGACTCCTTGGCACCAGTAACCAAAGACTGAGCTGTACCCTTGCAGTCCCTTTCTTTAGTGGGTGACACAGAGTCTCTTTCTTTGTAGAAGTCAAAATCAACTAGTGGAATCACCATAGTAAAGTCTCTGTTAATCAGGATTTCGTCAATTGTCCATTCCTCTGTTTTAGCTTCTGAAAGAGGCAGATTAACAATCAACAGTTCAGGAATCGCCTGCCGGTTTTTTGGTTCTGTATACTGTGGAATGAGTCCATCAGAACATGAAATCTGTACTGTCTCTGACTGTTCGTATTGATCAGAATTGGCAGAAGGAAGAGTGAACCCAGAGGTAACATCGTTTTCCACATCAGCTTTAACATCTACTTCAGTCTCAGCAGCTGTATCAAGAGCAGGGCCTAAGCCTACTGTAGTGACTGAATCTGTGTATGCCACCATTGTGGATTGTGTTTGGAAATCAGAGGCTTGTATGTGTGCTAGCTCAGAATTATGACAAACTGCTACACAGGAAATTATAGGTAAAGGAGTGGCTTGTAAATCTTCAGCTAACTGCAATCCCTGACAAACAGCAGAACAATTGTTAGAAACTGTGCCCAGATTAAGCGCTGTGCTAGACGAAAGACCTTCACTCCCAATAGATCTAACATATTGACAAATATCATGGTTTACCAAAGTCTCTGCACTCAGGGGCTGAACAGTGTTCACTTCCTCAACATCAACAGATAAAGTCTGAGGTGTATTCAGTAAAGAGTGCAAGGTTTTATTCTCCTCTTGTAAAGAAATGAATTCTTGTCTTAACTCCTCAAGCTTAGCTCTTAGCATGCCCTGCATTAACTGTACATCACTATCAGTAGGCACAGGGGGAGGCATAGTGGCATCAGGGCTGGATCCTGCACTAGCAATCTGGATGTGCACCGATTGTACATTGTCCTCTACTGCCTGCAGGTTCTGTGATTTATAGTTTCTCTTACCAACTTGGTCTGTGTTTCCCTTAAGCAAACTATTGCCATTAGGCCTCTTGGCATTAGGGACTACAGTATGTACCTGTGCAAAGGAGTATGCTTTAGACTGGGGGCAAAAAACAGAAGTTATGCAAGGAACCCCTCCATTCTTTATGTTTACACCATGAAACTGTTCTATCTGAGGTGAAGCACAACTGGAATCATGGGGTTCAACAACAGAGGTACTCTTGTATAATAAGTCTAACAGTGTGTTGTTTTCTGCGGCTAAGGCTTGTGCTGACATAGAATCGGGATCAAAACAAAAGATAGAACTAGGATCAGGCAATGTAGGATGTGCCATCCTATGGGAAAAATACTTTGCACGTAAATGCCCATTCGTGACAAGGAGTTCATTTAAGTCAGGACTAGTGATTTGATTGTTACAGGTAAATGTAGGGGAAGCTTTCTGTACAAACTTGTTAGAGGCCTTGCTGCCTTTCTTTCTTAAACTTGCCATATTCAATGGGAATTTTGGGCTGGTCATTCTGTCAGGATTAGTCAGGCAAGTACAAAGGCAGCGAATATGGCAAGGGAAATGTGCACACAGGAACAACGACTCATGTATGCTAGAACCCAGGAGTGCAAATAGAGTGTGACATCAAAACCAATATATGAAAAGGGATGTGGGGTAAGCACCTGACCGCGAGGAAAGTCGGCAAGCGCCTTACCCCCAATTGCTGTTACAGGTACTGACAGCGCTAAACCCACGTGGAGGGCAAGCAATGACAGGATCTGTGAACTAACACTCTTGATGGTATTAAATAAGGGAACTAAAGAACTGTACTCACGAGGACGAGGTAAACCTCTTGAATGTCAGCTAGCCCACGAATCCTGTTGATGAAACTGGGACCCCGAAAGGCTAGAACAGCAATGGGAGGAAAACTAAATACCTAAGTTGGAATAGTGATTACAAATTAGTGAGGAAAACATAAGCATTCACACAGGAGCTAGCTACAACCGCACACCACACCTAATAATCAAATGGGAAATAAATGCAGAAGTGCAATGGAAAACATGGAATGGATCCCAATAGAAAGTAAGGATCAGGAGCAGGGAAAAACGAAATAACCAATGCAAACTTCTCCCTACCCTTCCAAGGAAAAGACAGGAAGCTAATCTAAGAGGAAGGCTAAGGCATACGGGTTTACATCAGCAAAGGACAGAGTCAAAGAAATATAGAACACAGACAAACTGGGCTGCATCTAAAAGGGGAAAGCACTGAGAAATGCTGCCTGCAAACAGAGGAAGACAAAAAGGGAATCAAGGGAGCAGAAATCAATTAGCGCATGAATCCGAGATTCAGGGCGGAGGAACAAGAAAACAGGAACTAGGAACTAGGTACAAAGGCAAGGAACAAGGAACAAGGGACTAGTCACAACAGGAACACTGCAAACGATGACCAGCGCTGGACTGAAGTAAGACTGAGGCTTTTAAAGCTGCTTAACGAGCACACGCCTCAGGTGTGCTGATTGCTGCACCTGCAGCCACAGCTGTTACCTATCCTCCACCCAACCTTGTCCTGCAAGGGTGGAGGTGGAGCAGTGGGCCAGGCATTCTGGGAAGCATAGTCATTTGGTTAAAGAAGCATGCTGGCTGCCAAAAACCTGGAATGGATCCGGAAGGGAAGTAGCTTGGAAAATAGGGATTTAGCGCTCCCAATTCATCACAGCACTGTAGCATAAGGTTCGGAGGAAAGGTCCAGTAGGGAATAAACCCCAAATCATGCCCCCAAGTGGTGGGAACGGGAGCGAAGGGAGCGAGTCGTGACACATTCTCTCTTTAGCAGTTTTTCAGAAAGATTATGTTAGACCTGGCATGCAGCGTAAGGATTTAATCTAACACAAATTTTGTAAGGTGGTCCAGGTTAAGCAAATGTGCCTGCCTTGGCACTCATTCCATCCGGATGAGGCTGCCTGCAGGGGTCCGGGGGCTTACAAGAAGCACCCAGGATCGATGTAGGGGCTGCTCAGGTGACTGCCGACCCCAAAACCGCCATCTTTGAAAGGTCTATCTGCCTCCAGCATGAACACATGCTCCCAGCCAGCACTGCTCCTAGATTCCCCTCAAACCTGCTGCCATTCTAACCACTAATGGGGGACACTGGTCTCAGACCATGTGACCGGGGACCTGGAGATGAAAGCAACGTCATCTGAAGGTGACCTTGCCCTGTGAAATAGTTTAGTTTGTTTGTTTGTTTATTATTTATAATGCGCATCATACCCGGGGGTAACAGGGCATAGCAATTACAAGTAGATGCGAAGCTTGGTTACAAAGATATTTACAGGATACATGGATGCATACAATCAAATATATACAACAAATGCATATTTACAACATGTGTACAGTAGGGGATTATATATACAAGGTGGAGTCTGGAAGTGGATAATTACAAACTGTTGTCATTGCAGTGAGCATGAGGTTAGGACTACTGGTTGTTGGATTTTAGCCATGTAATGGTATTGGCTTTAAACTTGTGGTAGGTTTGGTCTGTTCTTAAGCTGGGAGGCAAAGTATTGCATACTTTGGATGCTTTCACCGGGAAGCTGTTGCCTCCAATTGTGGATCGTTTGAAGCTAGGTATGGTGAGGCGATCTTTATTCACAAGTCTTACGGGTCTAGTGGAGGTCTGCTTGTGGAATCTCTCAGCCAGGTAGATGGGTGCGGCATTGTTAAGAGATTTGTATGTCAGCGATAGAGTTTTAGGAGGACTTTGTCGTGGGTTGGGAGCCAATTATTCTGTCGGCTAGTCTCTGAAATATGGTCTCTTCTGGATATGCTAGGGCCGCTCTAAGAGCATTATTTTGTAGGATTTGGATTCTTTTAATGGTGGCTTTGGGCGATCCTAAATAGAGGGCATTACAGTAGTCCAGGCGTGAGAGGATGAGGGCTCTAGCTAGGGTAATGCAACTACTTTCAGAGAGGAACGGCTTACCAGTGCATATCAATTTGCACGTGTAGGCTGTTGAGGATGCTAGGGAATTGACCTGTTTAGTGAATGACAGGTTAGAGTCGAGGTAGAAGCCAAGTGTTTTGACTTCTTGCTCTACTTTTATAAGGTTGCCATCAATACAAAATGATGCATATTTGGGACCCAGTTCTTTTAGGTTAGGCGGGGTGCCCAGGATAATAAGTTCAGTTTTATCATCATCCAGGCATAGACAGTGTGTGGCCATCCATGCCTGGATGATAATATGCACTCTGTTCACCAAGGCCAAATCCTCTTCATAATCCCCTGAAAGCGGGAGGAGGATCTGGATATCATCTACATAGATCGTGTAGGTGATACCAAGTGAAAATGTTATAGATTGTGGGCGGGACACATGAACCCTGGGGCACACCACAAGTGATGGGTATGGGATCTGCAGCAGTTAGTGGCGAGAAGACCCTCATAGTTCTGCCATTTAAGAAGGATCTAATCCAGGTGACAGCTTCATCAGAGAAGTGTGCTGCTGTATTTAGATGGTCACAAAGGATAGTGTGGTCGACTAGATCGAAGGCAGCTGAAAGATCTAGGAGGAGGAGTAGTGCTGATTTCCCACTGTCTTTGAGCTCGTCAATTTGGGTCTTCAAATCGATGAGGGCAGTTTCTGTACCATGCTGGGGACGGAAGCCTGATTGTCTGGCTCCTAACAATTGTTGTTGTTCCAGGTGTTTTTGAATTTGAGTGTATGCTACCTTATCCAGGATTTTTAGAAGGAAGGGCACAGTGGTAATGGGTCTATAATTGGTAGGTGTAGATGGGTCAAAGGTAGGTTTTTTTAAGAGAGGGAGTACCCATGATTGTTTAAGGTTAGTAGGAATAGTGTCCATGGTGAAGGATGCATTAATGAGTTTGGTGATGAATGGAGATAGGTCACGGGCAGCATCGTTGATGAGCTGCACAGGGCATAAGCCACCCTGACAGTTCGATGGTTTTAGGGACAGAATGATTCTTTCCACTTCCAGGGTGGATACCTTGGTGAAGTTGAATCGCGTAGTTTCATCTCTGCTAGCCTTACCAGTTGTATTGGAAGCAGGGGGATCATTTAAGCCAGTTCTTTTACATGGAATTTTGTTTTGTAGAGTGGCTATTTTATTGGAGAGGGTGTGTTGGATATCTTCATACCATTTTTATCTTTCGTACATGTGTCGGGTGGTGCTCTTGGAGTCTCTATTTCTTTGGGAGTGGTGAACAGTTCCTTTAAGTTAGATTTGGCGTTGGATATGCGTGTGTCAAAGGATGTTCGTTTTGCTAGGCATATTTCTTTTTTGTAGAGGGAGGACAGTTTAGTAAGTTTGAGTTTATTAGCTTCAGATGGATGTTTTGTCCATGTAGCCTCGCAATTTCTTTTTTGTTGTCTTAAACTTTTTAGGAATGGTATGAACCATTTATTCAGATGGGTTTTCTGCTTACTTGGTCTTAGTTTTGCGGAGGCAATCTGGTCCAATGAAGTGGTCATGATTTTATTATATTCTTCAACCAGTTTCTCAGGGTCAGTGTTGTCATGGAGTGAGTTGAGAGTGGGGAGTATTAACGGGATAAGCCTATCCACGGTAATGCTCTTTTTATTTCTGGTTAGTGTAGCTGGAGCCCTGAGGGCCATAGTCGGTGGAGGTTTATTGGTGGAGAGCATGAGGGACACAAGGTGGTGGTCAGTCCAAGCTAAAGGAGAGATGGATATGATGTTAGCCTGGCAATTATGGTCTACCACCCAGTCAAGTATTCTGCCTTTCTCATGGGTGGCAGTGTTACTTCTTTGGGTAAATTCGAGTTCTGAAAGGGTATTGGCGATGGTTGTGGCAAGCTGGTCTGATTGATCACTGAAGCCCATATTCAGGTCTCCAAGAAGAAGTACTTGCGAAGAGCTTTTAAGATTGTTGGTTAGGATAGAGTTAATGTCATCCACAAAAGTCCCAGGTGGGCCTGGCAGGCGATATATGAAGTGGATATTTAAAGTTTGGGCATTGGTTAGAGGAACTTTGACTGAAAGTAATCCGCACGACTGGGTGTCGATCTGGCTAGCAAGTCTCATGGCAAGACCACATTTGTAGATAAACGCAATACCTCCTCCTCTAGAGTTAGGTCTGTCATGTCTAAGGATGGAAAATCCATCTGTGACTGCTAGCATGATCATGGGGCCTGCGGCAGGGTGTAGCCATGTTTCAGTAATGGCCAGAAAGTCTAAATCCTCTTTCAGGATCAGATCGGCTACTTCTGTAGCGTGTGCTACCAGAGATCTGGAGTTTATTAAGGCTCCTTTCATCTGGGGAATCATCGTGGTTGGTGTGGTTTGCAGGGGGACCTGTGGGGGTTTAGGTTTGCTATTCTTAGTTGAGCTATTGTTTGTGGGCATGGAGCCGCAGTGGGGTGCTGTGGGCCTGCTCAGGGTCCTAGGTTCTGGGTGTATGTTTAGCGACCTAGTGAGGGGCTCGTATTTTTTGGCTAGTCTCACTCTAAGGTGTAGGTTTCTGTCCCTGGTTGGGCATGGCTTGCATAGTAGGTAGTCTGTGGCATCTGCCATGCCAGGGAGTGATGTGGTAGACGGGATCGGTGAGATGGTAGATGTTGCGGGAGGCGATATCCTGTTAGCCGAAGTGATGGGTGCCATGGTGTAGAGCATAGTACTCAGAACAAGGATTAACTTGTAAAGAGTATGGTTAGTAGCTAATGGAGGCATGCTGCTGCTAGTGCAGTGAGGGGTTAGCAGTTTGCCTAAGGCTAGGTGTCATGGAGGTTTGTTGAAACAGCAATGGCACAGTAAGCCGCCTGTGTGTTCAAGATGATAGGCTATGCGTCCATCCATGGGCGTCTCCAGTTAAGGGCATTGAACTAAAGGGATATCTGTAAGAATTCTTTTCTCTGTCTCTTGCCTTTGCTGTGTCCTGCTACTTGTCTGTAAGTACCCATTATTGCTTATTCTCAACCTCACCCTCACCATGCAATTCTCAGGCTAGCTCTTCTTTTCCTTCTACTTTCTGCACTCTCCTCCACTCAGAACCATATCAACTTTCTTCTCATCCCTATCATCTCTTCCCCTCGATGCCACCACTCTTCTCGCTCCACTAATCTCTCCATTCACAAAAGCTACTCCAAACTCAGATTTCATTACACTTCCTCTTCTCGCATTTACCCTCACCGCCTCTCTATTTTTCAGACTGAACAGTGCTATGCTTCTACATCTAACTCTCTATTGCTCTTTGGAATGCACAGTCTGTTTGTAATAATACCTCCTTTAACTCCGACTTCTTCCTTTCTCATTCTCCTTCTCTTGACCTCATTACCCTTACCGAAACCTGCATCTCGCCCTCTGATTTTGCAACCCTTGTTGCCCTTCTTGACCCTAGCTACACCTTTACCCACTCCGCCTTCCTCACTAGTAGGGGTCGTGGCGTAGTACTATTTTCATCTTCCAAACTTCCTATCTCTCCTACTCCTGCTAATTCTCCCTGTTTCAAATACTTTTTCTCCACAATCACTGGCCCTTATGGCATACATATTATCTCTATCTATTGATCACCTGGTCCTGTAGGTCAATTCTTCAACCACCTCTACCGGGGAAGTTAGCTCAGCAGGTCGAGCGCCCGTTGCTGTGATCTGTGTTTGATCTGCAGGTCACAGGTTAAAATCCTGGCATGGTTGACTCAGCCTTTCATCCTTTAAAGGTCAGTATAGTAAGTACCAATATCGATTGGGTAACACAAATGTATGTAAAAATGTACTCTGTAAAGAGTTTTGGATAAAAGTACTATATAAATGGCAAGTTAGTATTGCCCAAACTCTGTAGACCCTTTTCTCATCTCCCCTCAAATCTCTGCCTCTAATATCTCCACCTCTCCTTCTCAGTCTCATCACTCTGTCGTCTTTGCCTCAATCTGCACTCCTGCTACATCCTCACTCTCTCCATTTAATACTTATGTTACTAAGTGCAGGTTTCCCTTCTCCAAACTCCCTGACTACCTCTCTGACCTACACCATTCTCCCCCACCCCCCTGTTTTGAACTCACCTTTCCATCCACTGAAGAATCCTTCACTAACTTTAACACTGCTCTTAACGCTCCCTTCTCCTCTCACTACCCTCTTCCCACATTTACTCCTAAATCCTGCCTTCCACAGCGTTGGATTACACCTCTCATCAACACCTTGAAAACAACAATGCAGAAAAAGCTTTACACTTGGCAAAGGTGAAGACATTCCTCAGAACTCCAACTCTACCCCACTGCTCTTCAAAACGATTCCTCTGCTCTTGACTTGACTCTGCCAAATGTGACGTCTATCTTTCTGTCATATGTCTCCCTCCTCTCAAACTAGGCACCTCCCCAAACTCAATTCTCTGACCTCCCACACCCCCTCCATCTCCTCTACTCTTTCTGCTAAAGATTTAGCTCTCTACTCTGCTTCAAAAATGTCCAACATTCAAAATACCCTTGCAAATGACCTTCTATCCCCCACCTGCTCACATTTCTCCCGCACCTCTACCCTCCTCTCCTGCAACATTGTCTTCCTTTGCCCCCACTAACCCTGATGCGATTCTTGACCTTCTCCTCAGAGCTAACCCTTCATGTGCCCACATCGACTCTCTGTCCCCACACATATCGACTCTTTATCCCCGTCCATTACCAGCTTGCTCCTGGCCAGTGGAGCCTTGCCTCGTTGGGGCCGTCCCTGCCTTCCCTCACAGCCATTCCAACATGGCAACCATGTTTCTTCTTTTCATTCCGTGCACAGCAGTGGGAACCCTGCATTCAGCCTGATTGGCTGACAATGAGTGAGAGAAAAAAAAGTAATTCAGGCCCGGAAGCCGGCAGGCGACGTCAGCCCCTACTAAGGGCCACCTACAAGGGCTGGGGAGCAACCCTGTCTGGGGTCATTACCAACTTGCTCCTGGCCCATTAACATCTGCCCAGTGGAGCTTTGCCTCGTTGGAGCTGCCCTTGCCTTTCCTCACGTTGCTACCTTTCCAACATGGCCACTGTGTTTCTTCTTTTCGTTCCATGCATATCAGTGGGAAGCCTGCAGTCAGCCTGATTGGCTGTCACCGAGTTAGAGAAAAAAATTATTGAGGCCCAGGAGCTGGCAGGCAATGCCGGCCCCCTCTAAGGGCCACCTACATGGGCCATGGAGCAACCCTATCTGGGCCTGTCTGGGCAGTGGAGGGCCCTCACCATTACATCGCTGTCTGGATCTCATCTCTCCACGACTCGTCCCTACATTTGGCGTATGATGGGTAATTTCCTCCTCCCACTCCATTTTCTCTGTTGAGAGTTGCGCAGGCCCCCTGCTGCTGTCGGTCTATGCTGCAGAACACCCTACATCCAGCCCCTCGTCCTCCCCGCGCTGCAGCTATTGGTCCGGGTCCCTGCCCCAACTCCACTTGTTCCTTTGCCGTCTTAAGCTGCGTGCAGCATCTTGTCCCTCTCTTGTTTCGCTTTGGTGCCGGCCTAGAACTAGACCTTTTGGCACCTTGCTTACCCCTGCTCTCTCCTGCTCACCGGCCGGCTATCTTATTGACTTCCTGACTGTGAACCTTTCCTAGCAGCCTCCATTGGACTATTGCCTTTCCCTGCAATGTGTTGCCTTGTAGCCTAATCTTGACTTCCTGCTACAAAGTTGGATCTGTCTTCATTCTGCCATGGTTCTTGGGCTCACAACTGGCCCTTTCCCCTTGTCTCCACGAAATTTAAATTTGCCTATTTTAATCTGTGTTGCCCTGTTTAAATTGTTGCTCTTTTCCATCCTTTCTGGAAATTTGAATGTGTCTATTTTAATCTGTGCTGCCCTGTTTAAATTGTATGCTTTCTTCCACCCCTCTGGAAATTCGAATTTGCCTACTGTTATCTGTGTTGCCCCGTTTAAATTGTTGTTATTTTCATACTTTCTGGAAATTGAATGTGCTAGTCTTACAATTGTTTTCTGCTGTATGTTGTATCCTAGCCCTCCTCCTTTCACACTTAGTTTGATTATTGCATTGTGCTGTGCATTTGGGGCATGTTCTGCAGTTCCCCCATCCCTACCCACCTGCCCTCTGGCCTCTTTCCCCCCAATGGTTCTCTCTATCCCCCATATCTTCTCTAATTTTCTAACCCCTTTTCTAAGACTGGAAGGAAATAGTTTAAGAAGGACCTCCTAGTCTCCAACCCTGGCCTCCCCATCACTGACGCCTATACCAATGCTTCCTCCAGACAGACTGTCACCAACATCCGCTTTGTCCTCCCCTCGCCAGCACCAATCTCCACTTGGTCTCTCCCCTTTCTATTCGTCTCCCCTTAATGGTGGCACCCACTGGGGGGTACTCTTGCCATCCTTCCTGTCATCTAGGGTCATCATTAATGTCTACTTAAATGGCACTGTCATGGCCCAGGGCTCTCAGCCCAGCCTCCTCCTTGATGGGCATCTCCCGTATCTCACCAACTTCATCCCCTCTCCTGCCACTTCTCCTTCTGTTTTCCCTCTGGCTCATCTGCCACCTCTGATTGGTGTACCACACTCTTCCTCAGAAGCCCTTCAAAAGTGGCAACCTGCTCCACTTGGCTACCCTCAACTCTCGCTCTGCTGTGAAACACTCCTCTGATATCTTCACCCTCCTTGAGGACCTTGACCTTGAGGTTCTCGCTCTCTCCCATGGTGCACTGCCTGCTCTGTCAACGGTTTGACACTCTCCTGCCTGAGGACTACAAGATCCACCCCAAACCCAGGCCTAACTGGTCCGGGGGCAGAGCAGCCCTGATCTTCCCTGAGTGGGTCACCACTACCATCATGTCCACTCAGGCCTACTCTTCTTTTCACTGTCTTGTCTGCAGGCTTGATGTCTCCCCTGGCCTCTCTCTAACTCTAGCCACCATATATAAGCCCCCTGGCCAGGTCTCTCTCTGAATGGGCTTATCTCTCTTCCCTCCTACCTTCCTCCAAACCTCTCCTCCTTGGAGACTTTAATTTTCACCTTGATTCCCCCAATGCAGCCTCTGGGCACTACCGCAACCTCTGTGACTCTCTTTTACTCTCCATTCTTCCCTCTGGTCCTACGCACTCTGCCAGACACAACCTGGATGCTCTCATCGCCTCTAACTTCCCCATCTCCAACCCTCTCATTACTCCTCACTCCTGATCTGATCATGCTCTCCTGTCTTCTCACCTGGACATCCCCGGCAAGCCTCCACCCGCACTGCCAGCCTCCTTCTCCTTCATTCCACTGATGAAGCTAGTGTCAGCTGCCTACCCCACTGTCTCTCACCCTGGCACATCCCTCACTAACCTTCATCTCTCCATTTCCAACATTCTGGACATCCTTGCCCTGCCATGAGGATCTGCATGAAATCGGCCTCTAAGTGCAACTCCTGATACGACTCCATCTTGGCCACATTGAAACGCAAAATGTGGAACGGCCAAGCGGAAGTGGCGGGCTTCACGCACATCCTCTGACAAACTGGCCTGCTGCCTGCTCCAAAGGCAATACAGACTCTCTTTCTGTTCTCAGATGAGAGCCTATATCCAAGCCAGCATCTCTGCGACCTCTAACAACTCAGCAGAAATTTTCAAAATCTGCAAGGAACTTGCCAACCGTATTGCAGTCTCCAGCTCTCTCCTGCCCTCCCTGGCCCTCTGCACTTCTCTGGCCTCTCACTTCATGTCCAAAACGTAGGACATTCTCTCCTCCCCTTCCTCTACTCCACACCACTTTCCCTCACCTTCTCTCAGAGATCCTTTGCCCCCCCTCGTTCCCTTCCACTCCCCTCCTTTTCTCCCATAACACCTGATGAGGTTTCTCGACAAGTCCCCTCTATGGAAGTCTCATCCAAACAGGTATTCCTACTGCTCTTCCAGAACTTTCAAGGACAAAATAGTTTCCCTTGCTCGAGCCTTGGCCGATTTCTGCAATCACTCCTTTACTACTGGATCTTTTGCGTCACTCCTCAAGCACTCCTTTGTTCACGCAATCCTAAAAATACATTCTGCTGACTCTTCCTGTCCGGCTAACTACTGCCCTATATCAACTACCCCCTTTTTCAGGAAACTCTTGGAGAAGCTGGCCATCTCCCAGTTTATCCACCACACTGAATCTGTTGGTTGCCTCCACGACCACAAATCTGGTTTCAGAGCTGCCAGGGGCATGGAAACTGCTCTCATGAACACCGATGAAGACTCGCTCACTAATCTTGATTCCAGCTCTCCTTCTGTACTCATCCTTCTTGACCTCTCCTCTGCCGCCCTCATCACGGTCAATGATGCCACCCTCTGTTACATCTTACTATAGAAAATGGTCATTTTGGCACAAACACAGAATTTGCCATTCTCTACTGTCGACTACCCCCAAGATGGCCGCAGCCGTTTCTAGCCGATCTGCAACAGTAGGTGCAGTCTTTCCACGTTCATTCCGAAGGAAGGAAGAAGATCACATGACCGCATATAGCTGTCACGTAGCAGCAGTCCAATACGTCGCTACTCCTCAGTCAGACGCTTCGTAAGTTTACGATACCTAGGGAATTGTGCTCCTTTCATGTAAAACTGTCTGTTAACCTAATCTCTCTTTCTTTAGAACGGATTCACTCTCCTTTAGGCGTGCAAAGCTCCGTTCAGATTCGAATTCCATATTCTCTGATAACTCCCGCTTCCTGATTAATCAAGAACCGCCCCTTTCTGACTTTTTTCGGGCTCCTCTCCTCTTGAAACACTGTCGCCTTAACCCGCTTGCTAAACCTAGGTAGGAACTGCAACATTCATTCCTCAGTTTGTTTCAGTATTTCCCGTTCTAACGTGTCTTACCTTCCTATAGCGGGAGAGCTCAGCCAGGCTTCTATCCACCGCTCAGGCAAAGTCTGCTCTTTTCTCAAACTGATTCAAGTTTCTTCCGTGAGTAAACTTCGGATACTTCGTTTTTCTGGCAACATATCCATATCTATCCCCTGGTTCCCTAATCCTTGGAGTCCTCTCTCTTTCTCCAGAAAGTGGAATCACAACGGGTCCTAGAGCCAGCCTTTTAGCTATCTACTGCTAAGCTTTCCCTCCAATCTGGGTACGAGGCTAGTTACTGAATCCTGTTTTTCCATCTGAGTTGCCGTCTCTGCCTTAACTCTCTCTCTCTTTCTTCACTCTTACTGCAGAGGGTGGAACAGCTTTACATCAACTTCACATTCTCCAGGAAGATAGAGGTCGACATCTTATCCAGTCCGGCTCCTGGATCTGAAGATATTTCTACTCTTCAGCTCCATTTCAGTCCAGGAAAGGGTTTTCTTCCCCAGAGGGTTTCCCTGAGAGTACTCCTCCTTTTTTCCTTCTGTTTTCCAGGAAGGAGGGGAGCAGCATTTTTAGGGGAATTCTTATTATCCTCGCAGTCAAGATCTTCTAATTCAGGTTAGTGAGCTTCAGCCTTTCAATTTTGGATGTACTATTTATGTGGTAATTGTTTATTATCCTAGTTCTGCTTGATTCCCTAAGTAGAGCTAATAGACAGCGACGCCATAAATTTGAAACCGCTGTATCATGGAGCAACAGATGCAGCAGCTCATGGCTGCTATGCAGTCTTGGTCACATGAAGTACAAACTCTCAAACAAGAGAATAGTCAGTTGAGACAACAAGTAGCTCGAGTTAACCCTGAAGTATCCCCTTCTGCTTTACCTACCGGTAAATATGACGGAAACCCTCATAAGTTAAAGGAATTCTTAGGCCGTTGCACTGTCCAATTCACATTCAAACCTCGGTATTTCCCGACAGATAAAGATAAGGTCGGACTCTTGGTGGCCCACCTTACGGGAGCGGCTTTAGCTTGGGCTACTCCATTAGTAACATCCGGAAATCCCGTCTTAGATTCATATTCCGCCTTTGTAAACAGTTTGAGATCTATGTTCAGTCGACAGGAAATCTCAGTGGCTGCGCAAGAAAGATTACTAGACCTGCGACAAGGCTCACAAGACCTAATGTCCTAGATCACACAATTTAAACAATTATCTTCAGAGACAGCATGGCCAGATGACGCCCTTCTTACCTTATTCTGAAGGGGTCTCACGGAAGAACTTAAAGTTGAGGTATCCTGTCTACCCCATCCGGCAAACCTGGCAGACATGATCACGGTAACCATGCAAATGGATTATCGTCTACAGGATAGACACCATGAACGTAAAAAGGGAAGATCATTTCGGCCACGTTCAGAAGGTCTCCCATCAGTTGCGAAACCTATCCCGTCCGACGAACCGATGCAACTTGGATCAGTGAGGGGTCCATTAACTATGGGAGAAAAAGACAGACGCAAATCCTTGGGATTGTGTATGTATTGCGGTTCAGATACCCATGTGTTAAACGATTGCCCGGTGGTACCTCCTCGCAAGAAAATGATACAAGGTTTGGGAAACTCCAAAACCCTGCCGTAAGGGGAACCACGGCAGGGGTATTTAAGAATGGTTCCTCCAAGACTGTGGCACATTCCCAAACTACTCTTCCAGCAGATCTTTCTATGGTAGTGGTATCTCTTAGTTTGGACATTCAAGGCCGAAATTATCCCTGGAATACCAGCTTTGATAGACTGCGGTGCAGCCGATAATTTCATTGATGACAGCTGGGCTAAGCGTAACAGCATAGCACGAGTTCCTAAGAGTTCCATAACCACGATTCAAGGTGTCGATGGCACTTCGTTAAGCTCCGGACCTATCAGAGAGCAGACCAGACCGGTTACTTGCCAAATCTCTTCGCACAAGGAAATTCTTACCTTTGATTTGATCAGGGCGGCCCATTTTCCCATCATTTTGGGCCTCCCTTGGTTGCGGCTACACAACCCCTTTATCAATTGGTCAGCCGGAACACTCTTTCTAGGTTCTGATTATTGTGTGTCCCATTGCTTATCTCATGAGTCCGTCGGTATACATTTTTCTCCCCCTTCAATCATTCCGACAGCGGTGACCACAGTGGCGCATGTGAACAAACTCCCAGAAATGTATCAACAATATTTATCTGTATTTTGTAACCCGCAGTTCTCCACACTACCTCCTCATCGGAGAGATGATTGTCACATTGAATTGATGCCTGATCAGCCCATTACTTTTGGCCGCATGTATATGATATCTCAATGAGAAAAATTGGCCCTTAAAGAATACCTACGCACAAATCTACAAAATGGTTTGATAACGGAATCCACTTCATCAGCCGGTGTCTCTCTTTTTTTTTATTCCAAAGAAAGATTCGGAAGAGCTAAGACCGTGCATCGACTACAGAGGCCTTAATAAGATCACTGTGGTGGACAAATATCCCATGCCATTGATTGCCGATATATTGGAAGCCGTCTGCAGAGCCACAATTTACTCCAAACTAGACCTTCCTTCGAGGGGCAAATCATCTCATCCGGGTTGCCCCTGGAGATGAGTGGAAAAAGGCTTTCCGTACTCCAGTTGGACACTTCGAGTACCATGTGATGCCCTTTGGCTTGTCCAATGCACCGGCCGTATTCCAAAGGTTCATGGACCATTTATTCTCTGATGTATTACTACATTTTGTTGTCATCTATCTCGATGACATTCTGATATTTTCCCCTAATGAAGATGAACATATACATCATGTATCCCTGGTGTTGGAAAGATTGCAAGCAAATCAGTTATATTGCAAGATCGAAAAGTGTGAATTTCAGCAAGTCCAGGATACCTATTTAGGATTCGTTCTTTCAGCCCAAGGCATCTCTATGGACCCTCGAAAGGTTTCAGCTGTCTTGGAATGGAAATCGCCTACAAACATTAAGGACATTCAAAGGTTTATTGGTTTCGCCAATTTCTATTGTAAATGTATTCCTAACTTCTCAGCAATCATTTTGCCGATTACCCAACTTTTAAAGAAGAATGTCCGATTCTCTTGGAACACAAGTCCAAGAAGCATTTTCGAGACTTAAGGAATTATTTACCATGGCTCCTGTTTTGATCACGCCATATCAAACTAAAAAGTTCCTTCTGGAAACCGATGCCTCCCATTCAGCTATGGGGGCCGTTCTCCTTCAGGAGTTCGGACGGGAGGGTGAGACACCAGTAGCATATCTGTCCAAATCCTTCAATTCTTCCGAGATTAATTTCTCCGTCCTTGAAAAGGAACTTTTAGCCATCAAGAGATCCTTTGAAGAATGGAGACACCTTCTGCTAGGATCTCCTCATCCTATTGAGGTTAGGACGGACCATCAAAACTTAAAAGTACTGCAGTATGCACAGACGACCAATAGTCGTCAAGCTCGTTGGGCTTATTTTCTTTTGCCTTATCAAATTGAATTCACCTTTTTGCCTGGACGACTTAACCTCAGAGCGGATGCCCTTTCCCGCAGAGATCAAGCTGTGGCTAAATTTCGACCAGAGAAACTCTTCCCATCGGCTAGATTCATCTCGGTACTTACAGATTTTCTTCAACTTATCAAGCAGGCGACCAACCTTCAATCATCGGCCTGTAATCAGTTGTCTCAATCCTATCGACTCACTACTAACATGGGATATCTTTTTCATGGTGATCAACTTTTTGTTCCTTCGGAAAACCTTCAGAGGGAAGTTCTTTGTATGTGCCATGATTCCCGAGCTGCTGGGCATCGTGGCTATCACACCACTTTGGATCTGATGAGGAGGCATTTTAGGTGGCCATCTCTTCAATCTGATGTTAAAGACTATGTTTCTGCTTGTTCTACCTGTTTGCAATCCAAGATTCCTCGTCAGCCTCCTTTAGGCCTTCTCTCTCGAATGCCTATTCCCGACAAACCTTGGCAGATTATCTCAACAGATTTCATAGTGGACTTACCTCCCTCTCGACATCACACCACCATAATGGTAACAATCGATTCTCTCACAAAGATGTCTCATTTTACTCCTTTACTCAAAATACCGAATGCAGAACAAATGTCCAGAATCTTCATCAAGGAGATATTCGCTCGTCACGGTTTGCCAGAGATTATCATTTCAGGCAAGGGTTCTCAGCATACTTCATATTTTTGGCAGAAGATTTCTACCTATCTCGGTGTGCAGAGAGTTCTTAGCTCTGGCTATCATCCCCAGACCAACAGCCAAACTGACCGACTTAACCAAACCTTGGAAGGCTATCTACATTGCTTTGTTTCTGCTGCCCAAGACAACTGGGTAGAACTTCTCTCTTTGGCGGAATTTGCTTATAACAATGCTACTCATACATCTTCAAAGGTTAGCCCTTTTTTCTGCACCTATGGCTTCCATCCGTCCTTTGTGCCTACGGTGGTTCCTGCTCCTTCTAAGTGTCCTGCTGCTGACTGTTTAATCTCGGACATTCAGAATGGACATCGTACTGCTCATCAAGCCCTTTTGACTGCACAAGACAGAGCCAAGAAATATGCCGATCTGCATCGTCGACCGGCTCCGAAGCGCGCTGTAGGAGATTCCATCTAGTTGGCTTCCCGGTTCTTACCTCGTCACTTGGTCCCATCTAAACTCTCTCCCAGGTTTTTTGGACCTTTTCGAATCCAGGCTTTAGTGGGTAAGGTGGCTGTGCGCCTTGTTCTTCCGCCTTCTTGGTCAAGGATTCATCCGGTATTCCATCTCTCCCAGATCAAGTTGGATGTAAAAGACCGCTTCCGAAGACGACCATCGATACACCCTCCTCCCGTTTCTACTGCTTCAGGTCCCGAATTTGAAGTCGCTGGTATATGTGACTCTAGATACCACAGAGGGCGTTTGCAATTCTTGATCGATTGGAAGGGGTACTCTCCGGCGGATTGGTCTTGGGAGCCGGCCTCGGGAGTGCACGCCCCTTGTTTGGTGCAACACTTCTATCGGCGTCATCCTGGTAAACCAGGATGTCCGCCTCTACGGAGGGGGCATACTGTTACATCTTACTATAGAAAATGGCCATTTGGGCACAAACACAGAATTTGCCATTCTCTACTGTCGACTACCCCCAAGATGGCCGCGTTCGTTTCTAGCCGATCTGCAACAGTAGGTGCAGTCTTTCCATGTTCATTCCGAAGGACGGAAGAAGATCACATGACTGCATATAGCTGTCGCGTAGCAGCAGTCCAATGCGTCGCTACTCCTCAGTCAGACGCTTCGTAAGTTTACGATGCCTAGGGAATTTTGCTTCTTTCATGTAAAACTGTCTGTTAACCTAATCTCACTTTCTTTAGAACGGATTCACTCTCCTTTAGGCGTGCAAAGCTCCGTTCAGATTTGAATTCATATTCTCTGATAACTTCCGCTTCCTGATTAATCAAGAACCAACCGCCCCTTTCTGACTTTGTTCGGGCTCCTCTCCTCTTGAAACACTGTAGCCTTAACCTGCTTGCTAAACCTAGGTAGGAACTGCAACATTAATTCCTCAGTTGTTTGTTTCAGTATTTCCCGTTCTAACGTGTCTTACCTCCGATAGCGGGAGAGCTCAGCCAGGCTTCTATCCGCCTGTCATGCCTGCGCCATGGGCACATCCATTTATGCTCCATTTGGACTTTGCTGCTAAATGATTATTGTAAACTAACTACGCATACCATAATGCACCTGGCCGCAAGCATTGTTTCCTGGCCGTTCCTATTGGTTTTCTATGGAACTACACCCCCCAGAAGCCTTAGAGTCTGTTCCTGCTTCCACCAGCCCAGGAACAGAAAGGGAGGTGGCCGATTGCCTGCAGGTGTGATTCGCCAGGTGAAACCAATTAGCCTGCCTCTGTGCAGGGCTAGGCAGTATAAAGGCTGCTGCCTGCAGTGGCTCAGCCTCTTGCATCTGAGAGTCCTCCCTCCACCTTTCGCTCCTGACTTCGGTTCCTTGTATGCTGTTAATCATCACTCCTGCTTGGACCCTGCCTTGCAGCTTGCTACACCCTGCTGCCTACAGCCCTAGCCTTTTGGGCTCCCTGCCTTGTTGCTTGCTACACCCTGCTGCCTACAGCCCTAGCCTTTTGGGCTCCCTGCCTTGTTGCTTGCTTCACCCTGCTGCCTCCAGCCATAGCCTTTCAGGCTCCCTTCTTCACAGTCTTGCCCTGCCGGGCTCTCCACATTGCAGCGGATCTCGCTCTGCTGCCTTCCAGCCTCCGCCCTTGCCCTGCGGGCTCTCCACATTACAGCGGATCTCGCTCTGCTGTCTTCCAGCCTCTGCCCTTGCCCTGCGGGCTCTCCACATTGCAGCGGATCTCGCTCTGCTGCCTTCCAGCCTCCGCCCTTGCCCTGCGGGCTCTCCACATTACAGCGGATCACGCTCTGCTGCCTTCCAGCCTCCGCCCTTGCCCTGCGGGCTCTCCACATTACAGCGGATCTCGCTCTGCTGTCTTCCAGCCTCTGCCCTTGCCCTGCGGGCTCTCCACATTACAGCGGATCACGCTCTGCTGCCTTCCAGCCTCCGCCCTTGCCCTGCGGGCTCTCCACATTGTAGCGGATCTCGCTCTGCTGCCTTCCAGCCTCCGCCCTTGACCTGCGGGCCCTCCACATTGCAGCTGATCACGCTCTGCTGCTTTCCAGCCTCAGCCCTTGTCTTCTGGGCTCCCTGCTCTGTAGCCTACCTCACACCGGCTGCCTTAGCTCTTGTCCTCAGGGCTCCCTGCTCTGCAGCCTGCCTCTCTCCGGCTGCCTTTGCCCTTGTCCTCTGGGCTCCCTGCTCTGCAGCCTTCCTCACTCTGGCTGCCGTAGCCCTTGTCCTCTGGGCTCCCTGCTCTATAGCCTGCCTCTCTCCGGCTGCCTTTGCCCTTGTCCTCTGGGCTCCCTGCTCTGCAGCCTGCCACACTCCGGCTGCCTTAGCCCTTATCCTCTGGGCTTCCTACTCTACAGCCTGCCTCACTCCGGCTGCCTTAGCCCTTGTCCTCTGGGCTCCCTGCTCTACAGCCTGCCTCACTCCGGCTGCCTTAGCCCTTGTCCTCTGGGCTCCCTGCTCTACAGCCTACCTCTTTCCGGCTGCCCTAAACCCTTTTCCTCTGGCTTTCTACCCTACCATCCTACTCCTGTAAGTTTACTCACTGCTTTCCTGCTCCTCTGAGCTCTCTACCTTGTACCTTACTGTCCTCTGCTATCCTATCCTGTTACTCGACTTTCCCTTCTATTCCTTCTGCTAGTTTGCTATCACCTCCTTTCCTGGATTTGTCTGTTGTAACATCTCTTGTACCGTTTGTCGACCCTTTGTTCCAGAGCTTGTCTGTTGGTTCCCCATCAGTCAACCTCTGCCCCTTCCTTTGTCTTGTTTCTACATTACAGACACCCATAGCTGCTGTTCCAAGTCATGAGCAAACAGCGTGGGCCTCTGTTATAGCAAACTGTGCAGAAGGCTAGAGTATTTCCAAGGTTCGTGGAATACTCTTTTCCTATTCTGCATACACCCCAAGAGGGTATCCATTCTGTACCTTTTCCCTTGCTACTCTTTCCTACTCTTCGTTCTATTTCCGTTCTGCTGTGTGTGTACTTGTCTGTCCACTTATTTTCAGCACCCAAACTCTTCTGGGTGTCCGGTGCCACTTTTAATAGAGTGCCATCCGTGACACCGCCGCTCAGGCAAAGTCTGCTCTTTTCTCAAACTGATTCAAGTTTCTTCCGTGAGTAAACTTCGGATACTTCCTTTTTCTGGCAACATATCCATATCTATCCCCTGTTTCCCTAATCCTTGGAGTCCTCTCTCTTTCTCCAGAAAGCAGAATCACACCGGGTCCTAGAACCAGCCTGTTAGCTATCTACTGCTAAGCTTTCCCTTCCATCTGGGTACGATGTTAGTTACTGAATCCTGTTTTTCCCATCTGAGTTGCCTTCTCTGCCTTAACTCTCTCTCTCTTTCTTCACTCTTACTGCAGAGGGTGTAACAGCTTTACATCAACTTCACATTCTCCAGGAAGATAGAGGTCGACATTTTATCCAGTCCGGCTCCTGGATCTGAAGATATTTCTACTCTGCAGCTCCATTTCAGTCCAGGAAAGGGTTTTCTTCCCCAGAGGGTTTACCTGAGAGTACTCCTCCTTTTTTCCTTCTGTTTTCCAGGAAGGAGGGGAGCAGCATTTTCAGGGGAATTCTTATTATCCTCGCAGTCAAGATCTTCTAATTCAGGTTAGTGAGATTCAGCCTTTCAATTTTGGATGTACTATCTATGTGGTAATTGTTTATTATCCTAGTTCTGCTTGATTCCCTAAGTAGAACTAATACCCTCATAAATAGAGTCAGTGACACCCTTGGCATCACAGACTTGGCTCTGGACTGGTTGACCTCCTTCCTCTCTGACCAACCTGAACCCCTAGGGCTCTATACTCTCTCCCTGGCTCTTCAATATCTACTTGTCCCCTCTAGCCTATCTGATCTCCCCCTTCTCTCCTAACTTCTAGTGTATTATGCAGATGACATGCAGCTCTCCTTCAAACTACCCTCCTCTCGCTCCTCCACTTCCTCACTCATTCCTGAATGCCTCTCTGCTATTCAGGCATGGTGCGCTACCAATGATCTCTGCCTTAATGCCAACAAGACAGATATCCTTCTCATTGTGACCCCAGCTCCTTTTTTTCCTCCTACACTCTGGCCACCGTCTATGGGCCGTCTCCCCTCACCCTCTTTTGAAGCTAAAAACCTTGGTGTCATCATCAACTCCTCCCTTTCCTTCTCCCCTCACCTCACGGACCTTGCCAAGAAGGCCCACTTTCAACTGCACCTCCTCAGAGGCATTCTCCCTTTCCTCACCTTCCCACAGGAACTCAACGTCTCTAGAGCCCTGGTTCTCTCAAGCAGGCTACTGCAACAGCTTCTTCCTCAATCTGCTTAACTCCTCTCTCCGCCCCTTCAACTAATCCAGAATAGGACTGCAAGAACTATCCTTGGCCTCAAGCCCAGGGACCACATCTCTCCAGCCCTTGAGTCTCTCCACTGACTCCTGGTTGCTAGAAGAATCAAGTTGAAGACCCTCTGCATCATCCACAAGACTTTCTGGGGCCTGGGACCCAGCTACATCCAACTCTCTCTCCCAGAATACCTCCGTGCTAGAGCCCTTTCGGTCGTCAAGCTCTAACTCTCTGCAGATCAGATGTTTTTCTAAGCAGAGAGTGGGGGTACATCTCTCTCCTGCTCAGGAGTCGTGCTCTGGAATGGCCTCCCTGCCCCTCTCAGACTTGAGTCAGATTTCCTTAAGTTCCAGAAGCTCCTCAAGACCTTCCTTTTCTCCTATTCCTTCCCTTTTCTCCTCCCCTGCTAATCTCCTCTTCCTTTACTGGCGGCCTGGTTCCTTCTGAGTCATACTGGGCACCAGCCCTCCCCCATTGTCCAGTCTACCCCTGCACATGGTTTCCTCTGACCCAACCTCACACTCTGCCTCATCTAGCACTTGCCTTAACGTGCCCTCCGGCCTGCACTTGACTGGCTGGCCTTGAGCCATTCCAGCCCCCTTCATTGCACTTAGTTTTGCTCTTCCCCAGCCCTGTCCTCCAAGTCTTCCCGGCACTCTCCTTCTCACAAGCCCCTCTGCCCTTTTCCTGCACTTTGCCCTTCTCCCCACCCATGCACTTCTTGTCATTGCACTTGCATGATCTGAATGTCACAAGGCCTAGTAAGATAGCTTCATCGCTTCATTGTCTACTCTGTACCCGCACCCCTAGCCTTGTGCACCTAGACCTGTGTATAGGCGCATTATAAATAAACAATAAATACAAAAAATAGTGAAACTCAAAGCTTCCAGTGTTGCTCCATATCGTACTTCTCTCTTCATCTCCTCTCTTGACAGTGGCACTTTTCTGTCATCCTACAAGTCGGCTACTGTCATCCCTATGCTTAAGAAACCTGACCTAGAACCTAACTGTCCTGCCAACTTTCGTCCAGTCTCTCTTCTAATTCACTATTCCAAAATCCTAGACAGTGTAGTTTCAACCAATTTATTGAGTTCCTTGCCACACACAACCTCCGGGATCCTCTTCAATCTGACTTCTGACCTCTGCACTCTACTGAGTCAGCCCTCCTCAATGTCAGCAAACTACATCTCTTCCTCTCGTCATACTAACCGTTCATCTATTCTTATTCTTCTTGACCCCTCTGCTTCCTTCTATATACGGTCAACCATTCTGATTGTCTCTCAACACTGTTTCTCCTATGCATTAGGGACAAGAGCCTCACTTCATAGCTCGACCCCAGACACTTCCAGGTCTCCTGGAACAGCCTTACCTCCCCACTCACCTCTCCTTACTGTTAGTGTTCCCTGAGGGTAAGTCCTGGGTCCACTTCCCCTCACTCTTGATACCTCTGATCTTGACACCGTGAACTCCTCCCATGGCTTCTCCTATCAACTCTTTGCTGATGACACTCAAATCTTCTTCTCTTTTCCCTCCGTATCTGACAAGCTACGGTCCAAAATGTCTAACTGTCCGCCATCAAATACTGGATGTTCATCTCATTCTCAACTCCACTAAGAATGAAGTTCTCTGCTTTGCATCCATCAAAAGAGGCTATCTATTCCTCTTCCCCTCTTCTATTGTTCGCTCCTAACTACCTTCCCTACTCTGCTTCTGCTCGCAACCTTGGTGTCGTCTATGA
The DNA here is from genome assembly GCF_040938575.1 of Ambystoma mexicanum. Lineage (NCBI taxonomy): Eukaryota > Metazoa > Chordata > Amphibia > Caudata > Ambystomatidae > Ambystoma > Ambystoma mexicanum. The sequence continues at coordinate 189,129,098 of NC_090922.1, forward strand.
CCCATCTCACAACTTCTCGCTCTTCATCTCCAAATCTGCCACTCCGGCCAGACTTAATCTCCTCAACATCTGAAAAATAAGACATCTTTTTCCTATCAACATTGCTAAGTACATAATCTCCTCTTTTGTACTCCATCGATCCGACTATTGTGCCAGTCTACTTTATGGCCTACCCAACTATACTTTTTTTACCTCTCAACAAAGTCCTCAACTTTGCTGTCTGTTTACTCTTCAACCTTCCCCACTTCACCTCCACCTCTACAGCCCATTGTCAGTTAGGCTGATTATCTATGAGATAGAGGGCAAAGTATAAACTAATTCTCATCATCTTCAAAACTATGCACAGATTTGCCCCACCCTACCTATCAGCCCATCACACTCCCTACTCTCTCCTGCCCCCCACGATCATCCTCAGCTCACCTCCTTGCCACCTCTCGTGCCCATTGCGCTCCCTCTCATTTCCACTCTCTTCCTCTCCTCACTGCCTTACTCTGGAATGCTATCCCTCTCCGCACTACTCCCACTCTATCACAGTTTAATTCCAACTTCCTAGCTCTACTCCTTTCTGAAGAAGCATTATATGCCACTACATCTCCATGTTCTCCTCTCCCCCACTCCTCTACGACAACCCCATAGCACTTATCCCTCACCCCTTCATCATAAAACATAGCAGTTCCTTCACTATCCGTTCCTGTATCATGCTCTACGGTCCTTGTCCGTGGTTCATGTTTCTACCTACCCTGCATCATCTGGTCTTATATCCACCTCCGATTGTTAAGGTCACCGGTCTAATGCTCTGTAAATCAATGTAAAAAAGTTTTGGAAGCATTTGTATGCCAAAAATGCAGTTTTCCCTGTAAGTCATTCAAAAATGTATTAATCAAACAAATTAAACCTTTCCGTAAGCCCTCCATCTTTGATTTAGCACTTCCTCCACCGTCCTGTTCCTATGTTATTCTTTCCTGTCCTTGTCCCTGGTTTATGTCTACACCTTCCCCTGCAACATCTGGTCCTCAAGTCACTTTCTCTGACCCCATTGTCAAGGACCCACCTCCTCTACTGTTACATTTTTAAGCATTTTGTGCCATAAATGCATAGCTTTCCTGTGATTTCTATCAATAAATAAATCAAACTTTTTTTAACTTCAATCCCCAGCAGGCAATGATTCACCAGAAATGCTATTTTCTTTAGAAATATGGCATTTGGACTTCAATTTCCAGTGTACAATATTGTTCAACTCTGTCTCTGTCTGTGTCTCCGAGGCTTCTGTAAACTAAGATTTCTATTCTCTGTCTCCAATGTGAGTCCCCTCAGTCTCTTTTTCACTGGATTCCGGGACCCCATACTTCAAATCCCAATATGCAGTATTGTCTGTCTCAGTATCCTCCTCCGAAGGTTCTGGAAACTAAGACTTCAAATTCCTGTCTCCAATATTGTTACATTCAATGATTCCCTGCTCAGTCATTCTCTGCTTAGTGATTCTAAACTCTACCTCATCACTCACTGCCATCAAACTCCACCTCTTCATCATAAGGCTATGGGAGTTTGGACTCTAAACCCAATGGGCACTGTTTTGGCACTTAATAATTTGTAACTCTTTCAGGATTGTTCCCATTATCACCCTGCTCGGTGTCTGATTTTGGCATTATCCGTTCTTTGCTCTTCCCACTACTTCTTTTCTTTTCTGGGGGTTCAGTCTCTGAGACGAAATGACTACTGCTCTGCAGAAGTGCAGGGATGAGTAGTGGCTAAAGTGCTCTCTCAGCCCCACACTACAACAACTACTACTACCACTCCTATTACTACTACTACTACTACTACTACTACTACTACTGTGATCTTAATCATAAATTGAACCAGGCATAGGCCAACAGGTATACTGCCTTGGCCTCGTTTGGTAACAGGAAGGGTTATGAGCTGGTCCAGAAGCAACACAAAAAAGAATAGGATGAGTGTGGCAAAACAAAATCATATCCAACCAAGGTTCTATGAAAAATAGGATATTTAATTGAACTAGCAAAACATGTACAGAACTTATAAAACCACTACTGAGCCACTGTTCTAAGGGCGAACACATAGAAAGCAGACTTTAAACTAAAGGGGCACTCTTAGTTTATAGACTGGGTCCTCAGGAAAAATATTTCAGCAGCAAAATGGAGTACGCTGCAGTTCTTGGCAGTACGTTTGGTGACGTTGTGCCGGCTGGAGCAGTCTCCTTTCTGTGTTCGCTGAAGAGGAGGTGTTTCTACATATACTGACCCCCAGCGTGGAGTTTAGAGGAGTAAGCTGCAGATCTTGGTAGTTTGTGGCTAAGCGGGTCAGCATTGGACCAAGTAACTGTGACTGAGGGGGAGGGGCTTTGTCTTAATGGAAGTTCTTGATGTTATGCGCCATAAATTGACTGCTGCCTTTTTTGATCTCCTTGATTTTACCCTTTGGACATGCACATTTATGATCTGTGGTCACGGTTAATTCCCTCGCCGCTGCGTTGCTCTGCTCTTTCTACTACTCGTGCAAGGATTTTATCTTCCAAAAAGGCACTGGTCGTGACACAGCAATTGAAGTGGATGTCTGTTTCCCCCGTGCCAGCAGCGAGTGACTTACTCACTGTGTGGAAAAACATGAGCATAAGGGTTGAAGAGACCACCACAGTCGATCTCGCTGTGGACGCAGGATATCCACTGGAGGGCGTTTCACAAAATGGAGTAGCAATTGGGCAAATGCCAAGGATATTTTACGACCAAAAACCTTGCAGGGTTTATTGACCGAGGCACTGCATTCTCCGTTACCTCCTGCCTTGAAGCAGGTACATTTTCATGCCATTTCTAAGGCATCTACCCCGAAATTGACTCCGAAGAGCGGTGGCCTGCTGAAATCTGCCCCACCTCCCGGATATACCAACAGTACAGGAGGGGGTGCCAGTATTTTTTTATTTCGGGTTGCCACTTTTTTTTTGCAGAATAATAATCGATGGGAGCATGGTAGCTTGCGGCTAGAGCAATTGTCTGATATCTCATTGGTTTCCAAATCAGGGAAAGTTCTGACAAGAACTTCAATTAAGGAATCCGTACAAACAGAACTTAGTTCACTGCATGGTCCAGCAAATGACTCGTTCCTGGATCTCTTGATGAAGAATAAGGAAATATTGAGGGAAATCGCAGATTTAGAGATGGGTTTCTGCTGCATAAAGGAAGGTGACCAGGAGCATTCTCTAACACCCCAATCGATTTCACCCAGGAATGCTCTGGTTTTACCATTACATCCTCTCAGGCATTGTGGGTCGGTGGGGTTTTTACGGAAGCTAATCTATTTGTTCCTGATGCAGTGAGCTTTCTCCCCCCTCAGTCCTCTGACCCAGTAGAAGAGGTGGATGTTCCCACAGATGGCGGCAGTGCTTAGAGCCAATCTGAACAAATGCTCTCCTTGGGAGGGGCAGGGGGTGCAATTCTCGGTGAGAAAGCTCTAGAAAGCAGATGTTCCCTGACGTCTAGATCGCTGGCCATCGGGGTGCTCGCTCAGGGAAAGGAGCTTGCCTCTTTTCCTTCTAGCTTGAACTGTGTGCCTCTACCCGGGGGACAACCTATACGAAAGTCTGTCCCAGAGTTTTATGAACAAGCTATCAATACAGGAGAGGAAGATGCTATTCAATGCATAGAAGAGACTATGGGTCACTGTTTTAGGTGCCAGGGCACCCCTAAAGAACTACAGGCTCTGTATGATAAACACAAATTGTGAGCTGTGACTAGGGAAAGTGCACCCACACTGTCAGTTTTAAATGAAAACATTTCTTTTATTGAAGGTTTTCTTAAAGGTATGTCCTGTAAAAAGCTCCTCAATTTGGAACCTAAAAAGCAGTGTGTTGACTTGAGCAACTAGTGTAGTATGTCCCAGGTTTTGGTGGCCCCATGTTTATCCAATTAACCATATTAGGAACAGAAATAGAGGTTGTTTGCAGCCTTTATGTGAGGTGGCTGTAAGCTTTTTCAAAAACTCTCAAGGCGTGATGGTGTAGGCAGTTTAACTTGTTGAGCCAGATATTTTGCAGAATATTTGATGGTTGAAGGGAGGGGTGAATTGTTGCCTATAAATGGCTCAGCGGGTGACCCAGCTGAAGGTCCTCTTGGGACCTTTGCCATATTTAATGTAGGTCATACTAAGAGAAATAAAGAAACAAGGAAAAAGGGGAAAAAACAGAGAAATCCACGTGGAGCCAGAAAAACCACCACGAAATTTGAAAAAGCCACAAAGTAGAAGGCCATAAATAAGAACATGGGTCGTGGTTCAACACAATTCTTGCGCTGTTTAACAAATCCCCAATTGCTATTTCACCCCCATAATGTTGGCACGTTCCAAACCAGAGGCCAATGAAACAAAGGGGAACTGGACCATCCAACTTCGGTCGCAGTCCATGTAGAGGGGTCGACTCAGGTGATCCGCCAGGGAATGGGTGATTTGGAAGATTCGAGAGGGGATGTTTCACCATTGGCCCCTTAGGCCAGGGGTAGGCCACAGCGCCCTGACAAAATTAGGCTGGGACATGGGGGTCAAAAATATCTTGGCTATTCCAAGAGCCATGCGGCAGGTCCAGAGAGTCATCTACTGAGCGCCCCAATCTCGCCACAGTTATAGATACTGCGCAGGGCCCGGCTCAAATGAGAGAAACTGAGGTGTGGCATCTGGTTGGTTTAACTGGGGGGTGTTGAAGGAACAGATGATTGGGGTAGCCCCAATTTATGACAATGGAAGAGAGAAGGTTGCAACTGGTGTAAAAGGAACCAACCAAGGTTATCCAAGATAGAAAGGTTGAGGCCCCAACCTACCTGATTGTGTCCAACTGACATTAAACAGGCCTTTTGTTTTGAGGCTGCTGACTAAGGTTTCCTCGTTGGCAGACCTTACCTCATCCGATATCAAACAAGTCCAATTCTCGAACAATGTCAAGCTGGACAAGGTCATACTCCACTTTAACTCCTAATTTGTTTTGGAGCATGTTTTATTGGCTGCAGAGCAGTTAAAGTGCCCTATGGATGGTCAAGGTGGAAGACAAATGATCAATCATTTAAGGGATAATGTGGAGTCAAAGAATGGACCAGACTGGAGCTGGGTGTCAGCTTGCTTAAATGCTCAACAGAATTAGCAGGCAGCTGCTCCGGTCGAGCAAGAACTTTGTAATTTTACCTGTATTTCCTGGAATACTAGGGGATCTGCACATTGGTTGTCCGCTACGGTGTCAATCGTTTTTGAGGTTGATATTTTTTATATCCAGGAGTGTTGGCTGACAAAAGCACCAATGATGGATGTATATGAATGCTTGCTTAACCTCGGCATGCAAAGGGTAGAAAGGAAGAGCAGTGTCGCGCCTGCTCCTTGGGATCCGTAATGACATCCATATTTTTGATCAAATGGTTGCACTGCCTAACACATTTGTTCAGGCAGTAGAATTAACATGGGATAGTACTCGGTATCCATATATGAGTTTTACCCTTATCTTAAATCTTTACTGGAACCCAGGAGCTATCCAACAAGATGTCTTCTTTGATTCAATTGAAGAGACAATTTACTCAAGGCAAGCTAGGAGGAATTGAAACTCCATCATCATTTGTTGGGATTTTTATTCAATATATATAAATGATCCCGCCCCCTTGACTATTGGTAAACACAACACTTCCCCGGAGACCAGGGGTAAAGTCTGGTCTAGTCTTATGGATGTTTTGGGAATGAACATGCTGAATGGCAACTTCACGGGTGACATTCCGACTAATTACACCTGGCATAGAGGAGAGTCAACAAGTGTTCTTGACTACTTATTTGTCTCAGGGGACATTTTCCAAAATGTTTCATCCTTGACAATTGCCAATAATAATTTAAGTGATCATAACCGGTTATTACTAAGCTGGAGTGTGGAGAACCAAGGGAAGGTCTTGTGTGCCTTATTACCCAGTATTGGAAGTTAATTCTGGGGAAAATAGGGTCACTTGGAATGATGCTAACATGTTAAAATTCTATTCTATATTGAATAATCTCTTCCCCACAGGTGAACTTGAGTTATCGTTTCTCTGGGTCACCTACCACTGTATTTTGAGTCAAGTATATGCTTGTCTTCCTGGTCCCAAGAATCCACCGAAGCTGACCAGGAAACACACTCATGACCCAGATGTCCAACAAAAAAAGAAGGAACTGAGGGGTGCCCTAAGACAAAACGAAAGGTCTCACGCTCTACCAATGCAAAGCCCTGAAAGTAACATACAGGCAATGGTTGAGAGCACATGGATATGATATGATGCTGAAAGATACTACTAAGAGGCTGTGTCTAGTTGAGTCTAGGGACAAAGGCTCCTTCTGGCGGGCAATAGGTAATACCATCTCCCCTTACACCCATGTCTTAATACATCCTGTAGGAGAGCAAGAGTGAATCAATCACTTTTTAGTTTATAAGGAGATCAACTCTGGTGACAGTGAGAAAACAGCCCCCCTTATGGCTACTTGGCACCTGGAGTTTACTGAAGAAGATATTGAACGAATTATAACCCGCAGTAAGAACTCCAGAGCTCCTGGGCCCGATAAATGCGGTCCTAAAACTGCACCTGATGATATGCGGCCGGGTATTGGGAATCATTTTTAGGCGTATTACAACACCTGACCTTATGCCAAACACCTTGGTAGAGTCTATTGTGGTTCCCATCCACAAGAAGGGCACTATGCTAAGTCCTAGTAACTACAGACAGGCTGCCCTCTTGGTTATCCCTGTCAAAATTTTTGCCACCTTGATTTTGAGAGATCTAACTAAATGGTAGGTTAGTTCCCCTACAAAAGGGCTTTTCAAAGGGGGTTGGGAACAAATGCGAATGGCTTTATTTTGGGATTATTGAAAAAGGATGCCATGGGAAATTCGAGAACTGCCTATGTGGCTCGTTGACATTTCCATGGCATTCGAAAGCGTTGACAGAGAACAGCTATGGAGTAACTTGCAGTGGTGGGGTTGACCTGAAGCTCTGTTGGGGATGTTGGTGGCTCTCTATTCAAGCACATCGATTAGGGTGAGGTTTAATAGCCAGGGAAAACTGTCTATAGCGATTGGGACCACGGCTGGCCTAAAGCAAGGCTGTGTTTTGGCCCCGTTGCTCTTTAGTTTATATATTTCAGACATCAGCGTCATTTTTCAGGATATCCGCAGCTTCTCATTGCATCTTACGAATTCACACTTAAATTATTTGCTTTATGCGACCACCTGGCCTTATTTGATTATACGCCAATTGGGCTCCAGCATAAATTGGATGCATTGGGTGGGTATGCTATTTGTAATAAATTGAACATCAACACAGTAAAAACAAAGATTCTTCTTTTGAGACTGGCCAGAAGCAAAGGTTCAAGAAAGTTTGCTGGTGCTTGAATGGCAGGGCCCTAGAGAGAGTCTCTAACTTTCTATACTTCGGTGTCCGTTTATTTGCGCTCCAGAATAAAATTGAGCTGCAGAAGCACTATCAATCGAAAATGACAGCTTTGGGAGCACAAGCTCTTGTGATTAGTCGCAGATTTGTCTATTTTTCTTTGATACCCGTGCTTGATTTTTACAAGCTCAACGTTGTGCTAGAAATAACCTATGGCAGGGATCATATAGGCTATACATAGATATGTTAATAGACGTAAGGCCAGTGGGTGTGCACCCAGCATACTTGAGTAGGTCTTTGAGTACTTCCTGGCGTGAGTTGGTTATGAGGTTGAATCTTAACCTACTTCCCACAAACAAAATAATGGGTTCCAGAATCAAATAACCAAGGAAACAAAGGGCATGCCGTTACTGCCTGGAGTCGGCCCAAGTGGAATCCCTATGGCATATTTTGTTACACTGCCAGGCTTTGAAGGACAGGCGTCTACATTATTTTTCTCATTTGTTGGAAGGTCATGATTACATATCTGTCAATAGAGTGTGGCAATTTGTCACAATGTCTCATGGTCAAAATCATTGGTTGGTGGCTGCAGTACACTTTTTAAAAGAAGTTTTAAAATTAGTATAGTAAGTGTAAGTGTATGAAACATGATATCATGATTGTCTAATTTTAGTTTTTTTATTTGTACTGTTTTTCTTTTTCTTACTCTTTTAATCTTCATTTTAGGTATGTTCAATGTCATGTAAATTGCTAAATGTAACTTGTAACCTAGGCCTGAATGGCCCAAAAGATGAGAATGCCTCTGTACTTGCCAAGACCATCACCGAACTTGGCTTCACCCACCGTATCACTCTACCAAAACATATCAAAGGTAGAACTCTAGACTGGCTAGCCAACTTGAACTGCGATATTAAAAATGAAAATTACATCTAATGAACTGTCATGCGATGGAGTATTGTGTGCTTGACTAATACCCTCTTTAGTTCCCTCCTCCTTCTCCTCACCTGTACTGGGTTCTTCCGAAGAACTGTCCGTGGAAATGGCTCTTCTTTCTCTCCAGAGGTCCAGTCCCTTCTTAGTGAGTTTAGGACGAGCTCCACCGGAGGCCACCTTGCCTGCCGGCAGACAGCAAGGCGAAGGGGGCCCTCAGGGAGCCTGCCCCCAAAACCAGGGAAAAGCGTGGCTGAAAAACCCTTGTGTGCTGAGATGTGATAGCACTACGGATGTGAAGACAGGAAGGCTTTCCGTTGGAGTAAGATGAATGGACTCCAATTCCCAGAAGACACTACGGTTGGCAGGTGGAAGCGATTCCAGCGTGGTTATCCGGAGCGGCAGCTTGGATGGATACTACAGGCGAGAAATGAGGAAGAGGATTGAAGGTTGCTGAGGTGGAAGGAGCGTACAGACACAGCTGTACACACAGCAGGGGGATACAAAGGGAAACACACGAGACAAGCTAGGGATAAAGCGGGCTGCTCGAGGGGAATGAAAGGAGAGGAGGCGGAACAGAACGAGCAGCCACAGCGGGCGGAATGAAAGGAGAGGAGGCAGCCACAGTGGGCGGACACGGAGGATAAGCCAGTGGAGAAACACAGGCGGGACAGGAGCGGAGTACAAAGCGTACGGACCTAGCCGGGAAAGCAAGGTTGCAACACGACGACTTCCGCGTGTGACGCCTATTTAAATGCATCATGACGTGCAAGGTGCGTGGGAGACTAGACCGCCGGTGGAATTAGCCCTTCTTCCATTGTCTCCATAGCTTCCATGGCGCGCGCGCCATGACAGTATAACCCCTTCGCCAAGGCCCTCCTCCAGGCATACCTGGACGTAGTCTGTGAAACTTGCGTAGGAGTCTGGAGGCATGTAGATTTCTCGCTGGTTCCCACGATCTTTCCGTCCAAGGGTATCCCTTCCATAAGATGAGGTATTGCAGGACACCGTGTTTGTATCGAGAGTCCAAGATGCGTGAAACCTCATACTCTTGGGTGTCATCCTCCTCACTGGGTATCTTTCTTCTGATGGTTCTGGAGAAAGGATCAGGTTTATACTCTTTAAGAAGCGAGGTATGGAATACCGGATGTACCCTTCGAAGAGAGTGTGGAAGGGCTAACATGAAGGCTACAGGATTGATCTTTTGTTCTATGGAAAATGGTCCGATATATCTAGGAGTGAATTTACCTGGATGGACTCTTCTGGGGAGATATCTAGTGGACAGCCATACCTTGTCTGCTTTTTTCCAATCGGGATTTGGTCGTCTGTTCTTATCAGCCCATCTCTTATAAGTCTGACGACTGACTGACAGGGTTTCTTGAGCAGCCTTATGAGTTTGTTTAAGGGTGTTCAGCAGTTGGTCAATGGTAGGTACATTGGTGGGTTGAACTGTAGAGAATGGGATATGTTTGGGTTCGTACCCATAGGTACATTTAAAAGGACTCATTCCTATTGCAGTATGTTTGGTGTTGTTGTATGAGAATTCTGCCACTGATAAGAGATGATAGCAGTTGTCCTGAGTCTGGTTGCATTAACATCTTAGAAACTGTTCAAGTGTAGCGTTGAGGCGTTCAGTCTGTCCATTTGTTTCGGGGTGAAAACCAGAAGATAACGCCCTCTGAACATGTAACTGTTTACACAAGGTTGTCCAGAACTTTGAGGTGAACTGTGTTCCTCTATTGGACACTATAGAGGACGGTAGGCCATGGACACGGACTATCTCCTTCAGGAATACGTCCGCTGTGGTAGTGGCTGAAGGAGTACCTTTGAGTGGGACGAAATGAGCTAGTTTACTGAAGGAGTCTACAACAACCATGATTGCTGAACATCCTTCTGATTTGGGTAATTCAACAATAAAATCCATGGATATACGTTGCCAGGGTCTGGTAGATGGTTCATCTTGTTGTAGAAGCCCCAATGGTTTAGACGTACTGTGTTTGCTTTGGGCACATATGGGGCAGGTAGAGACGTACTTCACTACATCCTTCTTCATTGTCGGCCACCAAAAACTCCTTTTCAGCAAATCCAGTGTGGAAGCACGACCTTTATGTCCAGCCATAGGCAGATCATGGCACCAAGATATTGCTTGGTTCTGGAGATCTTGGGTGGGCAGGTAAAGCAAGTCGTCTTTGAATAGGTATTCCCCTTTATAGGCTAGAGATGGATCCTTTGGAAGAGATGCAGTCTTTTGGGCATTCAATACTTGTTGTAAAGAACTATTGACGGTCCCATGAAACTCTTCCCGTTGAGTGGACATTCCTGTTCTGTGTAGTTCCCAGATTCTTCTCCGTAGCTGCGGGAGAGTGCATCAGCTAAGTGGTTTTCTTTACCAGGTAAGTATGTAAGTACGAAATCGAATTGGGAGAAGAAATAAGCACAACGAGCATGACAAGAGTTTCTGCATTCCATTTGTTGGAGAATACTTAGGTTCCTGTGGTCAGTCCGAACTTGAAATGGGTACCTTGCTCCTTGCAACAGATGACGCCACTCCTCACAAGCCTGTTTAATTGCTAACAGTTCCTTTTTAATCACTGAATAGTTTCTTTCACTAGAGGTGAGTGTTCTGGAATAATAGGCGATGGGATGTTCGAGTTGGTCCTCCTTCCATTGCAGCAGAGCTGCCCCAATGCCCCCTTGTGAGGCGTCAGCTTCTACGATAAAGGGCTGAGACTGGTCAGGCTGCCTGAGGATAGGTGCAGAGGTGAACGCTTGTTTGAGCTGGTTAAAGGTGGAATCAGCTTCGGTCGTCCAATGGAATTTCACCCCCTTCTTTAGCAAAGCCGCAATAGGTAAGACTATGTTGGAGAAGCCTGTGATGAATTTCCGATAGAAATTAGTCAGACCCAAGAACCTCTGGGTGTCTTTGACTGAGTTGGGAACAGGCCAATTGTTAATGGATGCTGTCTTGTTGGGATCCATCTTGATGCGGTTTTCTGACAGAATGAAGCCCAAGTACGGAACTGTAGAAACCTCGAAAAGACATTTCTCAGGTTTGGCTAACAGGTGATGGTCTCGGAGTCTCTTGAGCACTTCCCTTACATGTAGACGATGTTGTTCTAACGTGTGCAAGTAAACCAACATGTCATCCAAGTAGACTACCGTGGATTTAAACAGAAGATCACTGAAGACTTTGTCCATGAATCTTTGGAACTGGGCTGGCGCGTTGACTAACCCAAAGGGCATCACCTTGTACTCGAAATGACCTAAAGGAGTACGAAAGGCGGTCTTCCATTCGTCCCCTTGTTTGATTCGTAGGAGATGATAGGCCCCTCTGAGGTCTAATTTGGTAAACCATCTAGCCCCTTGTACTGCTTCCATGATCTCCTTTATGAGAGGCATTGGGTATCTGTCTCGTATGGTTTGACTATTCAGGCCCCTAAAGTCAATACACGGTCTTAGCTCCTTGGTTCCCCTCTTTGGAATAAAGAACAGGGAGGCTCCAGCCGATGAAGTAGATTCTTGTATCAAGCCATTCTGTAAATTACTTGCTAGGTAGTCCCTTAATGCTTCCGTCTCAGGAAGGGATAAGTGATACATTCTCCCAAAAGGAACCACAGCATTAGGTACAAGATCGATCCTACAATCCTCGGCTCGATGTGGAGGAAGGGGTCTGGGTTGAGTGTCTGTAAAGATGTCAGTGAATTCTTGATAGATCACAGGAATGGAGTTGATACTTCTTGCAGGCACTGCATCTCCCTGATGTAAATGTTGCCCTTCTTCTTTCAAGCAGGACTGCATACAAAGGTCTGACCTGAATTCCACTATGTTAGTTACCCAGTCAATCCCTGGATTGTGCTTTCTTAACCAGGGTATTCCGAGTATCACTGGAAAGTGGGCTGCCTTTATCAAATCAAACACCAGGGTTTCCTGATGAGCCTTCATCTTAACCACGACTTCTGTGGTTTCTTGTCGGATGAGACCAGAAGACAGAGGGGTGCCGTCTACTCCTTCTACGGGTATGGGTTGTGGTTTTTCTCTTCTGGGAATGGCGTATTTACTAGCCCATAGGTCGTCCATAAAGTTTCCAGCTGCACCGCAGTCTAGCATAGCGAGACACTCTACTGCATGAGTTGTTGTCCATTCCAGAACGATCTTCAGGACCATAAGTTGGTTAGAGGGGTTACATGTTATGGGTGGACTTGTAACACAGGGATTAGCAAGCAAAGCCCCTTCCGTGTCCCTGCTCAGGGTCGGGGTCCTTCATTTCCCGATCTTCTGGGAGGTATTTCTGGACAGTCTCTAAGAAGGTGTTTCTCAGAACCACAGTACATGCACAAGCTTAGGTCTTTTCGTCTCTTTCTTTCTGCAGCACTAAGGGGACCCCTTGCTGCACCTATTTGCATGGGTTCGTCAGTCTGGAGATGAGACTTCTCCGGAGCGGTAGGCGAGTAGGAGGAGGGAGTAGAGTGTGGATTGGGTCTGGACTTCCTTCTTTCTGCTCGTCTTTCGGATATCCGAAATTCCATCTGGAGGGCTAGGGCTACCAGTTATTGGAAGGAAGAAGGTCTGGCTACCCGAGAGAGTTCATCCTTCAAGTCTTCATGTAACCCTCTCCTAAAGAGTGTTTGTTTAGCTGAATCGGGCCATCCTGTCTCCAAAGCTATTCTCTGGAAGTTTGAGGCATAAGTTTGTACATCCGAAAGGCCCTGTTTGAGATCAAGTATGTTTTCATATGAAGCGTATAAGGCTTCAGTCCTTTCGAAGCGTTCTCTGAATCGTAGTACAAAGGCATTGTAATCATTTAGCACTGGATCAGCTTCTGTGACCAATGGGGTGGCCCATGCTAGGGCGTTACCCCCAAGGTTTGAGACGAGGAAGCCACCCTTTGCCTGGTCGAATTCATACATCTTAGGGCGAAAGGTGAAGTATACTCTACAAGCGTCGAGGAATTCCTTGATCCTCTTGGGGTTCCCTTCATACTTCCCACAGGGTAATGGCATAGGTGGGAGATCACCCCGGACTTCTTCTCTCTGAATCATTTGTTGTCTCAGGGCGGCATTGTCAGCCTTAAGAGCAGAGTTTTCAACCTTAAGGGTTTGGAGCTCGGCAGTTATCCCTTGTATGGCGTTAACCAGTTCTTTATACTGCTCTAAGCTAGCCGTCCTTGGGCGTTGCAAACTGTCATGCGATGGAGTATTGTATGCTTGACTAATACCCTCTTTAGTTCCCTCCTCCTCCTCCTCACCTGTACTGGGTTCTTCCGAAGAACTGTCAGTGGAAATGGCTCTTCTTTCTCTCCAGAGGTCCAGTCCCTTCTTAGTGAGTTTAGGACGAGCTCCACTGGAGGCCACCTTGCCTGCCGGCAGACAGCAAGGCAAAGGGGGCCCTCAGGGAGCCTGCCCCCAAAACCAGGGAAAAGCGTGGCTGAAAAACCCTGGTGTGCTGAGATGTGATAGCACTACGGATGCGAAGACAGGAAGGCTTTCCGTTGGAGTAAGATGAATGGACTCCAATTCCCAGAAGACACTACGGTTGGCAGGTGGAAGAGATTCCAGCGTGGTTATCCGGAGCGGCAGCTTGGATGGATACTACAGGCGAGAAATGAGGAAGAGGACTGAAGGTCGCTGAGGTGGAAGGAGCGTACAGAGACAGCTGTACACACAGCAGGGGGATACAAAGGGAAACACACGAGACAAGCTAGGGATAAAGCGGGCTGCTCGAGCGGAATGAAAGGAGAGGAGGCGGAGCAGAACGAGCAGCCACAGCGGGCGGAATGAAAGGAGAGGAGGCAGCCACAGTGGGCGGACACGGAGGATAAGCCAGTGGAGAAACACTGGCGGGACAGGAGCAGAGTACAAAGCGTACGCACCTAGCCGGGAAAGCAAGGTTGCAACGCGACGAATTCCGCGTGTGATGCCTATTTAAATGCGTCATGACGTGCAAGGTGCGTGGGAGACTAGACCGCCGGTGGAATTAGCCCTTCTTCCATTGTCTCCATAGCTTCCATGGCACGCGCGCCATGACATGAACCTTGTGCTTGAACCGACCACCATGCTATCTCCTTCTCCTTACAAAATAGCCCACAACCTAATCTATCTATCCCTTTAGCTCCCCCAGGGCTAACTAGAAATAAGTGCAATATAACAGTAGAGAATCTATTACCTCTACTTCAGCCTATCACAAATCCTACCTCTATCAGCTCCGACCCCTCAGTACTAGTAGAGCTATATAATCATTCGATCAAACAAGCCATTGATAAGATAGCACCTCTAAAAATGTGCAAAGGAAAACCCTGAGCACATTTAAACTCATGGTTCTACCCAAGTGTTAAAACACTACGTAAGAAAAAAAGGAGCACAGAAACCTCTTGGAAAAAAAACCCTACTGAGATAAACAAGGACATACTAAAGAAAATCGCCAACAAATACAAATCAGAAATTCTTCAAACCAAAAAAGACACTTATAACGATAGAAATGACAAAGCTAATTCTAATGCTAAAGAACTCTTTATCATCTTAAGAGAACTAGAGTCTCCTACACCCCCAATGGAATCATGCATCAAGGACAAGACCTGGTGTACAAACATTCAAGACGCGCTCTCCAACAAAATTGCTCTTCCTCAAGAGAAAATAGAGACAAAAAAATCAAATCTCTCAAAGGATTACTCCAGGCAGGAGTCTCAGGCGACCCAGGTGAAGCCTAGTAACCTTTTTAAATTCACCCAAGTCTCTGCCCAGGATGTTTAGAACATAATAGCCTCGCTCAAGCTATCTAGAGGCCAGGGAGATATCTGCCCAGCACCAGAAATTAAAGAGGCAGCTAGGGAACCAGCGCCATTTATCACAAAAGTTAATAAACTCTTCCTTTGCCACAAGTACTGGCCTGTCAAATCTAAAAGACGCATGGGACCTGCCGTTACCCAAAAAAAACAACCTCAACCCAAATATCCCAACCAACTACAGACCAATAACGACTGTTCCCTTTCTCCTGAAAATTTTAGATAGAGCGGCCTACCGACAGACACAGGCATACCTAGAATCTAACAATCTCCTCGGCTTGCGACAGTCAGGTTTTAGGCCTAAAAACGGCACAGAATCAGCATTAATAGATCTTAAAAGTCAAATGGACAACTTAAAGGACAAAGGAAAGCTTGCCCTCCTACTACTATTAGACCTCTCAGCTGCATTTGACTAAGTTGAGCATAAAGTCCTTTGTAAACACTTGAAGTCAGCTGCCCACTTCTCTGAGGATGCCACTGCCTGGATACAGTCCTTCTTGGACAATCGAACTATAAAGGTCTTCTCACCATCTGCATCAGCTGAGCCGGCTCCTATCACCTGCAGAGTTCCACAGGGGTCATGTGTCTCCTCCATGATGTACAATAGTTTTACTAAGCCTCTTCTTGACAACCTTGATAACCTTTGTGTCACCTACACTAACTATATAGATGGCACTCAGATTCTCATCCCGATCACCGGGATCACGACACCGACTCAACAATACTTAACAAGATCTACCTCATTATCCAAGTATGGATGACCACTCACAGCCTTTGTTTTAAAGATGAGAAGACAGAGCTCCTCCTCATCGGTTCTACTGCAAAACTAAATAATCTAAGTAACCAGTTCACATCATTCAATCAATATTGATGGGGAACAACATTAATGTATCCAAGGAGGTAAAAACACTGGTCTTTTATCTGGAATCAGCGCTAAATCTAAACAGACAAGTCAATGCAACAGCCTCCACCACAGCATACACCTATAAAATAATTGATGCGTGCAAACCATTTCTCTCAACATCTAGCTGTACAACCCTGGCTAGAGCACTAATTCTGTCTAAATTAGACTATTTCAACGCTCTATATTTAGGGTCTAGTAAACATAATATGAACTGCAAATACAGCAAAATAATACACTAAGAACAGTGCTAAACATTCCTAGAACCCAACACATCGCAGCCGCCAGACAGAACACTAAATGGCTCTCAGTCAAGGATAGAATTAATTTCCAATTGTTAACCCTTACGCAGAAATGTCTCCACAACTCAGCCCCCAAATACGTAGCAGACATCTTCTCCAAAAATACATCAGAACGTCCTCCTAGAACAGTACACCCACATTGCCTTAGGGTTCCAAGATATAGACTCAAGAAAGCAGGTGGAAGTAGGTTTCCTGTAATGGCAGCCAAATTGTGGAACTCCCTGCCTGTAGCCTTAAGATCTGAACCTTCGTACTACAGATTTAGAAAAAGTACCAAAACATGTCTCTTCTCGCATGATATATAATTATGATCTTCCATACCAGATCTGTAAACTATTGTAATGTAAACTTGTAAATATGTTGTGTAATGCTCTTATTTTAATCATGTAATGTGTTAATTGGACTTTACCTCATTAATCTGTATCGCTGCTCCCTTTGCATGTGTAACCTGTAACTGTCCCCATATACCTAAGGGTTTGGCGTGCCATATAAATAAACAAACAAACAAAGTTATTCTGTTTTTCTATGAATTTGTTAATGGTTATTTTAACCAAATAACAAGAGAAAAGTAATAAAAAAGTAATTGAAGATTGTCTTAAACATCCCATCTTAAACATCACTAAGGCCATTTAAGGTCGATCAGAGGGACAGGGCCACTTCAGATCCTTTCGTTTTTTTTGTTCTTGATGCTACACAGCATTAAGCCAGGCTTTGCAGCATCGAAATGGGAGTCTGGGTGCTTTCAGTAGTGAGCCAGGGTTAAGTTAGGGAGCAGCGTCGTCAGGATCCAACAACATGGTTCAGTTCAGCAACACTAATAGCAGTTGGAAGATTTGCAGGCCCTTGGTGCCAGGAAGCGGAGGATTGCCTTTGCAGCAAGGAGGCACAGATTAAAGCTCAAAGAGGCTGGTAACCAAGCAGGCAGTGTTGAGTTGGGGATGGTAGAAAACCCTGTGGGTCTCAGATGTGGAGGCAGCATAGCTTTGGCATCAACTTCGAGCGGAACTCAGCAATGTAGAGGTGGAAGAGCGTTGAAGTCGAAGGTGATTCTGGCAGTTCCCTTGCAGCAGCTTGGATAGCATGGAAGAGGCCCAAATCAGTGTTGAGGCAATTCAGAGCTGCAGGTAGAGCCAGTGGATACTTCCTCGGTTCTTTGGTTGCTGGGAGATGTAGTCCAAGGACTCAGCGCAAGGTGAGTCCTTTCCTCCACCCTTCTCAACCAGGAATGTTTGTAGAGAGCACTGGCTTATAGTATTTCTGCAACATCATCGCTATATTGTGAATTTGTTAATAGATTGTGCCTGCAGCTTCATCAATGGTTTTTACAGTGACCATACATGTCTTAACTGTTTTTCTCAGCTTCAGAAAAGTGTTTGCAGTAGACAAGTGGACAAAATCAAAGTGCTTTACACGCGGAATGCTGGCATTTATCATGAACTCAGTTTCATGAAATGATTCACACTGGCAGTGCTGGGATATATCGCGGGCACAGCAGCATAAACATGACTTACAATGGCAATGCAACATATGTCGTGAACTCGGGCATCATGAAAATGTTATCAAACGTCCTGTGCTGCTGGTGACATGGTATCTACAAGTATTATACTAGAGAACGAATTGTAAATTGTATGACTTTTTAACCCATATTCCTCCAAAAATAGGCTGCAAAATGCACCATTTCACAGATTATTTTAAACATGCTCTTGGGAGAAACACCCCATTCCCCCTGCATTACCTAGGGCTCTCTTGTTATGCTTTCTCACTTAGACTGATTTGTGGAAGATTTAAATGCCCGTGTACTTCCAGTGCCCCCTCAGGAGCCTCCCAACCTCTGGCACCAAAAGCTGCTGCTGCTATGTGCATAATGATGTTACTGGCTGCAAACAATGGTGGCTGAAACATATGGTTGCTATGGACTAGGCAAGTCCCTTCTTTCTATGCTGCATGTAAGATCTACGATTTGATTCAAAACTTTACCTCATGTATCTAGTTCAGTCTGTAATATGGCAATATGTTCCCTGTATGCATTTGGCATGAATAGTGGCCCAGGCTGGCCCGAGAGTCTGTGGCACAGAACACGCTTCTTCAAGGAGCTTGTGACACCTCATTTTGCATTACATCACTGCTTTGGGTCTCTTTCTGGACCTCAACAGTGCTCACTGCCTGCATTTTGGCATGTACCAGCTGCTTTTTATCTCTATTTTCTGACTTCACAACATCTCTGTAGCAACGTCCAGGACAATGGAATGTTCAGAGCTCCGCCTTCTCCAGGTGATGTCTTCCGACTGGATCCCCTCTCTTTTGAATCTCCTGCAGCTTCACAGGTGCTCTCACAAGAAAGCAATGAAAGAAATTCTTCTGTTGATGTACCTTGTCAACTGAGTCAAGGTTACTACACACCAGTAAGCTTGACATTTCCAGGTAGCTCCCAGTTTGACATTCCCAGCTCTCAGTTTAAGATTCCTAATAAACACTTAGTTTGACATTCCCAGTAAGTTTGACATCCCAAGTAAGCTCTTAGTTTGAACTTCACTGTAAGGTTGATATTCCAAATAAGCACCCAGTTTAATATTCTAGTAAGCCTGACATTCCAAGCAACTGCCCAGTTTGACATTCCCAATAGGCTTATGTGAGGGGTCAGTAATGCGAGGCAGACAACTGCTTGTAGATATCTCAAAATAGGGCATTTTATTAATTAAAATATAGTGTAATAATACCTTGCTTGCCCTACTCTACAGAGGCATTCCCTACCTAGTCTAAAGACTAAGGGAATATTCTGTAGCATGGGTAAACTGTGCCTCACTCTAAACAACCAATGTACAAAGAAAATTATATAGCAACACAGTTGGCCCTCATTACAAGTTATGCCGGCAAAACCGCATCCGTGTCCTCGGAATGAGGACTTACCGGACCATTCCGAGTTCGGATGGCCCGATAATTCCTCACTCGAGGACACAGACACGGTCCTTCCCCATTCCCATTTCAGCCCCCATAGGGCTGAATGGGAATGGGAGAGGGGATAAACAACTGGCCATTACGAGATGGCCCGTTGTTTGCTCCCTCTTCCCCTCGCGGGACCCGGTATGCATGCCTGGTTTTCCCAGGCGTGCTTAACGTGTCCCGCAAGGGGACCTCGTAATGTGGCGGAATGGGTTGAACGGCGCCGCAGCCTTTTACGGTGCTGTTTAACGCGTTCCACCCGGGTCATAATGAGGCCCAGTATCTTTATGCCCTTCACCTGTCCTGGGTGATCTCCCTTCCCAAGGCTTCAAAGTCTCTTCTAAATGTTCAACAAAAGAAAGGAAAGGTTTCAAACCAGTTCTTGAAAGTTCAAAGTCAAAACAAAGATCACCCACCAAAAATCCACTGGTGCCACTCTTTATCCTTGGATGAAAAAATCTCCATCCAACTTCCAGGAAGAAAAATAGCACCAATGGTAATCCTAGTTATGATGTTCACTAATCTCTACTTCTAGATACATTTCCACAGTTCAAAGAAAGCATGATATTCGTCAATTGTCCATAATATACACTTCATGACAACTTATTCTGTTACAACTTTACATTTGGTATATTTGTCAGGATGTTCTGCTGCTTCCAACAACCATACTTTTACTGTCGGCCCTATGAGAAAAGGCTGTTTTCCCTTATAGCACAATACTGCTTCAACCACTTTGTTGTGGCATCTACTGACAATTGTATACATCCCCACAGTTCAAGTGTAACTACTACTGCTTCAGTATTTATGACTTGTTAGGTACATTTTAACCAGACACTCAACCTCTTCAGGATGGCAAGGCACGCTTCCTTTTATTGGCTTTCTTAAAAGGGGCAGCCTCCTTGCCTCTTAACTCGGTCTACCACCAGAACAACCTGCTTCTGCTCACAGGACTCTTCCCCTTCTAGCTTCCGCAGTCTGTTGCACCACAGGTTGTTTTACACATCAGGACATTCTTCACAAGCATTTATTTCCCTGTCACCAGCTTTGCACACACCCTTCTATCAGGTATCAGCCCAAGTAGTTACCCAAAAGCTTATGTGCCACTTTCTTAGCTTCTGGTAATAATGGGGCACTTGCTTCTTATGCCACTTAACTGTTAAAAAAACTTACAAAACAGTTGATTGTAAAAGTTGTTATAAAGTAAAGTACTGCGCCAAGATTAGTGATAGTAGAAACAAAGACGGGTCACTCGAGCAAAGCACATAGTATGGCTTCTGCGGCACAAGGATACAGTTCCATATTCGCAGTTCAGGACCTTCTGTGTCCAAGTCTCTTCCCTTCTCGCAAGTCTCTTGAAACAGAGGTCCTGCTGTACCAGAAACAATAAGCAAACATTCCCTTCAGTATTCAGTTGGGGTGTTCACCATGGATCCCCCTCAGCCGGGCTTAGATCCTTCTAAAAAACAAAACGTTCAATGTTGGATCCCCCTCTTGCAGGCTGAGATCATTTTCAAACAAGGTTCAGGGAATTATTTTTCAGGTGACTCTTGGTTCACCCCAGATCCCCCTCTGCAGGCTCAGATCCCTTTCTTTTGTTCAATTAGTCTCCCTCAGCCCAGCTGGGACCAATTGTGATGTACATTCAACTATCAAAGACTTTGGAATGTGCACAGGGTATAGCTTGACCCGTTGCATGACCACTTCAATCTCAGTATTTCCTTCTCTCGTACTCAGCATCAGTTGGATACCTAACACAGACTTTCGAATGAGGACCGACATGGCGCCGGACCACTCTGCATACAGTGGGCCTCATTACACGGAAGGCGGTAAGGGTTAAAGGTCACTGGTAATGGTACCGGTGACCGTTAACCCTTACCGTCTTACTATGAGGTCCCTTTACGGGTTGGTACTTTAATGCCTGCTTTTTAGCAAGCGTTAAAAACCAACCCGCAAAGGGACCAGGGTGCTAATTACGGTACTGCAATTTGCGGTACCGTAATTAGCACCTTCCCCATTCCCATTATGCCCTATGGGGCAAAAATGGGAATGGGGAAGGGCAATAGGGGAAGGGGGAATTATCGCCCTACCAACCTTGGAATAGGGCGGTAATTCCCCTTTCCTCCAAGGCGGTGCCGGTATTTTACCGGCAAGGACCAAGGTGCTAATAGCACCTTGGTTCCACCGCCTACCGTGTAATGAGGCCCAGTATCTTTTCTTGGCCTCCCAAAGTTCAATTACAAAGTTCAACTATTTCCTTTGGCTTCCAATTGTATTTGTGTCGTTCATTCCAAACACCTCAAACACTGTTTTCTATATACAATGTTGAAGCTTGCAACCTTGGTTCAAAACACAAGCTGGTTTGGTATCAGTCTCTCCAACTCACCGTCTGTGCTGTCTTTTCAGATGCCAGTTTGTTGTAGGAGCCCAGGACAGTATCATGGCTGCAATCGCTCCTCCCAATCCTGGTTAATCGACACAGGAGAGCCCCGGGTACCTTCGACACACTGTGCAGGTTTGATCAATCTTAGTTCCTGGTCTTCGTTTTCTTACTTTCCAGTGTTCACAAAAGAAACAGTCTTTACAGGTCAAGGGTGCTTCCCTCCTTGCAACCCTCACTGGTCTCACCGGCTTTCTCTTTGTGTTAAACTCCCATCTTGGAACTGCTGTTTCCTTGTATATTTTGCCTCACTCAGAGTGTGCTTTCGTGCTCCACCTTTTATCCATGTGGGGAAGTGTGATTGAGGTCAGGTGTGTGTAATGACCTGCAATAGCCAGACCTTGCCTGACCATGGTGTTGGGACATGTCAGGTATACAGCTCTGGTGTTAGTCCATTGTCACTCACAGTGAACTGTCTGTGAGAAAGTGTTTCTGTTGGGAAAGGGGGTGGGTTGAGTGCCTAGGTATCCTATGTGATAAAATGGGGAAAAGGTGTTACAAGGAAGGGGATAACAAGTCTCACCCTTGTAAGGAACTCATGGTGGCAACAGGCACAAGTGATCACAGGTCAAGGGTATTTATGAAACTGTATAAATGGGTGAGAAAAATGCCTGATCTAAACCTACATCTAAGATTGAAGCAAGTTACAACCATCAAATAATAATAAGGCAGTCCTAGTGGCGTCTTGTCAAATAAAAAGGGCCTATACTAAAAAACATATTGCCAAAACTTACCGCTAATTACAAAATAGTGTGGGATAATGTTCATCAGAAAAAGAAAGAAGTGTTCACAAAATGATCAGTCAGGATGGTATGACTGGGGTCTCCCTTCCCCACGTTTGTAGCACGAGACAAGGTGGAAATCTCAAGCACAGCACACTTCTGGGCTTCTTCAGTATGAGCTTACAGTTCGTTTCCAAAATATCGGGGCCTTCTGCAGCCAAGTCTCTTTTATTGTGATATGATATGATATGATAGATTATTTATAACACGCTTAATACCCAGAGGTTTCTAAGTGCGGACCCGGCAATCAAACCTGTGTTGCTGCGTGTCGTCTTGCTTCCAAGGCAAGCATGTTGCCGCTGAGCTATCCTCCCAAGACACCAAGTTTCCTGCCTCAGAGGGCCTGATGTACTTAAAACAACAAACAAAAAGTTCCTTTCAGTAATCTTCCTGTCGGGTGATTTCCCTTCACGCTTGGATCTCCCTCAACAGGGCTCCAATCCTTTTTGTAACATTGGCTTCCCTCAGTTGGGTTCACATTTGCCAGTTTCACAGAGTTCACTTATTCGTAATACCTTCAGGATTCACTACCCTTAGCTTTCTCTAGCCCCCAGTCAGGCTTCCTCTTAGCCACCAGTCAGGTTTCACACATTCACCGTTCACACAGCATTTTCCTCAGCCATGTGCAAAAGCCTGTTTCACAATGTCAAAACTTTGGTAATGGGTTAAGGATTTTCGATTGTACAAGGGATTTTGGCTCGACCTTTGTTTGACCACCTTAACTTTATTCTGGCCTTTCCTGCGGCCTCTTGTTACTATAATGTTCATAAGAAAAGGAGACCAGCCAGAGTCTTCCGGATGGACGCCCATGTGGCACAAGACCACTCTGCAGCTGGTCTTTTCCTGGGCTTTAAAAGTTCACTAGCACACAAGTTCTTTGTTCATAACAATTTGCGGTTTCAACCTTCGCTCAACACTGTCTGGTTTACTATCGGTTCTCCCTCTGACTCACCGGCTCTGCTGACCTCCTTCTCGTTTCTTGTCTGTGGAGTCAAGGACATTACCACAGTAGAAAATGCACCTCCATGCCTCGGTTATCAGTGCGGGAGGGTCATGTGCACCATTGCCATCTGTTACACCACATGTCAGCTGTAGTTCCTGGTCTTATGATTCCTTTCACGGAGGCTTCTCGGGTCTAGGTGAAAAAGGGCAAGGGCACTTCCCTCCTTGTTGTCCTTTTTGGTCTTGCTGCCTTTCTTCTCTGTTTGAACTGCCGTCCTGGAATAGCTGTGTTCTTGTGCATTTGTCCTTGCTCCAAGTATGCTCTTGTGCTCTGCCTTTTATCTCTGTGGGGAAGGGAAAGGGCCATCAGGTGTGTGTAGTTATTTTCAATTGCCTGTCTCTGCCTGACCCTTGTGTTGGGACACAGCAGGTAAACAGCTCTGGTGTTAGTGCGTTGTCTTTCATAGTGTAAGAAAGTATTTGTGTCTGAAAGGGGGTGGGGTGGTAGAGCTTCCAAGTATCCTACTGGATAGGATGGAGCAAAGGTATTATATGGAAAGCGGTACCACGTCTCAGCCGTCGGTGTCCCACTTCCACTCCCCGAAGACCGCCATCCAGGTAAGCCTCCCCCACTGGCCCACCCCCAGGAACTGGATCCAACAGCAATGGCCGTTTCCTGGCCACCTGGATGACACATCTCTGGGGACCAGCGGGTGAGACACCTTCAGGTTTCTCACACCCTCCGGTGTCCCACTTTCACTGCCCAAAGACCCCTCATCCAGGTGATCCTCCTGCATTGGTCCACTCCCAGGAACTGGATCCAAAAGCGATGGCCACGTCCTGGCCACCTGGATGACAGATCCTGAGAACTAGCGGGTTAGACACCTTCAGGTTTCTCTCAGTAGGTACAGTGTTGCAGTCCTTACTAATGCTTAGGCTTTTTCATAGACCTATTACCTATAGTCCCTACTAGTGATTTAGACTGTATTAAAGACCAATTCTATGAGCCAACATTATCCTGATGGTGGAAGGTGCAAATGTTTCTACCTTTGTCAGGCTTTATCAAGGTGTTTACACAATCAAAAATGTTAAACTAGGAATGCATATTATATTATTATATGTAGTCTGTTTACTTCTTAAAATGGTCAATTTTGAATACAATACAGAGATTAGTCTTCACAGAGAAAACATAATAAGGCACACACAACCTTTCTTTCAGGCAGTTTCAAAGGTTTAAAATTGACACAAAACCTTGCGTTCCATATATTATAGAAAATAATGTAGTTCAGGCTTCCTTCAATTTATTTTCCTTTGTTAAGGCTTTCACTCTGCTACTTGTAACTCATGTATAGACAATGTTCAGTATTTGGTAAGGTTTAGGAAGCATTTTGTCAACTTAATTAGAGAAACGCTACCACTTTGATGTACACCAAACAGTCTTGAATACATCAACAATAGATTCAAAGTGTTTTAGCTTCTCATGCAAACAAGAATCTTCAATGTTATACATGAGTGCTACACCTCCATTGATGGGAAGACTTTTAATACAACCAACAAGATTTTCTTGCATTAAGTGTAACACAAGTCATTTAGGAGCTGGTTACAGTTACTGGTAAGGTTCGCACAGGTCACCTGAACGCTGTGCTTCACTCATCGGCTTAATTGACACGTGTTCTGAGGGTTGCACTGCTTCCATGGCTTTCTCAACAGCCTTTGCTACTTCTGGCCTGCTGGGGACTTACACCCCTCTTCAGCACAGGTGCCTCCAGTCCAGCCACTTGCTGTGTGTTACGCTCACCTGGTATCCACAGGGACGCCACCCAGCAGGGTTACTCGCTGGTATGCTTCTCAGCTTCGCCCTGATGTGGTCTCCGGGGAAGGTTCTGCCTGAAAATACAGGAGGACTGTACCGACTGGGGTAAGTATCCTCCCTCCACCCCGTATGTTTTCAGTCCCTCTGGCGCCCTCTCCTCACCTTGTGGTAGAATTAGGCGTGCTCTCCGTCCTGCCTTCTTTGCAGGGGCGCGTTGTCTTTAAGGGCGAGTGCGGTCCAGTTACTTCACTGACACCGGCCCGTTTGATATTGTTCAGGTAGATCTTATTGCTGTTCTTTAGTTTTTTTGCTATCCTGCATGCCTTTCTTTGTTTAAAATGTCTCTTTTTTCTCCCTTGGGTATGCAGAGCTTCAGTGCGGCGAACTGGCTTGGTTGAGCCCCGCTGGTAAATGATGGCACATTAAGAGTGCTATGATGCGGTAAGTAAGTGCAATGCGCAGCGCTGCAAAGTCTTGCCTTTGCTAACCTGTGTTTTCCTTCCTTGTAGGTCACGGTGTTCTTCAGTGCGAGTGGAATGTTCGGAGTGGTGCCAGCCGAGAGGCGACCAGCCAGGTAAGCCTTTTGAGCAGTTCGTAATTTGTAAATGTCTCTACTGCTTTCTTTAATGTTGCCTCTATCTTCCTCTATCAGGTCGTTCTGTCCGGGAGGCGTGCAGATTCGAGGAAGCTGTTCTCAGCAGCTGCGAGTGTTTAAAGATGAAGACTGTAGGTAAGATGCTGCTGCTAATGATTGTTCCTTTTGTCTCTTTGTAGGTTCTCCTTCTCCAAGGTTCGAGGGAATAGCTGGACATGGTGAGCATCACGTTGCAAGCTTCAAAGTAACGCGAAGCGTGTTGTCTTGCTCGGGTGTGGTTTAAATAGCCCCAACATAATAGTCCAGGTAAAGTAGTACCTAGGCTACCACACCCAAAACACTAGACCGCATAGCTTGGTTCTTAAGAACCAAGCTATGTGGATGCCTCCATGTTGGCTGACAATACAATAAAGTAGTTCACAAGCACATTGTTGTTCATGGTGTATGAGCCTGGCGCCATAGGTGCCAGGACTGGCCCCATGAGGGCTTTTGAAGAGGATGCCAGGCCTAGAGGCCCGATTCCTGATTCCACCTGGCCAATGGGTTTGCCAGAGGGGGTTTTGGGCGAGGATCGTGACAGCACTCCCCCCTAACACTCCTCCCATGGTTTTCCTTCTCTCTGGCCCAGGTTTGGTTGGGAAGTTCCAATGGAATTTCCTGATTAGACGTGGTGCGTGGATATTCTCACTGGGCTCCCAGGATCTATCTTGTGGTCCAAATCCTTTCCAATAGATGAGATAATATAGCTTGGTCCTAG
Organism: Ambystoma mexicanum; assembly: GCF_040938575.1. Classification (NCBI taxonomy): domain Eukaryota; kingdom Metazoa; phylum Chordata; class Amphibia; order Caudata; family Ambystomatidae; genus Ambystoma; species Ambystoma mexicanum. Next base: position 189,155,663 of record NC_090922.1, read on the forward strand.
AGTATTTAGAGTCCAAGATATCTTTGACTTCGAATTCTAGTTCTCCGTCAACAAGTATGGCCTTAGGTGGTGTCCCAATCCATGTGCCGGGTTGCATTGGTTTCAGGAGGGACACATGGAATACCGGGTGGATGTGTAGATTAGGTGGTAAATCCAGTTTCACGGCTGCTGGGTTGATAGTTGCCTTAATGGTATAGGGTCCTAAGAATCTGGGATGAAAGGTCCGGGTTCCCTTGATGGGTACGAATTTAGCGGCTAACCAAACTTTGTCTCCTACTTGATAATCAGGGGCCTTTTTCCAGTGTTGGTCGGCAAATCTCTTTTGTTTTTCTTTGGCATTTGGCATGAATAAGGTGTTCCTTTGCCCTTTTGAAAGCCTGAGTAATGGTTGTGTGTAGAGTCTTTACCGCTGGCATTTACAAGCTGGCTGGAAGGTCTAGTTCAGAAGTACGTGGATGTCTGCCGTAAAGGTTATAGAAGGGCGTTTGTCCCATGCTTGAATGCAAAGAATTGTTATATGCATATTCGGCTATCCATAGTAGGTCTTTCCAATTCCTTTGTTCGTGGTGCAGCATTGTTATGACTTGATGGTCGTGAAGATTATGGGGCCTCTGTCCACAAGTTCCACTCAGAAAGATACAAATAACTTCCTGAGCTATCCCTGAGGCCACAGGTTTTTTGAGTGCCGAAGAATGCCAGGAACCAGGAACACCGGTGACCCCTCGACCGCTGTAAAGCAAGCAATGGGTCTGTACAATGGCAAACAATACACTGAATAGCGAGGTAAGAAATATCAAGGGGCTTACCAAGGGACTGGGGACGGGAAGAGCACAGATGAGAATGGAGGTGTTCTGTGTGGCTGCAGAGTGTAGCAAGCGGCAGCGGGTAGGCGTAGATTGTTGTAGAAATATGCCCCGCAAGACCTGTATGGAAAGGGTACTCCAAAAGGTAACAGAAGAGGGAATCTGAAAACGGTCCGTTAAGAGTTCCAAGGTAAAAAGCCAGCCAAGTTCATCGAAAGCAGGTGTAATCCAAAGGAATCCAAAAACACAGTTCAAAGGTCCTGAAACAGCAGAGTAAAACAGTATCCAAGGGCTTGACAGAGGAATCCAAGAAGAACAGTCCGTAGTCCAGATTCAAGATGTGGAGACAGGAAGACGCCGAACAGTGCCTGATTGGGTCAGCTGTGAAGCACTGAATGAGCGTTCCCTCTCCGGTTTTGAAGGGGCCTAGAAGTGTTACATGACCCCATCACGTGACCGATGATATAGCATGTTTCCTTGTCACATGACCCAAGTTTTCAAAACGATGGCGGGTTTTCCTGAGGGCGTGATGAAGCAAAGAAAAAAGCCAGCGTCTCCGTCGACTGTCTCCAAGACGCCAGGGCAGCTGCCAACGTTGCAATGGGTGAGTATGCCCATAGCGCGTTAGCTGCCCTGGTGTGCACCGCTGCCGTGCTGCTTGAGGGAGTGAGGACATGAGGTCAGAAGGGGAAGGCAGATCAGGACCTGAGATGGAGGGCTTAGTGGCTGCACGGGTATTCGTGTGCGTAAGGTGACCAGTGGATGGTGTAACAAGCATGCACTGTAAATATTGCTCGAGTGTCTGATTGGTTCTCTCGGTTTGGCCGTCCGTTTGGGGATGGTGACTGGTAGATAGCCGAATGTCGATCTTCGCCATTACACAACATTTTTTTCCAGAAGTTTGAAACAAACTGGCTGCCTCGATCAGAGACCAGAACCGAAGGGAAGCCATGTAGCTTAACCACGCCCTCCAGGAACACTTTTGCTAAAGTGGCTGCATCTGGGAGGCCTTTAAGAGGAATACAATGGGCCATCTTTGAGAATAAGTCCACAACTACAAGGTTGGTGTTGGACCCTTGGCTTGGAGGTAGATCAGTGATGAAGTCAAGGGAAAGAGTGTGCCATGGAACTGGAGGAATGTCCAATGGTTGTAGGAGACCAGATGGTTTTTGTTTCTGTGATTTATTTTGTGCACAGACACCGCAAGACTGAATATACTGAATGATGTCCTTACGCCAGGTAGGCCACCAAAAGATCTTTTTCACCTTAGCTAGGGTTTTGGCGATCCCAGGATGCCCTTCGATCAGTGAATCGTGATAGTTTGAAATAATATGCTGTTGTAATTCCTTCTTGGGTACATATAGGCGATCCCTAAAAAGGGGTAGATGGTCCTTGACTGTATATTGTTCTCCTTGAGTTTACCATGCGAGGTAGGCATCAGGATTCATTGTCCGTTGGATTTCTTTTCGTAGTTCTGCTTGTGTTAAGGCTGTCATGATACCCAAGTGTTTGTCTTCAGGTATAATAGGTACTGGGTCTGGAGTTGTATATACTATTTCATCTATGCCCATGCAAGATAAGGCATCCACCTTTCCGTTTCTGACTCCTGGTCGAAATGTGATTACATAATCATGCTTAACAAATGTGAATAAATAAATAAATATTTGGCGAAGAAAAGGGCCCACTGTAATTGGCGCGAGGACTGGGCCTTGGCTGTTTTGAGATATTGCAGGTTTTAGTGGTCTGTGATGACTAATGTTGTGTCTGGCCCACAGAAGGTAGTGCCTCCAGGCTTTAAAGGCTGATTTGATAGCCAGGAGTTCCTTGTCCGTGGTGGCATAATTAATCTCTGGAGGTGAGAACTTTTTCGGCCAGAAGGCCACAGGATGTAGCTGGCTGGTTTTCGGGTCTCTCTGCGAAAGGACAGCCCCCATTGCGAGACTGGACGCATCAGTTTCAACGACATAAGGAAGGTCTGGATGAGGATGTGGCAGGATTGGAGCGGAGGTAAACCTTTGTTTAAGTTCCTGAAAGGCTTCTTCTGCTTCTTCGGTCCAAGCAAACTTTTCATTGTTTTTTCGTAATAGTACTGTGATTGGGTGCACAACCTGAGAGAAGTCTGGGATGAACCAGCGATAGAAGTTCACAGAGCCCAGCATGCTTTGTACCCCTTTCAGAGACTTCGGTGAAGGCCATTTCAGAATGGCATCTACCTTGTGCACGTCCATTCTGATGCCTCCTGGTGTAAGGATAAAACCAAGAAATTCTACTTCGGTGACGTGAAAAAAGCATTTTTCAAGCTTTGCAAACAAGCGATGTTGACGGAACTGACGAACGTGCCTGCCATGATCTTGTTCCGAGGCTGAATATACTAAGATGTTGTCTATGTACACTAAGGCGCACACATCAATTAACTCCCTTAAGACGTCATTCATGAAATATTGGAATGCTGCAGAAGCGTTCCATTACCCGAAGGGCATGACTTGATATTCAAACAAGCCGTACTTAGTACGGAAGGCGGTTTTCCATTCATCTCCTTTTCTGACTCGGACCAGGTGGTACGCTCCTCGAAGGTCCAATTTGGTATAAATCTGGGCATCTTTAACTTGGTCTAGCATCTCAGGGATAAGTGACAAGGGGTAGCAGTTCTTCACAGTGATCTGGTTCAATGCGCGGTAGTCAATACAGGTTCTCAAGTCTCCTTCCTTTTTCGGTACGAATAACAAAGGACTGGCTGCGGGGGACTTCGAAGGGCGGATAAATCCGTTTGCAAGGTACTGGTCTAAATAGGATTTCAAATGAAGGTGTTCTGGTTCTGTGAGAGCGTAGATCCTGCTGCAAGGGATTTGTGCACCAGGAACAAGGTCGATCTGACAGTCATAGGGCCTGTGCAGCGGCAATGTATTGGCTTGGTCCTTTCGGAAAACATCCTGGAAATCATGGTATTCACTTGGCAAGGTATTAGTTGCTCCCAGGGTTGATACTGTCGCTCCGGGAGTCATGGGGATACAGACGTCGGGTTTCTCCTCTTGGTAATAGCAGGCAGGGGAGCAGTCACCGGGGAAGGTTAATTTTTGTGCCCGCCAGTATATCAAAGGGTTGTGAGCAACCAACCATGGCATCCCTAGTATTAGCCTGAAATGAGGTGGCTTGATGAGATTGAATGAAATAGACTCCCGATGTCCATCCTGGCACAGCAAGGTTACTCTGGCTGTGCACTGGGTTACTGGTCTGGAAGCGATTTCTGTCCCATCCATGGTGGTTACCTTGTCCATAGTTGGCTTAGAACACAAAGGAAGCCCCATCTCTGCTGCCAGTTCTTGATCAATATAATTTCCAGCAGCTCCGCTATCGATGTATGCTTCAACGGCATGCATTCTTGACGACTGTTGGTGGTTAATTAAGATCACTGGTATTGCAAAGTTTGAGGTCAGCAACTCTTTCTTCTCACTCGACAAACTGACCTCTACGTTTGTCGAGCTTGGTAGTTTTCCAATTCCTTAGCTTCATCCTTCTCTGTGGCCCCGACTGTTCTTCTTGGGGGTTTTACTGGACAGTCCTTCAGGAAATGTCCTGGTTTCCCAAAATACAAACAAAGCTGTTGTTGCCTTCTTTTGTCCCGCTCTTGTTTTGTTAATGGAGGCCGTATCCCTCCAATCTGCATGGGTTCTACAGCCTTTTCAGGTACACGGGGTGTGTTTTCCCTTGGTCGAACATACACGGTCCGAGGGTCCGTCTTAGACAGGTCTGCCTTTCGGTCCTGCAACCGGTGGTCTAGCTGCACAACCAGATTTACGAATTCTGCACAGTCTCTGGGTGGATCAACCACCTGGGCTAAGACGTCCTTTAATTCGCCTCGTAAGGCTCGATGGAATAACGTGGTTCTTTTGTTTTCTGGCCACATAGCTTCGGCAACCAGTCTGTTGAAGGTAGCAATGTACGTTAACACGTCCTGATTCCCCTGTCGGAGGGACAAGAGTTCATTGTCTACTGCTTGTTCCTGGGTTTGGCGAGCAAAACGTTTTTCGATTTCTCTCTGGAACCCCCCAAAGTCATGTAATAGAGGATCGTCATGGGTTACCAACGGCACCGACCAATCTGCTGCACTACCACTCAGATATGATAAGACAAAAGCTACCTGAGCTTGGTCGTTTGGAAATGCTCCAGGCCTACAAAGAAAATGAAGGCGGCACTGATTGATGAATGCCGTATACTTCCGTGGGTCACCTGAGAACCTTTCTGGTGGTGCCAGGGGCAATGTTCCAGGTAACGTGATCTGTACCGGAGTGGTTTTGCATTGATGGATTGCTTCCAGGTAGAGGCGTCTGTCCTGCCTGTTATTGCAAGTATTGCCTGATAATCTCTTCAGTGCATTCTTTGGTCACAATTAGGTCTCTCCGGAGGGTTAATCTCTTGTCGGGCAGAATGAACCTCAGCACGAAGCTCTCCTAGTAATTGGGCCAATTGGTCCATTTCTGATGTCTCCATGGTGCCCAGGTGGATTTGTTATGGTAGGCTTTGCGTTCTGTTACGCTCACCTGGTATCCACAGGGACGCCACCCAGCCGGGTTACTCGCTGGTATGCTTCTCAGCTTCGCCCTGATGTGGTCTGCAGAGAAGGGTCTGCCTGAAAATACAGGAGGACTGTGTTCAAGACTGACCGACTGGGGCAAGTATCCTCCCTCGACCCCCGTATGATTTCAGTCCCTCTGGCGCCCTCTCCTCACCTTGTGGTAGAATTAGGCGTGCTCTCCGTCCTGCCTTCTTTGCAGGGGCACGTTGTCTTTCATGGGCGAGTGCGGTCCAGTTACTTCACTGACGCCAGCCCGTTTGATATTGTTCAGGTAGGTCTTTTTGCTGTTCTTTAGTTTTGTTGCTATCCTGCATGCCTTTCTTTGTTTAAAATGTCTCTTTTTTCTCCCCTGGGTATGCAGAGCTTCAGCGCGGTGAACTGGCTTGGTTGAGCCCCGCTGGTAAATGATGGCGCATTAAGAGCGCTATGATGTGGTAATTAAGGGCAATGCGCAGCGCTGCGAAGTCTTGCCTTTGCTAACCTGTGTTTTCCTTCCTTGTAGGTCGCGGTGTTCTTCAGCGCAAGGGGAATGTTCGGAGTGGTGCCAGCCGAGAGGCGACCAGTCAGGTAAGCCTTATGAGCAGTTCGAAATTTGTAAATGTCTCTACTGCTTTCTTTAATGTTGCCTCTATCTTCCTCTATCAGGTCGTTCTGTCCCGGAGGCGTGCAGATTCGAGGAAGCTGTTCTCATTAGCTGCGAGTGTTTAAAGATGAAGACTGCAGGTGAGATGCTGCTGCTAATGATGTTCCCTTTGTCTCCTTGCAGGTTCTGCTTCTCCGATGTTCGAGGGAATAGCTGACGCGGTGAACGTCACGTTGCTAGCTGCAAAGTAACGCGAAGCGTGTTGTCTTGCTCGGGTGTGGTTTAAATAGCCCCAACAAAAAAGTCCAGGTAAAGTAGTCCCTAGCCTACCACACCCAAAACATTGTTTTTCATGGTGTATGAGCCTGGCGCCATAGGCGCCAGGACTGGCCCCATGAGGGCTTTTGAAGAGGATGCCAGGCTCTAGAGGCCCGAGTCCTGACTCCACCTGGCCAATGGGTTTGCCAGAGTGGGTTTTGGGCGAGGGACGTGACACTGTGTGAGTTTCCTTTTCTGCCGAGACCCTCGACTGGCCTTCTGCTTCTGGCCTTAGTCTCCTGCAGCACTTGCACACGGCTCTGTAATCACTGCATCATGGCTCAAATGGGGAAAACTCAGCCTCCTGCACGTTTTCCACTGGAGAGCCTCTGCAATTGAACGTTTGACAGAAAAGAACTCTCTCAGATTTGCAGTATCCCTTCTATTCTTCCACTTTGTCGTGATGTGCCAGCCTCGTGCTTTTTCTCTACTACTGCTACTCCAAGCAGCCTTCCAGTCCTTGTTCCAGCTTCTTCTAGAGCTCCTTTCTGGCTGGGGCCTTTTGTGCCTCCCAACTTGGTTAACAGGCTTCAGGTGTGAGTCATTATGTTCAATTGCCTGGCTCCTACAATGGCTGCTATGCTTAATTGCCTGACTACCATATCTGCATGCTTCTTCAACCATCTTCTTCATCTCAGCCCCTCTAGGATTCTGGCACTTGTAGCATTTACTATACAAGTTAGGGGGTTCAACTTTAACAGTCTTTTTAAAGGTAGTTGCTGTTTCCATAATATTTTTAACAGAGGGGCTGTGAGATTTAACTTTACCAGAGGAAGATGTTGTAGAGAAGACCTTTCCATAATCCTTTACCTTTGGGATTAAGGAAGGTATTTAGTTTGAGACACCAAAATGGGTCTTATTTTTGATTGTATGTACTCTATATAAGTTTAGATTTCACAACCTTAGATCTCATATCAGATTGAGAGACATTCGAATGTCAATAAGCCATGACCTCCTTTGGTACAGTGGTAAGAGTCTTTCTGTCAGAGGAGAAACACTGTGTCTCATCCCAGGCTATCCTCTCACCACCAGGGTTGGGATCAGGAAGTGTCTGTCTTCCCCCTGCTACGTAGGAGGAGACTTTAGGCAGGGTTCAGGGAAGGATACATAGGATTCTTTACACTTGACATTCACATTAAGCTTATACTTTGGCCATCACAGTAAGCTCCCAGTTTACACAAATCTAGTAAAGCAGACAATTCCCAATTAGCTGCATATATAATCAGAATCACAATCTAAAACTTGCAGATGGATACGTTTCATGGAAGAAGGGAGATCATCGCCAATTCCAGAGACTACCTTTCCACTGACCAGACCTTCCCAGAGTCCTACTAGTTGTCTTGGCACACCTAGCAACAGACAGGATACAGGCAGTGCCAGACATAACATTTCACCTTCCAAAACTAACCCAAATATACAAGAAGATTGGACTCCCCTGTCAGATACTGAGTAATATAGAGAGATTCAGGTGAGAGGAGAGGGAATTGGCAAACTTAGTATGTCAGGAGAAGAAATGAGAGCACGCCCAAACAGCCAATCAGTCAATCAAGATATAAAAATGAGTTAAGGGAACAAGAATTACAGTATAGGATCCAACAGACAGTTTGGCTGACTTTGAGAGGGAGAAATACAACCATAGAAGGGCATTTTAAAGACCCCTATCTGTGTTAAGGATTATGGCGATACAGTGGAGCCCCTAGGTTAGACGGGGAAACACTAATTCTGAGCGACAATATGATGACATACCTTACTATCCAGCCTCTCAGAAAAGATTTGAGGCCCATAACCCAAAACAAAAAATGGGAAAAAGAGAAAAGGGACGGTCTCCTGTGCTGTACACATAGGAAACCTACAGTAATTATGACAGGGGAGGTACATATGCAAGCAGGGAGGGGGATTGAAGTAGTGGGTCTGAATCTGATGAGGGAAGTTACCATAGCATTGCACAAATCCTTTTTGGAAACACTTAAAACTGCACAAACACATGATGGCATAATTTGGATTAAAGAATGATCAACATCGAATTCATTAAATGAATGTCCTCTACCAGGTTTTCTAGTTTCTTTGCTGGTCTGGAAGATCAAAATCATTAAAAATTGTCCTCTTGCAATACTTTTCAACTCACCGAAACTCCCAAGAAGACCGCAAGGCAGCCTTTAATTTAAAGTGTGCTGTGGATCAATTTCCTAGAGGGTGGCTTAAGAATTCAAGCACACATTTGCCCAGATTTCTCGACGTGTGGATACCGAAAGTGGACATTTCAAAACAACACTCTTCGGTGCCCTTCCAAAATACGCAGTGACAGTATATTAGTACAGAGCCCAACGACTGCTAAAACGAAAAAAAAGAACCCAAAACAAAGGCCTGTGCCAGCTGCCGTTAAGATAGCTGAGGTAAAGAGTACTCCTTAATTGGATTTAGAGAAAGGGGAGCCAAAAATGTATTCCTCTAGGATAATACAAAAAAAAAAGAAGATCCTCTGTTCAAAGCCAGCAAACTAGTTCTTTTCCTGGCATGCAAAAAATGGATCCCACAAAACAAGAGACTTACATTAGTCCTAGGTATTTTGTTTCTAGACCTATTCTGAGCAACACACATGTTCCTTCTTCAGAGAGAAAAAGTTAGAACCCACCATTAGATTTCCAGGGAAATCCAAACCCGAATTTCCCCAGTGAGAGAAGCCAGTCACCACCCCCTAGAACCAATTACCAAGATAATTGCCCTCCTGGGTTCCAGAATAGCGGCAACAAGTAGCAGGGTGAGTGGAGAGCAAGCAATACATACAACAGTTATCAGACTTATCAAAACTACTCTCTGAAAGGAGAGTGTTACCCTTCTAGGGAAGGACAGAGATATGACCAGAGACCACCCATCTGTCTGAAAAGTGGAGATAAAAGTATACAACTGGAGTGACAGGTCAAAACATTGACAAAAGCATTGGCCAAATCATGAGATCCCAACCAGGAAATCCATATTTCTAATGTTCCCAGACACTTGAAGGAGTTGAGAGGTCAGTTTAGCCAATGACAAGAGGACATTGTTCAAATTCAAAATACGCAAGTAGAAGAGAAGGAGGGGGATGTCTGTCAGGATTAGTCAGGCGAGTACAAAGGCAGCGAATATGGCAAGGGAAATGTGCATTAAATCACACAGTGAATAGCTGCAAATTAAACTACGTGCACACAGGAACAACGACTCATGTATGCTAGAACCCAGGAGTGCAAATAGAGTGTGACAACAAAACCAATATATGAAAAGGGATGTGGGGTAAGCACCTGACCGCGAGGAAAGTCGGCTAGCGCCTTACCCCCAATTGCTGTTACAGGTACTGACAGCGCTAAACCCACATGGAGGGCAAGCAATGACAGGATCTGTGAACTAACACTCTTGATGGTATTAAATAAGGGAACTAAAGAACAGTACTCACAAGGACGAGATAAACCTCTTGAATGTCAGCTAGCCCACGAATCCTGTTGATGAAACTGGGACCCAGAAAGGCTATAACAGCAATGGGAGGAAAACTAAATACCTAAGTTGGAATAGTGATTACAAATTAGTGAGGAAAACATAAGCATTCACACAGGAGCTAGCTACAACCGCACACCACACCTAATAATCAAATGGGAAATAAATGCAGAAGTGCAATGGAAAACATGGAATGGATCCCAATAGAAAGTAAGGATCAGGAGCAGGGAAAAACGAAATAACCAATGCAAACTTCCCCCTACCCCTCCAAGGAAAAGACAGGAAGCTAATCTAAGAGGAAGGCTAAGGCATACGGGTTTACAGCAGCAAAGGACAGAGTCAAAGAAATATAGAACACAGACAAACTGGGCTGCAACTAAAAGGGGAAAGCACTGAGAAATGCTGCCTACAAACAGAGGAAGACAAAAAGGGAATCAAGGGAGCAGAAATCAATTAGCGCATGAATCCGAGATTCAGGGCGGAGGAACAAGAAAACAGGAACTAGGAACTAGGTACAAAGGCAAGGAACAAGGAACAAGGGACTAGTCACAACAGGAACACTGCAAACGATGACCAGCGCTGGACTGAAGTAAGACTGAGGCTTTTAAAGCTGCTTAACGAGCACACGCCTCAGGTGTGCTGATTGCTGCACCTGCAGCCACAGCTGTTACCTATCCTCCACCCAACCTTGTCCTGCAAGGGTGGAGGTGAAGCAGAGGGCCAGGCATTCTGGGAAGCATAGTCATTTGGTTAAAGAAGCATGCTGGCTGCCAAAAACCTGGAATGGATCCGGAAGGGAAGTAGCTTGGAAAATAGGGATTTAGCGCTCCCAATTCATCACAGCACTGTAGCATAAGGTTCGGAGGAAAAGTCCAGTAGGGAATAAACCCCAAATCATGCCCCCAAGTGGTGGGAACGGGAGCGAAGGGAGCGAGTCGTGACAGTATACCCCCTCCCACGGCCGTCTTCGGGTGCCCGCCACCCGCACGAGACATCTTCTTTCCATGATGTGAGTGCTTTTTCTTTGGAGGTGGCACTGATGTAAATGGTGGCCTGTGGGCAAAGGCAGATGGACTTCCATGATAGGAGCGCTTTGTCTTTGGAGGTGGTACTGATGGAAACGGTGGCTTCTGGTGAGGAAGAGACTCATGGTTCGAAGAAAGGCATGAAGGACTTGCAGGACCTGAAGCAGAGTTGGAAGGTCCAGGAAGCTCAGTCACTGGGAGTGGACCCTTATAAGTCTTTGAGGAGGGAGGCAGGCTGGTGCAACATGCCTTAGACAATGGTAGAAGCTCTGTTAGCCTTTCTGCCGAGAGTGGACATGCGGGAGGTGAAGAAATTGCTGGCTTCAGGAAAGGTTTATGTTCAGCCATTAGAGAAGGTGGCGGCTGAGGTAGAGGTTCAGATTTTCTTCTGTCATCCATCTGGGAAAAGGCTTGTGGTTGAAAGTGACTAAGGTTTGACTGCACATGTTCTACGCCTTGGAGACCTGGAAGTCCAATGGGTTGTACAAGGCTGGTACTCCTGGTGACAGTCGTGTAGCCACTTTGTTGCACATGGGATACAACAGCAGGGACGTTTGGCATACTAATAGGAGTGATAGACGCAGTACTTGGTATTTCAGGCACACTCGCAGAAGGAGCAATAACAGACACATTTTGAACTGCAGCAGTCATTCCCTTCCTTTGGCTACTAGTACCCAACTGGTGCTTCTTGGCGGAATTCTGTTGCACAAGTCCTGTAGGTAATACGCCGGTCTGAACCACCCCCTGTGCACACCCAGGTGAGTGGTTCTGACTCATCACTTGGTCCAGCTTGATGACTCTGAAGCGGGAGCTGGCAAAAGTCTCAAACTCCGATGCTGCATTTTTAGGAGGCTCTGATGCTAAAGTGAAGCAGTTGGGAGAATCGTCTTGTGGAAAAGGCAGGCATTCTGGTGCTCCTCCTGAAGCAAAAGAAAGTCAGGCTAGACGTTCATCGACAGTAAATGGTTGGGATTCAGGAGGAATCGCTGGAGCCGAAGAAAATACAGCAGGATCTGATGGTGTAGACAGGTATACCTCTGATATTGGCAGCGAGGCTAAGCAGGATACAGGCGTCTCATGAACTGAAGGCAAATACTCCGTATACTCCGGGACTGAAGACATGCACTTTTGATGGACTACCGGAGGCTCTAAAGCTGAAGGATGATCTGCAGGATGAGTCACTGTAGCTGAAGACGGGCAGGCCAGAGGAAACCTTGAGGCTGAAGGCATGCAAGCTGGCGCTATCTCGGTTGCTGGATACAAACATGTCCAGGTCTTTGGGACTGGCTCTTGAATAAATGGCAGACATGGCAGCGGTTCATTGGGTGAAGACACGTGTGCCAAAGATGACTGCAGGGCTGTGGGTTGGATCATAGAAGAGTCAATGGTTGTAGGAGGACAGACAGAAGTCTCAGAAGTTGACAGACACATTAGTGGCTCAGGAATGGAGGGCATCTTTAGGGCAGTAGACTCCTTGGCACCAGTAACCAAAGACTGAGCTGTACCCTTGCAGTCCTTTTCTTTAGTGGGTGACACAGAGTCTTTTTCTTTGTAGAAGTCAAAATCAACCAGTGGAATTACCATAGTAAAGTCTCTGTTAATCAGGATTTCGTCAATTGTCCATTCCTCTGTCTTAGCTTCTGAAAGAGGCAGATTTACAATCAACAGTTCAGGAATCGCCTGCCGGTTTTTTGGTTCTGTATACTGTGGAATGAGACCATCAGAAGATGAAATCTGTACTGTTTCTGACTGTTCGTATTGATCAGAATTGGCAGAAGGAAGAGTGAACCCAGAGGTAACATCGTTTTCCACATCAGCTTGAACATCTACTTCAGTCTCAGCAGCTGTATCAAGAGCAGGGCCTAAGCCTACTGTAGTGACTGAATCTGTGTATGCCACCATTGTGGATTGTGTTTGGAAATCAGAAGCTTGCATGTGTGCTAGCTCAGAATGATGACAAACTGCTACACAGGAAATTTTAGGTAAAGGAGTGGCTTGTAAATCTTCAGCTAACTGCAATCCCTGACAAACAGCAGAACCATTGTTAGAAACTGTGCCCAGAATAAGCGCTGTGCTAGAAGAAAGACTTTCCCTCCCAATAGATCTAACATATTGACAAATATCATGGTTTACCAAAGTCTCTGCACTCAGGGGCTGAACAGTGTTCACTTCATCAACATCAACGGATAAAGTCTGAGGTGTATTCAGTAAAGAGTGCAAGGTTTTATTCTCCTCTTGTAAAGAAATGAATTCTTGTCTTAACTCCTCAAGCTTAGCTCTTAGCATGCCCTGCATTAACTGTACATCACTATCAGTAGGCACAGGGAGAGGCATAGTGGCATCAGGGCTGGATCCTGCACTAGCAATCTGGATGTGCACCGATTGTGCATTGTCCTCTACTGCTTTCAGGTTCTGAGATTTATACTTTCTCTTACCAACTTGGTCTGTGTTTCCCTTAAGCAAACTATTGACATTAGACCTCTTGGCATTAGGGACTACAGTATGTACTTGTGCAAAGGAGTATGCTTTAGACTGAGGGTAGAAAACAGGAGTTATGCAAGGAACCCCTCCATTCTTTATGTGTGTACCATGAAACTGATCTATCTGAGGTGAAGCACAACTGGAATCATGGGGTTCAACAACAGAGGTACTCTTGTATAATAAGTCTAACAGTGTGTTGTTTTCTGCGGCTAAGGCTTGCGCTGACATAGAATCTGGATCAAAACAAAAGACAGAACTAGAATCAGGCAATGTAGGATGTGCCATCCTATGGGAAAAATACTTTGCATGTGAATGCCCATTCGTGACAAGGAGTTCATTTAAGTCAGGACTAGTGATTTGATTGTCACAGGTAAATGTAGGGGAAGCTTTCTGTACAAACATGTTAGAGGCCTTGCTGCCTTTCTTTCTTAAACTTGCCATATTCAATGGGAATTTTGGGCTGGTCAATCTTTCAGGATTAGTCAGGCGAGTACAAAGGCAGCGAATATGGCAAGGGAAATATGCACTAAATCACACAGTGAATAGCTGCGAATGAAACTACGTGCACACAGGAACAACGACTCATGTATGCTAGAACCCAGGAGTGCAAATAGAGTGTGACAACAAAACCAATATATGAAAAGGGATGTGGGGTAAGCACCTGACCGCGAGGAAAGTCGGCAAGCGCCTTACCCCCAATTGCTGTTACAGGTACTGACAGCGCTAAACCCACATGGAGGGCAAGCAATGACAGGATCTGTGAACTAACACTCTTGATGGCATTAAATAAGGGAACTAAAGAACAGTACTCACGAGGACGAGATAAACCTCTTGAATGTCAGCTAGCCCACGAATCCTGTTGATGAAACTGGGACCCAGAAAGGCTATAACAGCAATGGGTGGAAAACTAAATACCTAAGTTGGAATAGTGATTACAAATTAGTGAGGAAAACATAAGCATTCACACAGGAGCTAGCTACAACCGCACACCACACCTAATAATCAAATGGGAAATAAATGCAGAAGTGCAATGGAAAACATGGAATGGATCCCAATAGAAAGTAAGGATCAGGAGCAGGGAAAAACGAAATAACCAATGCAAACTTCCCCCCTACCCCTCCAAGGAAAAGACAGGAAGCTAATCTAAGAGGAAGGCTAAGGCATACGGGTTTACAGCAGCAAAGGACAGAGTCAAAGAAATATAGAACACAGACAAACTGGGCTGCATCTAAAAGGGGAAAGCACTGAGAAATGCTGCCTGCAAACAGAGGAAGACAAAAAGGGAATCAAGGGAGCAGAAATCAATTAGCGCATGAATCCGAAATCCAGGGCGGAGGAACAAGAAAACAGGAACTAGGAACTATGTACAAAAGCTAAGATCAAGGAAAAAAGGGACTACTCACAACAGGAAACACTGCAACGATGACCAGCACTGGACTGAAGTAAGACTGAGGCTTTTAAAGCTGCTTAACGAGCACACGCCTCAGGTGTGCTGATTGCTGCACCTGCAGCCACAGCTGTTGCCTATCCTCCACCCAACCTTGTCCTGCAAGGGTGGAGGTGAAGCAGTGGGCCAGGCATTCTGGGAAGCATAGTCATTTGGTTAAGGAAGCATGCTGGCTGCCAAAAACCTGGAATGGATCCGGAAGGGAAGTAGCTTGGAAAATAGGGATTTAGCGCTCCCAATTCATCACAGCACTGTAGCATAAGGTTCGGAGGAAAAGTCCAGTAGGGAATAAACCCCAAATCATGCCCCCAAGTGGTGGGAACGGGAGCAAAGGGAGCGAGTCGTGACAATGTCCCACAATTGTACTTGCTGCCAATAACACCAAAACACATTTAGACACTGTGCTTTTTCTTCTGTAGCAACCTGACACTTTTAGCACAACGGAGCCCCCTCCACAGCATAGGTCGCTATCTGAACTGCTCCACAGCACTGACTGGGACCTGCCTCACGTGTGTGTCACACAGCACCCAACAGAAGTTTCTGGTCCCAGACCAAAACATCTGCCTCTTCAACAACAGACACAGCTGCATCCGCCAACAGGTAAGGCTTATACCTGCCTTCATCAGTGTCTCCAATCTAAGCAAAATCATATTGGCCCTTTACATGCGCTATGGTGAGCTCCAAGCCCCTTCAAAGCTCTGTAATGCTTTGAAAGGGGAAACTGCAACAGCCAACAATCGTCAAATACGTTTAGAAGATATGCTGGAACAGGTAAACACAATGGTAGCCGAAAAGAGACATGATGTGAAACTACTCACCGAAGAATTCCAAAAGCTAGATGAGATGTATCAGCAGAAGGTCGAAGAATTTGAAGAGGAGCAGAAAAAATCTGCATTGGAGATGGAATCCCTTGAGAAGCACAGGCATCTTCTTGAATCTGGGCTCAGTAAAGGAAATGAGGAGGCACAGCAAACGCTACAAGAAGCCCAGAAGCAGTAAGTGTTCTGTTGCAACAAAAGACTCCAGCTTGCAGAGCAACAAGCAACTGATGAGGGAAGGCAGTTGTGGAATAAATTAAATCGAGTAATTGAGGCGATCACCGGACACTTGGAGGCAATTGAGGTACACCCAAAAGAGCATATGGGACATTTACAGATTATCAGTTTTTCAATGTGTTGGTTTATGTGTTGCCACTTAATTATATAATGTGTGCTAAACCGTTGAAGGACCGACCTATACTTAACAAAAGAGAACTAGGCTGACATGATGCATGTACACTAGAAAGTAAATAAAATAATTTGATTTCACTTACTTGAAAAAAAAAAAAAAAAGCTCTGTAATGGCTCCAAGCCCGTTCAATTTCTGCAATTGGCTCCAAGCCCCTTCAATTGCTCAATTTACACTAATGGGCCCTTAGCCCCACCAAAGTTCATTTTGCACCGCAGCCTCTTGGCACCCACTGTCCTTAGCCTGCCTGCTGGCAGACCCCCTGGCCCCAAGCCTTGGCACTGCCCTATACATGCTGCGCCTCTGCTTCCAGCGCTCGGCCCCTCTGCGCTTAATGGCAACAAGCTCTGCCCCTACTGGAGAGAGGATCCTCTTCATTGGTTGGGGGTGGTGAATGTCCCTTCCTTCGTGCTGTTCCCCCCAGCACAGCCAGCATCCTAGTCGCCATTGTCAAGATCGGTTCCTGGCCAAAGATGACTCTGACATCCTGGGTTGTACTGGTTACCTCTTTACTCAGCTCCATGTACATTACATCAAGATCATCAGGTCAGGTTCATAAAGTAACAACTTCATAGGAACAACGTTCACCAGCATCCTCTCTCAGGGGGTCTACATCTCCAACTGACTCTCACAGAACACAGTCATGCAACAACATTCTCTCAGCCTGCATTCTATGTCACTCACTCCAACATTCCATTCATTCTACTCAGGGTCCAGGGAAAGCTTAGTCACTACAGTATGCTTTGTGCAAACAACAAAACCCTGAAATCCAAACGACAGATGATTCAGTGACGTTAACAAAACATTACCCTATTTTGGAAGAAAGGAAAGGGGCACTGAAAAATTGAAGGTCCAAAAGACAGTGAACGACTTGGCGATCAAATAATACACAACTGGAACAATCCAAGGCAAATACATTGATATGGTACATGTCCCTGGAGACATACAAGTAACAGCAGTAACTCGGTCACAATCTTAAGAAAGCAAGCTTTCTACTGTTCATTGGAGTAGAGATGCTTCATGTCAAGACCTAATTACCACCCAAAAGGAAACCCCGATTATTGGAATATTCTATCAATATTTAGAAGATCCAGAAAACACTCCCTTAACTGAATAAGACTGTCAAGAAGTTTCAGAAAATAGTCAAAATTCAAGATGGACATTTGGTTAGGAAACCTCAATCTGGTTTACGATAAGTGGGTGGTACCTACCTCATTCCGAAATATAATGTTAAATCACATGCATGATGCAGCAACACCTGGTCATCAGGGATTTCAAAAGATGATAGGGATCCTATGTTAAGTCGCTTACTGGCCACACATGCGTCAAGATCTAAATATTTATTTAGAAGGGTGCCTGGTGTGTGCTCAGTTCCAAACGAGTTCTCTCACTAACCAAGGTCTTTCACAAAAGAAAGGAATGAGATTAGTAAGATCTGATCTTCAGATCAACTTTATCGGTCCAGTGATTTGTTCTGCACACTGCAACCAATATTTGTTAACCCTCACGTGTCTCTTTACTAAATTAATCCCTGCTCCGAATTGCAAGGAAGAGACGGTAGCTATGTTATTGATCAACCTCATCTTATCTAGTTTTGGCCTTTCTCAAATGATTGAGTCTGACCAGGGTAGTCATTTCATCAGTGAAGTAATGACTAAGATGTGGTAAATTTTAGGTGTAAAGAGAAAGTTACATATTGCCTACCACCCAGCTTCCAACAGGGAAACATGGGGGGAGGGGTTTGGGGTGTAACAATATAATAAAACTGATTTGGGAATTTTAAAGATGGTTGTGTTGAATTCTAGACCCAGTTGGGACTTGTAATTACCACTAGTCCTGATGTTTCTGAGATTTACCTTTACCTCTGCTATTAAGATGTCTCCTTTTGAACGTATGGCTGTAGAAAAAGGCTCTTGCTTCAACATCTGTGTACCAAACCCAGAAACAGATCTTTATCAATGCCTCTACCGCTCATTAATATTTAGAAAACCTTTCTAAACATCTCTAATATGCTTTTGCCTAAGCGCAGAGGAACCTGGAGAAGGAAGTATGAAGTCCTACTATGATATGGAGACCTCCCAAAAGGGATGGAGGTAAGAGATTGTGTTGATCTAAAGGGCGCCTTCAAGATGATAGATAACATTTCTCCTGTTGCCTACAAAATCAAGATACCAAATGGGAAATGACAGAAGAACGCTGGGTCCATGTGAACCAGCTGAAGAACAGCCATCCACAGACAGCTTTAAATCGGATTGAGGAATCATTTCCACCTCGCGATGAGACAACAGCTAAATGAAAAGGAATATGTGTGGTAAGTACGAATGATTAGGAGAAAGGTTGAATGGTTGGGCATTATTAAGAATACAATAGAATCATAATATTATGAATATTAGTATCAGGATTAGAAATGAAATAATAGGGTAGGTTGAATAAGAGGACACACAAAATGTCAAACTGTATACAAAGTCAGACTTTTCACCCCTCTCTTTAGTTAAATAACTTGAAGTTCCTTCCAGCCTCCAGGATCAGGAGGGAGGAGCGAAGGTTGTCAATGGACAGAAAAAGGAGGTAAGGATCCCACATGCTCACTTCCAAAGATATAGATTTCCATGAACGTGGAAACCGCAGCATGATGAGCGAAGGCCAGTCGAAGCCCTATATACATCTTGCAAAATAATAAGAAAACATTTTTCAGCTGCCAAGAAGCAATAGCCCCTAAACAAATGTTCTTGCCCTCGAGATATTTGTCCCCGGGGGAGGTCTGTGAAGTTAAATGGAACCCAAAAGCAATTAACTTAAGTATGAGATGGTGAAAAATTGCACTGCTTATTTCAAATGTGGTGCATACAATTCAATTGTAAGGAGAAATTTTGCACTGACAAAACAAGCAGTATATATGTGTGCCATTTATTTTATGCATTTATTTATTTATTAAGCATTTGTTAGGTGCCTATACAACCCAGTGGTGTTTCCAGGCACCACGAGGCAAACGGGGGAAGGGAACAAGGGGAGACTTTAAACAATAGCCCCTTGCCACCGGGACATTACAAATCCGGGCGGAGCGGGAAGTCCGGCACTGGATTTGGTAAGTCCCCATTCACGGGAGTGGGGGCTCGGAAGCACTAGCACTGTTCCTAACGTTACCGGTGCTTCCGTGACAACTCTTCTTTCCGGGGCCGTTGCGCCTGGCATGTCAGACCTGCTGGGGGCAGAGACCCCGGAAAGCAGAGTTGTAGTCTGCCGATCCAGAAAGGGTGCCGGTACGTTACTACCGGCACCCTTATTTCTGGACCGGCAGACTTTTAATGAGGCCCAAAATCTATAAGCCAGCAGGTTTGAAGGGGAGCAGGAATGAGTAGGTGGTGAAGTGCCGAAAAGTCCTCAAAGGAGTCTATGGATAATAAGTTGAACAGAAAGGAATTAGGTGACCAGGCAAAGGTCCCTTGTGAGAGGTCATGTGGCATGGAAACAAGGAGGAAAGTTAGATTGATTTGTTATGTTATGTTTTGTAATGTAGTAGATTTTGTGAAGCACTCTATCCTGACATGTGGCCTCTTGTCACTATTTTTGAGAAAGGTTATCTATGGGTAGTAAAGATTTACTAAAAATAGTGAGAGGAAAAGGGCAAGGTTTTAGATTTATTTTAAAAAGCCAGAACACGAGGTAGATTTCTTAAATTTCGAGAAAGCCAATTCCTAAACTCAAGTTGCTAGAAATCTGAAAGAATGTCCACCAACACGCCGTTTTCTACAGGTGGGAATAGCCGAAAGAAAAGAATTAGAGGATTTAAATGCTCTGCTAGGAGAGTATTTTTTAATTGTTCACCAAGAAAACAGGGGACATTTTGTACCAAGTGTGGTGAACTATGCATAAGGTTTTAATGTTGTTTCTCAGATTTAACTCGAACCAATGTAAGCTTTAAGAACAGGAGTGATGTGTTCTCAGCTATCACGCCCAGAAATATCCTGAGCAGCTACATTCTACAGTTGTGAGTCGGAAGGGAAAAAGGCGGGGTAGGGAAGCATATAAACTACTTGCCGGGTTTATTTTGGAGATGACTAATGCTACCACTCCTGGGATTCACTGTTGTTGTTCAAGGAACAGAAACATTTGTTTGTTTCCAAAGATGCCAGAATCCAGTTGGAAATATGGATGTAATTTGGTTGTAGTATTTGGTTGTGGCCTTTTCACCAAAATGTCACACTTCATCCCAAGTGCCAGGATTCTCTATGCTCCTTGTTTTAGCCAAAATATTTCTCAACCAAGTGTCGTGCTTAGTCTTGTCTGGAGTACCCTCCCGAGACCACTCCTCACCTCCTTCTCCAGATGAGTTGCTCCGGGCCTCAGAGGATTTCCTGATTCTGGTCTTCTTGGGCTCCAGGCTCTTCTTGCTCTTTTTATCGTAGAGCTAAAGTCTGGCTCCCCCAGAGGCCACCTTGGCAGGATTAAAGGTCCTAGCCAAAGGGAACCCCAGGGAGTCAAACCCAATGCAGGGAAAAAGCTTAAAAGCACCAAAAAACCCTGCTGGAAGATCCTTCCTGTATCCGAATGGGATTGGTGATCAAGGAGTACTGAGGACTGGAGGGCGGTGGCTAGGAACTCCCGTTCAGATATCAGGAAAGTCCAAAAAGGTCCCAGGCAAGCACAAACAAAACACTATGCAGATATGATCAGGATGTTGCAGAAGACTGGCTTCTCTTGTAGGTGAATCCACAAACGTGAATGGGCGTAGCTCCGATGAAATAACAAAGACAGAACACAAGGAAAGAATCAGAAAAGCAGGTAAGCAAAAGAAACAGAACAGATAACACCAGAATGGCGAAAGGAATAAGAGTAGCACTGAAACGGAGGAGACAGCAAGGCAAAGCCGGTAGAAGAAAAGGAACCGGTCTCGGAAAGAAAGGAGAAAGACGGAGAGGGAGAAGGAGGCATCAGTCGGAAGAAGGACTGAAAGCAGATGCATAGGTACACGAAAGAGGAAGCGGAGGGTGACAAGCCACGAGGAACGCAGTATGAAAGAGGACAGAAAGAAAGTGCCTGAAGGGAAAATACTACTAGGGGAAGCAAAGACAGGGACGGACAAGGCTGTAAACAGCAGCAGGTACCAGGCAAGAATGATGGATACAACGCACTGAGCCTAAGGCGCAGTGCAAGTTTGTAGTCATGTAGAGCGGCCATATTAGGTGAGGACTAGACTGCTGAAAGAGTTCTTATCGCTAGGAAATGGAATAAGTTTAGTACTGATGTCTCCATCTCTGCGAAAGGCTATATGGTTGCTGCATGACAGTATGCCCTCTTCTTCTGGAAGCACCCCCCGGTTTCCCCAGGTGTAGCCTGTGGAAATGGCATAGAAGACGTGGGGCATGTATATGACTCCTGGGTTCCCAAGTCTGCTCTCATTCCAAATAACCCTTCCAATGAATCAGATACTGTAGAGTACCCCGCCGGTATCTGGAGTCGACAATCCGCGACACCTCGTACTATCTGGGCTCTGTCAGAGGTCTGACCTTGTACAACTTCTTCTTCCTTCCAAAGACATCTGGTAGGTATTCCTTCAAGAGGGAGGTATGAAAGACTGGATGTACACTCTGCAAGCTCTTGGGTAATTTTAACCTGTTGGCCACTGGATTGATCTTGGCAGAAACAGCAAATGGACCCAGATATCTGGGAGAGGACTTTCCTGCGTGAACCCATCGAGGTAGATATTTGGTTGACAACCAAATCAAGGTACCAGGAGACCATTCGGGATTGGCCCTTCTCCGTTGATCTGCCAATCTTTTGTATCTTTGTCTGCTCTCTTCCAGGTTTTGTCTTGCGTCCTTGTGAGCACTCTGAAGGTTGCTTATAAATTGATCCACTGCAGGCGAATTTGTGGTAGTGAAACCCTTCCAGGGAAGATGCTGAGGATGATATCCAAAAGTACAAAAGAATGGACTCATGCAAATGGGTGTATGATATTGTCAGAATCGGAAACTACCACCCCCGATGTCTCCTCACCTGACTCCTTAGAGGAATCCTCCTGGATAGAAGTCTTAGGTCTTCTTCTCCCCTCCTTCTTGATCTCCTGCGGGTCTTCGTCCATCTTGGTACTCTTCCTTCCCTTCTTGTCCTTCTTACGCTCGTAGAGATAGGGACGAACTCCGCTTGAGGCCACCCTGACAGTGGTGAGAACAAGCTGTCAGGTGGACCCAGGGGAGCCAGTCCCTTAACGCCAGGGAAAAAGCCAGTGACGGCAGAAAAAACCCTGTTAGATGGTGAGTCCTTGCTGGCAGGGAGTGTGTCAGAAGTGGAGGAGGCCGGTGAATGGTAATTCAGCAAACAGTACTTGAATCCAAGTATAACCGGACGAGGTATGCTGATGTCGAAAAGGATTGGAAGAGTGTCCACTGGGTACAAGGTAAGCTGGAGCGGAGGCTGCACACGAGCAGCCAGGAGGGAAGGTAAGGCTATAACACAGGTAAGAGAGAGAGAGAGAGAGAGAGAGCTGTACAGGAGAGCGAGAGAGAGAGGATAATGAGAGAGCGAACAGAAGCGAGAGCGAGCAAGGAAGGGAGAGAGAGTGAAAGAGTGAGGGAGAGCGAGCGGGAGCGAAAGCGGGTGAAGGAGAGTAAAGAATCAAGCGAAAGAGAGAGAGAGAGCAAGCGGGAGCGAAAGCGGGTGAACAAGTCAAAGGAATCAAGCACAAGAGAGAGAGAGAGAGCAAGCGGGAACAAAAGGCGGGTGAACAAGAGTAAGAATCAAGTGCAAGAGAGAGAGACAGCAAGCCGGAGAGAAATAGCGAAGGGGCGCGAAGGATAGCTACAGTACGGAACCCAGCACAAAAGGGAAGAGGGGCTGAAACGAGGGAGCGGACAGAAGGACGCGAGACGGAAAGAGCCGATACACAGGGAAAGCAGATGCGGGCAGAGTACTAGGTAGAAAAGTATCAAAGGACCAAGCTCGAGGAGCGGCACTGCAGGCGAAGTTAGCGAAAGGCTGACAATGCGAGTTGCAACGCACAGCGTTGTGGGCGTGGCTACCTTTTAAAGGAAAAGGACCAAAAAAGACTAGAACGGTAAAGGACCGCAAGGTGCCTAAGTAAGCCTCCATTTATCCCACAGTGTCCAGGGTCGCGTTGTGACAGTATGCCCCCTTCTCATCTGGGATCCCCCGGGCTTACCCGGATGAAGGCGGTGAAAAAGACGTAGCAAGCGAGGGGCATGGATGTGGCTTCTAGGTTCCCAGGTACGCTCTGCAGCGGAGTACCCCTTCCAATGTACCAGGTACTGAACAGTACCATGTCTGTAGCGAGAATCAACCAGCCTCTCCACCTCGTATTCCTCCGGTTCTGGATTATTGGGGAGTGATGAGCGTGGCACTGTCCGACCATGCGGATCTGATAGATAGGCCTTGAGAAGGGACGTGTGGAACACAGGATGGATGCGCTTCATACTGTGAGGAAGTTTCAAGCGAAAGGCCACCGGATTGATTTGTGCGGAAATGGGGAAAGGCCCAATGAATCTGGCAGAAAGCTTTCCTGGGTGTAACCAGCGTGGCAAGAATTTAGTGGATAACCAAACTTTAGTGCCAACAGTCCATTTGGGGTTTTGAGATCTCTTCCTGTCAGCGTACCTCTTTTGGAGCTCCCTGCTAGTCTCCAAATTCTTCTTAGCCTCCCCTTGTATATGTTTAAGCTCACAAAGCCTTTTGTCAACCGCAGGAACAGCAGTCGATGGTATTCCGACCAAGGGGATATGCATGGGATGAAAGCCATAGGAAAAAAAGAATGGACTGGTTCCTAGGGAGGAGTGCACTGTATTATTGTAGGCGAATTCCGCCGTGGAGAGAAAAGTCTTCCACTTCTCCTGTTCTTGACCACAGAAACAACGAAGGTATTGTTCTAAGGTGGAGTTCAGATGCTCAGTTTGTCTGTTGCTTTGGGGGTGATAACCAGAAGAGAGAGCTCTACTGATTCCCAGAGTCTTGCACAGTGTAGACCAGAATCGAGAAGTGAATTGAGAGACTCTGTCGGAAACAATAGTTTGGGGTAGACCATGAAGCCTAACCACATCTCTCAGAAAAACCTCAGCTAATTCTGGAGCCGATCGTAGGCCAGGTAGAGGAGAAAAGTGTGCCATCTTACTCAGGGAATCTACGGTAACCATGATGGCGGTAGAACCCATAGAGAGAGGAAGATCCACAATAAAACCAGTAGAAATGTGTTCCCAAGGACGTGCTGGCAAAGGTCCTTGTTGAAGGAGACCCAGAGGGCGATGAGTAGAGGATTTACTGGAGGCGCAAATAGGACATGCGGCTACATAAGCCTTTACATCCTTGGCTAAAGTGGGCCACCAGAAATACCTTGATACCAAATTGGCTGTGGCTCCTTGCCCCTTGTGGCCAGCAGAAGGTAGATCGTGACACCAAGACATGGCTTGAATTTGAAGCTCTTTAGATGAAAGGAACAGTGTGTCCTTGTAGAAATACACTGTCCCTCTCTTCTCCAGTGAAGACAGACAGTCGGTGGGTAACTGGGTAGAACTAGTTGTTCGTTCAACCTCTTGTAGAAATGAATTGACCGTCCCTAATATTCTTTTCCCAGAAAGAATCTCTTCGGGTTTGTGTCCGTCTACTGGGCATTCTTCTCCTAGGCTCTGGGATAAGGCATCAGCCAACACGTTCTCCATCCCTGGAAGATACGTGATGTCAAAGTCAAATTGGGAGAAGAAATAGGCCAACCGGGCATGTCTGGAATTGCGACACTCCATTTGTTGGAGTATCTTAAGGTTCCTATGATCCGTTCTCACCAAAAATGGATGAGCAGCCCCCTGTAACAGATGTCTCCACTCGACACAAGCCTGGCGGATGGCCAACAATTCCCGTTCCAATACTGAGTAGTTTCTTTCACTCGGGGTGAGTGTCCGGGAGTAGTACGCCACCGGGTGTTCGATACCATCCTTACCAGACTGTAATAAGGCTGCTCCTATGGCACCTCCAGAGGCGTCCGTTTCAACCACAAAAGGAAGGGACTGATTGGGTTGAATGAGGATGGGCGCAGTGGTGAAGGCTTTTTTGAGTACCTGGAAAGCTTGTTCTGCCTTCGAGTCCCATACAAATTCTTGACCCTTCTTTAGTAGATTGGTAATGGGTAGCACGATCTCCGAAAAATTTGGGATAAAGCGTCTGTAAAAATTTGAGAGGCCCAAGAACCTCTGTATATCCTTAGGGCTGCTGGGAGTGGGCCATAGAAGTACCGCCTTCACCTTCTCGGGATCCATCTGAACTCCTTCTTTGGAGAGAATAAAGCCTAGGTAGGGAACAGACGAGGATTCGAAGATGCACTTTTCTGGCTTTAACAATAGGTGGTTCTCTTGTAGTCTTCTTAACACCTGCTCAACGTGTCTGTGGTGTTCGGCCGGAGAAGAAGAGAAGATAAGAATGTCGTCAAGATTGACTACTACAAAAGAGTATAGCAGGTCTGAGAATATCTTGTCCACAAACCGTTGGAAAACCGCCGGGGCGTTTACCAGTCCGAAGGGCATCACTCGATATACAAAGTGTCCCAGAGGAGTTCTGAAGGCGGTTTTCCACTCATCCCCCTCCTTGATTGTCAACAAATGATAGGCACCTCTAAGGTCGAGTTTGGTGAAAATGTTAGCCCCTTCAATTGCTTCCAGTACTTCCTTTATAAGAGGCATGGGATATCTGTCTCTTATAGTCATACAGTTCAAACCTCGATAATCAATACACGGTCTCAATTCGGAGGTCCCTTCCTTGGGTACAAAGAACATAGACGCTCCGGCAGAGGAGCGTGACTCTCTGATGAGACCGTTCTGAAGGTTTGCGTCTAGATATTCCTTAAGGGCCCTTCTTTCTGGGAGAGTCTGTAACACTCACCTGGTTCCCACGGGGGTGCTGGTCTAGTCTGGATTGCTGTGGCCTCTTCGAGCGTGATGCGCAGGACCCGGAACACCGATTGGACAGGACCTCCAAATCATGCTTGCCTGGCCCGTAGGAATATCCTTCTGCAGATGAGAAAGGGGATTAACAGTCTGCAGAATAGTGTGCTAGCTCCCCCCTTTCCCCCTTCCCCCTTCGTTCCTCTCTAACTTCCTCCAAACCCCGGTTTAAGCTCACCTTATGGTTTGGAAGGATGAACTCCCCATCCTGCTTCTGGTGCAGGGGCGCGTGTTCGTCCTGTTACTTCAGTGGTTTTCAGAATGGCGCTCGCAAAGTCCACTTGACTTTTCTGAGCGATGCGCCGTAAGTATGAAAGATCAAAGTTCAAGTGAGGCCCCCTTTATGTTGTCTTTCTAACCTGTGATCTGTCCTTTATTTCAGGTGCAGAATGAAGGCGATGCGTCGAGGGGTTAAACTGCCGAGGTGAGTAGTGATGAGGGCGATCCCTCTAAATGTCCTTATCATTCCCCAGAAATGTCTCTTGTCCTTTCCCCATAGGGGCCGTGGTACGGTACCTGCCAACGGGGCGGCGCCGACCCGAAATGTGGAAGAAAAGCTGGTAAGTATTATGGCTGTTAATCAGGCTTTCCTTCTGTGTTCCTTCTGCTCGCCTTTTGTTTCTTCCTCTCTCCCCTAGGTGCAGAGATGTGGCGTCCGATGCTGACAGCCGCGATGGAGCCGGGAGATGTCTCGAGGACAGGTGAGTGAAGCGTGGCGCTGCAGCGAGCAACGCAATGCTTTTAAATGGAAGTCTTTCTTCAGGGATGCTGGCGAGAAGATTCCAGATGCAGGTAAGAAGTTTGAAATAGTCCTTGGTTTTCACCTTTCTCTTCTCTTCCTTCCTTGCAGGTCTTCCAGGTTCGAGGCGGGCGTGGCTGGAGTCCAGGAGCAGGAGCAGACACAGTGAGCGTTAAGCTGCAGGAAGCAGAACAACGCGAAGCATTAGCTGCTGTCTGGGCGTGGCTTAAATAGCCTCCAAAGAAGTCCCAGGTATGTATCCTTCCCCAACTAGGTATGTATCCTTCCCTGGCCACGCCTGAGTGAAAAAATAGTCCCTATGAAAAAGTAGTCCCTTTCAGGTCTCAGGGAGGCCTGAAGCGTGCAGCATGGTCTGCATCAGGTAAGTGCACAAAACACCTCCCTTTATGAGCCTGGCGCCTATGGTGCCAGGACTGATGTCCAACATGAGCCTGGCGCCAAAGACGCCAGGACTGAGTCCAAAGAGCCCCTATAAGGGGCCGCTGGGCTTTTACCCGAGGGCATGATGCCTGCTTCCAGGGGTGCTGGGCCTGGCCTGGTGCTCCGGGGGTAGGCATCATGACAGCACTCCCCCCCAAGGCTCCTCCCAAGGTCGTTCCTTCTGGAGGTTTCGGTTTGTTTGGGAAATTCCGATGGAACCTTTTTACCAGCCGAGATGCATGTACGTGATCACTGGGTTCCCAAGACCTTTCCTGAGGCCCGCACCCTTTCTAATCAATTAGATAGAAAAGTTTTTATTTTGAGATCTTAGAATCCAAAATGTTCTTCACCTCGAATTCAGGCTCCCCATCTATCTGAATCGGTTCTGGTGGCTTTGTTAATCTGGTTCCTGGGTGCACTGGTTTCAAAAGTGACACATGAAAAACGGGGTGAATCCGCATGTTAGCTGGTAGATCGAGCTTGACTGCCACTGGGTTGATTATAGCTTTGATCGAGTAAGGGCCTAAATACCTTAGATTAAAAGTTCGAGGCCCCTTGAGTGATAGGTGTTTGGTAGCCAACCATACTTGATCCCCTATTTGGTATGGAGGCGCCTCTCTTCAATGCAGATCCGCATTCTTTTTGTATTTCCCTTTCGCATGTTGCAAATGTGCAGTTGCATCCTTGAAGGCTTGAATAATCATAGAATGCAAATGGTCCACTGTGGGCATTTTAAGGCTCAGAGGTGAGTCCAAGTCTGAAGTACGAGGGTGATGTCCATATAGGGTATAAAAGGGGCTCTGACCAGTTCCAGAGTGTATCGAGTTATTGTATGCATATTCTGCCACCCATAAAATGTCCTTCCAATTACCCTCCGATTGCTGCAACATACATCGTAGATATTGTTCAAGGGTCTGGTTCGTTCTCTCCGTCTGACCATCGGTCTGTGGGTGGTGGCTGGTGGAGAGTCTTACGTCGATTTGTGCCAGTTGACAACACTTTTTCCAAAAATGAGAAATAAACTGGCTTCCCCGATCGGAGACTAGTATGGACGGGAATCCATGCAAACGGATGATATTTTCGAGGAATTCTTTGGCAAGAACAAAGGCTGAAGGTAATCCTTTCAACGGAATAAAGTGGGCCATTTTGGAAAATAAATCTACCACGACCAGAATAGTATTGTAACCATTACAAGAGGGCAGGTCCGTGATAAAATCTAGTGACAGGGTGTGCCAAGGTGCTGGTGGAATGTCTAAGGGCTGAAGAAGACCGGCGGGTCTTGTCTTTTGACCTTTGTTTTGGGCACAAACTCCACAGGACATCACGAAAGATTTAATATCCTTTCGCCAGGAAGGCCACCAGAATTGTCGTTTAACCTTTTCCTCTGTTTTGGCAATGCCAGGATGTCCTTCCATCAGGGTATCATGATGGGGGGAAATAACCAGTTCTTGCAATTCCTTTTCTGGCAAAAATAAGCGTCCTTGGAAGTAAGGTAAGCCATCCTTGACTGAAAAGTTAGACCCCCTTTTGATCCAATCCTGCAAGGCTGAAGAGTCCAGGAATTGTTTCACTCGTGCTTGAATGTCTTCAAGGGTTTGTAAAGTGGTTATCCCCAAAATTCTTTGTTCGGGAATTATCAGCACAGGTTCTGAGTTTGTGTCTATTTCTTCCATTCCAATTCGGGATAGAGCGTCCGCCTTACCATTCTTATAGCCGGGGCGGTAGGTGATTACAAAATCAAACTCAGCAAAGAACAAAGCCCATCGGAGCTGTCGAGACGATTGAGCCTTGGCAGTTTTTAAATATTGTAAATTTCGGTGATCAGTGATCGCGGTGATGGTATGCCGGGCGCCGAGGAGATAATGCCGCCAAGCCTTGAAGGCGGACTTAATGGCTAATAGTTCCTTATCGGTGATCGCATAATTTATCTCTGGCGGCGAGAACTTTCTGGACCAAAATGCTACGGGGTGCAGTTGGTTGGTTTCAGGGTCTCTCTGAGACAGGACAGCTCCCATGGCTAAGCTGGACGCGTCGGTTTCGACTATATATGGGAGATCGGGACGCGGGTGCTTCAAAATAGGTGCGGACGTGAACTTAGCTTTCAACTCCTGAAAGGCCTGTTCGGCTTCCTCGTCCATTCAAAACGTTTATTTTTTCGCAAGAGTGCAGTGATGGGTTGCACCACACGTGAAAACTCCGGGATAAACCTGCGATAAAAGTTGGCAAAACCAAGCATGCTTTGGACACCTTTCACCGAACTAGGTGATGGCCATTTAAGGATGGCATCCACTTTCCGTGAATCCATTCAGACCCCTTTAGGTGTCAGGATGAATCCGAGAAACTCAACCTCGGTGGTATGGAAAACACATTTTTCCAGCTTGGCAAACAGTTTGTGCTGGCGCAGTTTCTCTTGGACGGCCCTGACATGCTTTCTGTGATCAGATTCCGAAGAGGAGTACACAAGAATGTCATCGATATACACGACAACACAGACATCGATGAGTTCCCGAAGGACATCGTTCATGAAGAATTGGAAGGCTGCAGGCGCGTTGCACAACCCGAAAGGCATCACCTGGTATTCGAATAGTCCATATTTTGTACGGAAGGCCGTTTTCCATTCGTCGCCTTCTTTTACTCGTACCAGATGATAAGCCCCCCGGAGATCTAACTTGGTGTATACGCAAGCGTCCTTCACCTGGTCAAGGAGTTCAGGGATCAGAGGCAGAGGTTAACGATTTTTAACAGTTATCTGGTTCAATGCGCGGTAATCGATACAAGTTCTAAGGTCGCCTTCTTTTTTAGGCACGAAGAACAAAGCTGAGGATGCTGGGGACTTTGACGGGCGAATGAAACCATTGCCGAGGTATTGATCTAAATATTGTCTCAAATGCAGATTCTCTGGTTCAGTAAGGGCGTAAATCCTGCTACATGGGGGTTGTGCACCGGGCACCAGATCGATTTGGCAATCGTACGATCTGTGGGGAGGTAACGTGTTGGCCTGTTCCTTTTGGAAGACGTCCTGAAAGTCTTGGTACTCTGGAGGTAGTTGCACGGGGACAGAGGTTACTGATGCTAGATTAATCTTTGGATTTTCTGGGTAGCAGGTTTGTGCACAATCCGGGAAGGTTATTCTCTTCGCTCACCAATCAATTTGAGGATTATGTGTCTCTAACCAAGGGATTCCGAGAATAAGCTGAAACTGTGGAGCCTTGATTACATCAAACACAACTGCCTCCCGATGGCCATCCGGACCTACAAGTGTCACCTCAGCTGTGGAATGTGTTACCGGTCCAGAGGCAATTTCGGTTCCATCTACTGTGGTGATGACATCTTTGTTGGTTTTAGGACGCAGAGGGAGGTTTATCCTAGAGACCAATTCTCGATCCACATAGTTTCCTATAGCCCCGCTATCGATGTATGCCTTTATAGCATGCAACCGTTTAGGCTGTTCCGGATCTACGAGGACCATTGGCACAATGAAATGCGAGGTCTGAGAGTTAGTTTTCAAGCTCGGCAAGCGGACCCCTACACTTGCCGGGCGTGGTCGTTTCCCGATACAGAGTTTCCATGGATTTTATCAGCGGCTCCTACCACCTTCTTGGGCGGATTAACCGGGCAATCTCGTAGAAAGTGTCCAGAGGACCCACAATAAAGGCATAATTGCATCTGTCGTCTTCTTTCCCGTTCTTTTTGAGTAAGGGGTCCTTTAACACCTCCGATTTGCATAGGCTCTGAGGCATCAGCCCCCTTGGGGTTAGCGTGGGTCTTGGCCAACACCCGGGTTTCAAACTTGGACCGATCTGCTTTTCTGTTTTGCAGCCTGTGATCCAATTGGACCACTAAGTCTATATATTCAGTGCATTCTTGGGGCGGATTTACAACTTGTGCCAGGACATCTTTAAGTTCTCCGCGTAGACCTCAATAGAATAACGTGATTCTTGTATCCTCTGGCCAACCAGTTTCCACAATTAGTCTATTGAAGGTTGCAATGTAGGATAGAAGTTCTTGATTGCCCTGTCACAGAGATAGAAGTTCGTCATCCGGAGCCTGTCCCTGGGAGTGTTGAGCAAATAACCTTTCCATGCTTGTTTGAAATCCTTGAAAATCACGAAGAATCAGGTCATCTTGAGTTACCAGTGGGACTGACCAATCGGCACCACAGCCGCTGAGATATGACAGCACGAAGGCTACCTTGGTCTGATCATTAGGGAAGGCCCCAGGTCTGCATAGGAAGCGCAAACGACACTGATTCATGAATACGGCGAATCGTTTGGGGTCCCCAGCAAAGCGTTCAGGTGGGGCCAGCGGCATGTTTCCAGGTAGATTAATCTGCACCGGGTTACTGGAAACCACAGGAGCGGGGTTCCCCCCGGAACTGGGTAAAGGAGTTTGTCCAGCTTGACCTTGCAAAAGCTGTCTAGCCAGGTCATCAGCTCTATCCTTTATTACAATCACTTCCCTCCTGAGGGCACTAGTCTCTTGATGAGCGGCTTGTACTTCGGCCCGTAATTCCCCCAGTAATTGGGCCAACTGGTCAGTTTCGGAAGTTTCCATAGCGCCTGGGTGGGAATTTGTAGGAAGGCTTCGCGTTCTGTAACGCTCACCTGGTTCCCACGAGGGGCGCTGGTCTAGTCTGGATTGCTGTGGCCTCTTCTAGCGTGATGCGCAGGACCCGGAACACCGATTGGACAGGACCTTCAAATCGTGCTTGCCTGGCCCGTAGGAATATCCTTCTGCAGATGAGAAAGGGGATTAACAGTCTGCAGAATAGTGTGCTAGCTCCCCCTTTCCCCCTTCCCCCTTCGTTCCTCTCTAACTTCCTCCAAACCCCGGTTTAAGCTCACCTTATGGTTTGGAAGGATGTACTCTCCATCCTGCTTCTGGTGCAGGGGCGCGTGTTCGTCCAATTACTTCACTGGTTTTCAGAATGGCGCTGGCAAAATCCACTTGACTTTCCTGAGCGATGCGCCGTAAGTATGAAAGATCAAAGTTCAAGTGAGGCCCCCTTTATGTTGTCTTTCTAACCTGTGATCTGTCCTTTATTTCAGGTGCAGAATGAAGGCGATGCGACGAGGGGTTAAACTGCCGAGGTGAGTAGTGATGAGGGCGATCCCTCTAAATGTCCTTATCATTCCCCAGAAATGTCTCTTGTCCTTTCCCCATAGGGGCCGTGGTACGGTACCTGCCAACGGGGCGGCGCCGACCCGAAATGTGGAAAAAAAGCCGGTAAGTATTATGGCTGTTAATCAGGCTTTCCTTCTGTGTTCCTTCTGCTCACCTTTTGTTTCTTCCTCTCTCCCCTAGGTGCAGAGATGTGGCGTCCGATGCTGACAGCCGCGATGGAGCCGGGAGATGTCTCGAGGACAGGTGAGTGAAGCGTGGCGCTGCAGCGAGCAACGCAATGCTTTTAAATGGAAGTCTTTCTTCAGGGATGCTGGCGAGAAGATTCCGGATGCAGGTAAGAAGTTTGAAATAGTCCTTGGTTTTCACCTTTCTCTTCTCTTCCTTCCTTGCAGGTCTTCCAGGTTCGAGGCGGGCGTGGCTGGAGTCCAGGAGCAGGAGCAGACACGGTGAGCGTTAAGCTGCAGGAAGCAGAACAACGTGAAGCATGAGCTGCTGTCTGGGCGTGGCTTAAATAGCCTCCAAAGAAGTCCCAGGTATGTATCCTTCCCCAACTAGGTATGTATCCTTCCCTGGCCACACCCGAGTGAAAAAATAGTCCCTATGAAAAAATAGTCCCTTTCAGGTCTCAGGGAGGCCTGAAGCGTGCAGCATGGTCTGCATCAGGTAAGTGCACAAAACACCTCCCTTTATGAGCCTGGCGCCTATGGCGCCAGGACTGATGTCCAACATGAGCCTGGCGCCAAAGGCGCCAGGACTGAGTCCAAAGAGCCCCTATAAGGGGCCGCTGGGCTTTTACCCGAGGGCATGATGCCTGCTTCCGGGGGTGCTGGGCCTAGCCTGGTGCTCCGGGGGTAGGCATCATGACAGAGACATGGGGTACATTCGGCCGAAAGGAACGGAAGCACCTGGCTTTAACTCAATGGAGCAGTCTTCAGGCCGATGAGGAGGTAAGGAGCGTGGTAATTCGTCTTCAAAAAGTTTGTCGTATTGTTGGTAGCAGAGTGGCACCATCTGCACCACTGAGGTGGACTTAGGAGTAGGGATTCCCTTACCAGGAACCGGACTGGACTGGAGAAGGCAGGAAGAAGAACAGAAAGAAGATGAAAAACATATAGTGTTGGCTGACCAATCTATAGTAGGGTTATGCTTATGTAGCCATGGTGTACTCAGTATTATTGGGAAGTGTGCGGCTCTTATCACATCAAAAACAATCTGTTCTTGGTGTTGAAAAAGAAGCATAGTAGCGGGTATGGTCTCTTGTACAATGGGCCCGAGGAGAGTGGAGTTCCATCTACTCCTTCTACGGGTAAGGAACAGCTCTTTTGTAGAAAAGGCACCCCCTGATCTTGAGCCCACTGGACATCGATGAAATAACCCGCAGCACCACAGTCCAACATAGCCAAGACCTCAACGGTGGGATTGGGCTCGAAAGTAAGATGAATGGGGAACACCAACAGTCTGTTATCATCTTCTGTAGCCTTCTGACAAGTAAAGTTGCAGGGATTGATCGTCTCTGCCCAAGACCGAGGAGAAGCGTTTCCCGAACGTCTTGGAGCTACTTCGGGGCAGTTCCGGAGCAAATGCTTAGAAGATCCACAGTACATGCAGAGACCCAGATCTCTACATCTCTTTCTCTCCTCTGGAGTCAGGGGGCCTCTAGTAGTTCCGATCTGCATCGGTTCTTCAGTCTGGCTCCGAGTAGGAAGAGGAACAGGAGTAGTACTGGCAGAAGGAAGGTTTCGGAACCTCCTCCTTTCTTGTCTTCGCTCTTGAAGTCGGTATTCCAGCTGAAGAGTCAGGGTCACTAGTTCTTGGAAGGAGGTCGGACGAGCCACTCTGGCTAGCTCGTCCTTAAGATCGTCATGGAGTCCTCGGCGAAAGAGGGTTTGTTGAGCAGAGTCGGGCCATCCTGCATCCTTTGCAAGTCTGATGAAAGCAGAAGCAAATGTTTGAACATCTTGATTCCCTTGACGAATGTCCAAGAGGGCTTCGTAAGAGGAAAACTGAACCTCAGGTCTGTCGAATCTGGCTCTCATCTGCTGGGTAAACAGGGAATAATCGTTGACTGCTGGATCAGATTGGGATATCAACGGGGTGGCCCAAGCCAAGGTGTTTCCGACGAGATTAGCAACAAGGAAACCAACCTTGGACCTGTCTAGTTCGTAGGCCTTAGGTCTAAAAGTGAAATAGACCATGCAGGCATCCAAGAATTCCTTCAAATGCTTTGGATTGCCATCATATTTTCCAAAAGAGAACGACTGTGGAGGCAAGTCGCCCCGAGTATCATCTCGTACTGCGATCTGTTGTTGTAGACTGACATTTTCGGTTCGGAGATTCTGTACTTCAGTCTGAAGGCCTTGGATAGCAGCTACCATCTCCTGGAACTGTTCTAGGGAGGCCATGTTGACTTGTGGGTGTTGTAAACTGTCAGAATCGGAAACTACCACCCCGATGACTCCTCACCTGACTCCTTAGAGGAATCCTCCTGGATAGAAGTCTTAGGTCTTCTTCTCCCCTCCTTGATCTCCTGCGGGTCTTCGTCCGTCTTGTTACTCTTCCTTCCCTTCTTGTCCTTCTTACGCTTGGAGAGATAGGGACGAGCTCCACTTGAGGCCACCCTGACAGTGGTGAGAACAAGCTGTCAGGTGGACCCAGGGGAGCCAGTCCCTTAACGCCAGGGAAAAAGCCAGTGACGGCAGAAAAAACCCTGTTAGATGGCGAGTCTTGCTGGCAGGGAGTGTGTCGGAAGTGGAGGAGGCCGGTGAATGGTAATTCGGCAAACAGGATTGGAAGAGTGTCCACTGGGTACAAGGTAAGCTGGAGCGGAGGCTGCACACGAGCAGCCAGGAGGGAAGGCAAGGCTATAACACAGGTAAGAGAGAGAGAGAGAGAGAGAGAGAGAGAGAGCTGCTACAGGAGAGCGAGAGAGAGAGGATAATGAGAGAGCGAACAGAAGTGAGAGCGAGCAAGGAAGGGAGAGAGAGTGAAAGTGTGAGGGAGAGCAAGCGGGAGCGAAAGCAGGTGAAGGAGAGTAAATAATCAAGCACAAGAGAGAGAGAGAGAGCAAGCGGGAGCGAAAGGCGGGTGAACAAGAGTAAGAACCAAGCGCAAGAGAGAGAGACAGCAAGCCGGAGAGAAATAGCGAAGGGGTGCGAAGGATAGCTACAGTACGGAACCCAGCACAAAAGGGAAGAGGGGCTGAAATGAGGGAGCGGACAGAAGGACGCGAGACGGAAAGAGCTAAGACACAGGGAAAGCAGATGCGGGCAGAGTACTAGGTAGAAAAGTATCAAAGGACCAAGCTCGAGGAGCGGTACTGCAGGCGAAGTTAGCGAAAGGCTGACAATGCGAGTTGCAACGCACAGCGTTGTGGGCGTGGCTACCTTTTAAAGGAAAAGGACCAAAAAAGACTAGAACGGTAAAGCACCGCAAGGTGCCTAAGTAAGCCTCCATTTATTCCACAGTGTTCAGGGTCGCGTTGTGACAGTTATGTATTGTTATACAAAAATACAGCCAATGGAAGCAACTGTGACCAATTGTCCTGTTTCTTATTGCAGAAACATCATAAGTATTGCTCTTATGTGGCATTGAGACTCTCAGTCTGGCCGTTACTTTGGGGGTGAAAGCCAGACGAGAGTGCCCTTTGAATACCCAGTTGATTACGGACAGCTGTCCAGAACTTGGAGGTGAATTGTGTAACGTGATCAGAGACTAATGTCTTGGAAATTCCATATAGGCAAACAATGTCTCTAGGAAACACGGATGCAGTTTCATGGGCAGAAGGTAAGCAGGGTAGAGCAGAGAAGTGTGTCAACTTACTATAGCTGTCTACCGTTACCAAAACAGCTCGAAACCCATCAGAAGGTGGGAGACCCACTATGAAGTCAGTGGACGCATGTTCCCATGGCCTGGAAGGCAGTGAATCCTATTTTAGCTGACCAATAGGTTGTCCTGTGACTGTCTTACTAGAGGCACAAACTGGGCAAGAAGATACATACACCAGAACTTCCTTGTTAATAGTAGGCCACCAAAAGGATCTGCGGATCAAATCTAGAGTAGTCTTCTGCCCCTTGTGACCTGCTAAAGGTGACTCATGACACCAAGAGAGAACCATCGTCTGTAGAGGTTTGGTTGGAATGAATAATGCGGACGAATGGAACAACAAACATTAATTCAGGGTAAGTTGGTACGTGTCCTTATCGTGACTTGTATACCCTTCTTAACTGCTTGTAGAAATGCTGATAAATGTGCCACAAATCTGTTCTCTGGTAGGAGTAACTCCTTGCTCTGTGGCATTCTGAGTTCCTGCTCAAAACCTCTGGACAGTGCATCGGCTACAACATTCTCAGAACCTGGAATGTATGTAATCAGGAAATCGTACTGTGAGAAATAGTATGCCCATCTGGCATGTCTGGAATTAGAGCATTCCATCTGCTGTAAGACCTTCAAGTTACGGTGGTCGGTTCTGATTAGGAAGGGTTGTACAGTACCTTGTAGCAAATGCCTCCACTCTTCGCATGCTAGCTTGATTGCGAGGAGCTCCTTCTCAAGGACTGCATAGTTTCTTTCACTGGAAGTGAGCGCCTAGAGTAAAATGCCACAGGGTGTTCTTGATCATCTGCTGCTTTCTGTAACAGAACTGCCCCGACAGCGCCATCAGAGGCGTCAGTCTCAAGAATGAACTGACGGGTCTAATTGGGCTGGATCAACACCGGTGCTGTGGTGAATAGAGACTTCAGGTGTTGGAAAGCTTGTTGGACGGCTGAACTCATTTGAAACATTGTTCTCTTCTTAAGTAGGGCAGTTATAACAAGACATTAGAGAAGTGTGGAATAAAACGTCTATAGAAATTAGCAAGACCCAGAAACCGTTGCACTTCCTTGACGCTCTGAGGTTCTGGCCAATGTAGAATAGCCTCTACCTGTCTGGGGTCCATGTGGACACCTTCCTTAGATAGCACATACCCCAGGTAAGAGACAGATGTACATGGAACTGGCACTTCTCGGGTTTAGCAGCCGTCTCAAGACCTCAGAGGCATGTTGGTAGTGTTCTTCTTCTGAAGATGAAAAACTCAAAATATCATCTAGATACACTACAATGGACAAAAATAGAAGGTCAGAAAATGTCATGATGCCTACCCCGGGCATCCAGACCAAGTCCATCAACCCCGGAAGCAGACATCATGTTACCTGGAGCAAACCCAGCAACCCCTGTTAGGGGCTATCTGGGTACAGTGCTGGCGCCTATGGCGCCAGGCTCATATGGGACATCAGTCCTGGCGCCATAGGCGCCAGGCTCATATGTTAAAACTTACCTGATGCAGACCATGCTGCAAGGGATCCAAGCATCCAAGCCCATGTGAGGCTTGAAGGGACTATTTTATCTTAGGGACTATTTTGTTACTCGGGTGTGGCTGTGGAGGAATACTTACCTGGGACTACTTTGAAGGCTATTTAAACCACGCCCGAAGAGCAGCACATGCTTCGTGTTATTCTGCATCCAGCAGCGTAACGCTCACCGTGTCTGCAGTCAGCATCCTGCCACGCCCGCCTCGAGTCCAGAGCGCCTAGAAAGAAGAGAAAGAAGAAAAAAGGTTAGAACAAGAACTTTACGGGATTTCTTACCTGATTTCGGATTCAGCACATCTTCGAACCAGAAACAGACTTCATTTTAAACGCGTCGCATCGCCAGCAGCAGCGCCGCGCCATACACACCATTCCTTGCAGCATCTATACAATCCGGTGCTGTCTCCATCACCTGGTTGCCGCATTCCAGCGCCTAAGGGGGACAAGAAAACAACAAGGTGAGCCAAGGGAACAAACAAGGACAATGGGCCTCATTACACGGTAGGCGGTAGGGACATACCGTTACCGGTAAGGGATTACCGATATCGGTAAATCCCCTCCCCAATCACGACCCGGACATACCGCTATTAGCGGCACCGCAAAGTACGGTGGCACTATTAGCGGCAAGTCCGTGAGCGCGCGGCCCCTCAGACCGGAAATAGCGGCATAGCGCTAATATCACGGCATCGCGAGCCATGCGTACATGGCAATACCGGCATGTACTAGACCCAAAGAACCCTTACCGGCAAGGCGCTAATACCGGCATCGCGAACCACACGTTAAAAGAGCACAGCAGAGTTCCAACCTGCCACAGGTGGACAAAATCAGCACAGGTGGAGGCAATGGAGACTGGCAGCACAAAAGAGCACACCACACCCCTCCCCACACCCATTCCCACACCAAGATGGATGCAATACTAGCAGCATTACATGGGCTAGAGGACATGATTGCTGTGCAGCAGCTACAACAACAGGCAGCACAGAGGAGACGCAGGAGGAGGAGGAGGAGGGCAAGACAGGCGCAGCAAGCACCACCAGTGCACCTAGTGATACCACAGAGGCAGCCACCAATTCCCAGGATCAGAGCCAGTCCAGTCAACCTAACCCCTGAGCAGATACACACCCTGTACCGTCTGGACTGGGATACCATCACCACCATAGTAGACATGATATACAACGACATTGTGAGTCTCATTGACATCCGTACTGCCATCCCCCCTCTACTGAAGGTAGTAACAGTGCTCCACTTCTTGGCCACAGGCACCTACCAGCATACGGTAGGTCAGATGCATGGCATATCACAACCAGTATTCTCACGCACACTGAACCAGGTGCTCGATGCCCTCCTGCAGCACACAAGTCAACACATATACATGCCACGGACTGCCCAGGAGATCTCCAACACCAAAGTAGGCTTCCATACACTGGCAGGCATCCCAAGTTGCATTGGGGCCATCGACTGTACCCATGTAGAACTGGTGGTCCCACATGCCAATGAGGTAGTGTACCGTAACAGAAAGCAATACCACTCCATCAACGTCCAAATGGTATGTGACTCCAATAAGATCATCACACATTGCTGTGCCCGATATCCCGGTTCAACCCATGATGCAATGGTCCTGCGGAACTCGACAATACCACGATACATGGAGCGACATGCTGGACAACGTTCGTGGCTACTTGGTGAGTAGCAGGCTGACCACATGTCAGTGTGATGTGGATTGTGAGTGGGGGGGGGAGATGCATACCCCAACTGGGCGTGAATGGGGGGGGGGAGATGCATACTCCAACTGGGCGTGAATGGGGGGGGGGAGATGCATACTCCAACTGTGCGTGAACTTGTGTCATGAGAAGAATGGACATACATATTTGCATCACTGTACAGTGAGGCAGCCCACAATGGACCAGAGACAAAACCACATGCCGGAAGTGAGTGCCACGGCAAACATATCAATCCATTACGCCAAACAGGCCATTCCAAACAACATGCACACCGCACAACACACCATTCCCCCATTACACAAATCAGCAACATGCATATCAAAATCACAACTGAAATGTACGCTAAACTACATCAGAAATGGTCCGCGCACATGAGTGCATACAAATGGATCCCCTGTAGCCATTGTGGTGAGGCACACCCGTACCCCACCACAGAATTGCCATCAAACAGCATGGGGACATCAACTAAGGAATGGCAGTGTACTAGCAGTGTGGCACTAACGTTGCCAGGGCCAGGAAACACAAATCACTTAAACTCTGGCGGGACATGGCAATCCCTGCTGTATGCATGCATGGTGCATGTCCACTTGCAAGGACCACCTCACCTTCCCACATTGCAGTTACCCTGATTGCCATGCGTGCTTGGATCAGTGGATGTCGTTGAATATGCAATGTTTGTTTGTGTGACATGTGCACGCTCCACATTATGTAGACACTTACACATACCCATTGTTGCACCCATGCAGGTGATGCAGGTTATCCCCTGAAGAGGTGGCTCCTTACCCCTGTGCGGAACCCACAGAACAGGCACGAAGAGGACTACAATCATGCACACACCCGTACCCGCGTGGTGATCGAGCAGACATTCGGCCTATTGAAGGAACGCTTCCGGTGCCTCAGCAGGTCGGGCGGGGCACTCCTGTACGGGCATGAGAAGGTGGCCAAGATCACCATGGCATGTGTCATGCTTCACAATATGTGTATCAGACGGAATGTGCCAATGCCCCCTGACATAGAACTGCGACCACCGTCTGAGGATGATGACGGGGATGAGGATGGAGGAGAGGGGGCTGCAGGTCATGCAGGTGGCGATGCCCATGAGGGACGTGCTGTGCGGCAGCACATGATAGACCATTGTTTCTGATGCACATGGATTAGGAGGGTGCAATTGGTGTTCAGCTCAGGGCACGGGGTGTATGGAGGACATAATCACAGTGCACCCTTCAACAATAATACACACATACACAATTATCAATGTCCAGTCATGTGATTATCCATGCCATTACGTCTGTATTGAGCATTATGACATTCAAACGTGCATGTACCCTCCACCCAAAACACCCTCACCCCCCTCCCCCCACAACTCCCCCAAACACCCTCACCCCCCTCCCCCCACAACTCCCCCAAACACCCTCACCCCCCTCCCCCCACAACTCCCCCAAACACCCTCACCCCCCTCCCCCCACAACTCCCCCAAACACCCTCACCCCCCTTCCCCCACAACTCCACCGAACATGGTGTGCACATCAGTGCTGCATTAGTTCCCAAGTGTCAACAGGGACAGGCTGGCCCTACTTCCCTCCTCCACTACCACCATTGGGGGGTTGTGAGTCTGACCGCCGCAAGGACCGGCTGGACCTGCGCAGGATGGTTGTCTGGTCGGAGCTAGTAGACGAGGGCGTGGCTGGTTGATCTGCTCCCTGTGAGTGACGCATGCTCTCCATCGCCTCAGCAATGCGCGTTAGGACCTGCCTCACAGCGGCCATCTCCTCACATAGGCGCGTCGTGTTGCTGTCCATGGCAGCTTTCATGTCCCTTGACAACCCCCGGATCTCCTCCCTGGTCGAGGCAGCCTCGCTCACTTGCCGGGCAACCAGGGCATTGAGCTCCTCCTGGCGCTGGCGTATCAGGCTCATGGTGTCGTCTGCGGCCCTGCCCCTGTTACTCCTCGGCGCAGCTTGCTGCATGTGGCCGACATCAGGTGAGCTCGCCACGGGACTGAATGACCCATCCATTGCATCTCCGGCATGCACCTCATGGATGTTGCCATTGGATGTGTTGCATGGGCTGTGGAGTGGGGACAGCTGGGGGCTGGGTGTACGCTGCCCTTCCGGTGTCGGACATGGGTCGTCCACATCACTCATAGGTGCCGTGGCTGCTGCTTCCCCAACGGAGCTATTGGCTGCGGACGGCGTGCCTTCTGGCACTGGCTCCTGAGTGGTGGGGGTGGGTGGTGGGGGTGCTGCCACAGTGTCGGATGGCATTTCGACCCTTGGTGTGGTCGTTGCGTGGGTGGCTTTTGTGCGCTGGGCCACTCCAGATATCCCAGTGCCCCTCGATGTACTGGGCCTGGTGCCTGCATCCTTTCCCTTGGCCTGCTTTTTGGGTGGTGGGGCCTGCGTTGCAGCGTCCAGCTCCTCACTGTCAGATTGTGACCCTGTGGGGGAGCAAGACAGGGATAACATCAGTGATGGGTCAACGTGCATCATGCATATGTTGTTGTTGCTGCAGTTCTTTGCATTTGGACATCTACTTTGGGCCTGCAGGTTGTTGGCCAGATGGGTGGGTCATCCGGACATGTGTCAGGGTGACACGTGTGTGAGGTGCTGCATGCATGTGGTTGTGTGGGGATGTGCAGGGCATATATGCAGGGTTGTGTACATGTGTGTGTGATGACCCCATCCATTAGCTGATTCCCAATTCACATTTAGGGGAGGGACTCATGCTTGGCATTGCTGTGTCTTGCGTGGTCACTCACCTCCGTCTGACGTTGTTGCCACACC
The DNA here is from genome assembly GCF_040938575.1 of Ambystoma mexicanum. Classification (NCBI taxonomy): domain Eukaryota; kingdom Metazoa; phylum Chordata; class Amphibia; order Caudata; family Ambystomatidae; genus Ambystoma; species Ambystoma mexicanum. The sequence continues at coordinate 189,197,676 of NC_090922.1, forward strand.
ACACTCCATTCGGCCCACTCCCTCGATGGATTCTATGCCAATGGTGCTGGCACATGTCTCCTCCCACTCCTGCATCTTCATCGGGGATCCACCTCCGCCTCCTGTGCCCATGGCCAGATTCCTGTTGGCCGATAAAATGCTGCGTACACGGAGGCGCAGATCATCCCACCGCTTGCGCACGTCCTTTACGGTGCGGGGGGTGGAGCCCACCGCACTGACTTTCTGCGCCACCTCAGCCCAGATTTCCTTTTTTCTCAGGAGTGCCGGGCGCCGCATGTCGCTAGCGAACACTACCTCTGCATTTGCAGCCAGGGTGTCTGCCAGCATTTTCAATTCCTCATTTGAGAAGCGTTCTTTGCGCTGGCGCGCATCGGCTTTCTTTAGGGCCTTGGGCATTGTTTGTTCTTCTGGGATGTGGTTTTGCCAGTCGTGGTGTTGCTGCAGGTCCTGAGTGCAGGGGATGGCAATGGATTGTGTTTTTAAAGATGGCCGCCGGGCTCTTTCCCGTTCCGGTGCGATGACGCTATTTCCGGTTCCGGTGTTTTACGGTGACCGCTAATAGCAGTGACCGCTAATAGCAGTGACCGCTAACAGCGGTGGCCGCTAATAGCGTGCAGCATGAGGGCGGAGGTGCTATCAGCACTTTGGTCGGAGCCGGTAAGGTGCTTTTCCGCCATGGCGGTGGGGTCATTTACCGTCATGGCCCTATGCGCGTGTCCGCTGACTCGTGATGTGACGCTATTAGCGGTCTCCTACGATGGCGGACACGCTAATGGCGCCATGACGGTAAATCACATTTTTTAGCGCCTACCGTGTAATGAGGCCCAATCTCTTGCCACCATATGCTTACCTGATTTTACCGCAGGAGGTATTATCCACAGGCATGCCAAATCTTCCTACGCTGCATCTGCAAGAAAAGAGAAAGCAACGAGTTAAACCTTGGCATCATTTACCGAACAGTGTTACAAAACACAGACTCTTACCTGAACGCTTTCAGCTGCCACAAGACGATCATCTTTTGGGTCTAAGCTGCAAAAGAAACAAGGAATTGGACAAGAGTGATTAATCGGACATTTTGAACTCATTAGAACTATATACTTACGGCCTTTCGCCCAGAGGTTTGGAGCCATGATTTGTCCAGAACTCTTCCAATATCCTCAAGCCAGTCAAGTAACTGGCCATCAACGCGCCCCTGCATTCTTCGCAGGATGGAGAGCTCATCATACAAAACTATAAGGTGAGCTTTGTGAAAGGGAATGTCAGAAGTGATAAGTGGGGACGCAGTGAGGTGTTAATACTTAAATCCACGGGTGGCTAATTCCCTGTCTCCGTCTTTAGGAGACTACTTCTACGGGTCAAGCAGACGAAGCTAGGTGGGCCAGTCCAGTCGTCATCTCTGCACTACGCATCACGTTGGTGGAGACCGTGGCTGTCCAGTTCCGCTCAACACACCTGTGGGAGCAAAGCCTTCCTACAAATTCTCACCCGGGTGTCATGGAGACCTCAGAAACTGACCAACTGGCCCAATTATTAGGGGAACTTAGGGCTGAAGTACATGCCGCTCGCCAAGAAACTAATACACTCAGGAGAGAGTTGATTGTTTCGAAGGAACGCACTGATGATCTTGCTAGACAATTACTGCAAATTCAAGAAGGGCAAACACCCCTACCGGGCCTCGGGGGGATTCCAAATCCTGTTTCACCAAGCAACCCTGTGCAAGTGATTTTACCAGGCAATATCCCATTAGCCCCGCCAGAACGCTTTGCGGGGGACCCGAAAAGATTTGCCGTGTTCATGAACCAATGCCGTTTGCACTTTTTATGCAGACCTGGAGCCTTTCCAAATGATCAAGCCAAAGTAGCCTTCATATTATCATATCTCAGCGGCAGTGCAGAGGATTGGTCAATCCCACTAGTCAATCAGGACGACCCTATTCTTCGGGATTTTCAGGGTTTTCAAATGAGCATGGAAAGACTATTTGCCCGGCACTCTCAAGGACATGCCCTGGATAACAAAATTTTGTCCCTACGACAGGGTAACCAAGACCTTCTAACCTACATAGCAACCTTTAATAGGTTGGTGGTGGAAACTAGATGGCCCGAGGGAAAACGGATTACGTTGTTTCATCGGGGACTTCGAGGAGAACTCAAAGATGTTTTGGCTCAAGTTGTGAACCCACCTCAAGACTGTGCTGAATATATAGAATTAGTGGTCCAGTTAGATCACAGACTTCAGAATCGAAAGGCTGATCGAGCCAAGTTCGAGAACCGGGTGTTGGTTAAACCCAACGCTACCCCCAAAGGAACAGATGCCTCAGAACCCATGCAAATTGGAGGATTAAAGGACCCTTGACACAGAAGGAAAGAGAAAAAATGCGGCAAATGCAATTATGTCTATACTGTGGAACTTCGTGACATTTTCTACGGGATTGCCCTGTAAAACCACCCAAGAAGGTGGTAGGAGCTGCTGATACAAGCCATATGGAGCCTGACTCGGGAAACGACCACGCCCAACAAGCGTAGAGGTCCGCTTGCCGAGCTTGAAGAAGGATACTCAGACCTCGCATTTCATCATAACAATGGTCCTTATAGATCCAAGGCAGCCATCACGTTTGCATGCAGTTAGGGCATACATTGATAGCGGGGCCATAGGAAACTATGTGGACCACGAATTGGCTTCTAGGATGAATCTACTTCTCTGCAGAAAGACCACTTCGGATGTCATCACCACAGTCGATGGAACTGAAATTGCCTCTGGGCCTGTTACTCATTCCACCGCAGAGATGACATTATTGGGTCAGGATGGGCATCGAGAGACTATTGTGTTTGATTTAATCGAAGCCCCGCAGTTCCAAATAATACTGGGGATACCTTGGTTGGAAACGCATAATCCTTGTAGTAATTGGCGAGAGAAGAGAATAACCTTCCCGGATTGTGCACATACTTGCTACCCAATAAAAACCTTGAACAAGGACCTGGCCACAGTCGCTACTCCAGTTGTGCAGTTACCGCACGAATATCAAGAATTCCAGGATGTTTTCCAAAAAGAACAGGCAAACACCTTACCACCTCACAGATCATACGATTGTCAAATTGATCTCATACCTGGTGCACAACCTCCATGTAGTAGGATCTACGCACTTACGGAACCTAAGAACCTTCACCTACGAAAATACTTGGACCAATACCTTGCCAATGGCTTCATTCGTCCATCCAAGTCCCCTGCATCTTCAGCTTTGTTCTTCATGCCAAAAAAGGAAGGTGACCTCAAAACGTGCATAGACTACCGCGCCTTAAATCAGATCACGGTTAAGAACTGATACCCATTGCCTCTGATCCCAGAAATACTAGACCAAGTAAAGGACGTTTGCATCTACACTAAATTAAATCTCTGAGGGGCATACCATCTGGTACGTGTAAAGAAAGGCGACGAATGGAAGACTGCTTTTCGCACTAAGTACGGGTTATTCGAATACCAGGTGATGCCCTTCAGGGTTGTGCAGTGCACCAGCAGCCTTCCAGTATTTTATAAACGATGTCCTGCGTGAACTCATTGACATCTGTGTTGTTGTATACTGTCACGGCGCGCGTGCCATGGAAGCTATGGAGACAATGGAAGAAGGGCTAATTCCACCGGCGGTCTAGTCTCCCACGCACCTTGCACGTCATGACACATTTAAATAGGCATCACACGCGGAAGTCGTCGCGTTGCAACCTTGCTTTCCCGGCTAGGTCCGTACGCTTTGTACTCCACTCCTGTCCCGCCTGTGTTTCTCCACTTTCTTATCCTCCATGTCCGCCCACTGTGCCTGCCTCCTCTCCTTTCATTCCGCCCGCTGTGGCTGCTCGTTCTGCTCCGCCTCCTCTCCTTTCATTCCGCTCGAGCAGCCCGCTTTATCCCTAGCTTGTCTCGTGTGTTTGCCTTTGTATCCCCCTGCTGTGTGTTTAGCTGTCTCTGTACGCTCCTTCCACCTCAGCGACATTCAGTCCTCTTCCTCATTACTCGCCTGTAGTATCCATCCAAGCTGCCGCTCCAGATAACCACGCTGGAATCTCTTCCACCTGCCAACCGTAGTGTCTTCTGGGAATTGGAGTCCATTCATCTTACTCCAATGGAAAGCCTTCCTGTCTTCGCATCCGTAGTGCTATCACATCTCAGCACACCAGGGTTTTTCAGCCACGCTTTTCCCTGGTTTTGGGGGCAGGCTCCTTGAGGGCCCCCTTTGCCTTGCTGTCTGCCGGCAGGCAAGGTGGCCTCCGGTGGAGCTCATCCTAAACTCACTAAGAAGGGACTGGACCTCTGGAGAGAAAGAAGAGCCATTTCCACGGACAGTTCTTCGGAAGAACCCAGTACCGGTGAGGAGGAGGGAACTAAAGAGGGTATTAGTCAAGCACACAATACTCCATCGCATGACATATACATAGACAATATTCTAGTGTACTCCTCTTCAGAATCTGACCATGTGAAGCACGTTCGTGCAGTCCTTGAGAAACTACTCCAGCACAAGGTATATGCAAAATTGGAAAAATGCGTTTTCCATAATACAGAAGTTGAATTTCTTGCATTTATCCTAACTCCAAAAGGAGTTTGAATGGACTCTCGAAAGGTGGACGCAATTCTCAAATGGCCATCACCCAGTTCAGTTAAAGGAGTACAAAGCATGCTCGGATTTGGTAATTTCTATCGCAGATTAATTCCAGATTTCTCGCACGTTGTACACCCTATCACAGCGCTCTTGCAAAAAAACAAACGCTTCCTGTGAGAATGCCTTCCAAGAACTGAAAGCGAAATTCACGTCTGCACCTGTTTTAAAGCATCCTCGTCCTGAACTCCCATACATAGTTGAAACCGACACATCCAGTTTAGCCATGGGAGCTGTCCTGTCCCAGAAGGATCCTGAAACCGGTCAACTTCACCCAGTAGCATTTTGGTCCAGAAAGTTCTCGGCACCCGAGTTAAACTATGCGGTTACCGATAAGGAGCTATTAGCTATCAAATCCGCCTTTAAGGCTTGGCGGCATTATCTTCTCGGTGCCAGGCATACCATTACTGTAATCACTGATCACCGGAACTTGCAGTATTTAAAGACAGCCAAAGCCCAATCATCACGCCAACTTCGATTGGCATTGTTCTTTGCCAAGTTCGATTTCGTGATCACTTATCGACCAGGCTGTAAAAATGGCAAGGCAGATGCCTTATCCCGAATAGGAATGGAAGAAGCATATGCGAACCCGGAGACGGTGCCTATAATTTCAGAACAAAGAATTCTTGGCATAACTACTTTACAAACCCTAGAAGATATTCAGGTAAAGATCCAACAACTCTTTGATCCAACAGCCCTGCAGGACTGGGTAAAGAAAGGCTCAGACTACTCTGTCATCAATGACCTACCTTATTATCAAGGGCGTCTATTTCTACCACATAAGGAACTACAAGAACTAGTCATCTCCAATTATCATGACACCCTGATGGAAGGGCACCCAGGTATCGCAAAAACTGAAGCTAAAATTAAGAGACAATTCTGGTGGCCCACCTGGCGAAAAGACGTGAAGTCATTTGTAATGTCCTGTGGCATTTGCGCCCAAAGCAAAAGTCAGAAGAAAAAACTGGCTGGCCTTTTACAACCCTTGGATATTCCACCTACACCATGGCACACCTTATCGTTAGACTTTATTACAGACCTACCTCCATGTAATGGATTTAACACCATTCTCGTTATTGTGGATCTTATTTCCAAAATGGCCCAATTTATTCCTTTAAAGGGAATACCTTCTGCTTCAATTCTGGCCAAGGAGTTTCTCGAAAACATTGTTCGAATACAGGGATTTCCCTCCGTATTGGTCTCTGATCGAGGTAGTCAATTCATTTCACATTTTCGGAAGAAATGTTGTCCATTGGCGCAAATCGACGTGAGGTTATCGACCAGTCACCATCCCCAGACCGATGGTCAAACGGAGAGGACCAACCAGACACTTGAACAGTACCTGCGTTGTATGTTACACCAGACTGGAAGTAATTGGAAGGACATTCTATGGATCTCCGAATATGCATACAATAACTCTGTACATTTTGAAACTGGAAAAAGCCCCTTTTATACCATATAAGGGCACCACCCTCGAACCTCAGAACTTGACTCGCCTCAACACTTAGAAATGCCCTCAGTGAACCATCTGCACGCTACTATTACACAAGCCTTTAAGGAAGCAACTGAACATTTGAAACATGCGAAAGAAAAGTACAAGAAAAACGCTGATCAGCATCGAAGTGATGCTCCACAATACCAAATTGGGGATCAAGTTTGGTTGGCCACAAAACACATACCTCTAAAAGGAAAGCGGACCTTTAACCCTAGATATTTGGGACCTTACCTTATTAAGGCCATTATCAACCCGGTGGCCGTCAAATTGGAATTACCTGCTAGTATGCAAATTCACCCCGCCTTCCATGTGTCACTTCTGAAGCCAGTATAACCTGGGACAAGACTAACCAAGCCACCCGACCCCGTCCTTATAGACGGGGAACCCAAATTTGAAGTGAAAAGTATCCTGGACTCCAAAATGGTTAAGTCAAGACTTTTTTATTTAATCGACTTGAAAGGTTACGGACCACAAGAATGGTCACGGGAACCTAGTGATCATGTTCATGCACCTAGGTTGGTGAGAAGATTCCACCGGAATTTCCCAGACAAACCAAGGCCAAGGGGAGGAATGACTTTAGGAGGGGCCTTGGGGGGAGTGCTGTCATGATGCCTACCCCCGGGCATCCAGACCAAGTCCATCAACCCCGGAAGCAGGCATCATGTTACTTGGAGCAAACCCAGCAACCACTGTTAGGGGCTATCTGGGTTCAGTCCTGGTGCCTATGGCGCCAGGCTCATATGGGACATCAGTCCTGGCGCCATAGGCGCCAGGCTCATATGTTAAAACTACTGCAAGGGATCCAAGCATCCAAGCCCATTTGAGGCTTGAAGGGACTATTTTATCTGAGGGACTATTTTGTTACTCGGGTGTGGCTGTGGAGGAATACTTACCTGGGACTACTTTGAAGGCTATTTAAACCACGCCCGAAGAGCAGCACATGCTTCGCGTTATTCTGCATCCAGTAGCGTAACGCTCACCGTGTCTGCAGTCAGCATCCAGCATCCTGCCACGCCCGCCTCGAGTCCAGAGCGCCTAGAAAGAAGAGAAAGAAGAAGAAAGGTTAGAACAAGAACTTTACTGAATTTCTTACCTGATTTCGTGTCGCATCGCCAGCAGCAGCGCCGCGCCATACTCTCCATTCCTCGCAGCATCTCTACGATCCGGTGCTGTCTCCATCACCTGGTTGCCGCATTCCAGCGCCTAAGGGGGACAAGAAAACAACAAGGTGAGCCAAGGGAACAAACAAGGACAATCTCTTGCCACCATATGCTTACCTGATTTTACCGCAGGAGGTATTATCCACCAGCACACCAAATCTTCCTACGCTGCACCTGCAAGAAAAGAGAAAGCAGCGAGTTAAACCTTGGCATCATTTTCCGGACAGTGTTACAAAACACAGACTCTTACCTGAACACTTTCAGCTGCCACAAGACGATCATCTTTTGGGTCTAAGCTGCAAAAGAAACAAGGAATTGGACAAGAGTGATTAATCGGACATTTTGAACTCATTAGAACTATATACTTACTGCCTTTCGCCCAGAGGTTTGGAGCCAAGATTTGTCCAGAACTCTTCCAATATCCTCAAGCCAGTGAAGTAACTGGCCATCAACGTGCCCCTGCATTCTTCGCAGGATGCAGAGCTCATCATACAAAGCTATAAGGTGAGCTTTGTGAAAGGGAATGTCAGAAGTGATAAGTGGGGACGCAGTGAGGTGTTAATACTTAAATCCACGGGTGGCTAATTCCCTGTCCCCGTCTTTAGGAGACTACTTCTACGGGTCAAGCAGACGAAGCTAGGTGGGCCAGTCCAGTCAGTCATCTCTGCACTACGCATCACGTTGGTGGAGACTATGGCTGTCCAGTTCCGCTTAACATCCCTGTGGGAGCCAGGTGAACGTAACAGAAATATCTTGTCCACAAATATTTGGAATACTGCAGTAGCATCCACGAGCCCAAAGGGCATCACCCGATATTCAAAGAGAGCTAATGAAGTGCGGAAGGCAGTCTTCCATTCATCCCCTTCCCTTATCCTCAGGAGATGATAAGCTCCCCTGAGGTCCAACTTAGTGAAAATGGAAGACCTTTGTACTCCTTCCACAATGTCTCGGATAAGGGGCATAGGGTAACGGTCCCGCAGGGTGATATGATTGAGACCTCTATAGTCGATGCAGGGTCTAAGGTCAGAGGTCCCTTTTTTAGAGACAAAAAAAGGGGACACATCCCCGGATGATCTGGACTCCCTGATAAGCCTGTTCTGCAGATTGACATCTAGGTAGTCACAAAGAGCCTTCTTTTCGGGTAAGGAAAGAGGACACATGCAATCCGAAAGGAACAGTGGCTCTCTCTTGTATCTCAATGGAACAATCCTCTAGTCTGTGCGGAGGAAGAAGTTTAGGTATTTTATAACACTTCAAAGAACTCAAAATATTGAGTAGGTATGCTTGACACCACAGTATGGGTCAAGGGCATAGCTTGCCCTTGATGTGAGATCTCCTCTTGAAGCACTAAGCAATGGTCATAACAATAGGCGGAATCGAAACTCAGAGTGTTCTTAGACGAATCAATCTGAGGATTGTGCGTTCGAAGCCAAGGAATTCCGAGAATCACAGGAAATGTGCAGTCCTTATTATATTAAGTCTCATTTCCTCACTATGTCTTCCCATCTGTATTCTTATGGCTCCGGTACCCATCACTACGGGACCTGACGACAAGGGCTTACCATCAACCCCTTCCACTGGTATAGGACTTTGTTTGGCCAACAAAGGGATCTCATGGTCTTTTACCCAGGTTACGTCCATGAAATTGCCGGCTGCCCCACAGTCCAGCATGGCTAGTACCTCTAAAGATTGTGTGGGCGTTATCTGTAAGTTAATGGAAAACACCATCAATCGTGAGTCCTCTTCTTGACTTATTGTTTGGGTCTGGTTGCAGGGATTTGAGCGACCTCCCCCGATATCTCCCCTGCAAAGGATCAGGGGAAGAAGTTTCCCTTCCTCCTGGGGGGAACGTCAGGACAATTCCTCAACAGATGTTTAGAGGACCCACAGTACATGCACAAGCCAGAATCCCTTCTTCTCTGTCGTTCCTCTGAAGTCAATGGCCCTCGCGTGACCCCAATCTGCATTGGTTTGTCCTGGTTGTGATCAGGTGGTTGTTCTTTCGGTTGAGGAAGGAGGTCTATCACGGAGGGTAGGCATGATTTCTCCTCTTCTCTTGTCGGCGCTCCGACAGACGAAATTCTATCTGCAAAGTTAAAGTAACTAGCTCATGAAAGGTAGCAGGGCACGCTACCCGAGCCAACTCATCCTTTAGGTCTTCATGAAGCCCCCTTCTAAACAAGGTCTGTTGAGCGGAATCAGGCCAACCGGCCTCAACTGCTATCTTCTGGAAATGAGATATATAGGTTAAGATGTCCATAGCACCTTGTCTGAGGTCTAATATAGCTTCATAAGCCGAAAAAATGAACTTCAGGCCAATCAAACCTTGTACGGAAAAGTTGCAGGAATTGATTGTAGTCCTGTAAGGCTGGGACATTGTTCGTTACCAGAGGGGTTGCCCATGCTAGGGCGTTCCCCCCCAGGTTGGATATCAAGAATCCTACTCAGGACTTGTCTGTTTCATATGTTCGAGGTCGGAATTTAAAGTACACCTGGCAAGCATTTTTGAACTCCTTCATGTTCTCGGAGTTACCATCGTACTTTCCAAAGGGTAAAGGAATATGAGGCAAGTCCCCTCGGTTCTCATCACGGTTTGTAATCTGTTGTTTTAAGACGGCATTTTCAGCCTTAACCGCCTGAACTTCTATGGTAAGGCCCTGGATATCTGCTACCATCTCTTGGTACTGTTCGAGTGTGGCCATGTTGGTGATTTGGCATTGTATGCTGTTGTGCCTAGCCTTGTCTGGAGTACCCTCCCGAGACCCTTCCTCACCTCCTTCTCCAGATGCGTTGCTCCAGGCCTTAGAGGATTTCTTGATTCTGGTCTTCTTGGGCTCCTGGCTCTTCTTGCTCTTTTTATCGTAGAGGTAAGGTCTGGCTCCCCCGGAGGCCACCTTGGCAGGATTAAAAGTCCTAGCCAATGGGAACCCCAAGGAGCCAAACCCAATGCAGGGAAAAAGCTCTTTAAAGCACCAAAATATCCTGCTGGAAGATCCTTCCTGTATCCGAATGGGATTGATGATCAAGGAGTATTGAGGACTGGAGGGCGGTGGCCAGGAACTCCCCTTCAGATATCAGGGAAGTCCAAAAAGTCCCAGGCAAGCACAAACAAAACACTATGCAGATATGATTGGGATGTTGCAGAAGACTGGCTTCTCTCGTAGGTGAATCCACAAACGTAAATGGGCGTTGCTCTGATGAAATAACAAAGACAGAACACAAGAAAAGAATCAGAAATGCAGGTAAGCAAATGAAACAGAACAGATAACACCAAGGAATAAGAGTGGCACTGACATGGAGGAGACAGCAAGGCAAAGCCGGTAGAAGAAAATGTACCAGTTTTGGAAATAAAGGAGAAAGACAGAGAGAGAAAAGGAGGCACCAGTCGGAAGAACAACTGAAAACAGAAGCATAGGTACGCGAACGAGGAAGCGGAGGGTGACAAGCCGTGAGGAATGCGGTTACGAAAGAGGACAGAAAGAAAGTGCCTGAAGGGAAAAAACTACTAGGGGAAGCAAAGAGAGGAACGGACGAGACTGTAAACAGCAGCGGGTACCACGCAAGAATGACGGATACAACACACTAAGCGTAAGCTGCAGTGCAAGTTTGTAGACACGTAGGGCAGCCATATTGGGTGTCGACTAGACCACTGAAAGAGTTCTTATCCCTGGGAAATGGAATAAGTCTAGTACCAATGTCTCCATCTCTGCCAAAGGCTCCATGGTTGCTGCATGGCACCAAGAGAATTTACCTCCACGATAGTCAAAAACCGAAGAACAGAATTCTCCTGGAGATTTTTTACCGAATTGATTGAAATTGCCTGCTTCACCTGTTTCCATCCTCAGAAGGATGCAAAGACAGAAAGGCACAATTAACATAGTAGCACCTTACAGTCCTCTCTTGGATAGCCTCTCTTCTTCTGCCACCATGCCCATTATCCAAGATCTCTTTTGATGGACTTTGGTACGTGTTGCTCTCTGACTGCCTAGAAAAAGATTAGGTAAAATTCCCGAAAGCATTTACGATACAGATTGACAAGATAGAAGAGATGCTCCTGGTTTAGCAGTATGACAGGTGGCATGGTTAACAGATGTTCTGACGATGGTATATGGGCAGGGTGACCAGATTTTCAAAATAATAATAAAACTTGACAATGGCTATCATGACTACTGTTTTGCAGTGGGAAAAAGGGTGTACTGTGTACTGAGAGGCGGTGGGAGGATTCCAAACATTCACCTGGATATTAACTGAAATGTAATTAGTTCCCATGAATTCTCTATGACATGATCAGTTTGTGTATGTGTCTGTTACCTGAAAGCTTGAGTGTTCGAGCCCACTGTGATGAATCCGTGAGATCGTCATCTCTCCCCAAGAAGGACCCACCCCCTTTGGGACTAGAAAGGTGAGCCTGTCACGCTTAACACCCCTTACGGTAGAGGGTAAGCGGGACCCCTCTAGAGGTGACTCCCCATTAGCGGATAGGGACACAGAGAAGGCTATGAGTTAACATCCCACCCCCCCCACTCCCCAGTCACTTACATCTTTGTAGGGTATCTAAGGGGCAGGTTTTACAAACCAGATACACCCTTTATTAATGGTTGACTTAGCTTCTCACCCTAGGGATGCCCAATCTGCAGTGAAGAATGAGGAGACACAACTGAACTAGCCCTCTGGAGGAGCATCTGTGAGACAACCAATCACCGAGGAGCCTTGGCCAGCCCCTCAGAGTTTAACAGTGAATAACTGGCCAATAGTGGTGTTTCCAGAGAGAGAAAAAATATTCTAGTGCTGCTGTGTAGGACCATGGCCCGAACCAGGAGAGTGCAGTGAGGTGCAGGTGCAGCTGACAGCTGGCCGTAGCAGCCCACCGAAGTTATGAGAACGAGGGGGAAGAACCTCAGAAGGCCAAAGTGGAACCCAGCTGAAACATCCAATAAGCAACTCTGCATGGACCGAACAGCAGGAAAGAGTCAGAAGAGCCTGGGAAAGCCGACATGGAGCCCAACTGAAAAGTGGCTCAGCACAAATAGGCAAGCCAACCTTACTGAACACCCCTTCCGTGGCGCCCTGCCCGAGGATATCAAGTACCCAGAGGCTCCAGTAGAAAGAGAGCTGGGCAAAAGGGAAAGGAGAAGCATATCCCAGAGGAGGGGAGTTAGAAGCGAAAGAGCCACAGGCACACAAAGAGTGAGCAAGTCCCAGAGTGGGGAGTGAGAGTAAGAAGAGCCCACAAATGAGCAGAGCATGAGAACAAGCCCAGAGTGAGGAGTGAGAGTAAGCAGAGACTCAAAGTGGGGAGAACCTGAAAACACCTCAGAGTGGAGATAGTAAGAGGAATCTCACAGTGAGGAGAGCCTGGGCATACCCCAGAGTTGAGAGTGAGAAGAAGAAGAGACCCACAGTGGGGAGGGACTGAGAAAACCACAGAGTTGGTAGTGAAGACTGAGAAAATCCCAGAGTGGGGAGGATGAAAGATTGAAAGAATTCCAGAGGGGTGAAAGACTGAAATAATGCCAGAGTAGGAAGAGACCTGGACTGGGGAACCTGGATAACCTTCCAGCACACTAAGAATGATATTTTTGGGAATTTATACTGCTGGCAAAAGCCTTTAATGAAAGGGACAGGGTTGGGGCCGGAAGCCAGCAGTCAATCCTGCCTCACCTCACGCTCTCTTTGTTGTTTTGTTGTATTAATGTTTTTTTGGAAATAGGGAAAATAAGCAGGTTAGAACAGGATTCTGGACAGAGGACTTTGTTGTTATGTTATAGACATCCTGGTGAGCTCCCTTTTCGACTTTCTTTTAAAGAATAGGGATCAAGCTTGTAGACTTACGGCAAGATTATTTTGGAATTAACAACATTAAAAACCTTTAAACTAGGCCTCATTGGCCCAGTCATGATTCTGACCTTCCACACAACCAATGAATGGCAGAGAGTTAGCTTGAATGATAATGCAGTATTGCAAAACCATTATAATGTTAATTTGGTGTGTGATTGTTATGCTGAATTGTTGCTAAACAAGATTTGTCCATTGCGATTAACCTCTCTTTCCCCAAATCTGGGACAGGGTTTTTACATAAATAAAGCTCTCGGGATGAGGGGCTGAGGGTCCAAGTCAGGACAGTTCCAGCAGAAAATGTAGAGACTCCAAATCCTGCACTCCTGGATTCTGTCTCGCCCTTTCGTCTACCAACATACAGCTCTCTGACCTTACATCACTGATGCTCCATACCCACTACACCTACAAATGTCTCCAGGCCCCAAGTTTCGCACTGCACCTGTTTGCTGCTATAGCTACTAAAGTGGGGTTGACCTGACTTTCTAGCACATACCACTGTTCATTGCTCTGCCTACTTATTCTCATTACAAGCTCCTATTAGCACCACCTCACTAGCTCTTTTTATAGGATATAGTCTGTCGACCACACACTATTGGGGCACCTAGAATTTAGCGAAAACATATTTCCTACCACAGACATAATCAGCCAAATGTTCCTTTCAACCGTAGCACCACGAGTCATATGTTTCTACAAAAGATGAAGACACCACACTCAAAGAGGTCAACAGACTCTCGAGGGGAGGGTCAAACACTAGGCTGATCAACTGTCCTGTTTTAAATGGTTGTATCCCATGTTGTAAATGCAACATGTTTGGGATGGTGTGATAAGGTGCCCCCCACGAAGAACTACTCCAGAGTTTGGAATATGATATGATATCATATGGCATTTATAGCGCGCCTATACACAAGTGTTTCAAGGCGTGACAAGGCAAGGGAGGGGAGACAGAGGGAAGACAAAAACAACGATCTTACTAGGCCTAGTGACATTGAGATCGGGCAAGTGCAGGGAAGTGCGGAGGGGAGAACTGCCGGGCTGGGGGTTGGAGGGAGGATGGTCAAGTGCAGGATATGGAATCAATGCAACTAGTAGTGCAGCCAACAGGTGGCAAGTGCAAGTGTTAAAAGTGCAGACAACGGGTGTCTAATAAGTGCAGGTAAGGGGACTGTAGGGTTACAGATAATAATAATAATAATAATAATAATAATAATCAGGCTTTTATATAGCGCTACAAACCCTCAGGTATCCGAGCGCTGCTTATTATTACCCACGGTGTGTGGTGCTCATTTATCGACCTCGGAAGGATGAAAGGCTGAGTTTGGCCCCGCCGGGATTCGAACCTGCGTTAACAGGCTCTGCACGGGTGTCAAAGCAAGCGCTCTACTCGCTGTGCCACTTGACCGGCTTACAGACCACAAGTGCAGGGGATGCCAGGGGCAGTGCAGGTGTGCAACTGGGCAGGCAGGGACCTGGGACCGAGTTCAGAGGGTAGCCAGGTGACCAGTGCAGTGTCAGACAGGAATTCAGCAGAGGAGAGGAAGAGAGAAGGCAGAAGCAAGGAGGAAGGTCTTGAGGTGCTTCCGGAACTGGAGACGGTTCTGCTCAAGTTTCAGAGAGGCAGGGAGGCTGTTCCAAAGGCAGGCGCCAGCTGAAGAAAGAGATCTGCCCCCAACTCGTTGCTTGGAGAAAGCTTTGTGGACAATGTAGAGGGTCTTGAACTTGATCCTTGCTGCCACTGGGAGCCAATGGAGAGATTTCAGGTCTGGAGAGATACGATCCCTGGGCTTGATGCGAAGGACAAGTTCAGCAGTCCTGTCCTGGATGAGATGTAGAGGACAGAGTAGAGGCATGTAAATTTAGAAAGACGCTGTTGCAGTAGCCCAGCCTAGAGAGAACCACAGCTCTGGAGACATTGAGCTTCTGGGAGAAGGCGAGGAAAGGAAGAAAACCTCTGAGGAAGTGCAGCTGGTAGTTTGACTTCTTAGAGATGTCAGAGATGGGAGTAGAGAAGGAGAGTGTGAAATCGAAGATGACCTGAGGTTCTTAGCCTCACAGGTGGGAGCAGGAAGAGGACCCAGAGTGGGCGGCCAGAGAGTGACAGGAAAGGAAGGTGCAGGTGTGTCAATGAGGAGGATCTCCATCTTACTGGCATTAACGCAGAGCTCATTGGCGGCACACCACACCTGGATTGGAGACAAACAATCCGGGATGAGAGAGGGCGAAGAGGCGCTCAGGGGAGCCTGAAAGCAGGCTCAGTGTCATCCGCATAGCACTGAAAATGGGAGCAAAGAGCAGCAATGCGGTGGGTGAGAGGTGCCAGGTATTGGCTGAACAGCCAGGGAGGAAGATTAGACCCCTGGGGACACCACAAGTAGAGAGTGAGATAGAGGAGCGGAAGGACCTAAGTTGGACCTGGGAGGGTCTGTCAGAGAGGAAAGAGATCAGATAGGCCAGAGTGTCATGATCTCTGCTTCCAAAAGGTCAGGGTTTTCCCAACTCCCTTGGAAGCGGATCCATAACCCAGGTTCCGAGTGCCAACCAGTCCCAATTGGGACCTTTTGGACCCAGTCCTGGCGCCAGTGGCACCAGGCTCATAAATATGCCCAGTCCCAGCGCTGGAAGCGCCGGGCTCATAATGCTTGGGTGGACTTACCTGCAGCAGACCATGCTGCTTACTTGCCTGCCAGTTGAGTCTCTGATCCTCTTCTGTTTGGAACTACTTTTCCTGTTGGGTGGGGCAGGAGCCACTCCCTAGATTCAGAACACTGGAACTCTTCTGGAAAGCAGGAACTCTTTTCTTACCTAGGCGTGGCTGTGGAAGGAGACAGCTAAGCACTACAGGAGGCTATTTAAACCACACCCGATGGATGAATCTTGCTTTGCGTTATTCTGCATTCTCAGCAGCAGAACGCTCATCGTGCCTTCTGCATCTGATCCTGGGCCTAAGGAAAAAGGCTTACCATTCTGAATCCAGTCTTCAGCAACACCTACAAAGACAAGAAAGAACAGGTTAGCATTACGGTCTTCAGTGACAGCTCTTCACTTTCCTGGTCCATCGGCTGTCACCAACGCCTCGCGCTGCATTCCGGCATCTGAAAGACAAAGGCTTACCTACTCTTCGTGCGCTCCGGAGGTCTTCACACTGCATTCCGGCATCTGAAAGACAAAAGCTTACCAACTCTTCGCACGCTCCGGAGGCCTTCGGCGCTGCATCCCGCATCTGAAAGACAAAACAAGGTGCGTTTAAAGACATTGGGGAACTTTAATACTCACGTGCCATTACTCCTTTCCACATCTAACCCAGTGGGTATTCCGGCACCCTGCAGCCACCCCGAACTTGTACCTGCAAAATAAAAAGACAGTTAGAGCGCATCGTGAAGCAGGCAACAAGCGCTTTCTTACGTGCTTCCAGGCGCTTCTATTCATCACACGGGCTCCATCTTCAACTCACTTCAGCCCGCCATCCGCCATCGCCGGAACCCTGCAAAACAAGAGACATCATTACTAAAGACTTTAAAGACATTAGAATTACTCGAAACTTACCAGCAGTCCTCTGAAGTCAAGTGAAGAAACTGGTTACAGCACCCTGCCTCGAGGCAGATGGAGAGCACGGCGTTCACTTACCTAAGACATCTTACCCTTCGAGCCAGACATACAGTGCACAGAGGTCCAGCCCAAAGAGCCAGCCGTGTGTACACATCACCTTTGAAGATACGGTATACGCCCAGTCAAGACCGGCGCCTCTACGGGAATCAGGTGAGCGTTACACAGAGCCTGATAAGTGATACCCAGATACCCAGATTATCACAGAGCCTGTTGAGCAGGATGGCATGGTTGACTGTGTCAAAAGCGGAAGAGAGATCGAGTAAGATGAGAACAGAGGGGTGATTAGCATTAAAGTTAGAGAGCAGGTTTTAGGGAGTTTATTGTAGGTGTTCCAACAATCAAAATGGCTTTCAGTACTTAAAAAGGGATATTTAGGGCCCAGTGGGTTCTTGGGATGTTTGGCACTAGGCTCCCTCTCTAATTCACCTCTATGGCCTTTCCCTCCTCCCTAGCCCAAACGTACGTAATAGGGATGTTAGTTCTATTGAACAGTGCCACCTGTCTGCCTGATCTTCTCACTGGGACTAATAGTATTTTCCCTGATACAATGAATGCATGACTCCCTTGGCTGCTACCTCTCGCTACTACTGCTTCCACTCTACTGCTACAATTATCTTGTTAACACTACTTCTACTCTACCACCACTTTTCCCTATAGTCTTACTCTTCATGGTCACTACTGCTACTACTTATTACCCTTCCTTCTAACTACTACTCAACTACTCTCAATAGCTCTACTTTCCCTCCGAACTACTACGGCCTCTTCTCTACTCCTCATCTAGTGTTAATTCACTCACTTCTTACTCTAATGCACAAACACTTCTCAGAACCCCCTCTCTAAAATAGCCTCAACACTCCTTTCGCACACACCTCCTCTGGTCTCTTGGACATTCTCCTCCACCTCCTGTCCTCACCCAACTAACCCACACTAAACCATTCACACACACCTTCTTAAATACCCCACCCCTCCCAGGATTGGTTACTTACCCAGTCCAATTCACTTACCTAACCCCAGTGGAGTGTCAGGGGAATGGCTTTGCGCAGGCTTAAAAGGGCTTGTAAACCTGCTCTCTTGCCATATTCTAGATGCATTCCTTGTGTATAAACCACGATACTTGGCAAAGGGCAGCTTCCCCTATTATTCTGGCCGGTACCGTACCATTACTGCGACAACGCTATGTCGCCTGTTATGAAACTGCACCTTTGCGCAGTAAAAAAATGCTGAACCCCATTACTGTGACTAAGGGAAGCAGGGGTTGTGGGGGTGTCCCCTGCTCCTCTTAGTTGTGGTAATGGAGGTTGGGGTTTTCAGGGGTGTACCCCACTTCCGTTAAATGGAGAGCGGGGGGGGCAAGAAAGTTTTAAGAAGAAAAAAAGAACGAAAAACAGGACCCTGCGACGCCAGCGCTGACCCACGTAAGTGGGTGGGAACTGACGCCACAGGGATCAAGGGAAGTTGGTGGAACATTTCTATGTGTGCCACCGTCTGGTAAGTGGCACGGGGGGATCAGGGTAGGGGGATGCGGGCCTCAGTGATCTATCTGATCACTGTGCTGAGCTGTAATGGTCATCAACATTTTCATCATCGGCGGAATTACGGGCGGCGCAGTGATCACATAGATTCTTCTGACCTTCTTGGAGGCCTTTTTGTTTTGATAACCCTTCTAGTTTGGTGGGGTTGGTGGGACCTTCAGAGGTAAGGCCTTTGTGGAGGCCTTTATTTGTTATAGGCATCCCTTGTTTAGTGGGGATTTTATTAACAAAGCCTCTGGTAGGCGTTCATTCCTTAATAGTAATTCCTGGTGGCTTAGTGGGTTTTCTATGAGCATAGGCTCAGGCAGAACCTGTCTGCTGGAGCCACGCTCCATTGGTAGTCAGGCCAGTGTTGCAGTGTTCGCCACATTCCGCAATGCTTTGCGAGTTGCTGACATGCCAGGCCAGTGGTGGCATCTCCTGCTGTTTTACTAATTGTGTCCTCCTGCCGCACCAACGCTCTCCTCCAGTCTGCCTTCCCAGAGGCAACACATCCCCTAGTTGCCCCCACCAAGATGGCCGACGTCTACCTAGTGACGCATCGCACATGCACGTGCGTCCCTAGGCGACGCCATAAACAACAAGGGGTCGGATCGAGTAGCGATCGGGACCCTGGCCTGTACACCGCACTGGCTTTACACACCAGGTGAGTAAGCGCTCGCTGGGTACAGACGGTGCACTTTTCGTCGCTGCTCCCCACTAGTATTACTTTGAATACCGTGCGGGATTTCGCATATGACACCTTTGGCGGTGTCATCCGCATTAGTGAGCATTGGATGCCTCTTTGACACGCTCTAATATGCTTGTTTCCCTCCGTTTAGAGTTTTCAATTTAACCATCCCTACAGACTAATTTCCCTCATCTCCGACCATATGTCGGGTAAGTGTTGTCTTGTTTTTCGCTTTATCCAGAGATTAACCTATGATAGAATGCTGTATAACTGGAGTAGTTCACTACATAATTCATCAGGTAATTTTCTGTATTCGCAGGTCTAGAGAGTGACCTGGAGAGTCACTAGGAGATGGCAATGAGGTCAGTTTTGATTTGAGTTAGCTCTTCTCCAAGTTAATATTTCTATAGTGAGTCTTACACTGACATGTATTATTTTGCATTACTTTATAGATGCATTGCTGAAATATGTTGCATCACGCCTAGGAAGCTAAGTACCCCCAAGCCCTGAAGAAGGATTCTGTTGTTATCCGAAACGTATTGGCAGAGATACAGAGATACAGACATATGTGATTGAATTATTCATGTGCCAGTAGCTTGGAAACACAGAATTGTACATGGATGTGCAACATAATTGTTTGCTTTGTTTGAATTACCTTTTGTGAAGGAACAGAATATACTTTTCATACTTTGTCTTCGGTATTGTCTTATGTTTGATATGAATTTAGTGACGGCTGTGAGCCTCCAATACTGTACTTTATTATACTCTCTCTCATGAAATACAGATCTCTGTGTGTCTGTTTGCTTTTTTTGGACTTAACACTCACACACACATGTATATAACTGGGAGATATAGGGCCTCATTACGACCCGGACGGTAAGGGATTACCGGTACCGGTAAGGGCACTGGTGCCGGTAATCCCTTACTGCCCAATTACGAGGTCCCTTTGCGGGTTCCTACCATAACGGCTGGTTTTACCAGCCGTTAAGGTAGGGACCCGCAAAAGGACCTTGGAGGTAATTACGGTACCGCAATTTGCGGTGCCGTAATTACCGCCTTCCCTATTCCCATTGAGCCCTATGGGGGCAAGAATGGGAATGGGGAAGGGCCAATGGTGAATGGGGAATTACCGCCCCGCCAAACTTGGAATGGGGCGGTAATTCCGCCATTCACCATGGCGGAATCCGGCGTCAACCATGGCGCTAATAGCGCCATGGTTAACGCCTGGGTCGTAATGAAGCCCATAGTGTTACCCGGAAAACACTTGTGATTTACTATTGATTACATGTTTATCTTATTGTATTACTTTTTGTTAATAATTTACTTGAACAAGTGGGGTCTTTACCCCCTAGGAGTGTACTAAAGGGGGCACCAGTTGGTAGCAACTGGCGTATGGTTAGTTCCCAGAGGTCATCCTCATCAGCGCACCTGCCCTCACTCAGGCACCTTCAAAGGCTGTTGTGGTGTGGGCTACCTCCCTCCCCTGACAAGACCTGATCTGCCCCCTTTCTTTGCAGCTCATCTAGCAGGTTTTCTGTCCCTGGTCTTTGTCTACCTTACTTGGTTCCCTGGGGGTTTCCCCATTAAGTGTACCAGTTTGTTCAGGCACTGATAAGAAATATGTCTGCTTGCCACACAGGCATAACATCTAGAAGCTAGGTTCACTCAGGGCACTCCGGGAGTTAAGGCCTTGTCAGCTGGCCATTGCTGACATAGGGCCTCATTACAACCTTGGTGCTAAGTGCACCAACTTTACCACCATGGTGTAAACTCCGTTTACACCATGGTGGATGGCGGATTTACCGCCCCATTCCAAGGTGAGTGGGGCGGTAAATCCCCATTTCCCATTTTCCCTTCCCCATTCCCATTTTTGCCCCATAGGGCATAATGGGAGTGGGGAAGGTGCTAATTACGCCGCCGTAAATTACGGCGGCGTAATTAGCACCATGGCAGGTTAGCGCCATGGATTTTAACGCCTGCTAAAAGCAGGCGTTAAAATCAGAATCAGGCGTTAAGGGTTAACGGTGGCGTTAACCCTTAACGCCTGAGTTGTAATGAGGCCCATAGAGTTTCTATTCACTGCTTAAAGTCTGGAAATGTCCACCCAATAACAAGTTCTTCTGGCAAGTTTGGGTTTATCAGAGCCTTAGGCATCCAAATTAGCTCCCGAGCTGGAATGGGACTTTCATGGGTACGTAAGAGACCCAGTCACTGTGGTGCAACAGGTGGATTTTAAATGTCCATCCTGATGTACCTTTTGCAGCTAACAGCTCTGGGTAAATGCTGATATACTCACTATCAGAGTATAGGAGAGCTCAGACATCCTCCCCATAGACCTTCAATAATACTCTGAAGGCGTAATCCAGAATGCCCCCTTGGATATACAGCTGTTGGTGCTCGAAAAAGCCACTTTGCGTTTTTTCATTTTTTCCTCTTTCCTTTTGTTTTTCCCTTGAATGTCTGGTTTAAGAGTATATCGCTGGGGTTCATGTCCCAGTCCGTCACTGGTGAATCACTCTCTTCCTCCATCCAGAGCTACCATTCTCCCATTTGTTCTTCATCACCTCCAGCTCAAAGTCTTCTGGCCATTGTTGGAATAACACATTCTGAGATTGAGCTATCTCCTCTAGAGTTGGCCTTACTGTGATGGGATGTGGACACCCGCAAGGGTCTTCATTGTCACCCCTGCTTTTTCTTTTATACTTACGGCCGTTGATGGATATTCAGAGGTGTCACGGGATGAATTATAATTCTTATGCCGATGACACGCAGATTTCCATCAAAATTGGAAATATCGAGGAAACTTTCCCCAAGGTTAAACAGTGCCTGGTAGAAGTGAGTGAGTGGATGTCTGAAAATCAGCTCCAGTTGGTGTCCAGTCAAAGTTTCGAAACAATAGTTTCGAATGCCAAACGTTTTGATACAAAAATGCCGGAAAAAAAATGTTTTGAATTTTTTTTTATATAAAAGTTTTTATTTTATTTTGTATTGTAAAAGAAGTGTTTTTTTAAAACAGGGGACTAGGGGGGGAACCCCCTCCAAAAAAATAAAAATAAAATCGAAACTTTTTTTTTCTGCACTTTTGTCTCAGAGTTATTGGCATCCGAAACTTTGACTGTCGAAACTATAACTAGGAACCCTCCAGTTGAATGCATTGTGGGAAGCCTGATGGTATTCTTCCAACCACACCCTCAGGATCTTCCATTCAGGTGGCCTGGGAAGGGCCATCACTTTTGGATCCCGACCCTGGGGGTGGACAAGCGAGGGAGGATCACCTGAGTGGAAGGTTACATGGGATTGGTAGGAGGATACCCAAGGGAGAGACATAGTATTCCCCCAGTCCCAAAAATAATACGCCAAGATACTCTCCCTCAGCCTTTATCTTGAATCTCACCCCATCTCCCCCTTCCCATTCCCAACAAATACTGAGGCGAGGATTAGGCAACTAAGATCAGTAAAGATTACCTATAGGAATTACATGGGGTCTTACACAGAAGGATGAGCGAGCTGGGTAGGAATACTGAATCAGAGAAGCCACGAAGCTGGGAGCTGCAAGGAAGAAGGATCCAGAGGAGAGTTGCGTGCTGCGATACTGGCTCGGTGTTTGGAAAGGGCTGCAGCGTGGCTAGGAGCCATGTCTCCTGAGAGCCGGCATGCGGCAGTTGAGACCCTGCTGGTGGTGTCCGTGCAATTTCTTGTTCCCTTGGCCCATGTGCCCGGCCCAAGTTTGTCTGAGGGGCAGGTGGTGAGACCCTGACTTCGACCCATAGCATCCCAGAGA
The DNA here is from genome assembly GCF_040938575.1 of Ambystoma mexicanum. NCBI lineage: Eukaryota > Metazoa > Chordata > Amphibia > Caudata > Ambystomatidae > Ambystoma > Ambystoma mexicanum. The sequence continues at coordinate 189,220,397 of NC_090922.1, forward strand.
GACCGCTCACCAGCGCTACGCTACCTGGTGAGTTGCACATGAGAGAGAGAGAGAAACTCGGAAGCGTGCGGGTGACTGAAGTGGGAAAGGGAGGAAAAATCACGATTAGTCAAATGGCACGAAGCTGAAAGCAAGCAGGACAGTTTAAGAAACAGAAAGTAAGAAAGATGGAGAAAAGCACGCTAATGGCACAGAAGGAAGAAAAAGATACATTAGCTGCACAGACGTAAAAGTGAAGTCCAGGATAAAAGGAAAGGGTGCGAGCGACCCAGAAAGAAGGAAACGAGTGCAGGTGTGCACAGAACAGTGAAAGAAGTGTGCAAGAGGAACAGTAGGAAAAAGACAGTGCAAGTGTGCACACCAAGGGGATCGTGCAAGAGACACAACAAAGTGAAAGGAATAAAAGACAGTTCAAGTGTGCACAACAAAGAGAAAGGAATATAGGAAAGTGGTGCAGAAAGCACCCGAACATAAAAAGTACAAAGGAAAGTAAGAATTAAGCGATATGCACAGAGCGACGGGGGCATTACCGAGTCAGGTAATGCCCCCAATACGAGGGGCATATTGATATTAGTAGCCTGCCCGCAAGATCTGCGTGACCGGCGCACTAAAGACACTTTTTTCTGTCTTGAAACACTGCAATGTTTCGGACAGACATTTTTTTTAAAAAAAGACCAAGAAAATGGCCGCCGTGAAAGGGAAAACGGGGTCTGTTTTCCCTTTCCATGGCACCCATTGGGAGCGGACGCGCTGGAAACAGAAATGTTCCTAGCGTGTCTGCTCATGAAAGACGACATTGAAGAAGGTAAGTGGGGTTGGGGGGAGGGGGAGGAAAAGGGAAAAGAAAAAAAAAAGATTCACCAGAATCCCCGGCAAGGGACGATGGTAGCCTCTAGCCGTGTGGAGGCGTGGAGCGGGGATGGCCCCGCTTCGAGCCTCCACGCGGCTGGAGGCTGCCACGCCGCCCGCCGTGGACAAAGGAGGCAGAAGGTAAGTGCGATGGGGAGGGCAGTGAGGTGGGAGGAAAGGGTAACAAAAAAAAGAAAAAAAAACCCTTACCTGAGTCCCCGGCAGGGGGCGAAGGCAGCTTCTCAGCCGTGGGGAGGCTCGAAGCAGGGATGGCCCGCTTCGAGCCTCCTCATTGGATGAGGGGTTGCTATGCCCCTCGCCGTGGACAAGGCGGCTGGAATCCTGGCCGAGAATCGAGGGATTCTCGGCCGGGTAACGACCCGGCGAGAGCCAATCAGAATGTGTGTTGCATTCTGCTTGACTCTCGCCGGGTACTAATAAGAAATAAAGAGAGGAGCAAAGGATCAGAGTGGTCGCGCTAGGGAAAAGCAAAAAGCCTGGCATTTTCAAAAGCCTCTGATTTTCCCCCTCAGAGGACTGTATGTCAGAAAAGCTGTCACTCACTGTCCTCATTGCCAGACTGACACACAAAGATACAATAGGCATGAAGCAGATATGCACTCACAATGAAGAAACACAGACACTGGGTCAAACTTGCATTTAGACATCTGTGAGAAACCTGAAGGTGTCTCACTCGCTAGTCCCCGGGGATTTATCATCCCGGTGGCCAGGACACGGCCATCGCTATTGGATCCAGTTCCTGGGGATGTACCAGTGGGGGAGGATCACCTGGATGAGGGGTCTTCGGGGATTGAAAGTGGGACACCGAAGGGTGAGATGCGGTACCCCCTTCCTTATAACACCTTTTCCCCATCCTACCCCGTAGGATATTTAGAAGCTCTATCCCTCACCCCTTTTTCTACATGACCACTTTCTCACACCGTGAAAGACAACGGACTAACATCAGAGCCATTTACCTGACATGTCCCAACACAAGGGTCAGGCAGAGTCAGGCAATTGCTGATGACTACACACACCTGACTGCCCTTTTCTTTCCCCAAAGGGATAAAAGGAGAGAACAATTTGAGGAAGGCCAAACGCACAAGGAAGCAGCTATTCCAGGATGCCAGTTCAAATGGAGGAGAAAGGCGGCGAGACCTGAAAGGATGACAAGGAGGATAGTGCCCTTGCCTTTTTCAACCAAGACCGGCGAAGCCTCTGTCAAAGGAAATGCAAGACAAACAATATATATCTCCCCTCGGCGCCTCCTCCTCCTCCCCAGAGCATCGATCCATCTGACGAATATGGGCCACTAACCCCATATTCCCCCCCCCGCGCTTATAGTAGTGAGGATGCTATAAATGAAGCTAAATTAAACAAACAAAATCCTGTGTCCATGCGCGATGAGTATAACAAGCACTGCAAACTTCAGGCAAAGCTGACAGAGGCAGAAGAAAAAAAACAGAGAGAGGCAGGCAGGGCTATAAGGAAGAGACAGCCATCACTCCGAACAAGTGGGTGGGAGGACAAATATTGCTTACATTGGATGGAAGGAATATGGATATATATATGTAGCTTGCTAAATGAAGTGTAACGGTAACTAGTGGCCATCTTGAATAAAATGGACGTAATTAAGTGGGACATTGGAAATTCTGCAAACCAGATGGGGAGTACTGCTATATGACCTAGAGTGTGGATGAGGATATAAACAATTCAGGTGTTCTGAGGGGGGTGACCAAGATATGGACCCCAAGGTACCTTACTGGGGAGGAGGGCACTATAAGAGGTTGAGGACTCGACCAGAGGGGGGAATGTCGAGAGGCAGATGAATATGTTATTCATTGTGTCTGCCCCACTGCCTTCATAGTGTAGAAATGAGAAGGCTATGGGGGTAATTACGAGGTTGGAGGTAAGTACAGTCCTTACCGGCATGGATCAAATACCTTGGGGGTCATTACGACCTGGGCGCAAAGGGATACCGGGCACCGGTAATGACACTGGTGCCGGTAATCCCTTTGCGCCCTATTCCGAGGTCCCTTTGCGGGTCCTTCCTTAACGCCTGGTTTTACCAGGTGTTATGGATGGGACCCGCAAAGGGATACCGGGGTCAATAACAGTACCGCAATTTGCGGTACCGTTATTGCCGCCTTCCCATTGAGCCCTTTGGTGGCTCAAATGGGAATGGCGAATGGCTCTGGTGAATGGGGAATTACCGGTCCCGCAGACCTCGGACTGGACCGGTAATTACTCCCTTCACCAGACCGGAGTCGGACCAATTTTGGAGGCAGCCATGGCACTAATAGAGCCATGGCTGCCTCCAAACTCGGAATGAGGGCCCGTGTCCATGTAGTAAAGAGCCCGCTAATAGAGGGCTATTACGAGTTCGTGGGCACAAGTCTTGCCATTACCGGCATGCCGCTAAAGTCCAAAAAATGGACCTTAGCAGCATCATGGAAAGCACTGACAGCACTACTGGCATCAATGGATACGGCATTAGCGGGCACCGCTATTAGCGGTGGCTGTAAATAAGCGGAACCGGAAGTAGTATCATCGCACAGGAACGGGAAAGAACACGGTGGCCATCTTGAAAAACACAATCTATTGCAATCCTCCATACACAGGACCTGCATCATCACCACAGCAGCCCCAACTTCACATACCACCACATCACCATGGGCAAGGCCCTGAAGAAAGGTGCTGCGCGCCTGCGCAAGGTGCGTTTTTCGGAGGATGAGCTAAACTTGCTCGCGGACACCCTTGCAGAAAATGGGGATTTCGTGTTTGCGACAGTTATTTATTTATTTATTTATTTATTTATTTATTTATATTTATATAGTGCGCAAGAAGCCCAGGGGCATTGAGGCGCTGTTACTTGCAATAACTTAGTTACATGGTACAGGCATGAAAGCGATTGATAACACATTATGATATACAAGATATCATACTGTTGTTACAGATATTGCATTGGGACGTATATTACAACATATATGATAAGTATTCGTGCTGGTGTGTCGGGTCTTATGTGAAGAGTGTAGTTTTCAGAGTTTTGCGGAAGGTGGTGAGGGAGGCCTCCCCTCGGATAGTGGGAGGCAGGGCATATGAGTCGACCTGCCATTATGAGGAAGAAGGAGATCTGGGAGGATGTGACACGTAAAGTCAGTGCGGTCGGTACCACCCCCCGCACCGTGAAAGATGTGCGTAAGCGCTGGGACGACCTGCGCCTACGCATCTGAAACATTCTGGCAGCTAACAGGAGCCAGGGCATGGAAACAGGTAGCGGAGCAGCTCACTAATCAAGACAACTTGCTGGGAGGAAACATGTGCCAGGACAATTGGGATGGAGTCAATTGAGGGAGTGGGAGAAAAGGAGCGGGGAGCGCTGTCATCGGCAGATGTAGGTGAGTGTCCACACAAACCACTGTAATGCAAAGCATGATGATGTCCCTCAAATGTGTAGAACTGCATCAATACCAATATATGCATGATGCATGTACAACTATCACTGATGCTGTCCCTCTCCCTGTCCCCCACAGGCTCACAATCTGACAGCGAGGGCCAGGACTCTGCTGCACAGGCCACAACACCCAGTAGGAAGGCTAGGGGCACGGTAGGAGGCAACAGGCCTTCTACATTAAGAGGCACAGCCAAACCTGGACTGCCACAGAAGGTCAAAGCATCACATGATGCACCGGCATCGGGGCGGCAAAGGGCCACTGTCACTGCGAAAGTGCCCACACCAGCTGCTACCACTGCACAGGAGCCAGTGGCAGATGGGTCATTGTTGCCAACAGATCTGTTGGTGAATCAACAGCCACTTCTCCCCTGACAGACGATGAGGTACACAGCCAAACATCCAGACCACATGGCACACCCAGGCCGCAGCTGTCACCCCACCACACCCCACACAGCACACCCAATGCCAGCAGCCATGAGCAGTCTGGAGGGGAGTCATGGCCAGGGAACCTGAGCCCCGCAGAGAGCACACATGATGTGGGACCCTTGCTGCATGCTGCATCAACCTCCACTGGTGTCAGGGACGGAGAGCTGAGAATGGCACTCATTGAACAGCGCCAGGAGGAGCTCACAGCGCTGGTCGGACAGCACGTGACCGAAGGTGCCCTGGCAAGGCAGGTGTGCCGCCACCACACTGAGGCCCTTAAAGTTGCGATAGAGGCGAGTGCGACTCGCATCTGCAATGAGTTGGCTGCTGTGAGGCAGGTCCTCAGCCGCATTGCAGATGCCATGGAGGCCCAGCTTCCCGCACAGGGACCGGAGCAAGCGAGCATGTGCTCCTCTGCCAGCTCCACGCAGACCAGCCCCCTGCGCAGGTCCACGCGGACCTTGCGCCGGTCAGACATGCTGCCACCCGAGACTGGTAGAGGACATGGAAAGTAGGGGCAACCTGGCAATGGCAACTGTTGCAGACTCATGGTGCATTGAAATGCACACCATGTGTGGGGTAGTTCTGGGGGGAGGGGGAGGTGGGAGAGGGTGTGTGGGGTAGTTCCGGGAGGAGGGGGTGGGGGGAGAGGGTGTGTTGGGTAGTTCTGGGGGGAGGGGGAGGGGAGAGAGGGTGTGTGGGGTGGAGGGCTAGAGCACTTTGTATATACTTCATGTTTAATACACCCGTTGTGTCAAGAAAAATCACATGACTGGACATTGGTTATTGTGTATGTGTGCTTTATTGGTTAACAGTGCACAGTGTCCATGTCCCCCCCACACCCAGTGCCCTGAGTCCCACCTTCCTGGAACCCTCTGCATCCATGTGTCTTAGTAATATTGGGCTATCACATTCTGGCGCACAGCACATCCCTCCTGTGCAACGCCACCTGCCTGACATGCAACCCCATCTTCTTCCTCTTCCTCATCCTCACCCCGTGCATGCTGGTTAATGGCAGGTGGCAGTGGTATGTTTCTCTGGATGCACATGTTGTGCAGCATGGCACAGACCATGGTGATCTTTCCCACCTTCTCAGGCCCGTACAGGAGTACGCAACCAGACCTGCTGAGGCAGCGAAACCGTGCCTTCAACAGGCCAAAGGTCTGCTCGATCACCACACGGGTACGGATATGGGCACGATTGTAGTCCTCTTCGTGCCTGTTCTGCGGGTTCCGGACAGGGGTGAAGTGCCACCTCTTCAAGGGATAGCAAGCATCACCTGCATGGGTGCAACATTGGGTATGTGTAAGTGATTTCATGAAATGACACATGTACTTATCACCCACATGCCTGCAGTTATTTGTTGTTCACATCCACATATCCCTGCATGAATGGAGACATTCCAACTATCCACAATGTGTGAAGTCACATGGTCCACAGGTGTGGGTTGCATTGTCAAGTTGATGCAGGGTGTCCACTTCCTTGCCAGTGTTCTTGCACTGTGGTTGCCTACGGCAGTAGTTGCTATGATCTATGTCATGTGTAGTTAATCGTATGCATTCATCCTGGCACCGTTACCACCAGTCTCATCATGATCTGCCATTCCACGCTTGATATTCTCGTGCTGGCATGCTGCGCTTCTGTGGTGGTGTGCCAGTAACTATTTGTGTATTGGCTTTGTGTGATTCATTTGTGTCCACTCATGGACGCATGTCCGGTGTAGTGCTGTTCAGCGGTCATTTGCATTGGGCATACTCACAACATGTTGCTGCATTGTGTTGCAGAAGGTACGGTCTGATGATGTGCAGTGTACGTGTTGATGGATATGGCATGGTTGCAGTACTAGCATGTTGTCATTGTTGTGCATCTGACGTCTTTCATATTGATTTCAGGTGTCAAGTTCAGTCTGGGATGCTTTGGGGCACACTGTATTGCAGTATGGGCATTGTCCAGTTGCACACCCAATGCCACTCGGGTGGATTATGCATCTCTACCCCCCATTACACTGCCATGTGCTTGCCATGCAACTCACCAAGCAGCCAGACACATCGTCCAGCATGTTGGTCCATTTCGTATGGTATTGTTGAGTTCCGCAGGACCATTGAATCATGGGTTTATGTGGGATATCGGGCAGAACAATGTGTGATGATCTTGGTTGGGTCACATTCCATTTGCACATTGATGGAGTGTTGTTGCTTGCGATTGCGGTACACCACCTCCATGACATGTGGGACCACCAACTCCACGTGGGTGCATTCGAGGGCACCAATACAATTTGGCATGCCTGCCAGTGCATGGAAGCCAACCTTTGTATCAAATATGTCCTGGGGAGTCCGTGGTAGGGATATGTAGTTACTTCTGTGCTTCAGGAGGGCATCATGCACTTTGTTCACCGTGCGAGAAAATAAGGGTTGTGATATGCTATGCATGCGCCCCACTGTGTGCTGGTAGGTGCCTGTTGCAAGGAAGTGGAGCACCAACACTACCTTCAGTAGAGGGGGGATGGTGGTGCGTATTTCTATGAGGCTGACCCGTATATCATGTCCACGATGGTGGTGATGGTGTCCCGGTCCAGACAGTACAGGGTGTGGATCTGCTCAGGGGTTAGGTTGCATGGACTGGCTCTGATGCGAGGGATTGGGGGCTGCCTGCCTGGTACCACTGGCTGCACTGGTGGGGTATGCTGGGCCTGTCTCACCCTCCTTCTCCTCCTGCGTCTCCTCTGTGGTGCCTGCTGGTGTTGTTGTTGCTGGTGTAGCAATGAAAGCATGTCCTCCAGCCCCAGTATTGCTACTACTAGTAGACTCATTTTGGTGTGGAAGGGGTGTGGTGTGTGGGTGTGCTCCTTTTGTGCTGGCCCAGACTCCATTGCCTCCAGCTCTGCTGATTGTGTGTACCTGTGGCAGTTGGGAACACTGCACATAGCATTTTATGGTTGGCTCACAATTACCGGCATGCCGGTATCCCCTATTAGCGCCTTCATGATGCCGGTATTTGCATGTCCGCCTGACTTGTTATGGCCTCCCATTAGCGGCATACCGGTATTGCTGGCCTGAAGGGCTGCGTGCCCGCGTCCTTGCAGCTATTAGAGGCACCGTTATTAGCGGCGCCTCTTATACCGGGGTCTTAGGTTGGAATATCCCAGAGCGGTATGCGATTCCGGTAATCCTTTACCAGCATCGTTTTTCCATTACCTCCAACCTCGTAATGACCCCTATGTCATTTATAGCGGCAGCCCCTCCCCCACCGCTATGCCGCAAGTTTGAGAAATGCTACTAAGACAATCCTACCGACCTTATCCTGGAACAATAGAAGAGGAAATTAATCTGCAAACTCTAGAAGAAATTAACTTGCTGTAACTGAAGATGATGAGAGCAGGTGTCCTCACTGTCAGACTGACACACAAAGATGCAATAGACATGAAGCAGATATGCACTCACCATGAAGAAACACGGACACCAGGTCAAGTTTGCATTTAGACATGAAGTATATTACCTGCACCATATAGACATGAAGAACATAACATAGTCAATGGGCCTCATTACGAGTCCGGCGGTAACCGAGGTGGTCAAACCGCCTATTTACCGCAGGACTCGTATTACCATTCCGCCTCCGTGGTTCCCGGAATTACTTGGGCATTACAACCCTGGTTTCCCGGGAATCACGGAGGCGGAATGGTGTTAATCCCCATTCCCATTGAGTCCTACAGGACTCAATGGGAATGGGGATCATGGAAACACCAGCAGCATCTCGTGATGCTGCCGGTGTTTCCTCGTCCGCCTGCAGGCGGGCGGTGTTAAACCCGCCAGGTCAGACCTGGTGGGAACATCACCTCCCGCCTGCAGGAGTCGGGATCAGGCGGTCTGGAAACAACAGTGGCGGTGGGTTTACCGCCACAGTTATTTCCAGACCGCCTGATTTGTAATGAGGCCCAATGTATACGCTGAAACGCAAGACGAAAAATATACAAATGTAGCTTGCTAAACATAGAAGTGTAACGATAACTAGTGGCCATCTTGAATAAAATGGATGGCGAAGCCACATTAGAGTGACCGGGAAGCCTCAAAGAAGCCTCGAAGCTGCAGGAAGATTCAACTTGCTGAATTAGCTGAAATACAGATACATGCAGGCCAGACAAGCAACTGCACGGTCCCCCTTTCTAGGTTATTGGGGAAAAGGGAGGTTTACATTGCTTTGAAGAAAACAGAAGGTAACAATTCCCAAGCAGAAGACATAGGGCCTCATTACGAGGTTGGAGGCAGCCATGGTGCTATTAGCACCATGGCTGCCTCCAAACCCATGTCCGAGTCCGGGTAGTCAGAATGGGGATTTACCGGGTCATTCCAACCTTGGAGGACCCGGTAAATCCCCATTCTGAAAACCATTCCCCATTCGCGCCCCCATAGGGCTCAATGGGAATAGGGAAGGTGCTAATAACGGGCCCGCAAATAGCGGGCACGTTATTAGCTCCCTGGTCCCTTAGTGGGTCCCGCTAAGGGCGGCTGGTAAAACCAGCCAGCCTTAGTGGGACCTGCTAAGGGACCTCGGAATGTGGCGGTAGGGGGTTAACAGCACCGGCATGCTTACCGGAGTTAACACCCTACCGCCATACTCATAATGAGGCCCATAGTTTACTTAGATTAAGTAGAGAACAACCTTTGAAAGCCAGGTACCCATTAATTAAGAGCTTAATACTATACGAGGAATGGATCAACCAAGTCACCAGTGGCCAAAGAGAGTAATAGCACACGTATTAATATGAGCTAAAATCCTAAGAAAAGTCGAGCAGAATAATTTAAAATGTTGTCTCCTCACACGTGGTGACTCATAATTGAAGAACAGTGTCCATTCCTTAACTCCAGACACTGATAGGCACCTGCTCGACTCCCCACAGATTCTCAGAGCAAGAGATGGTGAAAAGGGCCAAGTTCAAAGCTAGATGCCTTGGCCTGTGGCCTAGAAAATAAGGGATGGTTTCTTATTTAATTGGAAGACGCAGTTCCTTGATGTCACCCCCACCACTTTTTTGCTCATATGCTGATGACCTGCCAAGTGTCCAAGGTTGATACAACCAACACCAACCAATCACAGCTCTCAAAATAATGCTGCCATGTAATTGTTGCATTAGCCAATTACCTGTTGCTAAAATGATGCCTTCTTTACTTGGATCGATTTAGGGGTGGTCCAAGGTGGGGCCATTAGATCGTCATATCCAATGAAAGGACTAACACATATGTAAACTATGTGTAGACAATTACTCTAACTAATCCCTCAACCCCGTAGGCTTTTGCAACTAAAATTGTTTTATGATGTCAATTGTGACATGTTTTTCAGTTAAAACCTGATGTTTTGCATTATATGTCCTTGTTTCATATGTATTGTTAATAAAACAGGCCTTTGCCATTTACTTTGACTATTTCCGTCATTGGGTGCGGGATTTCCCGGCCTTTCTGTTCAGTGAGCACTGGGACTTTCCAGGACTCTTTTACATATGGCAGTGGTTCAGGTGTTTCTGTTCAGACTGTTGATATCCCCGCTATGAGACTGAGGACTGCGGAGTGACCTGTGGAAAACAGTGAATCACGCGTGTACTGAGATGGTTTACAGGAGTCCCCTTGGATAAAGTTCTGCCTGGTCCCCACGAGCACCCCGCAGTACTAGGGCGGGTGGCCGATTGAGGAAGGATCGATACCGAAGGCCTCGGACGAGCCACGGATGTAAACATAGACCATCGAATTGGCAAACAAAGGAGGGAGGGATTGGTCTGCATATATTGAGGAATTTTGAGGTGACAAAGGAATCATTTATGAGAGGATACCTATAACAAGGTTATGGAAGGTGCCGCATTAAAAATTGTGACATGGTATTAAGATATTAAGAATGAAGAGATTTCCTGCAACAAGGTCAAGGAAGAGTGCATCACACAAGAGGTAAAAGGATAACTAGTCAAGAGGGCTGTAAGACGGCCGTTGGTTTGGGGTTTTGTTGTATTATTTTTGAAGGTGCACCTGTATGTGAAGTGATTGCTGGCACCAGAGGGAGGGTGAAATGTGGGTTGACCTGTGAAAAGCGAGGTTTCATGGATATTGATTTATATCATTGAGCATTGGAGCTGTGTTTTGGACCAAAAGGACATGGCCCTGAGAGTGGGCAGCATTTGGGGTGCTTTACCAAATAGTTGTTGTAGCCGAGAAGGTTGAGAAGAGACATAGGAGTGTTGGAAATAGAGCTAAGTATTGTTGGTAGGGAGATTGGGGAGGAGAAATAGAAGAGGTAGGAAGTCTGAAGGTTTGTCAAGGTCCGGTAACTATCGACAGTCAAGAGTGTGATGTGCCATTTATGTAAGTCACTGCCTAGATATAAACAAAAAATAGTTAAGTACCATCCCAAATGGGTTAAAGGCATAGCGGGAAAAATGCTTATGCCCATGCCCCAGAAGGGGACTCTGTCGAAATCAGTGCTGAAACACATGACAACATATTTACATGATGCGTATAAAGGAAAGAAACTGCAAAAACAATTAGCCATTCTTTTTTTTTTTTTAACTTTATTTATTATTGCACACAGCTACAGCACATACATAAGCATACTTCACATCACTTCATTGGCATACATTATACACAACATCTCCCTCAGAGCCCATACCCTCTTCATCTGCCTTGTCCGACAGATATTGCTTGAACCTTGCCCATATATTTCTAGGCCTGGAGTGAGGGAGCACCGTGGTGATATATAGTTCTTCTATATCTTTAGTCCATATCATGTCCCTTTCCCAGTCTGCTGTAGTTGGCGGGGATACTCTTTTCCACCTCATCAGTATAGCTCTCTTGGCTATCAGAAGGCTTAAATTTAACAGTTTTTAACAGTTTTTTTTCCATTTCGGGTTCATTTTCCCAACCACCCCTATCAAACAATTCCACAGGGACCAGTCAACCGGCTGTTCCACCTTTTCGTCCAATGCTGCACATACCCCGACCCAGAAGGCCTTCAACTTTATACAGGACCATAACATATGATATAAATTGGCATTTTCCGCATCGCATCTAGGGAATGATCCCTGGATGTCTGGATAAATCCGTTTAAGTCTTGCTGGGGTGTAATATATCCTATGTATTATTTTATAGTGAATAAGCTTTATCTAGAATTGGCCGACATCTGCTTGGTAAGTTCGCAAATTTGGGACCATTCCTCCTCTCCAATTTGCTGCCCCAGATCCACTTCCCACTTTTGCCTGGCTGTGTGTATAACTACTGGACGTGTCTGTATTAATATTCTGTAGAGTGCCGAGGCTGTGAGCTTCTGTGATGTCCCAGTGAATATGCACCAAGCCCCATATGTACCTCCGGCTCCTCTGGAAATGTCGGGTACACCTTACGCACTTCGTTACATACGTGCTCGTACTGTTTCTTCTGTGTATTCGTATTGCCCACTATTCCCTTCACGTCTCCCCACTGAACAAAGTGCCTATCTATGAATAGCTGCCCCCATTGAGTTATGCCCCGGGCGCTCCAATGCCTTGCCACCTCCCCTTCCATGCCAAAGGGCATTAGGGGATCTCCCCATATTGGCATGCTTGAATGGTACAATTTGCCTGCTGAGAATAGATCCACTATTTTGGTCCATGCCATAATTGTTACCTTGGTAGTGTCCAAGGTATTATACTGCTTGGGGGATGACCTCGCCAACCTATGCAGGCACACAATTGCCTCGCATTCCTTCTGAGAAGGAACTGGGGACCCCGGATTTAGAAATCGTGTGGCCCATTGCATCGCGTATTGCGCTTGTGCTGCAAGGTAATATAGTTCCCAATCCGGTGCCATCAACCCACCCCTCGAGTAAGGGTCCGTCAATGTTCTCCAGCTCAATCTAGGGTGACCTCCCCAAACAAATTCGACACAGGCACTGTTCATTCTCGTGAAGAGAGCACGTCCTGGCCAAACAGGTACAGTACTAAACAAGTAAAATAGCTTTGGCAATATCACCATCTTGATTAGCGCTATTCTACCCATAATTGATATGGGAAGGACACTCCATCGTCTAATCTTAGTGCATAATGATACCGCCAACGCCTCATAGTTCAAAGCTCGCGAGAGTTGGGGCATCCTAGCTATGCATGCACCCAAGTACAGAATGCTGTTTGGGCTCCAAATAAGACCATGTGTATTTTGGGGCTGCCTCATATTCTCAGTCAAAGGGAGTATCTCCGTCTTGTTGGGATTTAGCCGCAATCCCGAATATTCTCCAAATCTTTCAACCTCAGCCAGCACCTTGCCTAGCGTGCGATTGGGGTTCTTAAGGTAGAGTAATATATCATCTGCATATAAGGTTATAATTTGTGGGGTGCCCTCTAATAGTAGACCATAGGAGCTATATCGCGACCTGAGAATATCTGCCAGAGGCTCTATCACTAGGGCAAACAATAAAGGGAACAAAGGGCAGCCCTGTCTAGTGCCACCCCGTAAATCCAGCTTGGTTGTTAAAATAGCATTAATTCTAATCCTAGCATGGGGGTGTGTGTACAGTATTCGTATCCATCGTATAAAATTGGGGCCAAACCCATAATTACGCAATACCTCAAATAAAAATGGCCATGAGACAGTGTCGAACGCTTTGTGCATATCAAGCGACACTGCTACTGCCTGCATGTCTGGGGGGAGTGTAGCCAAGATTTTATGACATTTCCTAATATTCATTGCGGTGGATCTACCTTGAACGAACCCCGCCTGATCTTCTTGTACCATATACGGCATCAATGGTGCCAGCCTAGTTGCTATAATTTTTGCAAAAATCTCAGCGTCAGTATTTATTAGCGATAATGGCCTATCCGACCCACAATCATCAGGGGGCTTTCCAGTTTTAAGCAAAAGTGTGATTACAGCTTCTCTTGTGGTTTCAGGGAGCTCCCCTTTAGCCAGGGCCTCCTCCCATACCCCATGTAGTCTAGGAGAAAGCAACTGACTGAATTCCTTGTAGAATTCTGCCCCTAACCCATTTGTACCAGGGGCCTCCCCGTTGGGTAATGCCTTGATCGCCTCTGCTATTTCGGCCTCCGTTATTGGGGCCTCAGTATATCTCTAGTGTTGTCAGACAAAAGCGTCGTCGGGATCCGGGAGTGATGCTCTGCATGTCGTCCGGCGCAACAGAGATCTGCGGGGAGTATAATTTATTATTAAATGTATAGAATGGTTCCTCCAATTCCTCCCGTTGGGTAGTTACTGTGCCATCCAGATTCCGTATGCAGGGAATAGTTGATGGGCCCCTTTCCCCCCTCTCTACCCCAGCCAGCAATTTCCCCAGGCGATCACCCTCCCCGTATCTACGCGCTGCAATAGGCTTGTCAAAATATCGGATCTCTTGTTCCGCGGCTTCAGTGAACTCATCTAATGCTGATTTTATCTCTGACCTAAACTGAACTGTAGGTGTGCGTGCATACTGAGATTGCAATATGTTCAATTCTGTTTCTAATTTCGTTAGTCTACCCCGAATGTCTTTAAGTATTCCACTCTCCATAGATATTGAAATGCCTCTGATACAAACTTTAAATGCTTGCCAGAGGGTGGCCTGGCTATCAACCGAGTTAGCATTAAAGTAAAAAAACTCCTGTATTTGTCGCAACAGTGCACTTTTATAAACCAGATCCTGCAACGCTGCCAGCTTGAATCTCCATTGGGGCCTAATCAACACCCTTCCTGGAACCCATAATGTTAATTGTATTGGAGAGTGATCAGAATACGTCCTGGGGTAAATGTGCGCCTCAATGACCCAAGAGAGCACTGTGTCATCAACCAGCCATAAATCAATTCTCGAATGCATATCATGCACGGAGGAATAGAATGTGTATTCTCGCTCAAATGGGTGTAATGCTCTCCATGCGTCCCTCAGGCGCAAATCCTCCATATGGAGCAGAATTGTCTGTGCTGCCTTGATTAGTGTTCTGGTCTGTGATGATGTGCGATCAGTATGTACGTCGAGAATGGTATTAAAATCCCCGCCACATATCAAGTGGGCGGAGGGGAATTTCGCCACCTTTTGGAATAGCTGAGAGTAAAAACCGGGATCGTCAACATTTGGCCCATATACATTGAGAAGAAGCAACTCTTTTCCACATGCCTGCCCACGGGGTCACACTCCGACATCGTGCACGTGAACTGTAATGACTTGTGTATCAAGGTGGCAACACCCCTTGCCCGCTTAGAGTATTTAGTAACATACTGATGCTCTCCCCAATTCGGGAACAGTGGCTTACCCTGCTGTGGTCCAATATGCGTTTCCTGTAGAAATACTATCTTGGGTTTCAGCCTGGTGATACCTGCCATAATCTTCCTCTTCTTAATTCCCGTCCCCAAGCCACGCACATTCCAACTCAGGATTCCAATATCCTCGCCCTCTGCCTTAGCCATTAGTTATAAACGAGAAATACTGTGTGCACGCCAGTATGCCAATCGTATAGTTGGTATAGTACTTGTGTGCGGTACCTGTGCGCTTTTCCATGTTAATACAATTCTTGCCACAACAAAACCCCAACAGTTAAAACTTACACCCACCCCCCTCCCTCACGGTTCCCCTAACTTTGACCGTGCTGTTGCTACCTTCCCCACCCCACCCCTCTGTTACTCGTGCACCTGCCACGGGGGAAACTGCGGCGGTCACCAATGCCAATGCCAACATTAGTCATATTATTTCATAACCGGTTCTTCTACGTTGCTCTAACTCATAATACCCTGCATGGGGGATCTCATATTTACACCTCTACATAGAGAGAGAAAAATAAATAAATAAATAAATAACGGAAAAAAGGATCATTGCCCCCATAAAGAGTCTCTCTGCCGAGGTTCTCCATATTTGCGTCACCATGAACGTGTATAGCCTGCCCCAAAGCAGGTGTTCACGGATTCTCTTCTGTATTTGTTTGTCTAGCTGGGACCGATATGTGTGTTTCGATAAATCTTTCTGCCTCCTCTGGGGCAGTGAAGAAGTACACCTTGTTTTGATGCTGTATTTTGAGTCTCGCAGGGTAAAGCATAGCGTATTGCACTCTTCTCTCACGCAGCAGTTTCTTGACCCCCGTAAGGAGCCTCCTCTCCTGTTGTACTGCGAGGGTGGAGTCTGGGAAGATGCGGATAGTGTTCGCCTCCCACCGTAACTCCTGCTTTTCTCTTGCCGCTTTCAATATCAGATCTCTATCCCTATAATTCATCAGCCGTGCTATATTTGGCCTAGGATATGCTCCGGGTTTAGGCTTTGGGGTTAACGATCTGTGCGCCCTTTCCACTATGAACATTGGTGACCAACTCATATCACCTAAGAGATTGCATAGAAGATCTTCCACTGCCTTTTCCATTGGGCCCTTCATCACGTCCTCAGGCACACCTACAATACGGATATTATTACGCCTGGATCTCGCCTCCAAGTCCTCACACTTGGCTTTCACTGTCCCCAGGCCTATTGCTAAAGAGGATACTGTGGTCTTCAGGGCTGCCAGCTCATCCTCCGCGCTTGAGATTCTCGTCTCCGCCTCTGTGATACGTGTATTTGTTTTTTCTAGTTGTGCTCGTATGCAAGCCACACTTGCCGTTATTCCTTCTAGCTTATCATTCAAAGTGGAGAATCCCTTTTGCATGGCCTGAAAAACCGCCTGGGGATCCATCACCTGACCGGCTAAAGCTTGTTGTTCTTGAAGGCGAATGCCTCCCTCCGCCGCAGGTTCGTTATCCTTCTGAACCGCCGTTGTGTACTTATCCATGGTTCCTTTACCTTTCTTAGAACCAAAGTTTTTGGGCATTATCTCCGTGTCATATGGGCTGTTACTAGGTATCCCTCCAAGAGGTCTCCCACGCCGAGCAGCTGCACTCAGAGTGTGGACAGAGCCAGACCCTAGTCACACTTGACATAAACTTTATCGGAATTCCGTCCACAAATCAGCACGGGGTGATATCTGCTTTGCGTAGGACCTCAATTAGCTATTGTATTTTACAGCCGTCAGGGTATGGTCCAAGGGTCCCCCTCCCAGTGGCCCACCTCCGCCAATAACACCAGAGGGCCACCTCTGTCAGTAGTGTACACTCAGGATGGAAGGATAGAGTGAGACACCAGCTCCTCCCACGTACACTGCGAAAAGACCTATCTTCAATCTGCCCCTGCGTGAGTAAACGGGCGATGATGGAGGGGCTGTCAGCCACGATGTATTACCGGTGTCACCTGTACTCCACACGACTCGGGTCTAACATCTGATGGCAGGGAGTCAGCCGAGCCTCGCCCTGCGCTCTCTCCCAGTCGGCCTAGCAGAGCACGTTCTTTTTTGGGGGTTAAGGACCCTCTTGCCGCTCAGCCCCTGTCGTCACAATCCAAGCACACCTTTATGTGCCTGAACTGGCATAATGCGGTATGTTGATAAGCTGCACCACAATCTTCCCTCTCGAGGAGCGTTATGCCAGTGCCCCCCTCCAGACAGGACTAGCAAAGTCCTCACTAGATGCCACATGCAGTTTCAGGAAGCAGTATAGTCTATAATGTCCTCAGCCATATCCCAGTCTTTATACGGGTGTTGTGGCTGCTCCGGTGCTGCATTCCGCTCCGGCCTCCCTGCTTATGGACCTCTGCCCTCCCAAACAGAGCGAAACACAACATCAACCCGTCACTGCAGCATGCCTCTTCTACTCACAATGGCGGGCAGCGCGGGTCAGGCCGGTGTTCATTGCAGTCGTCAGGTAATGTGTTTACTGTGGATAACACCAGGCGGGGTTCGGGGGGCAGCCCAAACACCGGTCGGATCACCTCGACTATCACACGGTACGACTACAATAATAAAAACAGTTCAAGTCCTCTGGGGTGTGTGACCGCCCCCCCGCCTCACCTCCGTGATGGCGCTGCTCCAGAGCGCCAGATCCTGGCCAGGGCAAGGTCCGCACCAGCGTCTCCTCAGCTTATAAGCGGGCCCCGCAGGCGCTCAACAGGTACCGGAGCGCCCGCGGTCCGCCTCCGCTACCTGCCAGCCTCCTTCCTGCTTCCCTTCCTCCACTCCAATTGATGCCGGGCTCCTCTTCACTGCTCACAGCGTTCCTCCCAGACCGGCCGCGCTCAGGCCCCGTATCTTGACCGTGCGATTATGCAGTGGGGACACGCTCCCAATCCACCAGACTTCACGTGGACACGCCGCACACCTTTACACATGCTCAATGTCACTTATGATCGGAACCGCAACCTGTACGAGGTGCTATCGGCAGCTTGGCATCGGTTCCCGCCGGAGCTCACATAGAGAAGTCGCCATCTTCTTCCGTGCGCAGCAGTGCCCCCCATCACAATTAGCCATTCTAAAGTTATGGAAGATGTTTGGGTACGAGGTGGAGGATCTGCCCGTGAGGGAGTGGATGTTTAATCAGCATGAAGGGCAGAGCACAGAACCTCGGCTCCTCGTACTCGTCCTACCCAGAGCATTGATCGTCAGGCAAAAAGCAGGGATTCTACCCATTGAAAGAATTAAAAGCAGCAGCAGGATACACTTACCCTGTATATATGCCCCCTGCTTATAGTAGTGGGGATGGTATAAATGGAGCTAAATTAAACAAACAAAAGCCAGTGTCCATGTGCAATGAGTATAATGAGCACTGAGAACTTCAGGCGAAGCTGACAGAGGCTCATTAAAAAAAAACATAGGCAGAGAGGCAGGTAGGCCAATAAGGAAGAGACGGTGATCACTCCAAATGAGTGGGTGGGAGGACAAATATTGCTTAAATTGGACGGAAGCTATATTGATGATGGTAAAGAGAGAGAAAGGGAAGTTAAGGAAAGATAGGAAAAAGAAGAAGCGGAAAGGAAACAGGAAGAAAGGGCACGACAGAGAAGGAAGCAGGGGGAGTAAGAAAGATAATGGAACAGAATAATTGAGGAAAAGAAGGAAAGACAAAGGAAACATGAAGTAGATAGAGAGAACGAAAGGAGGCAAAAGGAAGAAAAGAGAAGGGAGCTAAAGGAAAGAAAAAAGGAGCAAGGGGGAGAAGAAAGGGAAAGAGCTGGAACACCAAGGGGAGAACGGGAAAGGCAAAGGGAAGTGGAGGATACAGCGAAGGAAATGGAGGAAGAAAGAGAGACAGAGATAGAGCAAGAGATGGATTGAAGCCGAGTGAGACGGCGAAAAGAAGCTGAGAAGATTTGCAGGGAACGCTGCAACGAGAAAAGGAGAAAAATGAGGAACAGGAGCAGGCAAGGGAAAGTAGTTTAGAAAGATGTATTTGAGAGGTGGATGAGATCATCAAAAATGTTACTCTTCCAGATGAAGATGTGGGAGAAGCAATGCAAAGGAGGATTGGTAATTTGTACAGAAGCAGGAGGGACAGTGGTGCCATTCATACGATAAAGAGGAGAGTTGTAGGATCCCCACAAAGAGGAAAAGAGAGCTTATTGGAAAAAGAAATGAAGGTATTGCATGGAATGAGCCCTCTAAAAAGATTAGATTTTGAGGACAGAGAAGACAAAGGAAGTGATGGAAGTTGGAGTACAATGCCTTTAGATGAGGAGAGACATGGAAGTGAAAATGAGGAAAGGGAAGAGGCTGTGCAAGGCCTCTCTACAGACTTGAGCCAAGGGAAATACACAGGTTGTTCTGAACTGGATGAACCAAAAGGGGAAAGTCCAGAGCCTCTGCCATACTCCAAACATCCAAAAGGGCGATTGCATAGTTTGGAGGAGACAACCCCATATTTAGAAAGGTTGAGAACATTAACAGGGCAAAAGAAAGCAAGCATGACAGACATCATCATCAAAATAAAGGGGGTAGCTGGATGTGAATGTGGAGCAGGATTGATGCAATTCCCTGTGTTGATGAGTGGAGATGGGGTGGTTGCACAAAACACACAGCAAGCGCAGCCAACAGTTGGAGGGAATTTTGCATGAAGGGGAGAATATAGTTATTGGCCCAGAGGAAGAGGGAGTGCACCTAGAGGAAGAGGGGTTGGAGTTCAAGCTCCGCAAGGAGAAGGGTTTAATGGGGGACAGCCTAGATTTGGAGGACAACCCCACAGTGTTGAATATGTGGAAAAAATGCAGCACATCTCTCAAGCATGCAGAAGCAGGGGAGGGATACAACAGGACTGGCAGGATCCAGGAGGGGGGATAGCATACCCTTCACTATACAGTACAGAGCCACCTGAATATTATGGCCAAGATCACAAACAACATCAGACATATGCGCCACAAATGCATCCTGTGCAACAAGCACCAATGCAAGCACAACAACCACCAATAAAAGCACATCAAACCCCCATTGCAGACACAACAAGCACAGACGCAACCACAAGCACTGGTACAGCAGAATACCATGGAAGGTAAGCACAGGATCACAGGTGCCTACACCCAGAACAGGGAGTGTGACCATGATGGAGGAAACCCTTTTGCTGGAACAGGGATGAATTTTTACCCACAATAGTACAGCCCACAGAGTGACTTGATGTGTTGAATCCTATCTGTTACACCAGACCAACAAGAGGAACCATTGGTTGGGATGACACAAGGTGACAATATATTTTCCTTCCTTGTAGATACAGGGACAACTAGGTCCTGTGTTAGGGTAGGGAAGCACACAATGTCAGGCATTGCCATGAAAGCACAGGGATTTTCTGGGGCTACAAGTTCGGTTCCATTCTCGTACGACTTACCTATTACTGTACGGGTGCACACATTTTCGATTCAACTATTATGCTCCCACAAGACACCAGTTAATATAATGAGAAGGGGCTTGATGAGCAAGCTTAACATGACCATATCCTTCAGAGATAGTGTGCTCCACTCCAGGGATTCAGTATGTAAATGCAAAAGAATTCATATCAGCATTTTTGGTCAGAAAACACAGCGGGCGTGCCAGTGAACTCAGAGGTATTTTCTTATGGGTTACACCTTTTGCTGGCATGGCTTCTTGGGATAAGGGGTAAAATATTGCGACTACCAGCAGAATCTTTATTTAGACCAGAAGTACCTATAGGTGAGGAGACAGGTCACATGTTTACATTAGAACTAGAAGCAGTTATAGTGAGAGAAGAGAGGGTGATTATTCACAGGACTGATGACGAAGGAAAATAATGGTGAGCAGTGATAGCTCTTGACGAAAGACATAGGCTGACCGATTTGACAGATCAACTGTTTAGAGATTATGACTCAGATGATGAGGTAGTGCCCTTCATAAGCTTCACTTATTGGGTGGAAATTGAGAGCAGGGAAGTACCACAGAAGATGATATTGATCAAAAAGACGCCTTCAATTTTAGAGAAGATTTGACACAGGTACCAAGTATATTGTGGACCAGCAGTCCATATGACAGTGACCTACTGAAGCCAGGAGCAATTTTCCCACGAGTAAGACAATATTCAATGTCAAAAGAAGCAGATGAGGGCATCTATGACACTATTTCTGCTTTAGTGCAACAGGATACATTAGTGCCATCAGAATCACTATGTAACACGGTGGTGTACCCACTGAAAAAGCAATGGGGGTACGTGGAGATTTATTTAGGACCTAGGCCCCCCAAACAATATTTTTGAAGCAGAATTCCCATTGGTCCCAAATCCGGCCACAATATTGTGAAATATTCCATCCAAAGCCAAATACTTTACAGTGATCAATGTAATGAATGCTTTCTTTTCACTTCACATTCATGAAGAGTCACAAGACCTGACTTCATTTTCATATAGAAATCAGAAGTGGAAACACATTTGTTTACCCCAAGGGTACTGTGAGTCCCTATCAATCTTTAACAGGGTAATTCAGATTGAACTAGGGAATGTACACATTGATAGGGTACTGATCCAGTATGTAGATGACATTCTGGTGTGTAGTGAAACAGAAGAGCAGTGCAGAAAAGTCTCAGTACAGTTGATGACAGTCTTGGCAGAGAAAGGGTACAAAGTAGACAAGGAGAAATTACAATATTGCCAGGAAGAGATCTTGGGCCTCATTACGAGTCAGGCGGTACAGGGTTAACGGCACCGGTAAAGGTGCCGGTGCCGTCAACCCAGTACCGCCCGATGCCGAGTTCCCCTTGCGGGACCCGCTCTGCACGTCTGGTGTCTCGTAATGGCCCGTTGGTTGCTCCCTCTCCCATTCCCATTCAGCCCTATGGGGGCTGAAATGGGAATGGGGAAGGACCGTGTCCGGGTCCTCGGAGGGAGGAATTACCGGGCCTTCCGACCTCGGAATGGCCCGGTAAATCCTCATTTCGAGGACCCGGACGCGATTTTGGCGGCAGCCGAACTCGTCATGAGACCCCTTGTATACAGGGCAATCAATATTCCATGATGTTAGAAGAGTGACCCCTGAGAGAGCAGAAGCAATCATGAAAACAGCTAAACCAAAAACAGTAAGGGAGATGCAATAATATCTGGGTCTGTGCAATTACTGCAGGGCATGGGTCTTTGATTATAGTACATACGTTGGACCCCTTCTAAAAGGACTCAAGGAAGCTCAGAAACATGACAGTGACATAGCCCAGACAGGTGAAATGCCAGAAGCATTTGATGAGTTAAAAAGGGCAATATGCACAGCACCTGTTTTAGGGATTTCTGATTACAGTGAAGAATGTGGCCCTCATTACGACCCAGGCGGTAAGTTACCGCCTGGGTCGTACCCTTACCACCATGGCGTAAACTATGTTCCAAGGTGAGTGGGGCGGTAAATCCCCATTTCCCATTTTACCCTTCCCCATTCCCATTTTCACCCCATAGGGCATAATGGGAATGGGGAAAGGCGATAATTACAGCACCGTAAATTACGGTGCTGTAATTATCGCCAAGGTCCCTTTGCGGCATGGATTTTAACGGCTGCAAAAAAGCAGCCGTTAAAAGCCATCCCGCAAAGGGAGCCTTGTAATCAGGCGTTAAGGGTCGGCGCCGTTTACGGCGCCGTAAACCCCTTAACGCCTGAGTCAGAATGAGGGCCTGTGTCTTATTCTCTTATTCAAATGGATTAGTAATTACAGCAGTTCTCACTCAGAAGACCACACTAGGACACAAACCACTAACATATTATAGTGGGATCTTAGATCCAGTGATGAGAAGCCCTTGTCTCTGTGAACAATCATTTGCGGCAGCAACCTTTGCAATTGAGATGTCTGTCAGTATTACGATGGGGAATTCAGTCACATTATATGTGGATCATGCCCTGTTTACCATTCTTGAGAACCCAAAAAATACATTGACCACGCAGAGAGCATCTGGGTACGAGGTGATCATCTCAAATTCAGCAATCAAAATTGTCAGTTGCAGAGTAGAGAACCCAGTAACATCTATAGTGGAGCCCGTGGAGGAAGGAGACCGCATGCACAATTTCACCAAGTACACTGAATACTTTGACGGTATTCCCCATGTTAGAGAAAATGCCCTAGCAGGGGGAGACTATTCTTTATTAATGATTCCTTGTTGATTGACCAGAGCATGGGAGAAAGGCACACGGGTACCACAGTGTTAAAAGTAAAACAGAATGGCAACTTTCAGACAGTGGCAAGTGTGAGATTGCCTTTACATTTTTCAGAGTAAGCAGAAGAATTGGTAGCACTTCTTGTGGCACTTGAAACGCATGAAGATGAGGAAGTAAGAGTGCATTATGGCTCTGCCTATGTGATGTTAAAAGTACCCGCAGGACTGTCACGTTGGAAGAGGCAGGACGTCTTACGTGCAGACGGCACACCAGTGCAGCATGTGCCATTATTAGACAGGTTCATAGACGCACTACAGCTCCCATTGGCCTCACCGTGGTCAAGTGAATAACCCACTCTGAGGATGCAGATTTAATTTCCTGCAGCAATGAAGCTACCGACATAGACGCCAAAAAAGCAGTATATTTTCCTCAAATATCTGAATTTGACACAGCACCTAATAAATACACATGCGAGCGCATCTTGGTAACGAAAGAAGGCTTTAATATCTTAGTCATTGCACAGATCACTGAACTCCACCCGAAGAACAGGATTTATGGAAACGTAGCAGGTGCTCATTGTCCCCCACAGATGCAATGTGGGGGCAGGACTGCACTGACAAACCAGTTATGCCCCTTGGATTACTCAAACAAGCATTAGACCAACTGCACTATCCAGCACACACAACATGAAAGAATCTTGCATTCCTGATTTCTGAATGCATTTTATAGTTTGCCAAAAACGTACAGCAAAGCACATGCTGCAAACAGTGATAGGAGCAATTCCCCAGCCTATTGGACCCTTTCAGCATTTGCATATCGGCTACATATATATTCTTCAAGTTTGTAATGCCTACAGATATATGCTAGTAGTCTAATGTCCTTTTTCCCACGGGAGCAAAGCCGGTCCATGCACACATCTTTATGCCACATGTGCTGCGAAGTTCCTCATACATGAGGTCTTGCCGAGGTGGGGAGTGTGCGAAGTCCTTCGGTCTCATAATGGACTGCATTTTGTAAATTAAGTCTTTAGGCATATCACAATCCTACTGGGTATTAAGCATACATTCTCTTCTGCTTATCACCCGCTTGAAAACGAAATGTGTGAGCGTCTCAACGGCCTCCTCAAAGAACAAATAGGTATGCTTCAAATGACCCTGATAAAATACGGCTCCTTTGCCTTCCCTTAGCCCTATTTTCATTTCGCAATCAGCCCGGCTCAGACCATCACCTCACTCCTCATGAGCTGGTGACGAGATGCTGTATGCATGTACCTCTTGCTCCTCCCACTTGAGCACAAACTGATGCTCATAATGCTGCTGATGTGCTTGGTTCTGAAATGCATGAATATTTTGCTGCTATGATAGCGAGTGTTGCTTTTATCTCTCAACAGTTTCGAGATCGGCAGGGGAGGTCACAGAAAAATGAGGAAGACAGTGAACAGTTCAATCCACAAACATTGCTCAAGGCCCCCATCCCGTATCCAGGGGATACAGTTTTAACAAAAGGTTTCGTAAGGCGCTGGCATAAACCGTGCTTCCAGTGAGCGTGCTTCCAGGGACCGTACTTCACTGAGGAGGTCTCACCCACTGCAATAAAAGTGAAAGAAAGATGAGCCTGGCTCCATCTTGATGATGTCAAACCATACAAAGGAGAGACCCCCCTCCCGCCAGTTCCTGATGCTGTAGCTGAAGAAGAGGGGATGCGGATGCAGACACTATCAGCCACAAGGAGTAGACAACAGCCAGCCGACTAGAACAGACAATAAACTGTTTTCCCTAAATCAGTAAATGAGCAGAATACAGTCAACATTTTCTCCCTGAGGATTTCACCTGCATTAATAAAAAGATAAGCACTTTCGAAAGGAGAGAACAATATGAACATTCGATGTTGCTATTAAAAGCTATATTGTTTGCAATTTTCTCTCATATAGTAGATATTTACCTGCTTTGAGAACGAGCAACATAATGCTTGGCACCCTTTTGGTGGACCCAAAGACTAGGTTTATTTTTTAAAGAGTTATTCATGCGATAATTGTGCAGTTTTTCCTGTAGAAACCAGCATCTTTTAAATAACGTGAACGATCCAGTTAAAAGACAAAGATGGGCCTTTTAAATTTTGTAAGATACACACTTTTGGCATGCAGACCACCTAACGCAACATGGCCCTTAGCGACACGTGGACACATTAGCAGTAATATTTGTTGCTACATTTTTTATATTCTGCTGCCTCTATTTCTTCATCCTGTTGGAGTTGTGAGAATTGGTCCTCTATAATGTATCCAAGCAAATGTATAACAATTATGGGTAGTATAGCTCAGTGGCAATGCGTTCATCTTGGAAGCAAGATGACGCAGAGCAACACAGGTTTGAATTCCGGGTCTGCACTTAGAAACCTCTGCAGTATTAAGCGCATTATAAATAACCAATTACAATTAAATTATAAATTATAATGTGACCCCATTCCCATGTTAGATGAAGTAATAACCCAACATTTTTCTGTTGCCACTAAGCAGATGAAAAGGCTGAAAAGTAATTCTAGAGATGATTTCTAACACATAAATGCATACATCGGGCGTGGCTTGGCAGCCATGCGGTAGGCTGCAGACCTTCAAAGCTCTGCAGAGATCCTGACATCGAATCAGTAAAACTGGCTGATTTAGTTCAATAACATTGCGGAAAGGTGAAGTAAAGGTATCGGAAGGTCTGAAGATTGTTTGGAGAGCACCTGGTGAAGAATCAGGACGATTGCCATTATAGCACTTTAAAGAAACTGCGGGGTGGACACCAAGGTGGCGGGCGCACCCGGCCCGGCTTGCTAGGAGGAGCCAGCATCAGAGAGCACGACGATCGACTAGCAGAAGGGAGAGACCGTCCGGAACCATGAGTGGCACCGGTGACCGTGCCAGATGCGCTGACCAGCGGGTGTCCTGAAGCGTTGGGAGGACACTGGGCCCTAGAACATCGTGGAGGATCCCAGTCCACCCGGAGCCACCAAGGTGCTACATAGAGGCGGGACGAGGGACACAACATCGACCTCTCAGACATATGAGGGCCATGGATGGGATTCAAGTGGACCCACCGAAGACCCCGGGGGAAGGCGACAGAGGTTGGGCCCCCCCACCGGAGTGAACAGCAATTAAGCTGGCCCTGACAACCCAAGGCTGCTGGCGAGAAGAGGGCTGATGGCTCACCTTGTACACAAGCTGCACACTGCTCGTGCCAAGACATGTGAGGACTGAGCTCTGCACTCCCTCTGTGGGCGCAGCACGGAAGACTAGGCTGGGTCGGGGGGAGAAAACCAGAGGACATCGGAGGATAATAGCGCTCCAACAGAGGCTGTGAGAACAACACGAGCGGCTGTCCCTCCTGTGTCAGGTAGAAGAGGCCGCCCGTGCCCAGTGACTGAACATAGCAAGAGGGACAGGAAGAGGGCCAGTGTAACGTTCACCTGCCTCCCACGGAGGCGCTGGTCTGGTTCGCGCTGCTGTGACCTCTTCTAAGGTGATGCGCAGGGTTCGGAAGACGGACTGGACCGGGCCCCCCAAATCTGGCTTGTCTGGCTCGCAGAAGTATCCTTCTGTAGGCGAAAATAGGGGATTAACTGTCTGCGGGGTAATGCAATCGGCCTCCCACTTTCCCCTCTCACCCTCCTCGAAACCTGTCTGTGATTCCCCGTAGCGTCTCACCTTAGGGTTTGGAAGGACGAGCTCTCCATCCTGCTTCTGATGCAGGGGTGCGTTGGTATCCAGTTACTTCACTGGATTTTCGGATTGGTGAGAACCAAACTTGCTTGGCTTCCAGGTAAGTTTTTTTTGATAAGAGGTTCCCCTTGTGTCCATGCATTAATGTACTAATGCTAGTGTCTTTTTCCCCATAGGGGCCGGGGTACGGAATGCCGGGGAACAGGCACCGACCCGAGATGAGAGGTGAAATCCTTGTAGAAATCAGGTAAGTCTTTAATGAGCGTTTTTTGGTAATGTCTTTTCATTCGCTCATTAACGCTAATGTCTCTTTTTCCCCTTAGGGGCCAGGGTCCGTAAATGCCAGGATGCGATGCGGACCCGAAATGAAGAGGGAATGAATCAACAGGTAAGTCTTTACATGGAGATTTAGCTTTCTTTATTCCCTTCTCTCTCTCACCTTTTGTTCTTGTCTTTTTTCTCCCTAGGCGCTGGGGCGTGACTGCGAATCCGGATGATCGCTGCTGAACATGGAGGCGCCCTATAAAGGTGAGTGGAATGCGGCGCTGCAGCGATCGACGCGATGAGCTTTTAAATAAAAGTCTTCCTTTTCAGGATTGTCGGCGAGATGTCTCCGGGATGCGGATTTTAGCAGGTAAGGACTTTTCCTTCTTCTGTTCTCTTCTTCTCTTCCTTTGCAGGTGATCCACGGCGCTGGCAGGCGTGGCAGAAGTCAGGATGCAGGAGCAGACACGGTGAGCGTCCATCTGCTAGATGCAGAACAACGCGAAGCACGTGTGGCTGTTCGGATGGGGTTTAAATAGCCTTGGAAGAAGTTCCAGGTATGTATCCTTCCTCCAATCAGGTATGTAACCTTCCCCGACCATGCCCGGATGGTAAATTAGTCCCACAGGTAAAGTAGTTCCTTTCAGGCCTCAAGGAGGCCGGGATCCTGCAGCATGGTCTGCATCAGGTAAGTGCACCCAAGCACTCCCATAATGAGCCTGGCGCCTATGGCGCCAGGACTGATGTCTTTTATGAGCCTGGCGCCAAAGGCGCCAGGACACTGTCCAAAGGGCCCCTATATGGGGTTGCTGGGTCCTTCCTTGGGGACTGGATGTCCGCTTTCGGGGATGCAGGGCTTGAACCGGCTCCCCGGAAGCGGGCATAATGACAGCACTCCCCCCCAAGGTCCCTCCCAAGGTTGTTCCCTCCGGGGGTTTTGGTTTGTCTGGGAAGAGTCGGTGGAATTTCCTGACTAATCGAGGTGCATGCACATGGTCGCTGGATTCCCACGACCGCTCCTAAGGTCCGTACCCCTTCCAATCAATTAGGTAGAACAGTTTTGACCTGAACATTTTTGAGTCTAAAATGTTCTTCACTTCGAATTCGGGCTCCCCATCTATTAGAATAGGTTCTGGAGGTTTGAGTAGTCGGGTTCCGGGTACCACTGGTTTCAGAAGTGACACATGAAAAACAGGGTGAATTCGCATACTAGCTGGTAAATCAAGTTTAACAGCCACTGGGTTAATTATTGCCGTAATAGAATAAGGTCCCAGATATTTTGGGTTAAAAGTTCGAGGCCCTTTGAGTGGTAAATGTCTGGTAGCTAACCACACTTGATCCCCAATCTGATACGGAGGTGCTTTACTCCGATGTAGATCAGCATTCTCCTTGTATTTTCTCTTGGCTTGTTGTAAATGCGTAGTTGCCTCTTTGAAGGCTTGGGTAATTGTAGAGTGCAGATGTTCTACTGCAGGCATTCCGAGGTTCTGAGGTGAGTCAAGGTTTGAGGTTCGAGGGTGATGCCCAAACAAAGTATAAAAAGGGCTGTGGCCAGTTCCAGAGTGTACCGAATTATTATATGCGTATTCGGCTATCCAAAGAATGTCTTTCCAGTTGCTTTCAGATTGCTGTAACATACACCGTAAGTACTGCTCAAGGGTCTGATTTGTCCTCTCGGTCTGACCATCGGTGTGAGGGTGGTGACTGGTCGATAATCTTACGTCGATCTGCGCCATTTGACAACATTTGCGCCAGAAGTGGGAAATGAATTGGCTTCCCCGGTCAGAGATTAGTATAGATGGGAATCCATGTAGCCGAACAATATTTTCGAGGAATTCTTTGGCTAGGACAGAAGCTGAAGGTAAACCTTTCAAAGGAATAAAGTGGGCCATTTTGGAAAACAAATCCACAATTACCAGAATAGTATTGTACCCCGAACAAGAAGGCAGGTCCGTAATAAAATCCATTGATAGGGCGTGCCAGGGTGCTGGCGGTATGTCTAGAGGTTGAAGGAGACTGGCTGGTCTTTTCTTTTGACTTTTATTTTGGGTGCAAACACCACAGGACATCACAAAAGATTTAACATCTTTTCGCCAAGAGGGCCACCAAAATTGTCGTTTCCCCTTTTCCTCTGTCTTGGCAATACCGGGGTGTCCCTCTATTAATGTATCATGATAACCGGAAATAACTAGTTTGTGTAATTCCTTATGTGGCAGGAATAAGCGTCCTTGGAAATAAGGTAAACCATTATCTATGGTAAAGTCCGATCCCTTTTGTATCCAATCCTGTAAGGTTGTAGGGTCCAGGAGTTGTTTCACTCTGGCTTGAATGTCTTCAAGCGTCTGTAACGAAGTCATGCCTAGAATACTCTGTTCGGGAATTATTGGTACTAGTTCTGAGTTTGTATCAGATTCTCCCATTCCAATTCGGGATAAGGCGTCTGCTTTGCCATTCTTGCAGCCAGGTCGATAGGTAATCACGAAATCAAATTCAGCGAAAAACAAAGCCCATCGGAGCTGCCGTGATGACTGAGCCTTGGCGGTTTTCAAATACTGTAAATTCCGGTGATCAGTGATCACTGTGATGGTATGTCGAGCGCCAAGCAGATAATGCCGCCAGGCTTTAAAAGCGGACTTAATGGCTAACAGTTCTTTGTCAGTGATTGCATAATTAACCTCGGGTGCCGAGAATTTTCTGGACCAAAATGCTACGGGATGCAGTTGGTTGGTTTCGGGATCTCTTTGGGACAGGACAGCTCCCATGGCTAGGCTGGATGCGTCAGTCTCGACGACATAAGGGAGATCTGGACGCGGGTGTTTCAATATAGGTGCAGAGGTAAACTTAACTTTTAAATCCTGAAAGGCCTGCTCGGCTTCTTCAGACCATTCAAAACGTTTATTTTTCCTCAAGAGTGCAGTAATGGGTTGTACCACGCGTGAAATTTCCGGGATAAACCTGCGATAGAAATTGGCAAAGCCGAGCATGCTTTGAACTCCTTTTACAGAGCTAGGTGATGGCCATTTGAGGATGGCATCCACTTTTCTTGAGTCCATTCGGACTCCTTTGGGTGTCAGGATGAAACCTAGAAACTCGACTTCTGTGGTATGGAAAACACATTTCTCCAATTTAGCAAATAGTTTGTGTTGGCGCAGTTTTTCAAGTACTGCCCTGACGTGTTTTCTGTGATCAGATTCCGAAGAGGAGTACACCAGAATGTCATCGATATATACGACTACACAAACATTGATGAGTTCCCGAAGGACATCATTCATGAAGTAAAGGAAGGCAGCCGGCGCGTTACACAATCCGAAAGGCATCACCTGGTATTCGAATAATCCGTATTTAGTACGGAAGGCAGTTTTCCATTCGTCGCCTTCTTTAACTCGTACCAGATGATAAGCCCCCCGGAGATCTAACTTGGTGTATATGCAAGCGTCCTTCACTTGGTCAAGGAGTTCAGGGATCAGAGGCAGAGGATAACGGTTTTTAACCGTTATCTGGTTCAATGCGCGGTAATCGATACAAGTTCTAAGGTCGCCTTCTTTTTTGGGCACGAAGAACAAAGCCGAGGATGCCGGGGACTTTGACAGGCGAATAAAACCATTGGCTAGGTATTGATCCAAATATTGTCTCAAATGCAGGTTCTCAGGTTCGGTAAGGGCATAAATCCTGCTAAAGGGGGTTGTGCACCGGGCACCAGATCAATTTGGCAATCGTACGATCTGTGAGAAGGTAACGTTCCTTTTGGAAGACGTCCTGAAAGTCTTGGTATTCCGGAGGTAGTTGCATGGAGGCAGAGGTTACAGATACTAGATTAATCTTCAGGTTTTCTAGGTAGCAGGTTTGTGTACAATCCGGGAAGGTTATTCTCTTAGCTCGCCAATCAATTCGAGGATTATGTGTCTCTAACCAAGGGATTCCAAGAATAACCTGAAACTGTGGAGCCTTGATTACATCAAACACAACACCCTCCCGATGGCCGTCGGGACCAATAAGAGTCTCCTCAGTAGTGGAATGTGTTACCGGTCCAGAGGCAATTTCAGTTGCATTGACTGTGGTGATGACATATTTGGTGGTTTTAGGACGGAGAGGGAGGTTTATCCTAGAGACCAATTCACGATCCACATAGTTTCCAATAGCCCCACTATCGATGTATGCCTTTATTGCATGCAACCGCTTAGGCTGTTCAGGATCTACGAGAACCATTGGCACAATGAAATGCGAGGTCTGAGAGTTAGTTTTCAAGCTCGGCAAGCGGACCCCTACGCTTGTCGGGCGGAGTCGTTTCCCGAAACAGAGTCTTCATGGTTTTTATCAGCGGCTCCTACCGCCTTTCGGGGTGGTTTTGCCGGGCAATCTCGTAGAAAGTGTCCAGAATTCCCACAATAAAGACATAATTTTAACTGCCTCCTCCTTTCACGTTCCTTTTGAGTTAAGGGTCCTCTAACCCCTCCAATTTGCATAGGCTCAGAGACATCAACTCCCTTGGGGTTAGCCTGGGTCTTGACCAACACGCGGGTCTCAAACCTGGACCGATCTGCTTTTCTGTTTTGAAGTCTGTGATCCAATTGGACCACTAAGTCTATATA
This sequence comes from Ambystoma mexicanum, assembly GCF_040938575.1. NCBI lineage: Eukaryota > Metazoa > Chordata > Amphibia > Caudata > Ambystomatidae > Ambystoma > Ambystoma mexicanum. The sequence goes on from NC_090922.1 coordinate 189,252,078, forward strand.
CTCGGTGCATTCTTGGGGCGGATTTACAACTTGGGCCAAAACATCTTTAAGTTCTCCGCGTAGGCCTCGATAAAACAACGTGACTCTTTTATCCTCTGGCCATCCCCCAGTAATTGGGCCAACTGATCAGTCTCAGAACTTTCCATAGCGCCTGGGTGGGAATTTGTAGGAAGGCTTCGCATTCTGTAACGCTCAGCTGACTCCCACGGAGGCGCTGGTCTGGTTCGCGCTGCGGTGACCTCTTCTAAGGTGATGCACAGGGTTCGGAAGACGGACTGGACCGGGCCCCCCAAATCTGGCTTGTCTGGCTCGCAGAAGTATCCTTCTGTAGGCGAAAATAGGGGAATAACTGTCTGCGGGGTAATGCAATCGGCCTCCCACTTTCCCCTCTCACCCTCCTCGAAACCTTTCTGTGATTCCCCGTAGCGTCTCACCTTAGGGTTTGGAAGGACGAGCTCTCCATCCTGCTTCTGATGCAGGGGCGCGTTGGTATCCAGTTACTTCACTGGATTTTCGGATTGGTGAGAACCAAACTTGCTTGGCTTCCAGGTAAGTTTTTTTTTATAAGAGGTTCCCCTTGTGTCCATGCATTAATGTACTAATGCTAGTGTCTTTTTCCCCATAGGGGCCGGGGTACGGAATGCCGGGGAACAGGCACCGACCCGAGATGAGAGGTGAAATCCTTGTAGAAATCAGGTAAGTCTTTAATGAGCGTTTTTTGGTAATGTCTTTTCATTCGCTCATTAACGCTAATGTCTCTTTTTCCCCTTAGGGGCCGGGGTCCGGAAATGCCAGGATGCGGCGCGGACCCGAAATGAAGAGGGAATGAATCAACAGGTAAGTCTTAACATGGAGATTTAGCTTTCCTTATTCCCTTCTCTCTCTCACCTTTTGTTCTTGTCTTTTTTCTCCCTAGGCGCTGGGACGTGACTGCGAATCCGGATGATCGCTGCTGAACATGGAGGCGCCCTGTAAAGGTGAGTGGAATGCGGCGCTGCAGCGATCGACGCGAGGAGCTTTTAAATAAAAGTCTTCCTTTTGAGGATTGTCGGCGAGATGTCTCCGGGATGCGGTTTTAGCATGTAAGGACTTTTCCTTCTTCTGTTCTCTTCTTCTCTTCCTTTGCAGGTGATCCAGGATGCTGGCAGGCGTGGCAGAAGTCAGGATGCAGGAGCAGACACGGTGAGTGTCCAGCTGCTAGATGCAGAACAACGCGAAGCACGTGTGGCTGTTCGGGTGGGGTTTAAATAGCCTTGGAAGAAGTTCCAGGTATGTATCCTTACTCAAATCAGGTATGTGTCCTTCCCCGACCACGCCCGGATGGTAAATTAGTCCCACAAGTAAAGTAGCTCCTTTCAGGCCTCAAGGAGGCCGGGATCCTGCAGCATGGTCTGCATCAGGTAAGTGCACCCAAGCACTCCCATAATGAGCCTGGCGCCTATGGCGCCAGGACTGATGTCTTTTATGAGCCTGGCGCCATAGGCGCCAGGACACTGTCCAAAGGGCCCCTATATGGGGTTGCTGGGTCCTTCCTTGGGGACTGGATGTCCGCTTTCGGGGACGCAGGGCTTGAACCGGCTCCCCGGGAGCGGGCATCATGACAGCCGGGCACCGCAGAGGCTGCGACATCTGTCACACAGAAGGCGCTCCATCAGCACAGCTTCCTCTGCATATGAGATGTGGGAGGCCGCAGTCCATTGTGACGGTTCACCGTTACGTTGGCCCACAAGCACCAAGATATCCCCGCACTGGGGAGGGGACGGACATTGGCAACTGAACTGGGATTGTAAGGGCTGGGGGCCTGAGGTGTCAGACCCTCCGGAATAGGCGCAACAAACAAACCATACAACACGTGTGCTTGCCGCCACCTGTCTGAAGTGCTTTCCTGAACACCCAAGTCTCCAGGACCTAGCACTACTGTGCCCCAATAGCGCACTTCACTACGAGGGATCCAGACCGGGGTCTACATAGGCGGACGAGTGAGACGGTGATCCATCGATGCTGCATACATGCGAGGTGTCTAGTGAGAGGCAACAACCCACGATCACCCGTGGGATCTACGTGTGTGTTGCTGGGATCCTTGCATTCCCTGACCTGCTTGCCGGAGGTGAAACATAGGGGCACACACAAGGTAGGCGAGTAACCCCATAAACCTGAAACACTGTCTATGGCGCAACATGGCTAGAATATCGGGTGAATGAGAGGAGCATAGCAAGGCTAACCTCAGATCACAGAGGGAACTGGAGCATATCCGCTGCACAGATAGGGGCGATTAACAGCATATTGAAAGAATGAACAAATGGAAGACATGCATATATTATGTTGATACATGGGAGAGCACAGTGTTTCATACGACCCATTGAACTGTACCCACAAGGCTGCACTGGGCCAATACAAGACACAAGCATTCAGCGAGTATGCACTCCATGTGATCAGGCAGAAACCAGCTGCAAAAGTGCGAAAGGGGGGGGCGCCCTACTATGGGGGAGAACATCTGCTACAGGGAACACCAAGCTAAATTTAGCAAGCAAGGTGCTGAGAGAATCCCCAGTAGACCTCAGAGAGAGGTAGAAACAGTGTGACGACACAAGAACCGGACCTCTGGGCCCACGAGGAATCAAAGGGGGCAAGTCCCCCCTCACTTGGAATCAACAGCCTAAAACTTACACTATGAAATTTTGCAGAATGCTATATAACTCCTAGAAGAGGATACCTCCACACAACCAGGTGATAGCATCACCAGGGGTAGGAGATTGCACTCCTGGCACTGAGAAAGCACTGAGGCCGGCATAGTGTCATGAGGAGAAGGATGCCAGACAAATCTAAAGTTGCTAAAGGCAAACAGACTAGCATGGAATCCTTTGCCAAGAAGCACAACAAAAGCCAACCCATCACGTCGGATGCAAACATGGCTGCGAGCAGCTCTGAGCAGCATGAAGGAGGCAGAGGAGAGGGCACCATACTGGCGGCCTTCAAGGCATCCCAGGAAAACAAATTGGATGCAGTGATGGGAGATATGAGCCTCTTTCGACAGGATGTAAGACCGAGTGAGCACGGTGGAACAGCAGGTACAGAACCACACCACTGACATTGCCACCACCCAGTCCCAAATGTCGGATGTATTACAAAGGGTGAAGATCTTTGAGCACAGGGCGGAGGATGCAGAGGCGAGGGGTCAAAGAAATAACGTCTGGATTGTTGGACTGCCGGAGGGAGAGGAAGGCAGAGACCCCACAAACTATGTTGAAAATCTGCTGCTGCAGGAGATTGGGGCAGGGGTTCTCCCCAAGATCATTGATTGCCAAGATCATGAACTTTAAAGACAGGGAGAAAATACTAACATTCTCAAGAGAAGGGGGCTAATAACCAGGAACTCCTCCAGAATTACAATCTACCCAGACTATACGGCTCTGGTCCAGAGACAACGGGCGTGCTTTGGCCCGACTAAAGCACACCTCAGGGTAGCGAACATACGTTACATGCTGCTGTACCCTGCCAAACTGAAGGTGATACAAGACGGCACATGGTACTTCTTTGAAACGACGGAGGAGGCCCACACATGGATGGACCAACAGCGCACCCCCCAACAGGGAGCCAGAATTACTAATAATAATGAGAACCCTCCCAAGTGATAACATGTGTGAACCTAACACCGAAAAGGAACATTGAGATGCCATTGATGCAACATAGGCCAGCAGTAATATAAATAAAGGAGCAGTGAACTTTAGTTCCCCACTGAGTTTCAGGAGTTCATCATGCTGTGGCGGGCCTGCCCCAACTAGGAGGGTAAAGCAGCGGTGCTCGAGGGTGGGGAGGGTGGCTGAGCGCTCGTTCACGGTTTATGTTTTTTGTTCAGAACAAGGCACAAGAAGGGGAGGCTATTTTATACAGGCGAGATGGAATGGTGGCACAACCAACAGAAGGACAACGAGGGTAGGAAGACGAGCACTGTGCATTATGCTGCCCAACCGGGAGCATGTCACTGGATCCACAAGGCATGAGGAGAATAGGGACACTTGGGGACTGACCAACAAGAGCAAGTGCAATGCCTAACATAAAGACAAGCGACCAGGAAAAAAGGCAGGAGAGCAGGTGAAGGCCCATGGGAATGGAAGGACCCACACAAGACACAGTGATAAGAAATCAGACGAACTCACGATAACGACCTGGAATGTCGGGGAATGCATATGTCAAGAGGTTGCGGGTCCATACCTGGCTGAATAAATCAAGGGTTAAAATAGCGTTGCTGCAGGAAACCCACTTGACAAGACACAAGCAATCCAAGATAGCGGCCAAGTGGGGTGGGCAAATGTTTAGCTCAACTTATTCCACCTATGCCAGAGGGGTGCTAACGTGGATAGCTCTGGGGGTCCCATTCCAGCTGCTCACCCAGGAACAGGACAGATAAGGCAGGTGGGTGCTGGTGCATGGGATGCTGGAAGATAAAGATGTGTGCTTGGTCAACACATACGCCCCAAACCAGGATGCAACGACGTTCTTCCAGAAGCTGGCCTCACGGTTAGCCCCGTACAGGGAGGCAGCATTCATTTGGACAGGGGATTTCAAGTATGCTCAGGATCCACTCCTAGACCGTTTGGATGATAAATACAACAATCCGGCTCTGCCGGCGAAAGCACTCCAGAGAATTCTGGAGTAACTAAAGCTGGAGGACGTCTGGGGGAATCTGTATCCAGACAGACGGGGATACACCTATTACAGCACCCCACAAGGTACGTTTACACGCATAGACTATCTTTTTACAGGTAGTGAGACACTATGGGAATTTACTAGCGTGCAGCATAGAGCAAGAACACTCTCTGACCATACCCCATTGATGGCAACATGGGCGTACACACATAGGAGGGCCCCTATACAGACATGGAGGCTTAGGGCGGTGACACTGTTGGAGGGGGGGTACAGGGGGTACAGGGTACAATAGATGAATACTTCCACCTCAACACAGGCAGCGTAGATAGATCGGCAAGTAGGAAGTAGTTAGAGGCGCAGCAATTGTGAAGACAGCAGGATTTAAAGGGAGGGTCATAATCGCGCCACCATTCAGCCTGTTACTGCTTTTTAGCCAACATACCTTACAATACATTCTAGGGCGTGTGATTTCCTTGACCACTTAAGTATGGACCTTCTTCCAACAAGTAAAGAAAGTACTGTAGGCAATAAAGAAAGGATTTGTTCCAGGAATTGTTCCAGGTGTCACATGACATGGGTTCACACGCCAGCCATTGACAACATGAAAAGTTGTTGTTTTTGTTTTCGTTGATGGAGTGCTACTCATAGATTTATTTCAAAGGAATCTAGCACAGGCACTGGTTCCATGAGGTTGTCCTGTTCTTTATGGTTTTTAACACAGCATAAACATGTTCACGTGTGCACTGGTGAACACTGCGTGCTTGGGCTCTGCTTGCCTCTCTGCTCGTGTGTGTAGCCGGATAGTGAGCCCTGAGGCTTTCTGTTGATGAAGGCTTGCCTCACCATAACCTCACCCAAACTAATTGCGAACTAACATCCCGAATTTTGTGCTTTCGAGTATTTTTTTCATTTCATTTTTTTAAATATATATATTTACACAATTTGCTGTTTTTTCCTCAAATGTTCAATTTCCAAAGTTATTGTTTCCTAGCATGCATAAACCTAGTAACTAATTTGGTCAGTACTTGAATTTTGCAGAAATTTTACATGCTGCGGTAAGCCAGAATAAGGAGACGGACGCTCTGTCATTTTGTTATGGATTTTGTATTGTTATGGGTTTCAAATCTTACTCTGTCCTTGTTGTGTGGATCCCTAGAAAAAAGAGGTCTAAATTGTGTTCGTCAGGATTTCCTACAAATAAATAAAAATAAGTCTGTAGTCCAGAAAACCTACTCTGGTGTGGATTCTGTCCCTACCACTATCAAAACAGGAAAATCGTAACAAAAGCACAATAAGTTTTCTTCCCCAACCCAGGAATGGTAACTAACCACTGAACCTCTCATGACCTCTCCTAGTCACAGGGAGCATAGGCTATGAACCCTTTTCAGAGTTCCAGTCACTACAAGTCTCTCTTTTCCTTCTCTTGCTCCTCGGGTTGTATCATAGTATTATAGACTCTGCATAGTCTCTTACGTGTTACGGTTAATCAGATAGCTTTTCTCAGTATTTGGTTGGCAAACAAACCGGGTTGTTTTCTGATTCGCAACTCGGTACCAGTTATTTCCACTGGGTACTGTAAGGGAGGCATGGTATCAAAAGTATGACACTGACACAAAAGGTACAATTTGTAAAACCTTTACTGGAGTTTCAATGGGGTTGGAGAAACTCCTACTTTGCCCTTTAGCTAAAATGGGAGTAGTCTCGAGCATCAAATAATAAATAAAACAGTCCTAGTTGAGTCTGTCAAATCAAAATGGCCTATACTAACAAAAACCTAATGCCTGCCCTATATCTTGTACAAAAATGTGAACAGGAGAATATGCATGCAAAGGCAAGTCAGTCTTCAAATACATAGAATAAATGTGGCAAAGTCAGCTCTCCTCCCCACGTTGGACAGCACAGAGTAAGGCGGTCCTTGTAGGTGAGATGACACACTCTGGCTGAAGCTCTTAAAACAAAGGCAGTTCAAGACGTGTATTGAGGCCCGCATGGCCTTCCGCGTTAAAGTCTTACTTTCCAATTTCCAAAACACAGTTCACCAAAAAGTTCACGTCGGTCCACCTCTGTCGGGCTCATCTTAAAGCAAAAATTCACATCGGTCTCCCTCAGTCGGGCTCAGACCTTTCAAAGCCAAAGTTCTCATCGGTCCCCCTCAGTTGGGCTCGGACCTTTCAAAGCAAAAGTTCACATCGGTCTCCCTCAGTCCTTTCATTTGACAGCAAAATAAAACACTTGCAGGGGTTCCCTTCCTGTGATGAATCAACTTCCAGGGCACCAGTGGTCCAGGTATGAAAATCGGTTTTTAAACCATCAATCAGCCTCAAACCTCTAGTACACCAGAAGGGATCTGAACAGATTGGAACACAAGTACATTATAAACCTCCTTGTCCAATTTTGGTAATGTGGATGGAACGGCAGGCTTATCTGTGCAAGGTCGTGGATCGTTGACTGGTTATAAGACTATGAAAATACAATTATTACCCAATGATAACATGGACTGTCCAGTCAAGGTTGTATACAAATATCTACTTTAATATTATTACAACAGACAGTTATAGCACACTACAAAATACAACCCACCCTGTAAAGGAACACAGGGGACAGCCAGTTTCACGAAGGAAAGGGGGGGCACTCTGGATACTAATAGGCAGGTAGCCGGTAAACAAATCAGTCTTAACTGTTTAAGGTTATTTGGTTTCAGCACCAAGGGAGCAAGGGGTCGTAAATGTCACTAGGGGCCTTCAGAGAAGGACAAGTGGAACAGGACCACAGTGTACCTGGTGCTTGAGATGATCTTAATTCTCAACAGCGTCGAGTCGGTTCCAGGACGTTTTGCAGCTGCTGTAACAGAGTTCAAGACAGGAGACAGCTGCGGGTATCAGGCGGCAGGCAATTCGGCATGTGAGGCTGGATGGACGGCTGCAGGCTGGCCTACACAGCGGCTCAGAGTCAAGCATTGTTGTCTCTGTGCTGGTTGGCGTATCTGGAATGCTGTTTGAGGCATCTCGGATGGCTTTAGTGACTGCAGCGTGACAACAGTCAGTGGTGCAGCTGGTTGCGGATCGAGGGCTCGACTGCTTAAAAAATGTCCTTAAAAGATTTACGCTGGTTGATGCTTGTTGTGGAACTCCTCCTAGCTTCTTCGCAGGGCTCGTGTCATCCTTAAAGGTGGACAGCCCAAAGCTGAGGAGAGTGTTTGCAGGCAACGGCCTTGTCCTTTGTTCAGAGACTCTCTGGCACTTCCCACCTAGGAATCTTGCTGGCAGAGCTTAACAGGGCATGCTGTGTGCTGGCTGGGTACCAGTTCTGGAGCTGCTGGATGGGCCCTCTAAATCCGGTATCTCCCTCTGTTCTCCTGGAGATGTTTAGGGGAGGGATCTTGCTTCCCTCTTGGAAATCCTGTCCTTCCTTCACTGCCGGAAGATGTAAGACAGACTGTACCTTTCTTCATTGTCCAAATGAGTCTTTCTTCTTGCTCCTTTCAAAGTCGTCGGATGATCTGCTAAGTGAGGGGCTCATCCCTCTTTTAAAGCCAAATGGGCCCCAGTGATTGGAGCAGGCTAAGCCTACCTTAAGGAACCAATCCTCGGTCCCTACCAAAATCTTCTGTTGTACGTGAGATCAGGACCAGAGTGCTTTGCAACACGAAAGGTAAGGGGTGACAACATGTACTCCTAAGCCTCACTGCAAGGAACTCATGGTGGCAACAGTAAAGACAGACACAAGTGATCACAGTTCAAGGGTGTTTATAAAACTGTATATGCGGGTTGGAAAAATGCCTAATCTAAGCCTAAATCTAAGATGGGAGCAGGCTACGGCCATCAAATAATAATAAGGCAGTCCTAGTGATGTCTTGTCAAATAAACGGGCCTATACTAAGAAAAACCTATTTCCAATCCTTATGCTAAATACAAACGAAGAGTGTGGGATAGGGTTCACAGGAAAGAAAGAAGTGTTCACAAATAATAGGTCAGGATGCGGTAGTCGGATCTCCCTTCCCCATGTTTTGAGCACGGGTCAAGGTGGGACTTCTGAGTACAGCACACGTTCGAGCTTCCCCAGCACAAGCTAACAGTTCCACTCTCAGTTCACCAGGGCCTTCAGTGGTTAAGTCTCTTTTCTACAAAAAAGTCTCTTGACTCAGAGGACCTAATGTCTTCAACAAAAAAATATTCCTTTCTGCTTGCACGTTGGGTGATGCCTTTTCCACCCCTGGATCCCTCTCTTTCGGGCTCAGATCCACAAGAAGTTTTTAGCAGTATCAGGCCCTTCGGTATTCAAGCTTCTTGTTTCCGAGGGTCTGATGGGCTCCAAAATATTAAACTAAATGTTAACACAAATTCCAAAGATCTTCTTTTATTGTCTCGGCTTGTGTTTTGGTGATAGCTATTCCCCCTTGAGTCCCTCTCTTCCGGGTTTAGACACTTCTCGATTGCTAGCCTCCCTCCACCGGGTTCACTATGGCTTTCAGCACAATCTAATCTGTGACATTTATTTGATTCACAAATGTTAATGTCATTTTGAACCGTTCGCTGTGGACATCCCTCTGCCGGGTTCACTCTTGTCAACACACTATTTATTGGGACTTCAGACTTCGCCCTCTTTTATCGGCATCCCACCGTCAGGTTCACTCTTGCCAACTTTTCCAATTCATATAGCTACTTGAACAGCTCTTATGATGCGGGATTCACTTGCCTTAGCTTCACAATCATCTGTTGGTCAAAGGCTTTCGACTGTATAGAGGATTTTACTAGACGCCTGTATAACCTCTTTGACCCCCTTCTCACCTTTCTCTCAAGGCCTTCTGGTAACCATAATTTCAACAAGAGGGTAATCGGCCAGAGTTTCCCGAGTGAGTACCCATGTGGTGCTTGACTCTTCTATAGCTGGCTTTCTCCTTGCGTATCAACAGTTCTTTGTACTTTCTTTAATCAGTCGCTTGCTACTGTTGTTCAAAACAGTTTGGTTTCTTATCGGCTCTCCCCTCAACTAATCGGCTGTGTTGAACCGCTTGGCCTTTCTTGTCTCTAGTGTCAAGGTCGGTACCATGGGGCCAAGCGTCTCTCCCTGACTTGGTTGTCAGCGGAGGGGGACCCGGTGTACCATTGACATCTGCTGCAACACACGCTGGCTATTGTCTATTGTTCGCGGTCTTACAATTCCTTCTTCGGAGGGTTCACAGGCCTTGGTCGGAAAGGGCAAGGTCACTTCTCTCCTTGTCATCCTCGCTGTCTTTCTCCTCCTCTTGAACTGCCGTGCTGACTTAGCTCTCTCGTCGTGCGGTCTGTCTTACTCGTATTGTGCTCTCGTGCACCACCTTTTATCCCTGTGGAGAAGGGAAAGGGCCGTTAAGTGTGTGTGTGATTCTGGTCAATTGCCTGACTTTGCCTGACCTTGGCATTGGGACATGTCAGGTAAATGACTTTGGTGTTTGTCCATCGTCTTTTGCGATGTGTGAAAGTGTTTGTGTTGGAAAAGTGGGGGTAGAGTGTTCAAGTATCCTACGGGGTAGGATGGGGAAAAGGTATAACAAGCAGGGGGATACCATGTCTCACCCATCGGTGTCCCACTTCCACTCCCCGAGGACACCTTCAGGTTTCTCACACCCACCCATTTTCCTGTCTGTTGTAGATCAAAGTGTCTCTCTGGTTAACTGAGCCCTCAGTGACTCTTGATCAAAGCGCAGGTCTTCCTTGAAGTTTGTGACGAGAGCAGACTTCCTGTCTCCCTTAAATCACATACTTCTTCCCTCTGAAAGGGGTCCTCTCTGCAGGGGTTTCCTACGGTAAATAGTGGACCCAGACATGCCATTCACTGCCTTTCATACAGAGGGGTGGAAGCTAGGTTCAATTTGACATATTGCATATCCAAGAGGTGTTAGTCCTGCCTTCCTTTTGTCCATTCTGCGACCACGCCTGTCGCAGGCCTGTCCAATTAACTCTTATCAGTATGCGCTGCCACCAGCAGATTAGACAACACAGTGGCAGATCCATGGAGCCTTTGATGTTTTAATTAGGCTGGCCATGGCCGGAGGAAGGTGTCACTTTGCCCCTTCGATGCTTTTGATGTACCAGTGGCTGTCACATTCCAGCTGAACATGACATGGGAGGACAGAGTCTGTAGGACGTGTCCTCCCGGCGTACACATTACTATTCATTTGTCGTGCGGTGAGCAGTGGAAATGTGTGCAAAATGGCCCCATATATTTTCGGATCTCTGATCATTAATTTTCATTACAAAAATCAAAAAAGCCCAGGCGAGCGCACACTGCCCATGCGGATGGTCGAATTCCAAACACTTCTTGAAGCTTAATTCACCTCCTTTAGGGGTTCCCTTCCCCTAACCTAATACATTTTCGGTCTCCCTCAGTCAGGCTCGGACTGTTTCCTGATGTCAAAGACTTTCGAATGTGTGTTGCTTTTTTCTACAGACTACCGCAGTACCACTTTGACTATCCAGCATTCATCTCACACTCCTTTTTTATTTGCCCCAGTGCTTTCTGGTCTGGGTAGTTCACTGTTTTATACACCAAAGTTCAACGTGAACGGTTTACTTTCCCCTTTTCTGTGGGTCAATTTCAATCACTTCGCTTTTTACAGTTCATCCACTGTATCGCTACAAACTTTTCACCTTTCACAGAGACTTTCGAATGGGCTACTTCCTTTCGCCGGACCACTAACAGTTGTTCGTTTTACAACTGTTCGAATTACAATTGACCTTTTCACAATTGACCGAATTGTGAAGGTCAATTGTAACATATATGTGGGGGGAAACCCCCCACAACCCCCCGCCCAATGCCAAACCCCCAAAACCCCATTATATATATATACATATATATATATCCAACTGGATATATATATATGGTGTGTATATATTGACCGAATTTAAAGGGTCACAATTGACCTTTTGACACGGTCAATTGTGAAAAGGTCAATTGTGACCCTTTAAATTCGGTCAATTGTTCATTCGAACAATTGTAAACGAACAATTTGGGTAATACCCCGTTACTCAGTATCGCTGACTTTACAGCTATTGTTATTTCAATGTTCTTTCTCAGGTCTGACTTTCTTCGCATCTCATTTACACGCGTGCAGCCTTCAAATGTGCGATATATTGTTGCAACTTCAATCTTTCTTTAGCACACACCGGTCTCTCACGTCGCTTGCCAACTCACCGGCTGTGTGTGTTTCTTTCTTGTCTTTACTGTCTTCCAGTTTACGAGTCAAGGTTTGTCATGGCCACTGGGCAAGGGCCCATGTCTTTATCACCTACAGGGTCCAAATGGACCCAGTCCTCGCACCCCTGGCACCAGGCTTATAAAAAAGTGTGGTTTGCACACTTTGTGCCTAAGGCACTTGCATTAGGGCCGGGCGTGGCCATGGAATATCATTGTGGAGCATGTGCAAGAACCTCTGGGAGTGCCAAGGTGGAGCCACAAGGCGGGTCATAAGGGAGGCGCCGGGGCCAGCATATTTAAGGCCAGCCCGCCCACATACTGGCGCTTGGCGTTAGTCTGCCTTCGGCAGCGTAACGCTTACCGCCGTCCTTACCTGTTTTACTGCTCATCATCTCATTGCGCATCTTCCAGACTTCAGCTACTCCATCGCTAAAAGCGCATCTTACCTGTTTCCAGCTACTCCATCGCTGAAGGCGCACCTTATCTGATTCCAGCTACACCATCGCTGAAGGTGCATTTTACCTGACTCCAGCTAAACTATCGCTAAAGGCGCACCTTACCTGTCTCCTGCACTCCATAGTCTGCAGCGCATTTTACCTGATTCCTGTAGTCATCGGAGTTGGACCGCTTTCTCATCTGTTCTGGATGTCCAGCTACGCGGGAGCTTATCTTCCATTCTTGATCTTTGCGGAACCCTTCATCCTGCAGCCACGGGCTGGCCTCCGAACAGTCGTCCTCCGCTCGACGTCGCCAGACTTCTCCTGCAAGAGAAAAGAACACAACAGGTTAGAAGTCGCATAAATAACTACTGCTTGGCCGCGCCATACCAGAGCCTAGCGTTGTACCATGAGAGCCAATTTACCATCTGATTCTAAGGCTTCATCATCCTCTGCAGAATCACTGGACTCGCTCCAAACACCGCGACTCCGGGCAGCCACCTTCACACCTATAGAGGAGAAAAAAGACATTGCAAGAATTACGAACTATAATCACGGCAAAAAACATTATAATAAGAATACGAACAATAATCATTGCTAAGAACACTCACCTTCTAAGTGGTTGGTCGCAGCCGTTCTGGGTCACCACTTCCACGGGCCAGTGAAGCAACTAGGTCCACCCAAAGTGCCCCTGCTACAAGAAGCAGGACGGAGAGCCCATCATTATGAAAAAACAGGGGCAGTACCAGCATCATCCAGAGCAGTTGACTTCGCAGCAGCTGGAGGAGAGAGCCGATTCAAGTCCAGGGAGGGCTCCAACCGTGCCCCAACGCCCCAGCAGAGAAAAGGTGAGCGTAACAGAACGCAAAGCCTCTCTGAATCTCTGCCTGGGCATTATGGACACCTCTGAAACCGACCAGTTGGCCCAATTACTGGGGGAACTGAGGGCTGAAGTGCATGCTTCTAGGCAAGAGACGAATGCCTTGAGGAGAGACCTTATTGTAGCCCAGGAACGGACGGATGATTTGACAAGGCAAATGCTCAAGACACACGCAGGACAGGTTCCGTTACCTGGGATTGCACCAACTCTTTTGCCACAACCATCACCACCAGTGCAAGTGGTACTTCCAGGGGCAGTTCCACTGGCCCAGGCCAGATCGTTTCACTGGCGACCCTAACAAATATGCCATATTCATGAACCAGTGCCGCCTCCACTTTTTGTGTCGACCTGGGGCTTTCCCCAACGATAGCGCAATAATTGCTTTTGTACTTTCTTATTTGGGAGGCAGCTCAGCTGACTGGTCCATACCATTAGTAACCCAGGATGATCCAATACTTCGAGATTTTGGGGAATTCCAACGGGAATTGGAAAAATTGTTTGCCAGACACACCTAAGGACAAGCCTTAGATAACGAATTATTGTCTCTCAGACAAGGAAGCCACGATTTCTTGACTTATATTGCCACATTCAACCATCTCGTAGCACAGACTAATTGGCCTGAGGAGAAAAGGACCACACTTTTTTACCGGGGGCTACGTGGTGAGTTAAAAGATGTGCTAGCTCAAGTGGTCAACCTGCCCGAGTGTTGTGCGGAATATATCAATCTGACGGTGCAATTGGACCATAGGTTACAGGACCGACAAATGGACCGCACGAGAGCTGAAGGGAGGTCAGTTTACAGTGAGCCCATGCAAATTGGGGGGATTACGAGCCCCTATTTCCAAGGCTGAAAGGGAAAAAAGGAGACAACAAGAACTCTGTTTATGTATATATATTTTTTTATTTCATCCTTGTTTTAATTGAAACTTTAAACAATTTTTAGAGAAGAATTTTTTCCCTTAAGACTTCTTTACTCTCCTTCATCAGTTCATAAGATCTTTATAAAATCTTACTTCACGAGCTTACTCTTCCCCCCACACCCGAGAACCTTTCCTCCACTGAGACGTCTTGTGTGGAATTCAATCAGCAGTTCTTTATTTGATGTTCTCTGTAGTGTGTCTATCCAACGGGCCTGTCTCCTGGAAAAAGCCAACCACTGCAATTACCCAAGAGGTTTTCTCTCCACTCAGGAGCCGACACCACCATTCTTCTTCATCATAGAACTGCAGATTTTTAAACAATTTTCCCAGATGACGATTACGTATCGCAGACATGCCCCGACAACGTAGAAGAAGGTGTCACGATTTGCTTCCTTCGCTCCCGTTCCCACCACTTGGGGGCATGATTTGGGGTTTATTCCCTACTGGAATTTCCTTCCGAACCTTATGCTACAGTGCTGTGATGAATTGGAAGCGCTAATCCTTATTTTCCAAGTTACTTCCCTTCCGGATCCATTCCAGGTTTTTGGCAGCCAGTATGCTGCTTTAATCAAATGACTATGCTTCCCAGAATGCCTGGCCCACAGCTTCATCTCCACCCTTGCAGGACAACGCTGGGTGGAGGATAGGCAACACCTGTGGCTGCAGGTGCAGCAAGCAGCACACCTGCGGCGTGTGCTCGTTAAGCAGGTTTAAAAGCCTCAGTTTGCTTCAGTCCAGCGCTGGTCATTGATGCAGTGTTCCTGTTTGTGACTGGTCCCTTGTTCCTGGTTCTTAGCCTTGTGCCTAGTTCCAAGTTTCTATTCCTTGTTCCTTATCTTTGGATTTCGAATGTATGTGCTTAATTGATTTTTGCTTCCCAGATTCCCTTTCTATCTTCCTCTGTTAGCAGGCAGCTTTTCTCAGTGCTTTCCCTTTTGTTGCAGCCCAGTTTGCCTGTGTTCTATATTTCTTTGACTTTGTCCTTTGCTGTTGTAAACCTTGATACTTTAGTCTTTCCTCTTTATAGATTACCTTCCTGCCTTTTTCCTTGGATGGGTGGGGGAAGTTTGCCCTTGTAATTTCGTTTTCCCTGCTCCTGTTCCTTTACTTTCTCTTGGAATCCATTCTATGTTTTCCCTTGCACCTTTGCATATATTTCCCATTGATTATTAGGTGTGGTGTGCGGTTGTAGCTAGCTCCTGTGTGAATGCCTCACTATTCTGTAATCACTATTCCTACTTGCCCCTTGTCTTCAGTCTTATGTATTTAGTTATCCTTCCATTGCTGTTACAGCCTTTCGGGGTCCCTGTTTGTTCAACAGGGTTTGTGGGCTTGCTGACATTCAAGTGGTATTTCTCGTCCTCGTGAGTACTGTTTTTAAGTTTTCTTATTTATTTCCTGTAGTTGCTTGCCCTCTATGTGGGCTTAGCGTTGTCAGTACCTCTAATAGCAATTGTGGGTAAGGATCTTGCCGACTTTCCTTGCAGTCATAAGGAGCATCTAAGTGCTTACCCCACATCCATTTTCATATATTTGTATTGTTCTCACACTCTGTTTGCACTCTTGGGTTTTAGTATACATGAGTCTTGTTTCCTGTGTGCATGTTGTTTGACTCAAAGCTATTCACTTTGTGATTTTGTGCACATTTCCCTTGCCATATTCACTGCCTTTGTCCTTACCTGACAGAAGGTGTTTTATTGTTTCTTTCATGTCCGTCTGAGAGCAATAGCGGCAGTCTGATGAGGAAGTTTGATTTCGCCTCGCCAGAGTCTCATTCCTATACAAGTGGTCCAGGCGAATTCGCAGGAAGTGTTCTGGAATCCTCTTATCTGGACATTTAGCCAAATAATTGCAGCATACGTTAACTTTCATTAAACAGATTGGGACGTCGCACACTGTTTTGACACAGCTTGCATCTTCAACGTTTGGATCCAGTCAGATTCGACGATCCGCTTTTTTACTCATTCTGGGTTCTGAATTAGCTCTTCTTTGGAACTGCCAACCTTTTCCAGCAATCTTTTGTTCCTGTCGACCCAATCACAAAGCATTTTACACGAGCCTGCTTCTATTTCTTTACCAATTGCTTTAAGAATGTAAGGTGGTGATGGTAGCAAGGTTTTCCTATACAACAAAAGCTTGTTCCTGGCCACAATAGAGCTTAAAGGTTGTAAGGACAGCTCCCTTCTAATTATAGAAATAGGAGAGATAAAGGCAGGTTCAGAATTTTCTTCCAGTATAGACCTTCCAGTTTTGGCCAGATATTACCTGGAAGTCCCAGCATGGCTTCCATGCCATAAGTGAGACTGGGAATGACTTTGGATTATTAAAAAGTCAGGAGCGGTGAGATTGTAAATTGCCCATTTTTCCTGTAGATTATAGTTGACTGGGATATCAAGAGGCATGTTTTTCTCTCTAGACTTTCATGTATAGGGACCTCTTTGGTGTTGTTATTTAGGCTTACTTCTAAATATCTGAAGTCATGGACTACTTCTAAAGGAAGATTTGCGATAGACCACGTAAAGTTCTTTCCTTTGGTCTGCCTCTTCTCGAAAATCATGATCTTCGTTTTCTTGCGGTTCAAAGGCAAATGGTTATCTTTCAAATATACGGCCAGATTAGTAATTTGCCTCTGCAGACCTATTGGCGTGTGGTCCATTAAAATAATATCATCTGCATACAGTAGACGCAATATTTTTACATCTCCCAATGTTGGTGGAAAGGAGCAGATTCTGATTTCAAAATCCTCACGGTCAGCAAGGTAGGCATAATATAGGGCCGGGGCCAGAGGGCAGCCTTGTTTAACCCCCCGCTCAGTTTTGATCCAAGAAGAGAGTAAGCCGGTTTGATTGAGCCGTACACACATCGAAGGGCCAGAAAATAGAGCTTTAATAGGGTTCAAGATTTCTGGGGGACAGGCTTGATCAAGTTTTTTGGCAAAGAGTTGTTCTGTCGATCTGGTCAAAAGCTTGAACCAGATCGATGAATGCGATGTATATTTTTGGACGTCCCTCTAGAACCTTGGCTTTGAGTGTGCTCACTGCGAGAATATTCACCGACGTGCCCAGATTTTTTACAAATCCGTCTTGAAGTGGATCCGCCGTTTTTGAAGTTGTTGTCCACTGTTGAAAGTGGTCCAGAAGCATTGATCCGAAGATCTTCCCTATTGAGTCAAGGAGTGCGATGGGGCAATAATGATATGGATTGTCCCTGGCCCCATTTTTAAATATCGGGACTACAATCGCCTTCTTCTATGACTGGGGGACTGTTCTTAATTCCACACATTTTTTGAACACTTCTGAAATGAAAAAAGTCCAGGATGATGCTTGTCGCTTTAACTCAATATTAGTTATGCCATCTGGACCAGCGGTCCTGGAGTTGGTAAGTTTTCTTATCTTAGCTAATATGAGGTCATACTCAGTGGAAATGTCCCATATGATGTCGGTCGGGCCGGATTCAGCTCTTTGGTTCCAAATTGGTGCGCTGTATATAGAGATAAAGTGATTTGTCCAATCTGTTTCTCTTACTGGATTCGTTAACGGGCCTGTTGGGCTGTCCCTGTTCATTTTTTATCAAGGACCAAAACTCTCTTGACTTCTTGCTACAGATTACATGTAACATTTCCTCCGCATCATCTTGCTATCGCTTATATTTGGTGTTTTTCAACCAAGTTTGGTAGGAGTTCCTCGCACAATTGGCTTCCTCCATTTTAAGGGTGCAGTTGGATTTTTTTGCTGCACGCATTAGTTTCCTTAGAGTTTTTCTTCTTTCCACAACTTGTGTATTATATGTGTGAGTTGGAGGTTTCAGGAGGGTACCAAACCTTTTCGTTTGCGGAATTAGGGCTGCCAAAGACGAAGAATAGTCTCCACTGCAAACACCATTGTGTATATCGTTCAGCATAGTATAGTTTTCTGTGAGAGTTTCTATTGCCTTTTCGGACAGATTTATTCTGTTGCCACAAGTATTGGTTGTCAGTCGCCCAAAGGATTTCACTAAAATCTCTTGCCCTGACGTACAAATGCATGAATAACCAGGCCCTGAGCTATCTATCCTCCCGGTTTACCCGGTATACCCCACCTCGCTCACTTAGGTCGTCCTCTAGCCAGAGCCTACTGATCCCAAGATTCAAGCTCCAAACAGCCGGTGGGGCCAGCTTCCCAGTTCTGGCAGTCAAACTGTGGAACTCTGTACCTCTCCCTATCAGAAACTTGCCCTCCCTGAATTCCTTCAAACACAAAGCCAAACTCTGGTTAGTCTCCTCTGAAGACTAATTTAACAGTCCGTTAAGCATGCCTACGAATGTATTAGTCTGCAAATCTGTAATGTGTGCGTATGCTAATGCTCAATTTATATGTTCTATTTATATATGCTTTGTAATGTAATACCTTCATGTAACCACTGTCTCAAGATACGCTCCCGGTAGCCTTTGGGCCTGGTTTGCGCTATACAAATAAAACAAATACAAATACAAATTGGTGGCCAGTTTAGCCGTTGTAAACGTGGCTGAGGGCTTCGTAATTTTCCATTCAGCGATGAGTATGTTATGATCGCTGTGATCTGTATGAACTACCTTGAATGATGCCAGTGTGTTCAACAGGCTTCGTGAGATATGCATATAATCGATAGTTGCAGCTTGGCCATTTCCCTGCCAAGAAGGAATTATACAGAGATTGGTCATGAATGCTTGTTGGAGATTATGCAAATCTCTAGAATCCATTAGTTTGATCCATATGTGGGCTCTCCCCCTTGGATTGTTCAAGCGCATGGATAGATCCACGTTCAGATCACCCATGATGATGATATGGGGAGACATCTGGTTCATCATGAAACTGTCAATTAACGCTTCCATCTGTTCGAGAAATTTCTCAGTCTCCACTCTAGCCGGGTTCCAATAAATGTTGAGTAGGAGAATCTACTCAGGGCTTCTATTATTATTGGTCACAGTTGTATTGGTCCATACAATCGATGTTGCCAGGATAAATTCCTTCGCTAGTATCACTTGTTTTAGACTCAGACCAGATCCCATTCTTAGCGCCATGATTAAGCCAGATCTTGGTCTGCCTTTCTCGCCTTTTAGTGCAGGAGAGTGGGCCAACTCATATCCATCTAATAAAGGTTTATCGATGAGCCACATTTCTTGGAGGCAAAGAGCATCATAATCTGACAGGTTCACGTCAGAAGCTCTGGTCAAGTGACAGTGACCCCTCGTGTTCCAGCAGCACATTCGCAACTGCGCCCGAGAATTATTCTTTTTGATCTTGCACTCCTGGGGGCCGCTCACTGAAGTGTTGACTAATGGCTAAACTCGTCTTGTCAGCATCTTGAGAGGAGCTAGCCTGTCATTTTTAGTTGGCTGTGTTCTTGGAGAACAAGGTATATTTCTTGAGTATCTAGACAAGCCCTCATTGTCTCTTCTGTCATCTGGAGAAGTTCTGCGTTGAAGTAGCCCTGGTCCTTTTGGTATTCTCCTATGTTCCAGCAACGTGGCGGGAGACATGGGTCTTTGAATTTCATGGTGATCTATATATGCGCTTTTGTTCCCCAACTCAGGTGGATCCCAGATTCCGTGGGCCCCTTTAGATTCCTCATGGTGAAGGCTCGGGTCAGGCCGCCTAGTATAATTGTGGAACTTACGGTTGAATGAAGGTCCTCGAGGACTAGTAAGTGGTTGGTGCATATGTCTGCGTCCAAGTCTTTGGGGTGACCTTGATCTGGCCTTTACTGGGGGGCCCTCCTCTGACATACTTAGGTCAAACCCCTTCCTCATTAGGTTGTCCTTAGCGCTCCACAGCCTTTTCTTTGCAGTTCGTTGAATAGATGTGCAGAAACGAGCTGTCCTCCCTTCCATTCGGGATTGGTTCTAGTATCTTGATATCATCACAGATACGTCCTTGGAGCTAGCTGACCTGATTAAATAGGGGTTAAAAGAGCCCGATGATTTAGTGTCCAGTTATCTTTTACTTCACTGGTTCTTTGAAGTTTAAAGAATCTCGTAGAGGACTGTTTTAAAGTTACGCGCTCGCCACGGGAGTCAGAAAGGCAACGCATTGGACGTTTCTGAGTGTCTCTCTGCGACTCCTGTACATGTGAGATGTAATGAATTTTAGCAGGTGGTGGAGACCAGACCATTCTCTGCCTAATTGGAGTTAAGTCAGCATTTTCCTTCTCCCTTCTCTCATGTCTGTGGTCGAAGGTCGAGTTCTCATCCCTTTCCAGCAATCTTAAGAGGCGCAGACTTCTGGAGCGAGGTGATGTGACACCTGGGACACAATCTTTCCCTAAAAATTGAACATATCAAGTTCGACGGATTGAATGGTAAATTCTGTTTTTTTTTCTTGGTTTCAAACTGGGTGAGAGTGTATCAACTATCATGATTTTCATCTTAGGTTCTTCCTTTGATGTATATTCTTGAGAGTCAGATCTTTTCCTCTTTTGCTGCACTATATCCAAGAGATCAGAGAACGAGTCTTCCACAGTATACAGACTCATGTTCATTAGGTCTTCAGCGCTTCTGATGCTGTCTCCTTTCAATTGTGCTTTCCCCGCACTGTCGAGTTGACTCTTACCTGGACTAGTCGCTCTCTTTTCTCCATTGGACATTTTAGCCACGGTATCCCCCTTAAGGTCTGTCGAACCAGATTGCTTTCCCAAATGAATAGAGACTTTTTTTTTTGTTCGGAAGAGTTAGATATTCCGCCGATCTTTAGGTGTTTTTTTTTGGCATCAAGGTTATGTGTTCCCTTTTGTGAGAAGATTCCAAAAGTCTGGTTGCTTAGCACTGCTGAACTGGGATTCAATCGCTCTTTAGGCACTGCAGTGAAGATTTGTAAAGAATTTTGCTGAACAGAGCCGTTGGTTTTAGCAATGTGGCGTCGCTGAAGTTTACCATTAGGTAGCGTCTCTTCGGCTTTCTGTTGGGCTCTGAAGCGCCGGAAGTCGAACAGGTAGTTTTAGTAACCAGGTCGACTTTTCCACTTGGGAGCGCATCTTTTGTGCTTGAGGAGTTTCTAGCCACATAGTCACAGGCTTTTGCCAGATCAGTCTGGGTTTCCTTTGAAACTTTTGTTATAGGGTCTCTTGCTTCTGGGTTCTGAATCTTGATTGCTGGGATTTTGCTGAATCTTTTCTGTCTGGACTACAAGATTAGTCCGTTCCACTTGCAATTTCGCCGTCATATAGCCCTCCAAATAAATGAGCTTGGTTTGCATGATAGCTATGAGCGTTGTTTGATCTTTGAACATTTCATTAAGGGATTCATAAAGTTTCCCAAACGGTGCCAGAGCAATGGTTACTGTTGAGAGAATTGTCATGGCATCCAATTTCTAATGGGGAGTCTCTGAGGCTGGTTTAGATGAGATCTCACTAAGATGACGATTGGTCGGTGGTGTTTTTAAGTTGTAATCCTTGTGCCGATCCCTTTCTATTTGAGCTCCTTTGGGACGCGAGTCCCAAAGCCCGAACGAGCGTGTAAGCCTGTCCTCTCTTTCTTGCAATGGCAGACAGTCTGGGGCTAGTACTCGGTTTCTTTCGGTCGCTGTTAATGTAGAGGGACTGGATTCTCCAGATTAGAAGTCTTGGGGGCCCCCAATTGGCAACGCCGAATCACTGAATCTGCCAGTCGGTCCCCCAAGACTATCAGAAGCCTGGGATTTAGAGGTAGAGTGTAAATGGACCACTTGATTTGCTGAGGATTCAGATGGCATCTCTGCGGTAGGCTCACTAGTGCCTATTTTGTCCCTGGATATAATAGTGTCAGGGAACGGTTTGCTAAAGTGCCATTTTACCAGCCCAGGCTTTGGAGAAAGTATTCTTAAAGGGTGAGCCTTACTTCCTGAGGGGTCAGGCCCTGTCAGTAGTAAATTGCAGTTAGTCAAATGTATAGCAGTGTCTTCTACAATTGCTAAAAGTTCTGCATCGGAGAGGTCGTGTAGAGACTGACCTTCATGTCGACTTAGTTTTTTAGAAGAATTCTCTTATTGATGACATCGAGGGAGTAGGGTTAGGTATTTGTAGGTGTTTGTATATTTTTCGGCCTCTCTTGTACAGAGCTTTTTTATGGGCTGTACGCCTGGATGTCATTTTTTGAGTATGCACCTGTAATTTTTTAACTGTAGAGTTTGATGGAATTTCCTCCTTCCCCTCCCCTTGATTGCTTTGTATTTTGCATTCCTCCGATATAGTGTCCACATATTCGCCGGAATCACCCCCACTTCCCCTCCCACAATCGCCGGGAGCTCCAGAAGGGGAGGAGCCATCACGCCCAGTGCCCCACTCGAGTGGGGCCGCGACCAAGGGCAGCGCCCCCACAGCTGGACCCCCGGAGGAGACGCACCGACGAGGGCGTTCAACTGGAAGGCGAGGGGAAGGTGAGTGCTCCGAAGAAGTGGGTAACAGTGCTACAGGCTCATCTATCACGTTCTGGGGGCTAGCACCAGTCCCTGTACTCTCCATCGAGTGGATGAGTGCTTTGGCCACAATTTTAGGTGCTTCCGTCATCCCTGGTAACAACTGGTTGGGGTGCGTGTTCATTTCGCCCACTGCGGTCGGAAGAAATGTTAGTGACTTCGGGTCGAGAGCGGCAGCGCTCCATCCAGGTGGAGCTCTGACCTGGTGGGTGTTGCTGCGCCAAGAAGTGTCTCACATCGGCCAGCCTCGACAGCCTCATCTCACTGGCCTCGTCCCGTGAGCAAGTCCTGATCCCTTGATCCATTGAGGGGGCTCTTTATGGTGTTGTGTGACAGAGGAACTGAGACTGCAGGGTCTATGATAGTCAAAATGTTAGGATCCGAGGGGAGAAAGCGTATAGGTTCAATGGGAGGAAATTGGAAAGTCTGAGGCAAGGACAGGGTCAAGCCTCCTGCTGTGGACGTGCTAGGGGGACAATGTCTTACCCTGTCAGATGTCAAGAAAAAAGATGTCTCCATTGGATGTTTCGGGGATATGGACCACTCTGGAGGCTCCTGGGAGCGAGCCGCGGCACTGCGCAGCAGTCTTCCTGCCCCTTCCACTACGACGTCCCTGCGTCCTGCCGTCGCTGCCATAGACTGCAGAGACTGTACTCGACTCTGCAACTGCTCCGCGGTCTTGGTGGATTTTTGAGTCCTCCCACAGTAGAAAGCGAAAATAGACTCAGGAACTGAAGAATGCTAAATTGAGCCTTCACTGCAGAGACTGCACTCGACTCTGCAATGGCCCTCCGACCGCTCTGCGGCCTTGGTGGGTTTTTGAGTCCTCCCACAGTAGAAAGTGAAAATAGATAAAGGAACTGAAGAATGCTAAGCTGAGCCTTCACTGCAGAGACTGCACTCGACTCTGCAACGGCTCTGTAGGGATTGAGCCTACTTATAAAACATAGCACAGCTTTCGATATATTTGAATAGAAACATCTGGAACAGAGTCACAGACATGAATGACCTGTTCCGTGAAGTAAAAAACTACGAGTACTTCCTGCTCGCTGGCTTATGGCCGCGATCGATAGGAAATGAATGCGCATGCGTGAACAGTGATATCTTCAATGAGCATGCGCTTTGTTTATATTGGGGAAAGGCTGGACATTTCCTCCGAGATTGCCCTATAAAATCACCTAAGAAGATAGTAGGTGCCACGGACAACGGCAACGAAGAAAAGGAACAGAAGTCAGAAAACTAAGACGCCCAGCAAGTGTAGGGGTCCAATTGTCAAGCGGAATAAAGAAAGTTGTACAGACCTCACACCTGGTCATCCCGGTACTATTAATCCACCACCAACAACCATCAAAAGTACATGCTCTAGAAGCCTACATTGATAGTGGGAAATTACATCGATCAGAATTTGGCTGCACGGATAGGCCTTCCGCTTCAGCAAAAACCACAATCGGAAAACATCACTACCGTACATGGCTCTCAGTTGTCTTCCGGGCTAGTAACACAACATACCGATAAGGTGATGCTGATGTGTCAGGATGGTCATCGGGAAGACATTTCTTTCAATCTTATAGGGGCCCCCCCATTTCCAAATGATCGTAGGAATGCCGTGGCTTGAAACCCATAACCCAAGGATTGACTGGCGCACAAGGGAGCTGACGTTCCCTCAAGAATGTGCAAAGAGTTGCTACCACAGGGACGTGAGGAATCTACAACTCATGGTGAAACCCATCCTAGGAATTTCTGATTCATTACCCTCCGAATATCAGGACTTTTTGGATGTGTTCCAAAAGGAACAAGCAAACACCCTGCCTCCACAGAGACCTTACGACTGCCAAATCGACCTGGTCCCAGGAGCAAAAATCCCTTGCAGTCGAATTTATGCTCTAACTGAGCAAGAGAATCAGCATCTTCGAACATACCTAGATCAGTATCTAGCCAACGGATTCATCCACCCATCCAAGTCTCCAGCCTCCTCAGCTCTCTTCTTCGTGCCAAAGAAGGAAGGGGACCTCAGAACTTGTATAGATTATAGGGCATTGAACCAGATTACCGTAAAGAATAGATACCGTCTGCCATTCATTCCAGAGTTAATTGATCAGGTGAAGAATGCTCAAATCTATATAAAATTGGACCTACGAGGAGCTTACCATTTGGTAAGAGTGAAAAAGGGCGATGAATGGAAGACAGCATTCCGAACCATACAGACTCTTCGAGTATCAGGTTATGCCCTTTGGGTTATGCAACACACCAGCAGCATTCCAGTTCTTCATGAACGATGTACTTCACAAACTGTTGGACGTCTGTGTCCTCATTTACATCAACGACATTCTCATCTACTCAGCATCCAAGGAAGATCATGTGGGCCATGTAAGGGCCGTTCTGAAATTGGAAAAATGTTTTTTCCATGTCACGGAAGTCAAATTCTTGGGCTTCACATGGACACTCGCAAAAAAGTGGAAGCTATTTTTCAATGGCCATCCCCAACATCGACCAAGGGAGTGCAGAGTGTACTCAGATTCGCCAATTTTTACAGGCGGTTTATCCCGGGATTTTCTCAGATTGTTCATCCTATCACTTCTTTAGTAAGTAAGAATAAAAGGTTTTCCTGGTCTCCCGAAGCCGAAAAAGCCTTCCAGGAATTAAAATTGGCCTTCACCTCAGCACCCGTTCTTCGACATCCCCGACCTATGTAATTGAAACAAATGCCTCCAGCGTGGCCATGGGGGCAGTTTTATCACAAAAGGACCCAGACACGGGGCAATTACACCACATAGCATTTTGGTCCCGTAAGTTTACTGCACCATAGATTAACTATGCCATAACTGACAAAGAGTTACTAGCAATTAAAGGAGCTCTTAAAACCTGGAGACACTACTTTCTAGGAGCTAGGCATACCATCACAGTTATTACAGAGCACAGTAATCTGCAATATTTAAAAACTTCCAAGGCCCAATCTTCACATCAGCTTCGCCTAGCTCTTTTCTTCACAGAGTACGATTTTGTTATCACATACAGACCATGGAGTGCGTAACAGAAAAGCAGACGCTCTGTCGCTAATGGGAGAGGACAAGGATGCATTTATACCATCAGAACCAGTACCCATCATTCCTGAAGGGTGAATTCAAACCCAGATCGCAGTAACTGCCTGCTTGGAAGACCTGAAGGTCGACCTCCAGTCCTCAAATGGACCAACAAGAATGGTTGAACAACGGGGACCAGTACTCCATCAAGGATAATTTACCCTATTTTTAGAGAAGACTATACATTAAAGACAAAGAAATACAAAACAAAATTATAGCAAATTACCACGAGTCATTAGTGGAGGGACATCCCGGAAATTACTAAAACACTGGCCAAAATCTGGAAGAACTATTGGTGGCCAACCTGGAGAAAGGATGTGGTCCAGTTTATTGTAACCTTCAGCGTTTGCGTGCAACAAAAATCTCAAAAGTCAAGTCCTGCAGCATTATTGCATCCGTTGGCTATACCACCAGCATCATGGCATACGCTATTCATTGACTTCATTACAGATTTGCCACCCTGTGACGGCTTCAACACAATTCTAGTCGTGGTAGATTTATTCTCCAAAATGGCACATTTTATTCCACATTTTATGGCACAAATACTGCTGGAATTCTGGCTACTGTATTCTTAGAACAAATAATCAAACTACATGGCTTCCCCTCGGTACTGATTTCAGATCAGGGAACTCAATTTGTCTCAGCTGTCTGGAGGAGCTGTTGTAAGATAGCGCAAATCGATCTTCGCCTATCCATAAGTCACCATCCCCAAACCGATGGTCAAACTGAAAGGACCAATCAGACGCTAGAGCAGTACCTGAGATGCATGCTGCAGCAGACGGAAGGATCTTGGAAAAACATTCTCTGGCTGATGAATTTGCCTACAATAACTCCATCCACACTAGTACTGGACAAACCCCATTGTATACCATGAATGGTCGACATCCTCGGATGTCCTCCATTGATCCGCTTGATGAACTAAAAATGCCGGTGATCACTTCTCTACATAAGACCATTACTCAAAATCTTAAGGAAGCAACCAAGAACCTAATCAAAGCCAAGGAACAACAGAAAAAGTTTGCTGACAGCCACAGAAGGGAAGCTTCGCATTACCAAATTGGCGATAAGGTATGGTTGGCATCCAGGAATATAGAATTAAAAGGACCCTGGGTCTTCCATTCAAGATATCTTGGACCTTACCCCATCAATGCCACCATCAATCCTGCCGCTGTAAAATTTGATCTACCCACCAATATGCGGACCCACCCGGTATTCCACGTTTTCCTCTTAAAACCTGTGATGCCGGAGACTAGGATTAAAAACCACCTGAGCCTGAAATCGAGGGAGAACCTGAGTACGAGGTTAAAGACATTCTGGACTCTAAGATAGTACGATCAAAACTGTACTACTTAATCGACTGGGAGGGTTACGGACCTCAAGATCGCACATGGGAACCTGTTCAATTTGTCCATGCACCTCGACTAATCAGACGGTCCCACCGTAATAACCCTGCTAAACCAGGACCAGAGGGAAGAACGCCCGTGAGAGGGGCCTTGAGGGGGAATGCTGTCATGGCCACTGGGCAAGGGCCCATGCCTTTATCACCTACAGGTTCCAAATGTACCCAGTCCTGGCGCCTCTGGCACCTGGCTCAGAAAAAGTGTGTTTTGCACACTTTGTGCCTAAGGCACGTGCATCAGGGCCTGGCGTGGCCATAGAAGACCATTAGGGAGCACGTGCAAGAACCTCTGAGAGTGGCAAGGTGGAGCCACAAGGCGGGTCCAAAGGGAGGGGCCGGGGCAGGCCTATTTAAGGCCAACCCGCCCACATACTGGCACTTTGCGTTAGTCTGTCTTCTGCAGCATAACGCTTACCACCGTCCTTACCTGTTTTCCTGCTCATCATCTCGTCGCGCAGCATCCAGACTCCGGCTACTCCATCGCTGAAGGCGCATCTTACCTGATTCCAGCTACTCCATCGCTGAAGGTGCACCTTATCTGACTTCAGCTACACCATCACTGAAGGCGCATTTTACCTGACTCCTGCACTCCATAGTCTGCAGCGCATCGCATCTTACCTGATTCCCATAGTCATCGGAGTTGGAGCGCTTTCTCACCTGTTCCAGACGTCCAGCTGCGCAGGAACTTGTCTTCCATTCTTCATCTTCGTGGAACCCTCCATCCTGCAGCCGCGGACTGGCCTCCGAACAGTCGTCCTCCGCTCAACGTCACCAGACTTCTGCAAGAGAAAAGAATACAACAGGTTAGAAGTCGCATAAATAACTAACGCTCGGCCGCGCCATACCAGAGCCTAGCATTCTACCCTGACAGCCAACTTACCATCTAATTCTAAGGCTACATCATCCTCTGGGGAATCACTGGACTCGCTCCAAACACCACGTCTCCGGGCAGCTATCTTCACACCTATAAAGGAGAAAAAAGACGTTGCAAGAATTACGAACTATAATCACGGCAAAAGACATTATAGTAAGAATAAGAACAATAATCATTGCTAAGAACACTCACTTTCTAAGTGGTCAGTCAGAGCTGGTCTGGGTCGCCACTTCCACGGGCCATTGAAGCAACTAGGTCCACCCAAAGCGCCCCTGGTACAAGAAGCAGGACGTAGAGCCCATCATTATGAAAAAACAGGGGCAGTAGCTGCATCCAGAGCAGTTGACTTTGCAGCAGCTAGTGGAGAGAGCCGATTCAAGGGAGACCAGTCCAGGGTGGGCTCCAACCGTGCCCCAATGCCCCCGCAGAGACCAGGTGAGCATAACAAGGTTAGTGCCACAGGCTTGGCCTTGCCTCCCCAACTCTGCCGTTCACCCGGGAGGATCGCTGGCGTCCTTGAAACACAATGCATCCTTCTTGTTTGGGACTCCACGTATCTTTTGCTGCCTTCTGGAGGCAATGACTTCCTGCAGGGAACTCCTGAGGTTCTCCATCCATGGCTCTCGTCCCTCAGTCCTTCGCTCTGCTCCAGTAGGTTCGTCTTTGCCCTAGAAGTTCTGCTCTTACTTGTGGTCCACCTTGCTCAGAGTGCATCTTTATGTTCCGCCTTTTATCTGTGTAAGGAGAGCTAATTGGTATCAGATGTATGCCTGACATGCCCGACCCAATTTATTTATTTATTTATTGGTCATGTATATAGCGCCTATACACTTAAACAAGTGTTTCAAAGCGCTCCAATGCGAGGAGGGAGAGAGTAGAGATTACATTAAAAAATGGCATTGGATCATTCAGAATGGGAAGTACAATGCATTAGAGGTACAACTCAGAAGGAAAACATACTGATTGCAACGGGCGTTGCAACAATGCAAGAGCTTTACATAAAATAAGGGGGGGAGTGGGAGTGGCAGGGTAAGACAAACCGAACAATGTGACTATCATTGTGCATGAAGCATCTGTGATAGTGTTAAGTGCTTGAGCCCTAGTGTAGAGGGGAGAACGGGGGGAGAGTGGAGAGGTGGCAGGAAGAGACACACTCACTGGGAGCACAGAAACGAAAATGGCAGCAGATATAAAAGGACACTTAAATTTGAATTATAGCAGAGGCACACTGGGAGCACAGAAACAAAAAAGGCAGCCTGAGAATAGTCAATGGAATTGAGTTAAGTGGGCTGCCAAATCCCAGTAAAGTTGAAGAAGTGTAAGAGGTATTTGGGAGGCAGGTACTGTCTTCAGAGTCCAGAAGACTTAGTCATGGTGTGTTGACGCTGTTTAGAAATAAGAGGGGGGCCCTAGGCGCCCTCCATGCCTGGACAGGCACAGACAGGGCCTTCAGTGAATGGGCCGGCTCCCGCCTCCGGGTTTCCCTGATTGGCTATTGAGGTGGTAAGGCAGCCAATCAAAGGGGCCCAGGCACACATCAGGAGCCTGGCTTCAATGCCAAAGACAGGGGTGGCCATCTTGAAGA
Organism: Ambystoma mexicanum; assembly: GCF_040938575.1. Taxonomy (NCBI): domain Eukaryota; kingdom Metazoa; phylum Chordata; class Amphibia; order Caudata; family Ambystomatidae; genus Ambystoma; species Ambystoma mexicanum. The sequence continues at coordinate 189,281,481 of NC_090922.1, forward strand.
GAGACCCCGAACAGCAGGCCAAAGCAGGATTCAGGTACAAAACATTTTTAGTAGTCTTCTAGTCACACAGATGCATTACGTGACTAGCCTTGTGATGCACATTATATTTGCAGTTCATATTTCAAATTTAAAAGCATCAGACGCAAACGGTGGAATTAATTTTAAAAGTCTGTAATTTGATCCAAATACCATAAAAGAAACGTGCCCGGTGAGTTTTCAGCAGCCAATTGGGGTTACCTCAAGATTTGCTGCTCCGGATGAGTGCAGAGGCAAGGGAAAGAAGAAGGGCTGGACACGTCCAATGCAATGTGTTAGAGTTAGCATTATTACTCTCAGTCGCCCTCTTCCTCTGCTCAGGTGTTTGTGTGGAAAGGGGGGAGTTTGGACAACGGAGAATACTATAAAAAAAAGGGATCATGTGTACGGGAAAGGGAGGAATACCGCGTCCCACCACTGGCTGTCTCACCCCCACTCCCTGAAGGGGTACACCCCGTTTCGGCGCCGCCTGTTCGGTGCGGGCCGATTCACCACAGCCAGTATGGCGCAGTCAGTTCGGCGACGGGACATTTTGGCGCTGGGATGTTTTGGCATGCCGCACACATGTGAGTTTGCAGTGCAGCCTTGTGCAATGGCACCATCCAGCGGGCATAGGAACATGCCTCTTGTCGCATTTCAACGTGCATTTCAACATTTTTCTCCACAGTTAGTATGTTGACCGTTTTATTAGGTCGGCTCTATATTATTATATTTACTATATATAGATGCCCATAGCTTGATATTTTGCAGACTTTCGGTATGAAGTATCTTTACACAGTGTGTACTCTGCAGCCTGTACTTCCACTGTCGGCCAGTCAGTCGGTCGTTCTATCAGCCACCCTCTCCCCTCGATTCACTGCACACGGTCCCATGAGCTCTATATTATTATATTTACTATATATAGATGCCCATAGCTTGATATTTTGCAGACTTTCGGTATGAAGTATCTTTACGCAGTGTGTACTCTGCAGCCTGTACGGTCGGCCAGTCAGTCGGGCGTTCTAGCAGCCACCCTCTCTCCTCGATACACTGCACACGGTCCTTATTTCAGAGCAGGACATTTCTGTGCGGCCAGTTCAGCGCGGGCTCCTGCGCCGAACCGGCTCCTGCGCAGAACCGGCCACGCAAAATCGGCCTGCGCCAAACCGGATGCGCCAAAATGTCCTGCTCCGCCCCGAAGACCCCTCACCCAGGTGATCCTCCCACACTGGTCCACCCATAGTGTCTGGATCCAAAGGCGATACCGTGCCCCAGCCACCTGAAAGATAGATCCCCGGGGACTAGCAGGTGAGTCACCCTTTGGTTTCTCACAGTTCCCCACCCATACATCTTGCACAGCGCTCTCCAGTGATTCCTACCCTTTTCTGGATTGTCCTGTTTCCCAGCTGACCTTGGATTTTGGTTTCTTAGGTCCCGTTTTGCTAAATTGGGTGGCACTTACCCTATCTTGTATGGTTTTGTGTACCCTGCCCTATGGTTTGTTTTCTCTTTCCCCACCTTGGGGTACAGTCGTTCTCACCACTCTCTGGGGTCTGGTATCTGCCACCCCTCTTGGGGTTTGCTATCTTGTAGCCCCGCTTGAGCTGTGGCTTCTCTCTCCCCGTCTTGGGGTATATTCGCTCTCACCCCGCCCTGGGTAAATATTTAGAAACCCCACTCTGGGTATGGATTCTGGTAGCCACCTTTATCTGTGACTCCTCTTGCCCTACCCTGAGGTTTGTTCTCTGGCACCCCACCTTGGGGTATACTTTCTTGTAGTCTAGTCTGCCTTGCACTATGACTTCTCTTGTTCCACCCTAGGGTATGTTTGCTTGTCCCACTCTACGGTATGTTTGCTGACACCCTACCTTATGGTATACCTTCTTGTGGCCTTGGGCTATGACTTGTCTTTTCTCACCCTAGAGTAGGTTTGCTGGCACCCTGCCTTGGGGTATAGTTTCTTGTAGCCTGTCTTAGGCTAAAACTTCTCTTGGCCCACCTTGGAGTATAATTGACCTTCCCCTCCCATGTCTTCCAGAGCCATTGCATACCTAGTTCTCTGTTGCGGTCCTCCTTGGGCAGAATGGATCTGTGGGATCAGTGCCATCAGTTCCTTGGCGACTTCTCTCATCTCAGCCACAGTGAGCTTTGGGGATTCTCTCTCTGGGGCCCCTTGTCACTCAATGGGTCTTGTTCTTTGATTCACCACTGGTCTCTCGGTTAAAGACCCCGCCGGGTGTCCTCAGCCTCTGTCAGTGTCCCGCAGGCTTCTCTACGTGGTCAAACGCCATGCCAATCATCGATGTTAGGAAGGATTTCCATTTATGTGTAATTTTCCCTCCAGTTGTGAACCCCCCAACTTTTTGCTTTTGTCTGACCATCCTAGCCTGACTTTTTCCAGTGGAGCCCAGCCTTCTGCTGTACTCTGCTAGGCTTTTTTTAATGGGGAAACTGACATGCCCTTAAAGACCGTCAGTACTGGGAGACTTTGTTTCCCTTAGTCTTTCACTTGGTTGCTCTTCTTTAGCAAAACATTTTCAGTGCACAAAGTACCTTACAGCACAGTGCGCTGGGATCCCCTTTTCATTTTTAAGGCCCTAGATACCCTCAAAGGATTTTTCGGTGAATGTACAAATGTGCCTTGGACAGAGCTGGTGGCGGCTGTTACTTTTCATGTGTTTTTAACCCTTTTCTATGGTCCATACCGCGTTTACCGTGTTTGGCTCAGGACAGTGGCCAGCGCCTAAAATGGCCATTCAACGAGGTCCTTGTCCTGTCCTTTGGCCAACATGTCCCTTTGCCTTCCCCAGGTCGAGCAGACCTGGGTCATGCAGAACCCGGTAAAAAAAGAACAAAGCTTTTGTGGGTTTCTGCATGCCTTGTGTGTGTGCCTCCAGGATGTGGCCTGGACTGTCTAGTTCCAATACACATCCTGGGTGCCAGGTTGTCTGGTGTGCTGGGAATGACTGGGACCACCATGGTCCGTGATTGGCCCACGTCCGGGATGGCTGTAAGCGAGCAGATCTCTCTGGGTCATTTTGGCACAAAGGAGATTCTGGATAAGAGAAGGCATCTTACACCCATTACAGGTCCATATTCTGAGTTCACACCGAACTTAGTAAAGGAGCAAAGTATCCTGAAACCAAGAAGCAGAGCCGAGGAACCGCTGGAAGGTTTTGTACCCTGAGCACCCTGTCGTCCCATGGGACCCCCTGTTTCTGATCAAACCTAGAAGGTCTGCAAACGTGCTTCACCCCATTGTAACAGTGGGACTAACTATTCTCGACACCTCCAGCTTAACCTGTAAGCGAGCCTTTTCGGAAGTGTTCCTGGACCACCCAGTAAACTGACCAGCTCGTACGGTACGGGACCTTTGACCTGGAACCGCTGCGGTCTTAAGTTGACACTTGAGCATTTGAAGACTGTAAGCTCTGGATATAAGCCACACCCGAACATAGGGTGTCACCGTGTTGCCCAGCTGTGGTGACAAACTTCGTGGGTAACTTGCTGCTGGGCCCCCCTGTGCCCTCAGATTTGCTGCCGCGGAATTGGCCTCATCCCTTCATCAGGAGCGGAGAGATCGCCACTGTCCCGCCACTGAATCATTCCTGGAACGCAGCCTCTGAAAGCTGTGCAACTGCAGGATTTGAACCTGCGACAGAAGTGGACTCGACTGCCGAAGTTTGGTCCAGAGTGCGCCAAGGTTCTGGAGTAATTGCAACCCTTACCGGTGGCCCCTGGGGCATCCATCAATTTTTATGCACAAGTGTCCCCTGAGGGCCACTCTTCTTTATCGAGGTAGCCTGTGCTACCAAGCTATTCCCAACTCTTGGATCCTGTTCTGCCCTCTTGGGGAGACCCTCCTTGAATAGTGGGAACTTATTCTTCACTGCCTCACCCACCTTCCTGAGTTGCTACAGCCCCTACAAGAGATCCGTTTTGACTTAACTGCATGATCGCGTGCACCAGCACCGAAAGTACTTTTGAGTGCAAGGCTCCTCTCATCTTTGGGACTGGACTGCCTCTCGGTTAGGTTTTGAATTGTGAAGGACTGCCTAAACAATATTTGCATTATATGCTCCCTTTCTTTAAAGGTTGTGGACCCATACTGTGTGATATTCCTTTAGGCCATCAGTGACTGTATATAAATGTGTAATTGTTTGTGTGGTGTTGGTTTGTTTATTACTGCTATTTACTTTGTGTATGATTTAAAAGGCCTTTAATAAATGTATATGTATTTTTGATATATACACTTGAGAGTAATTTGTAGTGTCATTTACAGTGTGTGCTCATTGTGGCTTTTGATCACCATCACCCCTCCTGAGACCTAGTCTTGACCACCGCCAATGCTACCTTGATTGGTCTGGCTTGTCTAGAAGATTACCCTGTTCCAAGAAACTATGCTGGCCTTCTGAACCTCTGCTCACCAGGTCAGAGTTCAGAAATCCATCTTAACAAATTTGTGTACAGTGGTGGGATAGGATCGAAGGTACCCAGTGTTGTCCACTGATAAAGGTACTCAGATTACACTTACCCAGGACACATAGTGAATTTATTAGTAACCTAACAGTAAAGGCTAATGGCCTATCTTAAAACATGGAAACAATAACCAACATAACCTTGAATGCTTCCAAGTTAGAAACATTGAGAATGATTAGAACATAGGGTTGTACCGAGAGAGGCTTATCTACTTAAGGTACAAAGAGTCAAATGATCATGGATTGGCAAGAGGTGCAACTCGATGCCATTACCTCAGATGAAAGTGCAGAAGGTGGTGGGGCTGCTCTCATTGACATATCTGAGAGATCTGTTGCTGCACTCATCCATGGGGCCCATGATGACAGAGATGAAGTGATGTCCCAAGTTTCCTCTGCCAGCTCTGATGCTGAAGCAATGTTTGATTTCAAGAAGCAAGAACTGTAGTTTAATCAGAAGGAGCTTGAGTTGAACATGGCAAAGCTGAAAGTTGAGCAGGCAGAAAAACAGAAGGACAGGGATCACCAGTTGGAACTGACCATGCTTCAGGCTACAGCTGGCTCCGCCAAGGGATCTGGGCATGGGTCTGGGTCCTCCTCTCATCCACGGTTTCCTAAATATCTCCTCAGTGTGTATGATGAAAAGAATGACATTGTGGACTGGTTAACTGCATTTGACTATGCATGTGAAGTTCCAGAGGTTGTGGATGCGTACAAGATTGCATGGTTGCTCAGTCGACTAACCCATTCTGGCTGCAATGCTATTATGGAAATATCTAAGGCTGAAATAGTAGCCTTTGCAAAATTAAAGCAAACTCTCATCTTAAAGTTTGGGAAGACTCCTGCCCAATAGTTAAAGATATTTAGAGAGTACAAAAAGAAAGAAGGTAACACTTGGGTGTCCTATGTTACTGATTCCTTGAAGAACTTGGCTGGCTGGCTTGAAGACTGTAAGGTTTCCACCTTTGAGGTTATGATATGTTTAGTCATGCTTGAACATATTTTTGCATCTTGTTCCCCTCAGCTTAAGCAGCACTTGGCTGATTCAAAGGAGTTAGATCCTAAGATGCTGGCCTTTGTAGCAGATTTATGGGTGTCACACAGAGTGTCCCATAAGGACAAGACTACTGGTAGGTAGGAGGAGGGGAAAAAGCACAAAGATAAAGAGGGTAGGGGATCTGATACAACTTCCTCCCAAAAGAGCCCAAAAAGAAATTCAAGGGTAAGTACCAAGAGAATGTCCAGGGTAGTGGGGGTTATACTCCCAGACTGAACTCTGGTTATAGTAAGCCTACCTATGTCCCTAGACCCAGTGGATCTTGTGTGGCTTGTGGAGCAAATGACCATGTGAAGAGGGACCCCAGATGTAAGGTCAAAACCTTGGGAGTCCACTCTGTGAGTCCGGCCTTCCTCTCCTATGAGGAGGAAGAGATCACAGGGGCATCCTTCTCCTCAGACTCCTTAACCGGTGGGATAGAATCTGAGGTAGTCCTAGTTTCTCTGGGTTCCTTGGAGCCTAAAGTCTTAGAGGCTTATGCTAGCATACCAGACAATACCAAGCACTACTTTAAGGATGGTCTGGTGATCATTGGAGTATATACTCCTGCCCTTAGGGAAAGTGGGGCCAGCAGAGCTGTGGTGGATTCCACATTGGTATACCTAGAGGAACTTGCCAGAGCTCTTTTGAAGTTAGCTGATGGCCCCCTTCCAAGTTCCCAGTAATGCCTGTAAATCTTACTATAAATGGTACTATGGTCAGGATTCCAGTGAGCATACAGAGGCAGGTCCCAGGTAAGGTCATGCTGGTGAATGGTCTCTGAGACTTAGGTCTTGTGGGTGACACAGCAGAGAGACCATGCAGAAGGTCACAAACAAAGGCTGCATTGGCCAAGACCAAAGCCAAGCCTAAGCCAAAGGGGAAACGCAAGGCTAAAGGAGTCAAGAAACACAAGAGAGGGAAAGAAAGCAGTCCCCCTAACTCACCTACCACTGAGGTGGAGGTAGTTGGCCAAACACCTGAACCTGATGACGAAGAAGTGTTGACTGAAATTTGTAATCCACATGACCATCCTGAACTCCAAAGTGTATTGGTGGAAGGTGGTCCTGATAGGGTTGAGTTTAGTAAGGGCCAACGTGATTGCCCATCTTTGGAAGGCCTAAGGAGACAGACCTGCTCCCAGTTTGAGGGTGAACCTCCTGGGAAGCACAGGATTTATTGGGAAGGTGGGCTCCTCTACAGTGAGCCCACAGAGTCTACAGACACAGACCATATGAGTTTGAAGGTTCCTCTTCATGTAAGACCCTTCCTCTTGCAGCTGGCGCATGAAGTCCCCCTTGATGGTCACCTTCGCATCAAGAGAACCAAGCAAAGGTTAGCCATGCACTTCTACTGGCCCAAGATGGGGGTGCAAGTAGAATGTCACTGCAGGCATTGTGCCACATGCCAGTTATATGTGAAACATGGCACAACAATCCAAGCTCCTCTGGTAGCACTCCCAGTTGTGGGGGTACCATTTGAAAGGGTAGGGGTTGACAGAGTTGGTCCCCTTGACCCTCAAATATCCTCAGGCAATAGGTTCATCCTGGTGCTGGTCGACCGTACCTCCAGGTATCCTGTAGCCATCCCATTAAAGATTCTAACTGCAAAGTCAATTGCAAAAGCTTTGCTTGGCATAGGCACTAGGGCTGGCTTCCCTAAAGAAGTTGTGTCTGATAGGGGCAGCACCTTTATGTCCAAGTAAATGCAAGCCATGTGAAAGGTGTGTGGGGTTACCTATAGGTTTTCCTCAGCATATCACCCAAGACCAATGGATTAGTTGAGAGGTTCAATAGAACCCTCAAACGCAGGAATGGGCTCTTCGGAAAAAATGGATCTCATGTTACCATGCTTATTGTTTGCCTACAGAGGTACCTCAAGATGGGATTGGCTTCAGCCCCTTTGAGCTTCTTTTTGGTCACCGTATAAGGGGACCCTTGGCTATAGTCAAGGAGGGGTGGGAGATGCCTACTCCCCCTATCACTACCAATGTAGCAGACTATGTGCTAGGTCTAAGGAAGAGAATGCTTCTCCTGATGGCTCAGGATAGTGACAGGTTGAAGGCTGCACAAGCTCTGGTGAAAAACTTGTATAACCAGAAGGCTTCCCTTATCAATTTTACACCAGGCCAGCAAGTCCTGATCATGGACCCTATAAGGCCTAGAGCTTTACAGGATAAATGGTCAGGCCCTTACTCAGTAGTGTAGTCACTGGGTGAGGTTAACTATTTAGTGGACCTTGGAAGGGCTGGACAGGCTCCAAAGGTGTTCCATGTGAATAGGCTGAAGGCTTTCATCCCAAGTGTTGAAATAGCTGCGCTAATGTTGGCTTCAGATGTAGAGGAGGAAGAGTCAGAACATCTTCCTGATTTGCTCAAGGGCAGTCCTTCAGACATCTCCATTGAGGGTGTCAAAGTGGCCCCTCACCTGACTTCTGTTCAGCAAGATGAGGTGAGAAGTTTTCTGAGGCAATTCGCCCCCTTGTTTTCCCTAGCTCCTGGTTTGACACCTTGGTGCAAACATGATATTTACACAGGAGATAGTGTATACACCAAAAGTAGGGGATACAGGATGTCACATAAGGTGAGATCTTACATCAAGACAGTGGTCAACAAGATGTTAGATGTTTGGGATGAATGAACCCTCCATTAGTCCTTGGTCCAGTCCAGTGGGTCTGGTTTCAAAAGCAGACTTCTTTGAGTTGAGGTTCTGTGAGGATTTCAGGGTTCTGAATGCTGTCACCAAGATAGATGCACACCCCTTACCTAGAACTGATGACCTGGTGGATAGTTTGGGTGCCTCCAAGTACCTCAGTACATTTGACCTCACTGCAGGGTATTGGCAAATAGCAATAGCAGAACATGCCAAGTAGAAGACAGCATTCTCATCTCCAGAAGGCCTTTACCAGTTCAGGGTAATGCCCTTTGGGTTGGAAAATGCACCTGCCACTTTTCAGAGGCTTGTGAATCATGTCCTTAATGGGTTGGATGAATTCTGCCTTGCATATCTGGATGATAAAGCAGTTTTCAGTGCCACCTGGGAGGATCATGTGGAACACCTTAGAGTTGTGTTGCAGGCTCTTCCTCTTCAGAAGGCCCACTTGACTATAAACACCAGTAAATGCCAGATTGGTCAAGGTTCAGTGGTCTACCTTGAGCATGAAGTAGGTGGAGGGAAGAAACAGCCTCTACCCCGTAAAGTACAAGCAGTACAAGACTGGCCTACCCCCACTACACAAACTCAGGTGACAGCCCTTTTAGGTCTCACTGGGTACTTCATGGCAGAGTATGGCATCATAGCTACCCCTCTGACTACTCTCACAACTCCAAGGATAGCCAAGAAGGTCTATTGGTGTTAGGATTGTGGGAAGGCCTTCAATAGCTTAAAAGACTTGTTGTGCCAGCCCCCCCTGTTCCCCTGATTACCAAATACCTTTTATTGTGCAAACAGATGCCTCTGACACTGGGATAGGAGCTGTACTATCACAGGTAGATGAGAAAGGTGAGGAACACCCTATTGGAATCATAAGTCGCCACCATCTTAACGACAGAGAGCTCATGTAGTCCACACAAGAGAACACATTTTTCTCTGTTGTGTAGGCCCTAAGGAAGTTGAGGCCCTACCTCTATGGGACACACCTCACTGTGCAAACTGACCATAAGGTCTTAAAGTGGCTCATGAACATGAAGGGAGAGAATCCTAAGTTGCTCAGGTGGTCCATAAGCCGGCAAGGGGTTGCCTTCACCATTGAGCATACACAAGGTGTTTTTTTAAATTTTTGTTTATTTTTTATTTTATATGGTTTGTTACAAACCTTTAAAATACTAGTTATCACAATGATTACATTTTAACAAATCACATCATATCAACGTCATATACCATGATGCCGCTTTCATAACTGAAAAGCAAACTCCTAAAGACACCCATCCATGGTAGCATTTTATGATCATGCCGCTTCCTTCACCTCTCCCAATTTAATACTCATATCTTCTAAGAAAATAGTCAAGGCAATTGTTATCTTTCTGTCAGTTTCATCAAATAACATTTGCCACCAGTACTCAGCACATAAGGTTTCTCTCTCTGTCAAGAAGCTCCCCAAGTTCTTCATTCTTTCCTTGCTCAGAGCAATGCAAAATAAAGTAAGATGTTTTAATGTTTCATCATGTTGATTACACAGCCTACATGTTTCTTTGCACCCTGCGTAATTTTCCCATAGGCTTGTTCTCTCTTTAGTCTTGAGCAGGTTCAGACGAAATTTCATTCATGTACAAGGCTCTACGATACCGATCAGGAAACTTTGTCAGGTAGCTCTGGGTTTCATTCACGGCTCTTTTTTCACTTGGTACATTCTTCATGATTTTATGGTTCAATTTGTGTTCACCAGTTGCAATCCAATCTCCTCTCCACAGGATTATTTTGGCATGATTTGGATTGGCTTGAAGAGTGACAATATCAATGTCGAATTCTTTTAGCATTTCTTTACAAAGATCTACCCACAAAGTCAATATGCAATGTTTATCTCCATTGCCAGGATCTTCCAGGATTTTAAATTGCTGTAGAATATGTTTCATAGTCATTTTGCGGTAGAGTGAAAGCATGTTCCAACAGACTCTCGCATTTATTGATGTTAGGCTGAGTTCATAACGAACACACGCCTTTGGTGTTCCCTTGGATAGCCAAAGCACTTTGGACCAAAAGATATTTTCTAATGTACTCCAAAACTCATAAGAGCATCCCAACGTGCAATGAGCACCATGAATTAGAGCAGGAACTGCCTTTTGTTTGCAAAATGCGAGAACCGGTAACAGCAAAAATGTGACATATTTTCTATTCAATACAGCTGGCTGAATTGCTAGTTGTCGACACTTGATTTTCGTGTTTTCAACCCATGGTTCGTCGTTCAGCTTAGCGTTGATCTGCATGCTCAGATATCTAGTATGAGGTATGGTACCATTTTCAGAGTCCTAATTTCCATTGGAATTCGTTTTTTTTGTGTCTCCTTAAATCTTGTAGCTTCAGAATTTTTGACTTAGTTGTATTAATACAAAGTCAATTGCTGTTTACATATGACTCTAGAGCGCACAACTTCCGCTGCAGGCCCATTGGTGTTGCATCCAGCAGGATAAAATCATCTGCATAGAGAAGCCAACTTATGTGGGAACCATTGATTTTCACTGGGAACGATGGAATGCTCTCGATGGTTTGGCCAATGTCTGACAGAAACAAGTTTAAAATTATTAAAGCCAATGGGCACCCCTGCTTTACGCTACAGTACCTATGTATTGCTGACGAAAGGCCTCTGTCTCGATCTAGCCTAATCCTTACTTCAGTGTTTTGTGTGCAGCTCTTTGATGGCCAATAATAGGCTTAGAGGGCAGTTCCATTTATTCATTTTTGTCCACAAGATCTCGAGATCTATACATTCGAACGTGTGAGAAAGGTCTATAAAGGCAAGATAAACCTTTCCACCCGTTATCGCCTCCATTTTCATTAGGTTTATGATCAAGAGATTCAAGCTACACCCTACACCCTTTACAAAGCCTGATTGCCTGAAGTCAATGTGTTCACTAATAGTAATCCACTCTTTTTATCTATTAATTTTTTTTTAAGTGGTTCATATTGGTTATACATTTTGACAACCTTTAACCACCATAGTCCACAATGTAAAAAGAAGAGCAAACAAAACATATAACGTCATGTACATAATGCATTCCGCAGCTACAGAAGGAAGTAACTGGCAAGATCTTCATTTACTCTTCCAATTTTTTTTGATCATCATTAGAAATTTGACCAGAGCCAAGGTTATAGATGTCTTCTCGCCTGAGAGCAGAATTTTCCACCAGTCCTCTCTGGTTCTCTGGCTGTATTTAGTGATCGCCTCCCACATTAACTTTTTTCTTTGCTGTTCCAAGGCTTGACAGTCCATCACCAGATGTTTTGTGGATTCCTGTGATTCTTCAGCTTGGCACAATCTACAAGTTAATGTATTACCATCTGATTTTCCCCAATTTCCTGTCTCCTTGGTTTGGAGCATGTTCAGACAAAATCGAAAGAACTGGTCCCTGAAAAACCAGTTTGGAAAAAGTTGCAGGTACCTCGGTAGGGTGTTTAATTTATGGCTTTCCTCCAATAGTTTCCCATAAATTCTGTATTTCTGTCTTTCAGCCTGTGTGTGAATCCAATCCTGGGTAAACATTTTCTTCTTGGTTTTATCTGGGTTATTAATGAGGGATTGGGGCAATTCCCCCATGCTAGCTAAATGTGTTTTACATTTCCCCTTCCATTTTGACAACACAGCCTCCTTTTGGTCAATTAGGGCTTTTTTCAGACATAAGAAACCTCATTTCTCCTCCTCTTGAATACATTGTCTGTAAAAAGCCAGTGTTTTCCATTCAACTATTGCCCTTAGCGAGGTGAGACCAAGTTCCATCCTCACAGCTTGTATTGGGGTGCTTCTAGGAAGGTTCAATGCCCTTTTCCAAAATACACCTTCTATTTTTGCCCAATTCCCAAGATTAAAATGAAGGGAGCCCTCAGCTCCGTAAATTAGGATTGCTGACACATTTAAACAATAGAATTTAATCAATGGAATCATTGAGTAGCCACCATATTTTTTAAGTAATATCTTCTCTTTGCCTGCTAGATTCCGTGCTTTCCTTACAAGACTCTCATGTCTTGGTGCTTCAATGGAACTAGTGCTTAAATATACTCCGAAATAGGTAAGGGAGGAAATCACCGGTATCTTCATTCCCTTAAAATTCCATGCATAGTGTTTTTGCCCTTGCTTTCCCTGCCGGCAACCTAGAGGAAGAATATGTGATTTTTTCGGGTTAATGATCAGCCCATTTTTTTCGATGTATGTCTGTAAGACAGCCAATTGTCTCTGCAACCCAACCGGAGTTTGATCCAAAAGAACCACATCATCGGCGTGTAAGAGTCTCCCTACTTCCATATTGGCAATTTTTGGAGGAAAGCAGTTGATGTCCTTGAATGCAGAGTAAACATCGGATATAAAGAGTTTAAAAAGCTCTGGGGCCAAGGGACACCCCTGCTTCTGGCCCTTATTTGTGCCAACTGCTTTTGTTAGAAGCCCCGCCCCATTCAATCTTACTTTTATCAAGTCTTTATTGGGGGCCAACAGAGAGTGAGGGCATCTCCACTGAGCTAATTTGGAGCATAGTAACGGGCGGCTAACTAGATCAAACGCTTGCGTTAGGTCTATAAAGGCAATGTAGATTTTCTTGTCTTTGTTATTTTCAGTATGGGCTTTTAACAGGTTTATTATGAAGAGGTTAATACTTGTACCCATTTCTCTTTCAAAACCAGACTGCCAGAGTAATCCACTCTAATAGCTGATGTTGGAGATAGGTTGCAAACATTTTCCCCAACACATCCAAAAGAGCGATGGGGCAGTAATCCGCCCAGTTTGCTCTATTGCCTTTTTTAAAGACTGGCACAATGATCACATATATCCATGATGACGGCGTGGCACATTTAGAGACAATCTTCATGAATAGTGAATAACAGAGGTCAGCCCAATCCTCTGGATTTCTTTTTAGTGTGTAGTTAGTCAGACCATCAGGCCCGGGAGCCCGTGATGAACTTATTTTTTTGATGATATCCAATATGTTACCCCTGTCAACTTTAAGGTCCCAATGATCTTCTTTGGGGAGCACTGGTTCTTCTGTATTTCATGGTTTTCTATACAACTGGCTGTAATGTAACGTCCATTCTTTCTCAGACACCATGTTAGACTGAATTGCCACCTGCGAACCACTTTCTTCATTAATGGTTCTCCATCATTCACAGGAGTTTTTATTTGTTAGTTTGGACATCATTATCTCAGCATCATGCTGGACAGTTATGACCTTATGTGATTTCAACCAGTTTTTATATTTTTGTTTCATAGCTTTTATTTTCACACTATAGGTAAATTTGTCTCTTTTAGAGCATTGTCTTATTTCAGTTCGCATTTCCTGTTTTCTTCTTAAAACTTCAAGATCAAATCTATGTTTAGATTTGAATGCAACGCTCCGTAGTCGCTGTTTTTTCTCGATTAATTGTGCCGGGAGATGTTGATATTCAACTTGCTCGTGTTCTTTATGGTAGGCATTTGAAATCTGCTTCACTTCGCTGTCATCCAGCCGCAACCTAACCCTGCTGGTCTCTACTGCTACATTGTGCTTCCACATAGGAGTTGATTTCTTTGCGATTGCGGCTACGAGCAGTTTCACCAAGTCATGATCACTCTGTGTTTTCTGAACCACATGAAGATTTCTCCTCCATGTCCCTTTAGCAGGAACATCCCCTGTTGTGTTCCCATTTAACATAGACATATTTCTTGTTTCCATTTCAACGCACCATTGCCCTGCAACATTGACTACACCAGAATTTCCCTTCGTGTTTGTTTGTCTTACCTCTAAGCAATTGATATTTATATCACCACACAGTAGTATATTAGGTGATGTTTCTTCTTCATTGATTTCATCTATCAAAGTGAATACTTGATCTACAAACAGCGATGTCCCTGCTGCTTTATGCTGCCCATGAACATTTATAATGTGTATTGGACCACTTTCTGACATAGATTTCCCTTCAAAGTCAATAGTTGTCAGCTGAATGTGAGTGGAAATGTTCCTAGAAGCAATCATTCAATATCCTGAACTTTTTCTTACAAAGGTCAAAAAGCCCGCAATCGGGCGTCCTCTTTGTTTCTTAATTGCAGGATTTATAGCAATTTCAAATTTATCAGAAGTTGGACACTCCTCGAGCCACGTTTCTTGTGCGCAGGCTATGTCCAATCCATCCAGCCAATTCAATTCAAACAAATGTACATGACCTCTAGTATTCCAAGAGCCAAAGGCAAGTACAGTCTGATCCCCAGGTTTTTGGCGTTAACGCCTCTTCTGACCCGTCAATGCTTTGGCCACCCAGTTCTAATATGTTGGAGCCTGTAATTCATTCTGTAGAGCATCTTGTCCTTGTTCTCCGTCAGTTGCTTCATTGCCACATTCAAAAGTGATTTTAATCTGTTCACCTATTTGAACCATTTGTGAGGTGTCTTCATATTCCTTCAAAACAATGCTCGATGTTATGTTCGATTTTCCATTCAATATTGTTTATTCATCTCTACCACTTGTGGTAATAGTAATTTTATTCGAACTCAAGTCACATAACGCCTTTATGCTGTTGAATTTACCTCCACATGCAATAAACTGTTTGTTTCGTGTTTCAAAGATATTGAATCCCAATGAGGGTAGTACTGGAGCAGCCTCTAGTAAAATATTACATATTATTCGAGAATCAAGGTGCAGTCTCACTCTGTCATTTCGGAGTTCTTTGATGAATTCTACTGTTTTTATGTCATTGGATTCAATTGTCCCAAGACTTGGGACATAATGAAGAAGTAATGTAGGAGTCATAATACATTATTTCGATTTTAAATGAATCTTTCTTTACTTGACAAAATGCGTTCCAAAACAAGACAGTAGTTAGAATGCGGTTTCTTGACGGATTTGAGCAGAGCACTTTTGGTGTTAGTTTGGTGTTATTCCTCATCAGCCAAGGCATGTCTTCTTTCTCATTAACTTTGTGTAAATTGGCAGAGCCAGTGACCTGACGTTGTGAAAATAAGTTTGCATCAACACTCACAGCCTTGTTCACAGGTTCCTTAGTATTGACAATATTTTTTACAGGCACTGAATTTAGAAGCCCTGAAAAGGAAGCATTAGAGGACTGGGCATCTGCAAGTTTTCTCCATTTTTCTCCGAGCGTAATAAACGTTGGACTGGTTACTTCCGGAGTCTCTGTTTGCATTGAAACATTTGGTAGTAAGAGAGTGCATATTCTCAACAGTCGTGCTTCTTTTGGCGTTTTGACGCATCTAACAGTGTCTTCTTCCGGACACATACCATTGTTGATCTGATTCTCATCACCACAGTTAACTCAAGTAACCTCTGTAACTTCGTCTTTTTCATATGTGGACAAATTTAGAAGGTCAGTCGTAATTTCGTCACTACTCGATAAATCAATTGCTATTCCTCCTTCCTGATATGCTTTGTCCATAACTTTAATCTTTTGATCATTGGGCCTCATTACGAGTTAGGCGGTAATAATCAGCAATTACCGGCATGCCGGTAAGAACATGTCTGGGTAGTATTGCCGCCATAATCAGCGTCTGATTACGAGTCAGCGTGCACATGTGTATCGGCATGCCGGTAACTGATGCACCGCCATGCCGGTAACGTCTCTAAGCCCCCCTATAGCGGCATCAAGAAATGCACTGATACCTCCTGCCATCGTTATCCCCTTTAATAACGGCACCGTTCTTACCGTCAACGTCAATACCGGAACCGGAAGCAACGTCATTGCACCGGAACGGGAAATGCGCCGGTGGCCATCTTGAAAAACACAATCCATTCCAATCCTCTGCAGACAGGACTTGTACACTAAAAATCTCTACCCTTGCCGGAAGATAATGTCGAAGGCTACAAGAAAAGGTACTGCTCGCCCGCGAAAACCGCTTTTCAGTGACCACAAACTCAATATGCTGGCAGACATGCTTAGAGAGCAGGCGGATATGGTGTTCTGTGCGGACCTGCGACATGCAGCGCAATTGCAAAAGAAACAAATATGGGAGGAGGTTTCAAGGAATGTCAGTGCGGTGGGAACAACACCACGCACCATCAAGGATTGCAGAAAGAGATGGGATGACCTGCGACTGCGAGTCAGGAATATACTTTCTGCCAACCTCAGCCAGGGGCAGGCAACAGGCGGCGTTCCTAACTCCCCCATCAAGTTGACCAGGTGGGAGGAAACATGTAGCTCCATCATGGACATGGAGTCGATAGAAGCAGTCGGACAAGCAGAGTATGGAGTTCCACCATCGGATGATGACGGTGAGTGACCCTTTGCGCACCACAGAAGCCCCCAAACTCCTGACATCCCCAGCACAAAGTTGCCCACCAAATGTGAGGTCGATGAGAGCAAATACATGGCCCATCAGCCACACCTACACACATTCCTAACCCAAACGCCACATCTCTACCACTAAAACACACAACCAACATATGCATGCACACACACACACACACACACACGCATACACACACACACACATCCATGACAAGATGCTGGCCTCACCACTGTCACATCAAAATGCATGCTGCATGCCTCTCCCATACCGAATGCACCCCTGATACCCAACCTAACAGCACATGGAACACAGCACGCAAGCCACAACACACATGTAGGCCTCACAACAGACACCATGGGCATCATGGCTGCACCTGAGGGATGCCAATACAACCTCCCCAATCTTGCAAGCACCATGCCCACCACTCCAACCAGTACACAAGGAAGCACATGCCCCAAACTGCACCAACACTGATGCATGCAGGATGCAAGTCCTCCCATTACTGATGCCCTGCCTCTCTATCCCCTACAGGCACAAATTCAGACAGAGACAGCGATGATTCCGCAGCACAACCAAGAACACCTGCACAAAAGTCCAGGGGTGACGACAATGCCACCAGGCCATCCACATCCAGGGTTCTGGGCACTGGACACTGTTGTACAATAAATAGACACACACTCAAAAAGCAATGTCCAGTCATGTGATTTTGTGAGTCATGTGATTCACACTCTCCAGAGCTCCAGTTTCAGTCATCATTTGAGGCGGAATGGTGTCAGATGGTTGGCAAGGCGTGTTACTCTTCTGTGCATGGGGCGCCCACAACAATGATTTCTTGTTCGAAATCACGTTCGATTCACTAGTGTTTGACTCCCTTTTGCTGGCTTTGGTACCCTCACTATTCATCCTTCGACAATTAGTATTGTTACAGGCCATAGCACGCCGACAGTTGGATTGCAAGGGTGAGTGTATAGATATATGAGCAGCCGTGCTTGCCTTACCCCTCTCCGACAAAACATGCATGCACTGTTAAGTGTCTCTGCAGAAACTTGTTGAGGTAGGGAAGTGGATTGACCTACTTGTCGTGCCAGCTCAGCTTTAGAAATCCCACGACGCAGCTGTAATCTGGTTAGCGGATGCTGAGTAGGTTTACTCTTTCCTCGCATGGGTAGCGTTCAATCACCAACCAAGTCCATATTCTCTCGCCGCTGTCACCAGAGCTCGCAAGAGCTCGCAAGAGCTCCCAAGACTCCTAAGACTGAGCTGGATTGCGCGACCGCACTGCGGTGAGTCTAGGTAGATCACAGTCAGCTTGTAAAATGTGCTCTGCCTCCAGCAGTAGAGCTAGTAGAAACACTCAGTTCACAGCACTCAGCAACTCCTAAGACTCAGCTGGACTCCGCTAGGTGTTCAACATAGCAATGCTGATGGGTTGTCCAGAATGTTTAACCAACCTGAACAAGAAGCTCATCCAGGGGTGGATTAGGTGCCCCTGTCCTTGGTCTGGGAGGGGCGAGTGTTAGGAAGGATTTCCATTTATGTGTAATTTTCCCTCCAGTTGTGAACCCCCCAACTTTTTGCTGTTGTCTGACCATCCTAGCCTGACTTTGTCCAGTGGAGCCCAGCCTTCTGCTGTACTCCCCTGGGCTTTTGCTCAATTTGTTATGGGGAAACTGACATGCCCTTAATGACAGTCAGTACTGGGAGACTTTGTTTCCCTTAGTCTTTCACTTTGTGGCTATTATTTAGCAAAACATTTTCAGTGCACAAAGTACCTTACAGTACTGTGCGCTGGGTGCAAAGTACCTTACAGTACTGTGCGCTGGGGCTTTTCATTTTTAAGGCCCTAGACACCCTCAAAGGATTTTTCTGTGATTTTACAAATGTGCCTTGGACAGAGCTGGTGGCAGCTGTTACTTTTCATGTATTTTTAACCCTTTTCTATGGTCCATACCACGCTTACCGTGTTTGACCCAGGACAGAGGCCAGTGGCTAAAATGGCCTTGCTACAATGTCCTTTGTTCTGTGCTTTGCCCATCTTGTCCCTTTGCCTTCCCCAGGTCGAGCAGACCTGGGAAATTTCTTATTTGGTCATGCAGACCCCCACGCAAACCGAAGCTTTCGCGGGTTTCTGCATGCCTTGTATGTGTGCCTCCAGGATGTAGGCTGGACTGTCTAGTTCCAATACACATAAAGGCTAAGGATGTCTGGTGTGCTGGGAATAACTGAGACCACCGTGGTCCATGATTGGTCCACATCTGCGATGGCTGTATGTGAGCGGATCTCTCATTAGGTCCTCTTTGTTTTGGCACGAAGGAGATTCTGGATAAGAGAAGGCATCTTACACCCATTTCAGGTCGATCTTCTGAGTTCACACCAAACTTAGTGAAGGAGCCAAGTATCCTGAAACCTAAAAGCAAAGCAGAGGAACCGCTGGTAACCCACTGGAAGTTTTAGCACCCTGAGCCCGCTGTCGTCCCATTCGATCCCGTTTCTGATTGAACCCAGAAGGTCTGCAAAGATGCTTTGACCCATTGGAATATTGGGGCTAACTATTCTCGGCACCTCCAACTTAACCTGTAAGCAAGCCTTTTCGGTAGTGTTCCTGGACCGCCCAGTGAACTGACCAGCTCATACGGGACCTTTGCCCTGGAAACGCCATCATCTTGAGTTGACCCTTGAGCATTTGGAGACTGTAAGTACTGGGTATAAGGCACTCGCCCGCCAAGTTTCACACAGCTAGCATTCCTAGGTCTGGAATTAGGAGAGTATGTCTGAACCCGAGCATACCCGGTCACTGTGTCGCCCAGCAGGGGTGACAAACTTTGTGGGTGGCTTGCTATTGTGCCCCCCTGTACCCTGAGACTCACTGCAGCAGAATTGCCATGATCCATTCATCGGGAGCTGTGAAATTGCCACTCTTCCGCCACAGAATAATTCCTGGAATGCAGCCCCTGAAAGCCGCAGTGCCGCGCAACTGCAGGATTTGAACCTGTGACTGAAGTGCACTTGACTGCCAAAGTTTGGGCTGGAGTGCACAGAGGGTCGGTGAATACTTGCAACCCTTACCAGTGGCCCCTGGTGCATCCATCCATCCACGATTGTCCCCTGAGGGCCACTCTTATTTATCGAGGTAACCTCTGCTACCAAGCTATTCCCAACTCTTGGATCCTGTTCTGCCCTCTTGGGGAGACCCTCTTTGGATAGTGGGAACTTATTCTTCACTGCCTCACCCACCTTCCTGAGTCGCTAAAGCCCCTGCAATAGACCCTGTTTTGACTTAACAGCACAATTGCGTGCAACAGCAACCAAAGTAATTTTGAGTGCAAGGCTCCACTCATCTTAGGGACTGGATTGCCTCTCAGTTAGGGTTTGAATTGTGAAGGACTGCCTAACGATATTTGCACTATATGCTCCCTTTCTTTACAGGTTGTGTGCCCATACTGTGTGCTATTCCTTTAGACCATTGGTGACTGTATATATGTTTAATATTTAGTGTGGTGTTGGTTTGGTTGTTACCGCTGATATTTGCTTTGTGTATGATTTAAAAGGCCTTTAATAAATGTATATGTATTTTTGATATATACACCTGACTGAGAGTAATTTGGAGTGTCATTTACTGTAAGTGATCATTGTGGGCTTTTGATCACCCTCACTCCCCCTGAGATCTAGTCTTGACCACCACCAATGCTACCTTGATTGGTCTGGCTTGTCCAGAAGGTTACCCTGTTCCTAGGCTGGCCTTCTGAACCTCTGCCCACAAGGTCAGAGTTCAGAAATCCATCTTAACAATCGGTCTGACCGCTCTGGACACATCTCGCAGGAGAATATCTTCTGGCCTCTGCTGCTCTGCAGGCGACTTTCTCTCCCCTCCTAAATGCAGATTGTATCTTTTTGTTACGTCCCAAAAAGGGGCATATTGTTCTCTGTGTTCTCAAAACAGGCATGGACGATTTCTGAAAGGGGTCAGAAGACACGTCAACCACTTGTGTATGAAGTGGCGAGAGAGTGCACCATTCATTTCCCATATTACTGACAAAATTGTTATCTTTTGGGGATTATGGAGGATAACAAAAATCCCTATCTTGGAATTACCTGTCCTCTAAAGGGGAGGTCAACCCCACTGGGATCCTACTTGTCCGGTCCCTGAGGGGGTGTTAATCTTAGCAGGGTCACCTCCATTGTATTGAAGGACGTGGCTCTCCTTTGAGGAAAGGGGCGAATTCCCTGGATTCGTCACAGTGCCCAATTTGAGTGATATGCCAGTAACCACCAAATGTTGAAAACGAGAGTAGGAATGGCCATTTCAAGACAGAACTATCACAGCAGTATCCAGAAATGCCACTCCCATTGCAGTGTCTCCATTTGTACACCTATCAATCTATTATCTAAACAGGTTGGAGAACAGTTGACATTACAAATTGACGACATGCATTTTGATCATTGAATGACCTAGGGTTTGATCATGATAGATGGTACTGGTGATGATATTCGCATGTGCATAAATATGAGTACCCCATACTAAAAAGAATGTATTTTCGATTTTCTATTTTCAAGCTATAGATTACTGTGAAGGTTATTGAAAGAAACAGAGTGAATTATTGCTCCTGAAGAAGGGACAGAAATCCTGAAACGCATAGAGCAGAGATGGTTTTTCTTGGTCATTTTTTAATTTGATGTTTTATGTATTAAATTGTGATTAATTTGTACATCACTGATGTTACAATTACTCGTAAAGAGAACCTGTGCTTTGAAAGAAATTGTGTGATTGAACTTATTGCAGATATGATATGATATGGCATGCATAACGCGGTGAACCCAGAGGTGCTTTAAGACGAGGTAACACTCTACAGGGTGGATGGGGGTGCAGAGATTACTCAAGCATCAATAATAAAATTGACTCAGAAAGTTTGGCAAAGATGTTAGCTGTTTTAATAACTATTATCTAAAACAGGGAGTACAACGGACATCATCAAATGTCATGCAGTAAGATCTCAGAGTTATTTCACAAAAACACAGTTACATACTAAAAACTTGTCACCATTGATGTCATACTATGTGGCAAACTAAGAAAACTTATGTGGGACTGTGATTGGGTAACGGGAAACATCTTGGTATACTTTCTATGGGGGTTGGCGTTGTTATTGGGTCTCTACTGTCAGGTGGGCTACTCTGCCCACCCCTAGTGCAAGTCATTGTGAGCGTCATCAAATACACAATGTCTTATTGGATCTCTAAACTAGCCCTTTATAATTGGTTGGCACGCTTGTACCCTTCTGGAATATTTCACTCGTTAGCTGCATGAATGCTGGTACCCCAAGTGCTGGTGGGTCAGAATTGACCATGCCTCCGCACCCAATTAACCCATCATCTATCATCACTCAAGCTATCTGCCATGAGAATAGTCTTTTTAACTTGGCCTTGCAAGTATCACTGCTCCTGGGAATAGGGGAATAGAAGGGAGTGTTTGCATGCTCTAATCTTCTAGTCTCGGTGTAGCTTGCCCAAAATCTATTTTAATCTGACCATGTGACTGGAGAGCACGTTTTGAGCTCCCCTTTGTTGTATTTAATACTATGTCATGAATAAAACTTTGCACTCATTGTCCTTCTGCCGCACCTCAACAGGAGCTCACTCTCGCCTTCTCGTTCATTGTATCTTTCCACGATATATAACCAGTTTCTTAGCTGCCCCAATCCTTGACACTGGGCCAGGCAAACTTTCTTGATTCTCCTCCCATCTCCAGCTAGGCATATTCTTGCTGCGCCACACTTCAAGTCCTTCCATTCACGGGATTTTCAGTTTGCTAAAATGTGATGTGGAACTTCCAGATTCCTATGCATATATATACCTTGGCGGCACCGCCTGCACTATTCACGTATAGCTAGCCTTCAAGAATACTTAATCTACTTGCGTTACTGAATCTGTACAATTATAAAATGGTTTTCATTTTCTTCTGTGCTTTTACATGTGCGATCTTCATTCCACTTATGAAAGTTAACTCGATTCTTAACTTCGTCATCAGATTCTATATGGTCTATTCACCTTCTCTCTTATCATCTCTTCTTAGGCGTGTCACTTTGCTTCATGTGACATCACCAGTCTCTTCTTTCATCCCTCTTCACATGCTCTTCAGGGATCTTTCCCAAGAGGCTGTCAGCTTTTCGTGGATACATAAATAATGCTCTCCTCAATGAATACTTTGCTTTGAAGGCTGCTCGTGTTATAGGCATCATCACAGGTGTTGCCTTTGTCACTATTTCTGGTTCCCAACAGATAGGCAAGTTAGGGGCGGGACTTCCAGTAGAGGCTTTTGGCTCCTCCTCTACACTCCCCCCTCTGGTTGATTCATTGACCAATCTCTCACCAGACTCTGCATCTAGACATCCTCTCTAGAAGAAGTGCTTCTTTGGAATCCATATCTTCATCACAGCTTTCAAAGATCCTGCTGATTTTACATGTTCGTCAACACTCCAATTCATTTGGCTGCACTGTCCACTCGGGCTACAGTAAATCTATCTTCCCACATACTTCTTGTGGTCTCTTGGATACAGGAACTTTGTTCCCTCAGGTGCATGAATGCTGGCCTTTATGTAGTCTCTGATCTCTTCATAGGTCAGCTCCTTGGATTCAAATCCAGATTCAACATCAGTCATGATCTTCATGCCTACTGCTTTCTTTGCTGTCTTCTTGCACTGTGTGATTATTATCTTGATCACACAGAATCCAAACATTATCATCAGCAGTAATGCTCCAAGGAACTTGAAGATATTCTCCATCGATTGTGGTACCCATGAGAAGATTGATGCAAACCAGCTGTCATCTGCAATATCTTATACTTCATCTTCCATCTTGGTATGCAAAGTTGTCAACAACGTTATGGCCTCTGTCAAGATCCCATTCTCTTCATCGTGAGCAGGTATGAATGTGCTAAATCATTCTCTGATTTTGGCACAAACACCTCCATCCATGGCTGTAATCATGTCCAGGACATATCTATTCTGGAGTGTCATCAGTCTTATAGATCTCAGCTCTTCCATGATAGCGTTGAATCCTTTTATGCTACTGTTGATTGTCTGCAGAAGCTCCCATTTGGTTATCTGTAACCATTTGGCATTCGTCATCACCTCGATCCTTGGCATGAAGATTGTTGTGAATATTGCTGAAGTCTGACTGAACAATCGATGTTCATATGGAATGGCGTCAAAAGCTTCTATTGATATAGCTGAGAAATAGATATCACTCTTTGTTTGATTGAGAAATTCAAGTGATCTCCTCTTCCTCAGATGAGCATCAGCCTTTGGAAACTCCCCAATGTTCAAGTCACTTTTCGGAATCACTAGTGCTGGAACGTTAATAATCACTATGGAACACAGTCCTCCCCAGTCCCTGGGTAGCTTCATATAAGCTCTGGATCCACAAGCCCAGCAGTGGTCCATTATCACTGCTGTCCCATACATCATTCCTGGTACATCAAAGATTAGACCACCCTGTTGGTTCTCTCCAACTTGTCTTGTGCCATTGTTTCTGAAGCATAGCTCTGTGCTTGCCAGAGGCACTATCTGCACTGGGCCTCCTCTATCTTCAACCTGATCTGGACCATCTTGGTATCACCTACACTAACTATGCAGAAGATACTCAGATTCTCCTACCACTTACTGTGATTATGACAAGGATTTTGCCTTGCTGAACAAGATATATCTCATCATTCAGGCATGGATGGCCACCCATGGACTATGCCCGAATGATGACAAGACTGAGATCATTATCCTGGGTACCTCTTCAACCCTAAAAAAATTGGCGACATTGACAGCAACCTTATTACGGTCGCTAGTGAGGTTAAAACCTTGGGTTTCTACCTGGACTCGACCCTTTCCTTTAATAAACATGTTAATGCAATGGCATCTGCCACAGCACACACCTGCAAATTGATCAGAGCAGGCAAACCTTTCCTGTCTATTAACAGTTGCATACCTTGGCCAGAGCACTTGTTCTTCCGAAGCTGAACTACTGTAACTCTCTTTACATTGGGACCAACAGGGAAACCATCAAGAAAATCTAGCTCCTCCAGAATAATGCTCTTAGAGCTGCACTTGGAATTTTCAGGAGAAATCATATCTCTGAAATGAGAAGCTCAAACAACTGGCTCTCCACACATGATAAAATCCAGCTGAAAGTGGCCTCTCTCACATACAAATGCCTAAATAATATGGCACCCTGTTATCTTACTAAGAGACTCACCAGATAAACCCATATAAGACCCACCAGATTATCGAGCAGCAACTGCCTATTGTTCCCAAGATTTAAACTCTCCAGAGTTGGGGTCGCAGCTTCTCGGTTAAGGCAGCTCAACTGTGGAACTCCCTGCACCCTCCCCTGCGAGTAGATCAATCCTACCCACAATTCCGGCAGAACCTTCTAAGTTGGCTCAAAGATTCTGACAAATAACCCACCAACCTTCTCTAGACTACCTTTGATTTCTCCTCTGCGACACCCTTGAATATGACAATGTGTAACTAAAACTGTATCTTGTATTTTATTTGTATTTTGTCTATGTGTCTTCACCTTACGCTGTATCTTATACTTTGTATTATGTACATGTACTTATCTGTAACCAAGCTGTGAGATGTTTTATGCAATGCACCCTGATACCCACGGTCCTGGTGCACAATACATCTTGACAAACTTCTGCCAGAGAGGTTTGCATCTCTTCTCCACACGATCAATAACTGGTTTATGATGTCCTGTTACTGCCAATGCTTTGCATACTACTATGCTTCCTCCCAGCCATCTGGTGAAAGTACTGTTCTCCAGATTTGCATCTGACCTCTCTCCTTGCACCTTCGTACTTCTTCACCAGTCCTTCCTTGGCAATTGAGCTTTCTGTTTATCTCCCATCTGATTCCTGCTCCTTTTATTCCAGGCTGTTTGTATTTTATCACATGATCTCTGGTGTGTGGTCTTGCTCTTGTTTTTAAATCTTGAACATAATCATCTTCTTCTGGTGCTTACTATTCTGTCACCCATACCAAGGATGCTATTTGACCCTGGAATTGACCTCTCTTATGGCAGAGTGCAAGGTGCGTCAGGTAATGAGCTGCCTGCACGTCTATTTCTATAGCTGTGAATATCTTAGATTTCCCCAATGTATAGTGTAGGAGAGCACACACATAGCAACTCCCCTCAGAGGTTCTTTGTTCCCACTTCTTTCATGTGCTGATACCACATGTTCTCCATGTGTGCTTTACTGTCTAGATTATTATTGAACTCATAATCATCTTCTCTTGCACTTCTCTTGGGTCTCAATCTTGTATACTGAGCATTATGATCATGGATCATATCGAAAACAGACCTTCCTACAAGAGGAATCATAGGGACATCTGTCAGAGAAATCGGTGACCGTACACGTGCCACTGGTGTAGGGATAATCACATATGGTCTTGGTCTTTGTGTAACAGATAGATCTGCAAAGGTCACTGATGAGGGAAGGATCAGGGGGACTGTTGCTTTCTTTTGACCAAATTAAGTAAACAGTGTGTACCAAAAGAATCAGAAAAACAATGATGAATTCTGTGCATGCATGTATTATACACCAATACATTAGTCCCCACCAGCGGCGATTTCCCATACGCTGCTGAGCTTGCTCTTTTCCCGCCACTGTATCACTTTCAGAGTCCACATTATGCCTGTGTACTACTTTTTAAGGAAGGAAAACACCTTTTTAATCAGGCAAATTCATTAAGTGCTCTGGTAATTGCTAAATGTGCTCAATTATTGCTGAGAGCCGATGAATGTTGACATCAGATAAGACAATTTGGGTGTCCAAAGAGAAATTCAGTAAGAAATGAGTCAGAAAACTGCCCCCTCTTCCAATTCTTAACCAAATGTTGTCGTTCAGGCATAATCATGTTACATCCACAACTTTCTAAAGTCTATTTTCAAAAGATTCCTGCGGCTCGAAAATGATTGCTTTTGCACTCCTGCTATAATATCTATAAAGAGTTTCCCATGAGAACCACAGTCCAAATGCACACTTACATTTATTCAACCAGTAGTTTCAGCATCCTTCTTCTTGGTCATCGATCCAGTCTGCACTTGCTGAACTACTTTGTGCTGACTTGCTTCCAAATCGGGTGGGGTGTTCCGGTCTCAACAACATACGGTTTGGCATTGCTGAGGTGAATCCATGCGTGTCATTCTTGGACCTTTACCGCTGAGGGAGTGATATTCTCCACTATGTAGGGTCCATTGAAACAAGGCTCATGCCACTTCCTAGTGAAGTTGCCTACTAACACAGCGTCTCTGTTATAAGATGCGTCACGAGAGCTTAAATTACCTTTCTTTACTGGAGAGCGCTGAGTTGAGGCTGCCAGTATGTCGATGAATCACAGCCGAGGAAAGTGCAACGCTAGGAACCGACCCAACCCCCTCCTGACGATTAACGAGAGGATGGGACTGAATCAGCTCCCAACGCCACGAGGGGTCCTTCTCTGTATTAGCGTGACGTTGAGACAGTGTTACCACTGACAGAGAAGGCCAAGCAGAGTCCAGTAAGCAGATCCAAAAGCGAGTCTTCAGAACTCCTCCGGAAGGTAGAGCACAGATACCGGCAGGGCACAGCACAGGCAAAAGGAGGCAGGAAGAACAGCCCACCCAGGGAAGAAAACTCCAAGAAGAGGGAGCAGGGGAAGGAAGACCCAGACAGGCCAGCTAGAACCCCAGTAATAGAATCAGGGGGCAGGCAAGGGGTAGAGGAAGGGCAGTAGGCAGGAAGGACTGGGACTGGGGACCCAAGAAGAATACAGAGAAGCAGGCTAGGCAGGTAAGCACAATCAGGAAGGGAACTGGAGGCAGAGACAAGCAAGGCTCCAGCAGCGTACACACGGAAGAATCACGTTGAGACGCAAGTCTCCGTGCGTACGGAGCCTCTTTAAAGTTCCGGGCCAAGACGAGGCTTGGAACGCAAGCACCCGCTACTGCGCATGCGCGGAACGTCGGATACTGACGATCCGCGCATGCGCAGAACATTCAAGATGGCCGCGCCCATGGAGCCGACCCGGACCGCGGGGCGTCGCGAGGGAAGACGCCAGCGCGGATACAGTCTCCACGAGGGAGACCCTCGTGGCCGAAGAACCGGGACCCCAGAACAGGTAAGTGGCGCGCGCGAGCGTAGCGTGACACCATACCCCCTCCCGGGCAACCCAGGGGCACCAGGCTTCCAGGGATATCGGAGGTAGAAGTCCCGAACCAAGCGTGGGGCATGCACAGAGGAACGAGGTTCCCAAGTGCGGTCACAAGCCGAATAGCCCTTCCAACCGACCAGAAATTGTAGCACCCCGCGCCTGATCCGGGAATCACAAATCTCCTGTACCTCAAACTCAGGAACACCCCTAACCAAGACCGGGGCAGGACGGGAACAGGGACGCCCCAAAACATCAGGAATACAGGGTTTCAGGAGCGAAACGTGAAAGACAGGATGAATCCGCCAAGAAGGCGGCAGGGACAAACGAAAGGCAACAGGAGAAATCCGCCCAATGATGCAAAATGGGCCAAAAAAGCGGGGAGCCAGTTTCACGGGCAGATTGCGAACTGGTAAGTTCTTGGAAGAGAGCCATACCCTATCCCCCACCCGAAGATCGGGCTCAGGCCTCCGCCGTTTATCGGCCTGGTCCTTCATGCGTGCTTGTGCCACCGCCAGGGTACTGGCCGCTAGACGATGCTGGTTGTGGATGAGAGACACCATGGCATCAGCCGACGGAACCGCACTGGGGAGTGTAGGACGAACAGGAAGCAACTTGGGATGCAAACCGACAGAACAAAAAAAAGGGCTGAGTCCTGTAGCAGAATGGACAGCATTGTTGTAAGCCACTTCAGCGGTGTCCAACCAACCCGACCAGTTGTCTTGAGTGGCATTTGCGTAGCATCGTAGGTACTGCTCTAGGGTTTGATTAGTCCGCTCGGTTTGCCCGTTGGTTTGGGGATGATAACCGGAACTCAAAGCTCGCTGGATATTCAAATGGCGACACAATTGATCCCAAAAAGAAGAAATATACTGAGAGCCACGATCCGACAATATCTTCTCAGGAAGGCCGTGAAGACGGTATATTTCATGGAGGAAACGTTGCGCCATCTGAGAGGCAGAGGGTAGTTTAGGAAAGGGAACGAAATGAGCCAACTTGGAGAAACAGTCTACCACCACCATGATGCACGTATGCCCACCCGAGAGTGGTAGTTCGACTATAAAGTCCGTGGCTATAGTATGCCATGGGTAAGGCGGTGCAGGTGTGGGTTGTAGAAGACCAAGAGGTTTCTTGCGAGGTATCTTGGTTTGAGCGCATACCGGACAGGAATCCACGTATTGTTTGACCAGCTTGGCCCATCCGGGCCACCAAAATTGCCGTGCAACCAGTTCTTGAGTGGTTTTGACCCCACGATGACCGCAAACAACGGAGTCGTGATTATTTTGTAGGACAATCCTCTGGAGGTCCCACGTGGGAACATACAGACGATCCTTAAAGAACAAACAACCGTTACGTTCACTGACATCAGCAAGTTGCAATATCTTAGACCTGGAGGGATCCGTCTGGGTGGCATCTTGTAGTTGATGGAGCCAAGGTGTCAGCATCGACAAAAAGTGCTTCGAGGCAATCAAGGGTTCTGGGCTCTTGGCGCTTTCGATGTCTTTCTCCAAAGAACGAGACAGGGCGTCAGCCTTTATATTCTGTGAACAGGGTATGTATGTCACCACAAAATCAAACTGAGAGAAGAAAAAGGCCCAACGAGCATGCCGGGAGGTTCTGCATTGCAGGGAACGTAGAAATTGAAGATTACGGTGATCTGTGCGCACTTCCACTGAATATCTACCTCCCAGCAAGTGATGGCGCCATTCCTCGAAGGCTGCTTTTATTGCTAGAAGTTCCTTCTCGATGACAGCGTAGTTTCTTTCGCTGGGTGTTAGCTTCCGTGAGAAATATGCCACAGGATGTTCCATCTCTGTGTCCGAATCATGCTGTAATAGGACCGCACCAATTGCAAAGTCTGAAGCATCGGTTTCCACTACAAACGGTCTCTCATCATCTGGATGTTTTAGAATTGGAGCCGTAGTAAAGGATTTCTTCAAATCTCGAAAAGCCGCTTCAGCTAGAGAATCCCAGAAAAAGGGAACCTTATTGCTAGTCAGGCGAGTTAGCACGGTGGTAAGATGAGAGAAATTAGAAATGAAGCGTCGATAGAAGTTTGCGAAGCCTAGGAATCGTTGTAGCGATTTTATGTCATGGGGCTGTTTCCATTCCTGTATGGCCCGTAACTTCGTGGGGTCCATCCGTACTCCAGTGCTGTTGATAACATAGCCAAGAAACTCTAAGCTTTCCTGATGAAACTGACACTTTTCAACCTTGGCGTACAGATGGTTGGCGGCTAGTCTTCGTAGCACTTCCTGAACGTGCGTGACATGATCCATGCGGGTAGAGGAAAAAACCAATATATCGTCCAAGTATACCCACACTGAAACTCCAACAAGATCCGAAAAGACGACATCCATGAATCGCTGGAAGACGGCTGGAGCGTTGCAAAGTCCAAAGGGCATTACCCTATACTCATAGTGTCCAAAGGGAGTCTTGAAGGCCGTCTTCCACTCATCACCCTCCTTTATTCTCACCAAGTGGTAGGCCCCTCTCAAATCCAACTTGGTGAAAATCCGGGCAGATCTTAGAGACTCAATGATGTTCCTGATGAGAGGTAGGGGGTACCTGTCCTTGCAGGTGATCTCGTTCAATTGCCGGTAATCGATACAAGGGCGCAAAGTGCCCTCCTTCTTCTTGACAAAGAACAGTGGAAAACCCGCAGGGGATTTAGACGGTGTAATGTAGCCCTTACTGAGACACTCCTGGATGTATTCATGTAGAACCTTCTTTTCAGTTTGCGTTAAGGAGTAGACTTTACCATGGGGAATAACTGCATCAGGTAGAATGTCAATGGAGCAGTCAAACTGCCTGTGAGGTGGTAGCGGTATGCTCTCTGGTTCTGAAAACACTTTAAGGAATTCAACATATTCCTGCGGTACAGACTGAGTGACACATAGACAATCAAAGGTAGTCGTAAGAGCTGGAGACCCCAAGGCTGTTGGAAAGGATTCTAGAAGACGACAATCCCGAGGACAACGGGAAGTGGAAAAGACTAGGGTTCTGGAAGTCCAATTGACTTGAGGGTCGTGATAGAGTAGCCAAGGTAGACCGAGTACCACCGGAAAAGAAGGAGACTTGATTACATCAAATGAGATCCGTTCTAGATGCCCTTCCACTGATAGCCATAGAGGATCGGAATGTTGACACACCGGACCAGAGGACAAGGGAGTACCATCAATCACCTCTACCACCGCAGGTTGTTCCTTGCGGTGCAACTGGATCCCGTTGGATGCTGCAAACAAGACATCGATGTAATTACCCGATGCACCACAATCCAAAAGAGCCCGAGTCTTCAAGCATTTTCCTTGCCAGGCGATGCCTACTTCTAAGACCAATAACGGCACTGACTGCATAGGAGGAAGGTCTGATCCAAAAGAACGGCCCGCCGCTGCCTTCTCACCATACAGCGGGCCTGTCAGTTTTCCTGCTTCTTCAAAGGACGCAGTGGACAGATGCTTAAGAAATGGCCGGAACCACCACAGTATAAACACAGGTTTTGCCGGCGCCTTCTCTTCCTTTCCGCTTCAGACAATGGTCCACGAATGGCTCCCAGTTGCATAGGTTCGGGTCCTGTGTCGGTGGTGGAGGTCGATCCTGAAGGGTGTACCGAGGGCCCCGGGTGGTATCGGTCCGTTCGGCGACGTTCACTACGTCTTTCGGCCAACCTGTGATCAATGCGGAGGACCTGTTCCAACAATGCGGGTAATGTTTCTGGCTCAGGTATATGTAGCAGTTCGTCCTTGTACTCATCTCGTAGTCCACGGCGGAATAACGTTTTCTGAGTGACTTCAGGCCATTGAGAGTCAGTTGCTAACTGTCGGAACCGACTAATGTAGTGTATTATGTCTCCAGATCCTTGTTTAATGTCCATTAGCTGATTCTGGGCCATGGCTGCCAAATTAGGCGGTTTGAAAACATCCAAGAAGGCCTTCTCGAAGGCAGCGAAATCCCCTAACAAGGGACTGTTGGAGGAAACCAGAGGAGCGGCCCAGGCAAGAGCATTGCCAGTCAGATTTCCAAGGATGTAACCAATCTTTGCCTTGTCTTGGCTGAAATGACTTGACCGGAACTGAAAATGGATCCTACAATGGGTACAAAACTCTGCTACTTGACGTGGATCACCATCGAACTTCATGGGGGTTGTATAGGCCATGGAATTCTCGGGTTGGGGAGGTACATGCACACCCCGCTCCATCGCTTGACGGAGGGTGTCGTTCTCCTGTCGAAGGGCAGTCATCTCAAGACGCATGGCTCGCATCTCATCACGTACTTCTCGCAGATCATCCATGTCGAGACTGGTGGATAGGCGTCTCAATCTGTTATAAGATGCGTCACGAGAGCTTAAATTACCTTTCTTTACTGGAGAGCGCTGAGTTGAGGCTGCCAGTATGTCGATGAATCACAGCCGAGGAAAGTGCAACGCTAGGAACCGACCCAACCCCCTCCTGACGATTAACGAGAGGATGGGACTGAATAAGCTCCCAACGCCACGAGGGGTCCTTCTCTGTATTAGTGTGACGTTGAGACAGTGTTACCACTGACAGAGAAGGCCAAGCAGAGTCCAGTAAGCAGATCCAAAAGCGAGTCTTCAGAACTCCTCCGGAAGGTAGAGCACAGATACCGGCAGGGCACAGCACAGGCAGAAGGAGGCAGGAAGAACAGCCCACCCAGGGAAGAAAACTCCAAGAAGAGGGAGCAGGGGAAGGAAGACCCAGACAGGCCAGCTAGAACCCCAGTAATAGAATCAGGGGGCAGGCAAGGGGTAGAGGAAGGGCAGTAGGCAGGAAGGACTGGGACTGGGGACCCAAGAAGAATACAGAGAAGCAGGCTAGGCAGGTAAGCACAATCAGGAAGGGAACTGGAGGCAGAGACAAGCAAGGCTCCAGCAGCGTACACACGGAAGAATCACGTTGAGACGCAAGTCTCCGTGCGTACGGAGCCTCTTTAAAGTTCCGGGCCAAGACGAGGCTTGGAACGCAAGCACCCGCTACTGCGCATGCGCGGAACGTCGGATACTGACGATCCGCGCATGCGCAGAACATTCAAGATGGCCGCGCCCATGGAGCCGACCCGGACCGCGGGGCGTCGCGAGGGAAGACGCCAGCGCGGATACAGTCTCCACGAGGGAGACCCTCGTGGCCGAAGAACCGGGACCCCAGAACAGGTAAGTGGCGCGCGCGAGCGTAGCGTGACAGTCTCCCTCAAAATGTTTAGGTGCTGATGAACTTTTTTCAGGTCCGGTTGCTGAATGGTCATCTGTGTACTGAGACCGACACCCTTTGCGCTTGAATGATCTGAAATGACAGAGATACTAACGGTCATATATGTCAAATACGCAAGTAGCTAATTTGCTAACATTTCTGCTGTCTTCTGGGTATCACTTCTAATCCTCGATGGAGGAGTCAGAGGCGTTATCATTTGCCTCCCTGTTACTAGTTAATGGGGTGTGAGGTGGTTGTCTGACCCGGGCTGATTCCTTAATGCATATAATGCTAGGGGCAGGCAATAGAGCCATCCCTTCTTCAGTGACAATTTTAGTTTAGCAATTCTCTCTTTGAGAAGACCGTTGAGTGTCTCACATATCCGTTCGCCTGCTGGTGATAAGCAGAGGAAAACTTGTGTTTTATGTTCAATAACAAGCTAATCTGTTCAAATAATTCATTAACAAAATTAGGGCCATTGTTGGATCTCAGCACCTCACATACTCCCCATCTTGGAAATATTTCTCGTACTTAAATCTTCGCTGCGCAAGTGGCATAAAATGCAACGTGTTCTAACAAATTTGGTACAAACCAAACCTCTGCAACAGTTGCTGCAAGGCTCTCCCTAGTTACATGCGCAGGGTAGTGCAGCTGTTCAAGCTCCACCCTTAATAATGCTACTGGCATTAATGGCTTCCCAGAGCTATCTTGCCGCTATTATCCTTCAGAAGGGGATAAAGAGCACTGTCTCAGTTTTCACAATTCTTGCTCTTCCTGCGGTGCACTGCCTTGAATTTCCATTAACTGTGTTTTTGGCTAATGATTAAAACCTTCTTGCAGTATCACAGGCATAATTTCCCCCTTTCTTATATAAGGAGTATCAAAACTCGAGATGTCTGAAGAAATTGCAACACTTTTGGCTTCTTCGTCCGCGGCCTTATTTCTGTGTGAGATAAAATCAGTTCTCTTGGTATGTGCTGCAATTTAATTATTGCAATGGCTGCTGGGAGCTGTAGTGCCTTAATAAGCCTGTCCAATAATGCTGCGTGTTGCACAAGAGTGCCGTCCCCTCGGAGGTGGCCCCTCCTTTTCCAGCGTGCTAGTCCTGCGTGCACAGTTGGCGTCACACAGGTGGAGTCACTGTACACCGTCACTTCCTCCCCTTCATATTTCTCAAGCATGATAATAAGCGCCACCAATTCTGCTGCATGTGCCGAAAAGTGAGTTGGCAGCCTTATGCTTGGTACCATTTCAAATTCCGCATTTTCTCTATGCCTCACTACAGCTGACCCAGTCAGGCTTTCTCCATTATTTTGATTGATTTTTGATGACCCATCAATAAAGAGAATCTCCCTTTCTGATAGTGCATTTTATTTTACACGCGGTAGGTTGTCATATGTCTCTTCATAACTTGCACAGTCATGCACATGCTCACCCTCATCCACGGGTTCAGCTACAAATGTGGCAGCGTTCACTATTCTGCACCTAACTATCTTAATCGCAGGATTAGATATAACAACTTCATATGCAGATGCTCTCTGAGATGTCAACGTACCCTTAGGTTTTTCCAAAATGCAAACAAAGCATGCTCATCAAATAATGGCATAGAACACCCCATTAAAATGCTCATAGATTTCTCAATGGGGAACACAGCTGCTTCCAGCGATTGTTTGCAAGGAAAGTGTCCTCTCATAACTGGATCTAAAATCCCACTATAATATGCCAGAGGTTTGTACCCCAATGTAGTCCTCTGTGTAAGCACTGCCGTCATAACTGTCCCATTCCTGTGCGAAAACAGATGGAACTCCTCAGAATAATTAGGAATTCCTAAAACTGGAGCTGTACAAATGACTTTCTTTAATTCTTCAAACCCCTCCTCCATTTCCTTGGTCCATTCTATTTTATCCTTGTTTGCCTGTGCCTTTTTTAGAGCCTGCAAATGTGGTTTCATGTATGAACTATAATCAAATACCCATGCGCTAACATAGTTGCATAATCCCAGGAACTGTTGCATTTTCTTTATCGTGTGCGGTTTTGTTGTTTTCATAATTGCCTCAGCCCTTTCAGGTGTGAACTTTTTTCCCTCATGCGAAATCAACTGGCCTATGTACAACACCTCTTCTTGACAGTACTGTAACTTCTCTTTGTCCACTTTATATCCCTTGTCTGCTAGGATAATCATTAACTGAATCAAGTCTTGCCTACACTCATCTTCTGTCGTGCTACAAACCAAAATATCCTCTACGTACTGCAGCACAACACTTTTCAAATCAATATTGCCTAGGTCCATCTGAAGGACCCTATTTGTAACGCTCACCTGGTTCCCTCGGAGGCGCTGGTCTTGGGCTGGGCGCTGCAAACGTCTTCAAAGTTAGGCGTAGGGTTTGTTTGGCTCCCGGATTTGGCCCCTTGCTCACCAAAAGCTTGACCTTCAGAGTGAGGTGTCTTAAGTAAGTGAATGTTGAGCTCTCCATCCTGCGTCTTGTGCAGGGGCGCGGGGTCCAGTTACTTCACTGGATGTGAGTTCCGCCTCTTGATTGCAGAGGGAAGGTGAGAGCGATGCCGCCGTTTTGCTGCACGAGCGTGACTTGTGAGTATTAAAGTTCTCCTTGGATTGCTCTCTTTAAATGTCTTTTTCCTTATGTCTATGTCTTTTGCTTTTAGGATGCTGTCGATGCCCAAGAAGATGCTCTCCCAGATTCGTGGCAGAGAGCGTAACAAGAAGATGGTGAATTCGAAGGCACGTAAGTAGGAAGACTGCTTTAGGGCCTTAGAATGCACCTTAATGTCCCCTTTTGTTTTTACAGGTGCCGGAATGCAGCGCGAACAAAGTTGGAGCAAGCGCAACACAGGTAAGCAGTATTGTAACTGAACGTTACTAACCAATGTTCTTTTTCTTTGCAGGCCGATGCCGGACGCGGAATGCAGAAAAGAAAACGACTTGGATGCTGCCGATGGCTCGGGTGAGTTGAAGCGCTAACTTTGCCTTTGTCTAACCTGTGCCTTTTGTTTTGCAGGAGCTGCTGAAGATTGAAGATTGGTTCCCAGCAGGTAATTTTCGTAACTACAGGATCCGGAGCTGAAGATTCGCTGGAGCTGACGCGGTGAGCGTCCTGCTGCAGATGCAGAATAACGCGAAGCATGTGGTACCAATCGGGTGTGGTTTAAATAGCCCATAGGAGTACTTAGGTGTCTTCTTCCACCGCAGCCGCGCCCAGGTAAAAGAGTTCCTGCTTCCAGAAGAGTTCCAGCATCAGTAATCCAGGGAGTGGTGCCTGCCCCACCCAGAAAGAAAAGTAGTCCCTGTTAGAAGAGAGTAAAGCATCATCTGGCTGGTAAGTAAGCAGCATGGTCTGCTTCAGGTAGGTTCACCCAAGCACTTTTACACTTGATATGAGCCCGGCGCTTCCTGTGCCGGGATGGGTCCTTACTATGAGCCTGGCACCACCGGTGCCAGGACAAGGTCCAAAAGGTCCCTATTGGGACTTGCTGTTGCCGATAAGGCATGTTATGAGCCTGTTTCCAAGGGTGTTGGGTAGGTCCTGACTCCTTGAAAGCAGTGATCATGACAGCACCCCCCCTCAAGGCCCCTCCCAAATTTGTTCCCTCCGGGGGTCTTGGTTTATCAGGAAAAGTTCGATGAAATTTCTTAACCAGACGGGGTGCATGAACATGTTCCGACGGTTCCCAAGATCGTTCCTGGGGGCCATAACCTTTCCAGTCAATCAAATAGTATAATTTAGATTTGGAAATCTTGGAATCTAATATGTCTTGTATTTCGAATTCTAGTTCTCCGTCCACGAGAATAGGGTCTGGAGATTTGGTCAAACGGGTTTCAGGTTGCATGGGTTTCAGTAGTGAAACGTGGAAAACTGGATGTATTTTCATATGAGCAGGTAGGCCCAATTTTACCGCCACTGGATTGATTATGGCAGTGATTGGGTAAGGCCCCAGGTATCGTGGATTGAAAGTACGCGGTCCTTTTAGGGGTAAATGTTTGGTGGACAGCCAGACCTGATCTCCCACAAGATATTGAGGAGCTTCCTTTCGATGTAGATCCGCTCTCTTTTTATATTGTTCCTTGGCCTGCTTAAGGTGAGATGTGGCCTCCTTAAAGGCTTGAGTGATTGTCGAATGCAGATGATCTACAGCGGGTGTTCCAAGAGTCTGAGGTGGGTCAAGATTTGAGGTGCGAGGGTGGATTCCATATGAAAGAAAAAACGGAGTTTTTCCTGTTCCGGCGTGGACTGAGTTATTATAAGCGTACTCCGCAATCCAGAGAATATCTTTCCAAGTGCCCTCTGATTGTTGTAACATGCAGCGTAGATACTGTTCCAAGGTTTGATTGGTCCTCTCGGTCTGCCCGTCGGTCTGGGGATGGTGGCTGGTCGACAGCCTTATGTCAATTTGGGCTAGACGACAACAACTCCGCCAGAAGTGAGAAATAAATTGACTCCCTCTATCTGAGATTAAAATTGAAGGAAAGCCGTGCAACCGAACGATGTTTTCGAGAAATTCTCGGGCCAAAATTGGAGCTGTAGGTAACCCTTTCAATGGGATGAAATGAGCCATTTTCGAGAATAGGTCCACAATCACTAAGATTGTATTAAATCCGGAGCATGGTGGTAAATCCGTGATGAAGTCCATGGAGAGAGTATGCCATGGATGTGGAGGAATGTCTATTGGATGTAGGAGACCTGCTGGTTTCTCCTTCTGGCCTTTGCTTTGAGCGCACACGCCACAAGAATTAATGAAGTCCTTAATGTCCTTTCTCCAAGAAGGCCACCAAAAATGTCTCTTTATCTTTTCCAATGTTTTGGTAATGCCGGGATGTCCTTCCATTAAGGAGTCATGGTAACAAGAGATCACCTGCCTTTGTAAATCGGTACATGGTAGATATAATCTTCCTCGAAAGTATAATAGGTTCTTATCCATTGTGAAATCATTTCCCTTGAGCTGCCAGTCTTGCACTTCTGCTGGAGTCAGAAGATCTTTAACTTTAGTTTCAATGTCTTCAATGGATTGTGCATCTATTAAACCCAGGATTCTCTGTTCCAGAATTATAGGTACGGGTTCAAGATTGGTCGTGAGTTCATCTACTCCAATTCGGGAGAGAGCGTCTGCTTTACCATTCTTGTTGCCTGGTCGGTAAGTTATCACAAAGTCGAATTCGGCGAAAAACAATGCCCAGCGAAGTTGTCTAGAGGATTGAGCTTTGGCTGATTTAAGGTACTGTAAATTACGATGATCCGTGATGACGGTGACTGTGTGTCGGGCTCCCAAGAGATAATGCCGCCAAGCTTTAAAGGCGGACTTAATCGCCAAAAGTTCCTTATCTGTAATGGTATAGTTGATTTCAGGAGCTGAAAATTTGCGGGACCAAAATGCCACTGGGTGTAACTGATTTGTTTCCGGGTCTCTTTGCGAAAGCACTGCTCCCATTGCGAGACTGGAAGCATCAGTCTCTACGATATAGGGAAGTTCCGGGCGAGGATGTTTTAGAACTGGAGCCGAGGTGAATTTTGTTTTTAGTTCCAGAAAGGCTTGTTCAGCCTCTGTAGACCACTCGAAACGTTTATTCTTTCTGAGGAGGGCTGTAATGGGTTGGACAACTCGAGAAAAATCTGGGATAAATCTTCGATAAAAGTTAGCAAAGCCCAACATGCTTTGAACTCCTTTCACTGACGTTGGTGAGGGCCACTTAATGATAGCGTCCACTTTTCTTGAGTCCATGTGGACTCCATTTGGTGACAAAATGAATCCCAAAAATTCGACCTCCGTGACGTGAAAAACGCATTTTTCCAATTTTGCAAAGAGTCTGTGTTTTCGGAGCCGCTCCAGTACTGCGGTGACATGTTTTCGATGTTCCGCCTCAGAGGACGAGTAGACCAGAATGTCATCAATATAGACAACTACACATACATCAATGAGCTCTCTGAGGACGTCATTCATAAAATACTGAAAGGCTGCCGGAGCGTTGCAAAGCCCAAAGGGCATTACTTGATACTCGAACAGTCCATATTTAGTACGAAAGGCCGTCTTCCATTCATCGCCCTCCTTTATTCGTACTAAATGGTAAGCTCCTCTGAGGTCCAGCTTTGTGTAGATACAGGCACTTTTAACTTGGTCAAGAAGTTCAGGGATCAATGGTAACGGATATCTGTTCTTAATCGTAATCTGGTTCAAGGCACGGTAATCTATGCATGCTCTTAGGTCTCCCTCTTTTTTTGGCACGAAGAACAAAGCTGAAGAGGCTGGGGACTTCGAGGGACGGATAAATCCATTAGCCAGGTACTGATCCAAATACTGCCTTAGGTGAAGATTTTCAGGTTCTGTGAGGGCATAAATTCGACTGCATGGAGGAGTGGATCCTGGAACCAAGTCTATTTGGCAGTCGTATGATCTGTGAGGAGGCAGTGAATTAGCTTGATCTTTTCGAAAGACATCCTGAAATTCCCGGTATTCAGGAGGCAGGTGAGGACTCTCAGAAGCAGTTGCAGCTAGTTTCGTGGGGGGCTGCGGATAGCAGGTAGGTGCGCATTCTGGAAACCGGATTGTCTTTGCTCGCCAATCAATTTGAGGATTGTGTTTTTCCAGCCAAGGGATTCCCAGGATAACTTGAAACTGTGGAGCCTTGATCACGTCAAACACGATTTTCTCTTGATGTCCATCTTGGCTTACCAACGTCACTTCCATGGTGGTGTGAGTAACTGGTCCGGAAGCTATTTCCGTACCATCCACGGTGGTGATGACGTCTTTCACCGACTTAGGACAAAGAGACAGATTCATCCTGGCGGCCAATTCACAGTCCACGTAATTGCCGATTGCGCCACTATCAATGTATGCTTTAATGGCATGCATACGATTGGGTTGTTCCGGACTCACGAGGACCATGGGCATGGTAAAATGCGAGGTCAAAGAACTGGTTTTTACGCTCGGCAAGCGGACCTCTACACTTGTCGGGCGAGGTCGTTTTCCGACTCTGAACCTTTGGCACCCTTATCGGAAGCTCCTACTGTCTTCTTCTTTGGTTTCACTGGACAATCTTGGAAGAAGTGCCCTGAGTTCCTGCAATAGAGGCACAATTGTAGTTGTCTTCTCCTTTCTCTTTCCTTTTGGGTTAGAGGTCCTTTCACCACCCCAATCTGCATGGGTTCCACGGTATCATTTCCTTTAACGGAGCTCTGTGGTCTTGAAAAAACTCGATTTTCAAACCTGGAACGATCGGCTTTTCGATTTTGTATCCTATGATCTAATTGCACCACCAGATCAATGTATTCGGAACAGTCTTGTGGTGGATTCACCACCTGGGCCAGAACGTCTTTAAGTTCTCCACGAAGGCCTCTATAGAAAAGGGTGATTCTCTTATCCTCAGGCCATCCGGTTTCAACCACTAGTCTGTTAAATGATGCAATGTAGCCAGAAGATCTTGATTGCCCTGTCGTAGTGAAAGAAGTTCATTGTCCAGAGCCTGTCCCTGAGAATGCCTTGCGAACAATCTTTCCATACTAGCTTGGAAGTCCTGGAAATTATAAAGGATAGGGTTATCCTGAGTCACTAAAGGAATAGACCAATCTGCGGCGCTGCCACTAAGATATGAGAGCACAAAGGCTACCTTAGCCTGGTCTGTTGGAAAAGCGGCAGGTCTACATAGAAAGTGCAAACGACACTGATTGATGAACACAGCAAACCTTTTCGGATCACCTGAAAAGCGTTCGGGCGGAGCCAAAGGTACATTTCCTGGTAGATTAATTTGCACCGGATTAGAGGAAGCCGTTGGGGCATGGCTTCCACCAGGGGTAGGCAGAGGAGTCTGTCCCACTTGGGCTTGTAACAATTGTCTAGCCAAGTCGTCTGTTCGCTCCTTAGAAATCACTAGCTCTCTCCTTAGGGCATTTGTTTCCTGGCGTGCTGCGTGTACTTCTGCTCTCAACTCCCCGAGCAACTGGGCCAATTGGTCTGTGTCTGAAGTCTCCATTGCGCCTGGGCGGGAAATGTTTGGGAGGCTTCGCGTTCTGTAACGCTCACCTGGTTCCCTCGGAGGCGCTGGTCTTGGGCTGGGCGCTGCAAACGTCTTCAAAGTTAGGCGTAGGGTTCGTTTGGCTCCCGGATTTGGCCCCTTGCTCACCGAAAGCTTGACCTGCAGAGTGAGGTGTCTTAAGTAAGTGAATGTTGAGCTCTCCATCCTGCGTCTTGTGCAGGGGCGCGGGGTCCAGTTACTTCACTGGATGTGAGTTCCGCCTCTTGATTGCAGAGGGAAGGTGAGAGCGATGCCGCCGTTTTGCTGCACGAGCGTGACTTGTGAGTATTAAAGTTCTCCTTGGATTGCTCTCTTTAAATGTCTTTTTCCTTATGTCTATGTCTTTTGCTTTTAGGATGCTGTCGATGCCCAAGAAGATGCTCTCCCAGATTCGTGGCAGAGAGCGTAACAAGAAGATGGTGAATTCGAAGGCACGTAAGTAGGAAGACTGCTTTAGGGCCTTAGAATGCACCTTAATGTCCCCTTTTGTTTTTACAGGTGCCGGAATGCAGCGCGAACAAAGTTGGAGCAAGCGCAACACAGGTAAGCAGTATTGTAACTGAACGTTACTAACCAATGTTCTTTGTCTTTGCAGGCCCGATGCCGGACGCGGAATGCAGAAAAGAAAACGACTTGGATGCTGCCGATGGCTCGGGTGAGTTGAAGCGCTAACTTTGCCTTTGTCTAACCTGTGCCTTTTGTTTTGCAGGAGCTGCTGAAGATTGAAGATTGGTTCCCAGCAGGTAATTTTCGTAACTACAGGATCCGGAGCTGAAGATTCGCTGGAGCTGACGCGGTGAGCGTCCTGCTGCAGATGCAGAATAACGCGAAGCATGTGGTACCAATCGGGTGTGGTTTAAATAGCCCATAGGAGTACTTAGGTGTCTTCTTCCACCGCAGCCGCGCCCAGGTAAAAGAGTTCCTGCTTCCAGAAGAGTTCCAGCATCAGTAATCCAGGGAGTGGTGCCTGCCCCACCCAGAAAGAAAAGTAGTCCCTGTTAGAAGAGAGTAAAGCATCATCTGGCTGGTAAGTAAGCAGCATGGTCTGCTTCAGGTAGGTTCACCCAAGCACTTTTACACTTGATATGAGCCCGGCGCTTCCTGTGCCGGGACGGGTCCTTACTATGAGCCTGGCACCACCGGTGCCAGGACAAGGTCCAAAAGGTCCCTATTGGGACTTGCTGGTGCCGATAAGGCATGTTATGAGCCTGTTTCCAAGGGTGTTGGGTAGGTCCTGACTCCTTGAAAGCAGTGATCATGTCACTATTAAAGATTGATGGAGATTCACAGTACCCTTCAGGTAAACAAGTGCTTTTCAACTTAGTCTGGCGGAAAGTAAATGATGTCAAATCTTCGGAATCCTTATGCAAAGGGATTGAGAAAAACACATTTTTCAAGTCAATCACTGTGAAATATTGTGCCTCAACGGGGATACTACATAGTGCCTCTACAATC
Organism: Ambystoma mexicanum; assembly: GCF_040938575.1. NCBI lineage: Eukaryota > Metazoa > Chordata > Amphibia > Caudata > Ambystomatidae > Ambystoma > Ambystoma mexicanum. The sequence goes on from NC_090922.1 coordinate 189,323,777, forward strand.
TAGTTAATCTGCCTCATGTTCTGATTAAACGCCATGACCCCCCTTCAATTTTTCCACATTGTAGACTGCAGTACTACATGGTGACTCTGACGTCACTAAGATACCCTGTTCCATTAGTGCGGAAATAGTTTTTAAAATACCCTCATCCACCTCTCAAACAATGGATACTGTCTTGCTCGAGGTATAATTGCTCCTGGCTTCAGTTTAATCTTTACTTCTCCGACCCCCTTCCATAGGCCTACGTCATAGGGGCCTATAGTCCATAACGAGGCTGGCATTTTTTCTAAGTCCTCGTCAAAATATGCTGGATGCTGTCACACTATCATCATTTGCTGTGGGGTCTCTCTTTTCTCTATTTTGATCCAATGTGTGATATTCATTTCAAAGACTACTTCATTGTTAGCTGGATCATCTTTAAACATATCCTCATCTGTGACTCAGTTAGTCTATACCCTTCCCAATGGCAATCACTGTCCTCCATGCCCTGCCCTTGTCAAATCCTTCGAGCATGGCCAATTCCCCTCACACTATGGCTGCAAATAGTTTTAAGGGAATAATCCGTCCCCCCTTTTCCTCCATGTGTATCTGAGGACTGAATAAAAACTCATCAGGTATGCTCGTGGTCTTTCCCACTAAGCCGGGTAGCCATATTAACAGAATGCATATCCCATAAAGGAACGCTTCATGTTCCATTGGCACTCCCCACAGGGCCATGTGCCCTGTAAATGCCATAATACATTTGCCCATGTTTAAATAGTGTATCCCATCATCAGTGAAAAAGATTGTCATATTAAGCTTTGTCATTAAATCTCGGCCCAGAATATTAACTGGTGCCTGCCGTGAATACAATAATGGAACAGACATGTCACACTCTCCTATTGAGACTGGTAATTCATCAGTAAAAGCAACGCTACTTGTAGCTCCAGAGAAGTCCTGAGCATTCATGGCATTTGCCGATAACAGAAATGTTCCATCTCGTAAACATGAGCGAGTTGGCCCAGTGTCTACTAAAAAAGAAAAAGATTTGCCTCCTATTGTCACATCAACCCTTGGTTCCGTTTGGGGGTCTGGTGTTAACGATTGTACTGAACACATCAAGTAGCCCTGTGTGCTGTCCAATAATGAATATACGCTCATCCCTGTACCTGTGAAAGGACTTCCTCCCACCACAGAAACACCCCCTATTCTAGGAGTCAATAACTGCCCTGTGTTTGCGTTCTGCTCTATCTGCATGGGTGCATGCTGTGGCTGTCCTTGGGTTGGATTCAATGGTGCTTGTTGTGGCTGTTGTGCTTGCTGCATTTGCGGCGCTTCTGCTTGATACACTGTCTGATCTTGTGCAAACACATTCCTAGCCTGTGGGTTGTATGCAGGAGGATAAGATGTCCCTCCTCTTGAAAATTGGCCATTCTGTACAAACGCTTGGCTTCCACACATGCGCGCATCATGTCCTGTCATACCACACGTTCAACATATAGGAGGTGTTCTTCTAACTTGCCCTCCTTGATTAAATCCTTCTTGCATATTCTGATTATCATTCTGCATATTCTGAAAGCCTTCTTGATAAAAATTACCTTTCCCTCCGAAGCCCATTCCTCGGCCCTCATTTCCTCCCTGGTCCATCTGGCATTGATTATTTGCCTCTGATGCACCAATTCCTTGTTGCTGCATTCCCAGCCCTTCTCCGCTTGTCAATATTGCACCTTCTATGGCATATTTTGCCAATTTCATCTGAACTAACTTGGCTTCCTCTAGCTTCCTAGCCTCTTCCTTCTTCTTATTTTTCTCTTGCAATAGTCGACAGTGGTGCACTAAGGTCAACTGTATCTCCGCCAAATGCCTTGTTTCCATTCCCACTAATTTCTTGAGCTGTCTCTGTACTTGCTCCAGTAGTCCCTGACATAAAATGTGGTAAAATACCACCACTGATTTCCCCCACAACTCTCGAGTTTCCAATGTCTACCGTTCCTGAATATTTTGAATGTAAGCAAGCGGATATTCGCCTTCTTGCATCTTACGTGCCATGATTCCACCCATATCAGAAGTGTCAGGATACTGTACTCTAAGAGCTCTCCACACATCTGCTTTACAATTATTAAATGGCGCTCCATCATTTGCTGCATTCTGCACCATGACACTTGAGTAGCCTGCTCGTGTCCAAATGTCATCAGTCCTTTCCCCAAGAATGGCTGCTACGAGACCCTTAATGTCCCTATGGCTAGGGTGTTTCCTCCTGTCATTTTTTCTAGTTCATTAATCAATTTATCTGCACCCACCGTTAAACTAGGGAGTTTACATCTTAAGTTATCCTTATCCATCTGTGGCCATGGGATATATTGTGGCGTAGCTTCTCCCTTCTCCAATAACGGGAACTGCGTGAACCCAAAATTGTCACTCAGCTCTCATTGTTTGCCTATCCATAGCAGGGACAATGGTTCTGCATTACCTTCTACCTGACAATGACCTTAACTTGCTCATATATGCTGGCGATTCTCCTTTCTCACTGTGTGATCATCCTTTGGGGTGCTCAGAATATGCTATGGGATATGGCGTCCTATCCTTAGGTTGTTATAGATCAGACCATCTTACTTCCTTGTCTGACAACACGCATCCTTCTGTAGTTGAGAGTAGCAATGTGGAGCAGGTTGCCCCTTTGAAGGACGTCCATCGAGGGGTACAGGCCAGAGGTATGTCCTGCAGAAATGTTGCAGGTGCCTGAAGATGGGCAAAGGAGGAAGAAGGAGAAGGCAAGGTAGCCAGGGAGGAGGAGGAGGTGGGTGCCAGATGGGTGGCAGAGGAAGAAGGCAACACAGTGGCCGGAGAAGCACCAGAGGCAGCCATAGAGGTGGCAGAGGATGGAGGCAGCAGAGGAGCCAGAGAGGGGAAAGAAGGGTCAGCAGGAGAAGAAAGGAAGTTGATAAGGTGCAGGAAGCATCTATCAAAAAGGAGGAGGTTGGCCCGAGGGCCTTGGAGCTCGACGGTGCCATTTAGGAAGACATTAATGATGGTCTTGGAGGAGTGGAAAGGGACCAGGAGGGCCTCCCACTGGTTGACACCATTAATGGGCGAAGAAGAAAAAGAAGAGAGAACAGAGACCATATGAGGGGTCCATAGGCCTGGAGAGGGAACGACAAAGAGGATGTCGGTAAGGGTCTGTCTGGAGGAAGCACTGGTGTAGGTATCAGCGATTGGGAGGCCTGCGTTGGAGCGCAGGATGTTCCTTTTGAGCTTCTTCCTGCCAGACTTAGTGAGAGGGATAAGATACTCGATAGAAAAGCAGTTAGTGAAGATAGGTGAGACAGAGATCACCATAGAGGGTGCAGAACGGAAGAGGGGGAGAAGAGAGAGGGAGGAACCCAATCAGGGAGGAGAGTAGCCCTGGGAAGCAGGCAAGTGGGGGAAACACTAGGGGGGGACATAGAAGGAGGAGGGGCACACAGAGGACAGACCAACAGACAGATAATCAGATGCAATGCATAGACAACAGTCAATAACCAGAGGAACCTAGAAGTAAAGAATGAAAACAGCAGGGATGCAGGCAGTACAATGTAAGCAAGCAACCCTAGAGAAACAAAAACGACAAGAACAGAACAATCACCAAAGGAATCTAGAAGTAAAGAATAAACACAGCAGGAATGCAGGCAATGCAATGTAAGACAACAACTGTGGAGAACAAAACGTCAAGAACAGTACACAACAGTTATGGTTGGAATTCTGTGCTACTTTGTTTTCCACTGTTATGTATTTGTAATTCAATGACCTAGGATGTTCATTCTGTTATTTATTGTACCTTGTTGAAAATGAGAAATAAAGAGTTTAAAAAAAAAAAAGAACAGTACACAAAAGATATGGGGAGGGAGGTAAGAAGAGGGGAGGGAAAGGGCCAGTGGGGAATGCAGGGAGCGCTGCAGCTGAGGGAAGGGGGGTGCGTGCAGCCGAGTAAAGAGAGAGTGCACGTGACCTAAAATGCATGTGGGTGCACACAGCCTAAGAGGGGCCACACGCAGCCTAGCGCTGCAAGGGAGTGCATGCAGCCTAAGTTGCGCAGGCTAAGTAGGAGGGGGCGCACATGGCCTAGAGTTGCCAGGGAGTGCACGCAGCCTAAGATGCGAGGGAGCGCATGCAGCTTAAGTTGAGAGGGAGTGAGCAGAGCCTAAAGTAAGAGGGGGCACACACGGCCTAGAGTTGCGAGGGAGCGGATGCAGCCTAAGATGCGAGGGAGCGCACGCGGCCTAAGATGCAAGGGAGTGCAAGTAAGCAGGGGGGACAGGAGGGATGCGGGTGGTGAGGACAGGTCACGAGGGAAAGAACAACACGTGTGCAAGAGTGAGAAGGGGCACCAGGTCAGGGGTTTGCGTGGAGTGTAGCAAGCCAACTCTCCCCGCACCTTCTTACCTGTCGGCTGTAGACAGGAGGGTGAGGTTATCCGCACTCACTGTCTACGCCACAAGCCCATCGCTGCCAAACACTGCAGCTTTGTCCTGCAAGGGCTTTGCGGCAGAGGGTTTGTACCTCAGTTCTTATTGGCACGGAAGCATCGACGTAGCAAAGCATGCTATGTATAGTCGGGCAGCGTCTCCTGTGCACCTGCGTCGCTCAACACCATGGCCTTGTCCTGCAAGCGCTTTGCCGCAGGGGGTCCGTACCTCGGTTCTTATAGGCACGGAATCGTGGACGTAGCTAAGCATGCTACATATAGTCAGGCAGCGTCCCCTGTGCACATGCATCGCTCAACACCGCAGCCTTGTCCTGCAAGGGTTTTGCCACAGAGGGTCCATACCTCGGTTCTTACAGGCACGGAAGCGTGGATGTAGCGAAGTGTGCTACGTATAGATAATACTACAGATCAGTCATTTGAATAGTTTGTTTTTACAATAATATTTGGTGTGCAGGTGACGCGAGTGTTCCACAGCCAGTGGATGCCTGTTTCTTTACTATTGTTCTACAACCCATTGCCAGAGTTGTTTCCCACTCCCCCGCACCCTGCAACCTTCAGAAAGAACACTAATTGAGTCCTTTATATTTGGTGTGCACCTATAGAATAGATTTTTGTAACGGAAGATTAAGAGGCCTGTTTTTCTCCAGATGGCCAAGCTAATCCCGAGGCCCTAGACATTTCCCTCTTCTTGTGCTTCCCATGTGAGTGTAACTGACGTTTAGCTTGTATTAGATTCACTGAAGAACAGACAAGAGCAAATGTTGGCAAATACCAAATGTAATACACTGTTATTTGCCATCTAATATGTTACCTACAGCCACTTATTTTTAATGTGATTTAACATGTACCATGTAGGTCTTCATTTATAATGACATCACACAATTTCTCTCCCATAATGTGTGCAGAAAATGAAAGGGCATGGGGCACTTGTACTGCTTTCAGGGAAAGAAACACTTTTTACCTTTGACATTATGTCACATGATTTGAATTAACAACATTGCAACATAAAAACAAGCATAGTCAATACTGAATCACTGTTTCAAGAATTTCAGGATTAATAGGATGAGTGAGTTTACGGCAGCGCTCTTTGAAATTACAAGGCAACATGTCCAGTTGATGTGCAACAGAATGCTAGCCTTTAAGCTTTCTTGAATGTTGACATGGGCAGTATTATTACATTTTTCTCATTCAAAGTTTGTGGTGTGCTCCACACTATATGTAGAGAACAGTGCTATATATTGCCTGTCTGTGTGCATTTCACATGCGCCACGTTTCTTGTTTGTAGAGTTTGGTAAAGTGCATCACGTTTTAGGGCAATAAAGTAGCACACTTTCTGTTCATGCTTAAGCAGTACATATCTCAACACAGCAAGGAACCAAGGCGCCATGTTGACATTCCGTCATCTGATTCCACTGGTTTCTAATTCCTTTCAACGGAACGTTTCCCCTACAGTAGCATTCCTCTCTGCTCACCCTCTTTTGATGTCACCCACCATGCATGAACTCACACCAGTGGTTTCCAACGTTGTATTGTGAATCCGCTCCCCTTGGTGGGCCAGCCCAGCAGATTGATTTACCCTTCCCACCCCCCAACACACTGCTTTACACTAATGGGAAGCTCCATCCTTCATATCACTCATTATTCTCTCAGCAGCAAAACACACAAAGATTGGATGTCACCCACCTTAGAGTCTCGTCGTGTTGCGAGGTATACCGTAGTGTGTGCTACCTCTCGTTTTTTTTTTCAATGCATAGGGGTAGCCAGGTAACTTTCCGGATGATAAAACGTATTTAAAATGCCTGTCAATTATTTCACCCTCATTTGAGCTTTCGCGTTATTCGTGTGTATCTATTAGAGAACTGAAGATTTTTTTTATTGTGAATTATAAAATGAACGGGGAAACAAGGTGGTGTTTCATTCTTAGAAAAGTGAAACTCCCAAAAATCATTGAAAACGGGGTGGAGTCAATTTGACTTGTGACGAGCCTCTTCTTCCTTTCCCCAGTCCGTCTCCAAGTGCCGAATACAATTAGTATTGTATTATATTTTTTCACTTTCAGCATTGGTTGTAATACGGTGTGATATAATGGCTGACTTGCCTGCAGTGAACATCTCAGGCATGACTTTCATTCCATATGTCTTCACGTGCGTTATTCTTCAAATGTATAATTCTAGGCAAATCACTCATCTTCCAGGGCCTCCTTTTCGGTATCCGTCAAAATTGCGCATGCTTAGAAACTGGCCTAACACTGGTGTTAAGCACACTGTATATATAGGTAGCCGTTCCTACTAGGTTGTGGGAAGCATGAAAGGTCCCCTTCCTCTGACGTACTGGGGATTTTAGCCGAAGTGTCGTGTATAAAGAAAGGAAGTGTTACATGAGTTAGTGAAACAGTTGTATTTACACTCTAAAGGCATGGCATTCCAGTGTAGAGGAAAGGGGGCCTCACGGCCAAAGGCAGGTGCATATGCAAGAATTCTAAATGGGCGTTGACCAAACTGGGCATGATAAAGGAAGGCACCTAGGGGTCACGCAGTGCGCGAGGAGGCTGCGCTGAGCGTCAGGAAGCGCGAGGCTAATTGAAGTTTGTTAGATGCTGATCGACCACATCAAAAGCTTATACGTGATGCATATGCATGCCTGTGTCCAGGGCAAACATGTCACAGCAGTACAACAACCCAATGTCACTTCAGCTATGGGCCTGAAAAGGCGTGCCACTTAGCCCCCCGCCCCCGCCTCCCCTCACAATAGTTGTAGAGTTCTTCATAGCGACGACTGTGGGCCGTGTTTGAGCATTTTGGAACAATTTCAATGTACAGAACTTATTCAAGGAAGCTAGAATTAAAAAAACTATAGACAGTGACAGGAAATGAGCATACAACCGGGTATTTAGAAGGACATTTGGGTACAGACGTTCAGCGCAGCCCACCATAGAACAGAAAACGCCGCTAAGCCCAGCAAGGAGGACATTCTGGTCTCGCCGCTTGTCTCAAATCCTCGGGAACGTATGCTTCACTGTCACAGGAGTTGTCTTGGCTGTCCTCCGGCATTTCCCGTTGTAGAGAGCTCAAGTGTATTTCATGCCCCGTGAGAGGTAGTTCGTTTGATCCTGTTTTTTTCTTAGAATTTGACCAATTGAGCTATTATCTTTTTAAACCACTTTTTTTTTATAAACCAAGCACTGAAAAAACGCAACGAATGAAACCCGGACTGGATAGGAGATGTATGACTCACAAGAGGCAACTTCAGATCCCGGCATAAGCAGTTCCCGATCAAGACGTCACATCCAGTGACACCTGTAATAAAAAACAGACACACACAGACACACTGCCAATAAAAACCCAGCCCTTGAAGGATGACGTCATCCAACACCGCCCGGAGAGCACCTTGGCCACCACATAGCGCATCTCCGGCACGCGCCTCTTTGCATGCTGCCACGTTCCCACCCGTATAACTACCGCAGGAACAGCGTCGTTCTCTAAGCCCTTCTTGAACCTGCCTTCTTGCTCTCCAGATAGATTCGCGCGTTATAAAGGAAAAACACAAAATAGGCTTTCTGCCTCCAGCCAAAAAAACAAACCGACCTTCCCAGACAATAAATGAGCGAAATTAAATATTCAGTTGTCATGCTTTTGAAAGGGAGATTTAAAACAAACGTATTTTCAATATTCGCACAGAAAGTCGGTGGTGTTCGAGGCTTTGGAGGCTGGGCGTCTGTCGCCCCAAGAGGTCAGGGACAGGGGTGGACAGAGTACCAAAAGAGGCCCCCGGAAATGTTTTTTTTTAAAGTGACCCCATATTGCACAGTGTGAGCAAGCCCAACCCTTTTTCAATTACAACATTTGGAAATAAAATACGTTGCTACACGAGAGGCCCAGGGTGCAGAGTCCTAGTGGGAAATATCCATATTCCCCTATAAGCCAGTCCACCCTAGGATGTCCAACTTTTTTAGATACTTTTGCGGGATACTTGCCCACCAGGCGGTGATGATGTCACTGCGTCATTTACGTTTGGCCCGCCCCATTTGCCATTCATCTCTTGGCTGTTGATAAAACAAACTCCCACATGATCTTAGCATTTGAATACCTCGTATTGTCTAGTTCGTGCTGCGCAGTGATTAATAGCTGATGGGTGTGACTGCAATGCCACAGCACATCAGCTCGACATGCAGGCTCAAAAAAGGAGCCGGGGCCGCAGAGCCACCCAGAGAAAGAAAACTGCAGGCATCAGCAGGCGGCAGCGCCGTGGTGTGTAGATGACCACTTCAGTTTGCAGAGTGGCTGTGCTGGACGCAGGTTGTCCTGACTTGCTGTCTCCCCGAGAGTCGCATCCAGGGAACAAAGCAAGTCGGGATAACCTGCATCCCGCACAGCCACTCTGCAAACTGCGAGACAGAGTCCCCAAATATGGGACGATCCCGCGAAATATGGGACAGTTGGCCACCCTAGTCCACCCCTCGTCAGGGACGGTGGCTGAGAAGATCCTGCTCCCCCAACCTGACATCCCTCCCCAGTTAGGATGGTAAAACGCTCCTGCTATCTCAGAATACATGAAAAGGAAAGGAACTGATGGAGGCAATTGGCACCAGCAATAAAGTGGCTACGAGACCAAGGGTGAAACCCAACGTGGCTCCTGAGAGAAATAACGACTTCTTATGCTAGGGGTGACATCCACCTCAGTGACGACCCGAACGCCATGGGCATTCACGGGTCACCTGTAAGTAAACTCCTACCACACAGCTGTGGCCTTTTTGTATAGTTGGGTAGAATTTCCTTCTTGAGTGTAATTGTTCTGGCTTTGTGAGTCTTTCAGCATTTTTGCTGGAATATTGCATTTTCAGACTATTTCTCCTGAGTGAGTGGGGACCTTTCTCCACACTCACTCATTCTTTTATTCTGTACTTGAGAACCCTTTGTATCTCTTTTGATACTTTTCAGTGGAGGTATGTTTTCCTCCATGTTTTCAGGCATCAACCTTTTACTATTGTAGCACGCAGCACTTTCTGTGCAGTGTTGCTGGAATCTCCTTAAGCCTTCTTTTTTATTTTATGTGGGTTAACTACAGTTACCAGGGCAGGGGGACACCCTTTTGTCCATCCTCTATTTTATTTTGTGAGATCAGCACACCCCACCTTATGTGGAGTGGTGAGGAGAAACATGGTCTCCCTTTTCTGACTATTCCAGCATTTTTTAGTTACTGTTACAAGTTCATCTGACAGACTGGTGGCAGTGTACCTTTTTACACAACTTTTTATGGATTTCTACCGCAGGCTGACTTTGCAGCTGCAATAGGGACATAGGGTTCACCATATGCCTAAAGTGGTGGCTGTACTTTTTAAGCCCTGTTCATACTGACTTGTTCTTACTTGAGACTTCTACCTTCCAGAGTGAGACAGGTCATGATGGGCCTTTTGGCTTTGGCGGGCTTCCCGTATACAGCCTGCCATGGTTCTCTGAGTGCCTGAAAGGACAGGAAGTGGGGGAGGTAAACAAAACTCCCCTGGTCCTCGTCCTGCAGTGTACCTGCCTTGGGTTCTCCAAGAAGATGAGGGACAGGCACAGTAGACTGGCAGCGTGCCTTAACGCCAGGGCCTCTGCTCCGTGCGCCGAGCAATGCCATGCCTCACCCAGGACTGGCCGGTCCGGCCAGTCCGAGGAGCAGTCTTCTAAGTCCTTTGAGGGCGCTTCATCCATGGGGGCCCAAGACAAGGCCAAGAACCGCAAGTCCGAATCCACCGCATTCATCGCAGAAGCGGGTCCCAAGGTGGATAGGGCGCGATCAACATCACCCTCTACCTCTGTTGCCAGCTGGCAATCGAGCTCCTTCTCGAAGATGAAATCAGCTACCCGGGCTAAACAGCGGGAGAAGTCAGAGAAGCCGCGGATGGAGGAGAGGGAGGCCGAACAGACCAAGCAGACTCAATCGGCACAGTCCAAGACTTCATCAACAATGGAGTTGGTGGCAGCTACTACCACAATGGCTAAGGGCGCTGACCCTGCAAAGGTAGCCCCAACAGCACAGAAGGTAGCCCTTCCCCCAAGGCGCAACACCACCACAGTGACTTTGGCAAAGTCTGCCAGCATGCCAGAAGGGGGAAACCAGCTCAAACCCGGTTCAAGCCCCGCAGGGGGACGAAGGGGGGGGCAAGGAGGCCCCGAAACAGCCCTCCCAGCCTGTCCTCATCATCTTTGGTCCCTGAAGACAGAGAGGGGAAGATAATGGACTCCATGGGAAGGAAGATGATTTACACAGAAGTGTCTACTTTCAAGGCGGCCAATGCACTGGCGATCCTAGTCAGGTACGATAGGGAGCTGTGGTACAAGCTGGGGCCTATTCTGGAGTTCCTCCCCGATGACAAAAGGATGGAGGCAATTGCGCTCTTCCAGGAGGGGGAAGTAGCATCTGATCATGCCATCACAGTGGCATTGGACGTCGACGACACCGGGTTCTGGCAGATGGGGAACGGTGCCTGCCTTCGTCGCCAAGGCTGAATGAAGGCCACAAATTTACGGCAGGAGGTCCAGGCGAAGGTTCTGGACATGCCCTTTGATGGAGATAACTTGTTTGGGAAGGTCGTCGACGAGTCCCTCCATGCCATCAAGGTGGATACGGAGGCAGCCCATCCCTGGGCACTCTCCAGCAGCATTGTGCTTCCTTTCGCTCCTCCAGAGGAAAGTCGAGCAGGTCTACTAAAGGTTTCTCTGCTTCATACCATCAGCCATCTAGATCCATGACTCATGAAGCATACTGAGGCTGTTCCCAGGCCTACGGCAGCACAGGACAGTGTTGTCGGCTCCCGCAGGGCAGGACACTGACGCCGAAGCAGGCCGAATGGCCGGGACGTCGGGCCGTCACATGTGCACCCTGGTGAGAGGCCGGCTGACGAGGTTCATCAGCGAGTGGAAGAAGATCACCACCGACAGATGGGTGCTGAACGCTCTCGCCCAGGGACACACCTTGCAGTTTAAACGCAGGTGTCCGTGGATCCCTCCGGGTGCCCGTCAGGAGCAGCACATCCCTGAGCTCCTGGAAGAGGTGCGTGCCATGCTGGGAAAAGGGGTGATAGAGCTATTTCCACAACGGCTCTGGGGGTCCGGATTATAATCCAGATACTTTCTGGTCAGAAAGAAGACAGGGGGCTCGAGGCCCATCCTAGACCTGTGACGTCTCAACAAATACGTGAAGTCCCAAAAGTTCAGGATGGACACGTTGCAACATGTGCTTGGCCAACTGGAGAAAGGAGACTTCTTGACATCGCTTGACCTGGAGGATGCCTATTTCCATGTCCCCATTCACAAGAAACATCAGAAGTTTCTGCGTTTCGTAGTGCAGGGACAGCACTACCAGTTCAAGGCTCTACCTTTCCGATTGAAGTCGGCTCCCAGACTATTCTCAAAATGCTTGGTCCTGGTGGCTACCCATCTACATCTACGGGGCATACACGTATACCCGTACCTCGGCGACTGGCTCATTCGGGCCCTCTCATGGGAGTTGGCCGTCGGATACACGGAGACGACCATCCAGCTACTGACGGATCTGAGGTTCTCCATCAACTATCCAAAGTCCTGCTTAACACTATAGCAGAACGCGTTGTTCCTAGGTGCCAGACTCAGTACTGTGTCCTGCCTGGCATCTCTCTGAGGAGAGGGTTGCAGCCATTAAAGGGAAGGTGCAACGACTGTCCTCGACAAAAACAGCCATGGTGCAGGCCATCAAGTCGTTGTTCAGTTTGATGTTGTCCTGCATCTATCTCATCCGACTCTGCAGGTTTCAAATGCGTCCCCTTCAGGAGTTCCTGGATTCTCGCTGGATACGAGTGTCCAGAACCTTCGCGGACAAGATCTCTCTCGATGACGAGTTCCGTCAGGCGATAGGATGGTGTGGGGTCTGCTCCAACATCGCCCAGGGCACAGGATTTCAAAACCCTCCGTACCAGGTGACGGTCACCACAGATGCTTCGCTGGAAGGCTGGGGAGCACACACCGGACTTCTGCACACCAGAGGCCTGTGGCTGCCGGAGGAGAAGGATCTCCATATCAACATCCTAGAGTTATGTGCAGTGTTCTGGGACCTCAAGTTGTTCCTTCCATCTTTGAAGGACAAGGTGGTGAGGACAACACCACCACCATGTTCTACATCAGGAAACAGCGGGGCACTCGATCCCCAGCGCTCTCCAAGGAGGTGCAGGACTTGTGGCGCTGGGCTGTCAGACAAGGGATGTTCCTCGTCCCTCTTCACCTAGCGGGAGTCCAGAACACTATTACAGACTCCCTCAGCAGTGAGTTCCGCTCCTGCCACGAAAATTTGACATGTGCTTAACAAATGTTCATGTACATCGATTTTCCTAAAAAACTTGGTTGAAAAAAGACAATATATTTGGATGCTGTACATATTAACGATGTCATCTACACACAAGATCATATAAGCAAGCCTCACTTTCTAATACCACAACATCAATGCACTTTAGACTGAGCGCTCAATTGTGAGACAGGCATTAGATTAGACAACCTTTACAATGTGACATCACTTCCCTTTTACGTGAGTATTCACAATGTCTTATTAGAAAAGCTCTTTCACGACTGTTTCGATTGCGCAACAGAATCAACTGAACATGCGATACCAAGCAGACGAAACTATCAGCATCACCTGTAAGTACAAACATGCCCGCCACGTTGTCCCATTTACTGGCTACACACCGCTTGACAGTTCTATTCACTGACACTCAAACGTCCTTTTTCAGATGAGACGTCCCCTCACAAGAATCGGCTCTGCACAGAGCTTCAATCAGCACGATACGGTTTCCACAATCAGAGGTATGTACTTCTATATTCTCATTCTCATTCTCTACAAATGTACTGACTAGTTCAGTAGAGACGGATGCCTTATTTTAATTTTCTAAATCATCACACAGCCATATGACTTTGATGTCTTTCACCATATGGACCACCACGGCTGGTAACGTGATTACTTGCAAAGGAATCTTTAGTAGTTCCCTGTAACATCTAGAGACGACATACAGATATCACACATGAGTACGCAATCAAGCTTTATCAAGATTTGTCAAATCCGCCACCTAGAAGTAAATATTATTCAAATAATTCAATTATTTACCTCTCATTAAATAGGAGTAATGATAGAAATGTATCACTCATAAGTCCCTTTGTTCTTGTGTTGTAGATTAGAAGTGAAGCTAACATTACATGAAGTATATGAAATTGATGAATTTCCTGCTCCTGATGAAGGGATTCCAATTTCCGAAATGCGTTGAGCTCAATTTTTGTTATTTAAATGCCGTTATGTATGATATATGGATTTAATTCCTTATATATCCAACACAAACATTACATTTGTATTTGTTTTCTCTACAAAGTGTCATCAGACATTTGAATGAATGAACTGTGATAAATGATCTGTTCCAAGAACTTACCCCCAAGAATAACTCAATTAAGGAATTTTTGGCCTGTCTATAGAGTAATTATTCTTGACTGATAAACATCAGTATATGTAGTGTGCAGGGGACGCAAGTGTCCACTAGTCTCGGACACTGCTTTTTCGGGCAAAATCCAAATGTCAGAGGTTTGCCAGCAGATTCCACCACCCGAGGAGCCTGGGCGACACATTCTTCTTCACTTGGGAAGGGCTGTTTCTGTAGGCGTTTCCTCCTCTCCGTCTCCTGCTACGAGTCATCAACACGCTCAGACAGTGTCAATGCAGAAAAACACTAATTGCCACAGCTTGGCCAAGGCAGATTTGGTACGTGGACCTTCTCAACCTGTCAGAGTCTCCTCCGGTCAAGCTGCCAGTGGTCCGGGATCTTCTCACCAGAGAAGGAGGCGCAATCCTGTATCACAACCCAGGATCGCTGAACCTGAGGGCTTGGCTCCTGCAGCCCTAGAGTTTGGAGGATATACGTTGCCCGCGTACTACAGGGAGGTCCTCGCCAAGACCAATGCGTCGTCAACCTTGAAGTGCCACGGTCAGAAGTGGACACATTTTGCTATGTTGTGCGGTAGGTACATCAGTATATTTAGTGTACAGAGGACGTGAGGGTCCACTAGTCTCGGACACTGCTTTTCTGGGCAAACTCCAAATGCCAGAGGTTTGCAGCAGATTCCACCACCCGAGGAGCCTGGGGGACACATTCTTCTTCACTTGGGAAGGGCTGTTTCTGTAGGCGTTTCCTCCTCTCCGTCTCCTGCTACGAGTCATCAACCCGCGCAGACAGTGTCAATGCAGGATAACACTAATTGCCATGGCTTGGCCAAGGCAGATTTGGTACGTGGACCTTCTCAACCTGTCAGCGTCTCCTCCGGTCAAACTGCCAGTGGTCCGGGATCTTCTCACCAGAGAAGGAGGCGCAATCCTGCATCACAACCCAGGATCGCTGAACCTGAGGGCTTGGCTCCTGCAGCCCTAGAGTTTGGAGGATATGAGTTGCCCGCGTACTACAGGGAGGTCCTTGCCAAGGGCAATGCGTTGTCAACCTTGAAGTGCCAGGGTCAGAAGTGGACACATTTTGCTACGTTTTGCTGGTCACAGAAGATTACCCCTTTGAGGGTCACGGCCCTGCAGATCCTACCATACTTGCTATCCTTGGCCAAGGCCAGACTGGCCCACACCTCCATTAAGGTACATCTGGTGGCTAACTCCCACTACACCAGGTCACCAGTAAGATCTTCACTTTGGTCACACCAACTCATCAAGGAGTTTCTCAAAGGACTTTTCAGATCTTTCCCGCCGGTGAAGGCTCCTGCCCCAGTGTGGGAACTCAACATTTTTCAACCCTGCCAGGAGGGTAGGTGAGATCCAGGCTTTATCTTACAAGCATACAAAAACTGCAAATATCCGTAGATAGGTGCAACACCGTCCAATCATTAATAGTGAAAATTCATGCGTAAGGACGGAACATAATCCCTTCCAACAAACAACCCTACTTAAAGGTTAAGAGACAGTTATTTTTCCACCATTTAAATGCGCTGCTAGCTAACACAAATTGCACATATCCTTAAGAAATAATTTTCAATGTCGACAATGTTGCAAGTCTATTGATACAAGTCTATATTCATAAGTGCTGCTAAAATGGGACTCGGATACATTTTTCAATATTTAATTTTGTTCATTCTCTATGTTCAAATGTCAGAGTTGTATGCTGGATTATACGTGTGTGGCACCACTGGAGCCTAGGGGACTGATGGGGTGCCAGGGCTGCACCTGCATGCCAAATACATTGGATTTAGCCAAGCACCTAAGTTAATTTACACTCAATGAGTATTCATAACAAATGACACTTTTTAATGCAATTGCAATAAACTTTTGTGGAATTATTGATTATATACACTCTCTCACTTAACCTAGGGTATTGCGAGCACTGACAGGAATTGGTATTTTCCTATTGTATTACTTTTGTTCTCTTAATTTGTTTCTTCTTTCTGGACACATTATAGTGTGAGTAATACTAGTATTTTCGTAGATTGCGTGAGTTTTGGAACAGATGAATCATTAGTTAATGACATCACAGCATGTGATCATGGATGCGCTACACTCTCTCACTTAACCTAGGGTATTGCGAGCACTGACAGGAATTGGTATTTTCCTATTGTATTTACTTTTGTTCTTATAAATTGTTTGTTTTTTCTGGACACATTATAGTGTGAGTAATACTAGTACTTTCGTAGATTGCGTGAGTTTTGGAACAGATGAATTATTAGGTAATGACATTACAGCACGTGATCATGGACACGCTACATTTTTCTCGAGTATATATTGTTTATTTAGTCCTCATTCATTGCACATTCAAGTGGCATCCCACACGCAATAAAGAACGCTTAGTTCCATTGACAATCCATTATGGATCATGTGACCACATTGGGTCATGTGATCAGTGACGTGTCACGTGCTCGCAAGGTTTTTTTCTTTTTCATGGAGTTCGGGGACGATCGCTGTTAGACTTGGTTGTGTTGGGAAAGACGAACGTGGACGGCAGTATATTTGGGTAAAGGAGCATACAATTTTGTACTCATCGCGTGGCATTTAGAGTCACTGCTGTTACAATCCGTGAGTTTTAAGATAGACGATTTCATGGTTTATTAGGTCTTGCCATTAAGGGCTGGCTGTGCCTCATTGAATCAGATCTCCAATAACGAACTGTTCTACGACAGATCAGCATCAAAGCTGCGTAGATAATGCTTTAGGTATGTGATTCACTAAATTACAAATTTTGAGATAGTTGGTATGAAATGGTTTCACTTACTAATGTCCAAATGTTTGCAATACAGGACGTCAGAATCACGACTGCTGTTACATTTGCATCCACTTAGAAGCTGATATTTATCAGAGAGATTTCATACTGGGTAATTGACTTGTTTATTTGTCTATACAACTATTACACTGCATGCATACTGTCAGGAATTGGTACTTCATCTAGTTTCATGGGACTAGCGATAACTGTGCTACTATTCATAAATCACACAGTGTGTATTGTCATTTGATTGGCGGGTGCGGTGGCAGGCACTGCATTTGGGGACACTGGGCTCCTGCTGGTGGTGCACGTGAATTTATTGCATGGGTTCTAGTTAACTCTACATATTATTCAGATGGCATATAGATTTCATGTCATATTAATTATTTAAATGTCCATTGTGTATACTTTTTCTCTTGTTATCCTTTCCTTCTATGCACTGTTGATGACATGTTCCTGTTTATTTTATATGACAATGTGATTTGGTAATGTATACCTTACTTCGTGATCTTTAATTTTGATTGTCATTTTTTATATTTCTTCCCTGTTATCTATACCCTTGTCCATGTGTTGGGTTTTTCAATATGTATTGTGTTGAAACATTATGAATTCACATGCTTTGATATTACTTATTTGGAGCAGAGATTTGCCTTGAAAAAGACCTGTGGAGGTCGAAACACGTGTTCAGGGCATACAACTCTGAAATCCGAACATGGAGAAAGAACAAAATTAAATATTGAAAAATGTATCCAAGTCTCATTTGAGCAGCACTTATGAATATAGACTTGTATCAATAGACTTGCATCATTGGCGACATTGAAAATTATTTCTTAAGGATACGTGCAATTTGTGTTAGCTAGCAGCGCATTTAAACGGTGGAACAATTACTGTCTCTTTTCAATGTGGAGTAGGTTTGAGGTGCCTTCTTGTTCCATTAGAGTGCAGCAGCTAGTTTGGTTTGATTAAAAAGTGGTTTTCCATGAGATTAATAAGCTCAAGCGCTTCCATTTCCTGGCACACCTCAACTATACCGTTTGTTGTCTACTTAAAGGTTATGAGTTCTAGACAGAAGACAGTGTGTGTAGGAATTCATTTATTTTATTCATTAATCAAACATAGTCATAAAAAACATTTACAGAAAATTGCATAAAACACATTAATATCATATCTATAAAAAAGTTTTCATAAGCAAGTCAATGATTCAAAAACACATATCACACCAACAAAAAACTCACATCTCACACATCATTTCTCACATACTCTTTCATCCCCATAAATACAAAACACCACTCGTACTCGTGCAAAGGTCGCAGTTTTGATAATTTTGTTCTGTAATCAGGACGCCCAATGCAGTTGGGTTTGTACCTTGTTTACTCAAAAGAGGCCTACTTGGCAATGTTTTTGAAAGCCAAAGACAGGGTAAATGTTACAAAATGGTTGTTCTTGAACATATGTCGATTTACCACATTTTTTCTGTGTGAACCCAAGTTAGAGCCAACCCTGGGAGGAGTGGGCTCTATGGTGATGTCGACTCGAGTTTCGGGCAACCAGAACAGCCAAAACAAATTCCGTCTGGTGCACCTCATCAGGACATATACAATACAAAAAGAAATAGTTCTTCTTATGAGAAATCAAGTTGGTGTGAGTTAAACATTATCCAATGTTCAGTGTATAGTTTCTTCCACTTTTCAAGATATCGAATTTCTGTAAAAGGTGTTTCCAGGAGAGCCACTTGTACCAACAAGGGAGAAAAAGGGGAAGGGGAGAGAGAGAGAGAAAACAATGTTTACAATCTTTCCCTACCATATCCTCCAAACTTTCCTGAACATGTATCCTGGCTCCTATGAACCTCACACATTGTTCTGTCATATCCATGCCCCCAAACAAAATTACTCTAGGCATAGTCCAATCTGGGTTAATCCACCAATTTTTAGACAAGGGAGGCAGTATGCTCATCCTGACATTCCTAGAAGGGTAATGTGATTGAATACTGTTGGCCATTCAACACCGCCACCCCAAGATGGAAAAATCAGCAGCACACATATAATGGAAGAATTGTAAAATCTCAGTTCCAGAAAGAAGTTAAAGAAAAATTAGGGAATGAGGCTATACTATGATCTCATGTCCAACCCTTGATGGGTCAGGAGTCAGTATACATGATTACAAGCTTTTTGTGGTCCACAATGGGCTACCCTCTAATGCAAATAATATCGTCTCATGTTGGGTTGGTATAACACAATTCTCTCACCCAGACTGTATTGTGCTGACTTCCACTACAATGTCTTCATATGGTTCTATAAGGGCCTCCCCAACCAGAGAATTCCTTCTTGATGCTGGTGCTGTTTTTCTCTGTGAACACAGACATGTATATGTCCTTAGACAATGTCATATCTGTTATTGTTGTTTCCGTCATAATTGTGATCCAAAAAGATTCGAACCACAATGTGACAGTGTGTCACCCCCCCCACATATACTCACAGTGGAGCTGTATCATGTTTTACCTTGCAGTTGTGTCACTTGTCACCTATGCATGGTCTTCTTCAAAGCGCAAGGAAATAATGCAGGCCAAATGATGCTAGGGGATGTGCCCATCGGTCTGAAGGTCCCTGAGTGTTCTGCCCAGTAGGTGTGCCGGGGTGTATTTCTGTTTCACATTGTAAGTGTCAACAAACACTGTAAGTCGAGAGGGGAGAAAAACCGAGACGGGACAACAATTAGTATGCGAAGTTCGAGAGCCGTGTATGAGATCAAAAAGGAATATAGAGCACAGACACGAAAGTCAATGATAGAGAGCACCATCATTTGTGTTATGAATTACTAATTTATGTGAAGATGTGGGGAAAGTCCAGTTCAATTTAAGGAGAGCAGAATGGGGGCCCAGAGAGAGACCCCTGCCCCGACTGCCGCGCGTCCACCGTGAGCGCAAGGCTCCCAGGGGGGCAGCAAACCAGTTGCTGCCCCCTGGGGAGACCCGCCCCCCACCGCAGCCACGGCACACGGTCAGAACCATCAGGGACCCAAGGCCCTGCTCTGCAAAATGAAGCAAGCAGAGGGGGAGACCAAAAAACACACTACCCTGCTGGCTGTGTGTCCGCCGTGAGTGCAGGACCCCCAGGGGGGCAGAAAACGGGTTGCTGCCCCCCGGGGGGACACGGCGGCCACGGCACACGGTCGCGGCCAACAAGGAACAATTCCCAGCAGAGACCAAATCATCTCCCTATCTTGCAAGCAGCCTTACCTGACTTTCCACAAATCGAGGGTGGTGCTGCGTACGGACCCCTCCTTCATGCCAAAGGTTCCATCAGAATTCCACCTCAACAAGCCTTTTGTGTTACCTGTTTTTTCCCGAAACCTTCATCTCTGGCGGAAAGGACCTTGCACTCGCTGGGCGTTGCTCGTGCCCTGAAGTTCTACGTGATACGCACAAAGAGTTTTCGGAAGACTTCACAGCTGTTTGTGAACTTTGGTCCTGTGAACCATGGGAAGGACTTGTCCAAAGCTTTAATTTCAAGATGACTCTCCAGCTGCATTACACATTGTCATCGGTTGGCTAACTGACCGCTGCCCGACCGTCCGAGAGCCCACTCCACCAGAGAAATCGCTGTGACGTCGGTGTGCCCCTGCTCGATATCTACAGGGCTGCTATGTGGAGGTCCATGCACACCTTCACGAAATTCTACTGCATCGACAGGGATTCCAGAGAGGAGTCCAGAGTCGGCCAAGAGGTGCTACGTAACTGGTTTGCTTGAGGTGACTCTGTTCCAGGGGTAAATGTGATTGCTTCTGTTGCGCCTTGCCACCTCCTGTGGTTGTGTAATGTTGTACTGCTATGTATTCATTATTCATTAGCATGTGAATCCATGCCAGACCACATGCAGGAAAAGGTTTAAGTTACTTTCTTGTTACTATTGTTCTCCAGAATGAGTCTGGCATGGATTCACATGCAAACCGTCCCGCGTCCCCTCTGCAGCTCTTCTTGGCCATACTGCCTCTTTACATGCTTACCAAATCTGAAGATGGCTGCCAGAGGTGGGGCTAGGGAGAGGACTGTCATTGGATGGGGGCAGTATGACCCAGAGGACAGTGATTGGTTTAAAGGAGAAATACAGTTTGTAAGTGAAAGTGAAAATGTTTTTTCTTTTACAGAGGATTCCCAGCCTGACGACGGGGAATATTCATGAGCAAGTGAATCCGTGCCAGACCCACGCTGGCGAACAATGGTTACAGGTAAGTAACTTTCTGTTTGTTGCTTACCTACCTCTTTCCTCCTCCACTCTTAGTCACTGGACCCCTAGTTCCCACATTGACTATTTGTGACTCATTTAGTATAGGGTTGGGCTTTTGAAGAGTGGTTAAGGAACAGTTAGCTAAAGGTCTAAGCGTTAATCTAAGTTTGAGTATTAGTGTTAGTAGTTTTCACTAACTTTTATGTTGCTTTACATTTGTGATTTAAAGTGTGCTACCTTTTCTACAGGGATTGCACTTACATGACTTATTTTCTAAAGCATTAGTGTATACAAAATAAATAACTATTTTTATCTAACTGCTAGTGTGTCAGTGTTTCCTTGAGCCAATTGTATGCTCTAAGCACTGTGTGACTCACCACAGACCCTATCCGACCAAGACTAAGCCTGGCTGCTCTGCCATTTCCACCAAACCTTTGGGTAGTTCAGGCTAAACCAAAAGGATGCAACCCTGTCACCTAAGGAGAACTTTTGCAAGTTCTGTCACAGACTGTAACTTGTGTAAAACTCACTAACATCTATACACACTGGCTAAACGTGTCAGAATTTGCATTACAATATGGTGGAGGTGATTGGTGGGAAAGAGCATGTTTAGGGGTGTTTGGAGATAATGTGAGGTGTTCGCTGTAGGGTCCCTGAGTAAGTCTAGTGATGGGTGCTGCAGATGGATGGAGTCGAAATCACGTGTTATGATCTATTGACCAGCTTTGCTCGCCGGAGCACATTTGTCTGTGAGCGCTGAGGGCGTGGGCCATTTCAGGGAGGGTGTGGGCCATTTCAGTGCAACGCTTTAGGAGCACTAATCCTTTCGATGCGCCCTTTTGGTCGTGGCTAACGGCTCAGGGAGCTATTGGTGCCGTCTGTGTCAATACATATTTTGTAATACCAAACACTTATAAATGTGGTGTTCAAGATGACAGCATATTTAAGGAACACCCAATAAATTAATGTTCCATTCATTTTAAGTGAAAACTCCACACGGGACAAAGCAACGTATGTGTGACTGGAGTGTTCACACTTAACTTAAAGTGAATGGAGCGTTCATTTACTGGGTGTTCCTTAAAAATACTGTCATCCTAAACACTATCAGGGTAATTCATAGAATTTCGCAGAAAAGTGTCGCAAGCGGCTGGCGCAGAGTGTCCGCGTGCGATTGACTGCGCCAGGCACGTGCGATAAAACCGATTTCTGCGCACAGCGTATTCATGGATTTCATGCTCCCAAACCAGCCGTGGCGCAGAGTATCGCAGCGACCCTGCAGCAGCGCCAGTAACGCCCCCAAGAACGCCCTCGCGCAAGGAAAAGCCTGCAAAATCGCTAAATCATCGCAAAGGGCTGCGCTAACCCTGGACCAGTTTACAGGGCAGCCAAACAAGGAACGCAAAGCGGGTAACGTGCATATCAGGGGTACACGTGAAGTCATACACGCGATTAGCCAGGGTACGTGTATTACAGGGGTACGCGGGAAGTTTAACACGCGATTAGCCAGGGTACGTGTATTACAGGGGTACGCGGGAAGTTTAACACGCGATTAGCCAGGGTAAGTGTATTACAGGGGTACGCGGGAAGTTTAACACGCGATTAGCCAGGGTAAGTGTATTACAGGGGTACGCGGGAAGTTCAACACGCGATTAGCCAGGGTACGTGTATTACAGGGGTACGCGGGAAGTTTAACACGCGATTGGCCAGGGTACGTGTATTACAGGGGTACACGTGAAGTCATACACGCGATTAGCCAGGGTACGTGTATTACAGGGGTACGCGGGAAGTTCAACACGCGATTGGCCAGGGTACGTGTATTACAGGGGTACACGTGAAGTCATACACGCGATTAGCCAGGGTACGTGTATTACAGGGGTACACGTGAAGTCATACACGCGATTGGCCAGGGTACGTGTATTACAGGGGTACGCGGGAAGTTTAACACGCGATTAGCCAGGGTAAGTGTATTACAGGGGTACACGTGAAGTCATACACGCGATTAGCCAGGGTACGAGTATTACAGGGGTACGCGGGAAGTTTAACACGCGATTAGCCAGGGTACGTGTATTACAGGGGTACGCGGGAAGTTTAACACGCGATTGGCTAGGGTACGTGTATTACAGGGGTACGCGGGAAGTTTAACACGCGATTGTCCAGGGTACGTGTATTACAGGGGTACGCGGGAAGTTTAACACGCGATTGGCTAGGGTACGTGTATTACAGGGGTACGCGGGAAGTTTAACACGCGATTGGCCAGGGTACGTGTATTACAGGGGTACGCGGGAAGTTTAACACGCGATTGGCTAGGGTACGTGTATTACAGGGGTACGCGGGAAGTTTAACACGCGATTGGCCAGGGTACGTGTATTACAGGGGTACACGTGAAGTCATACACGCGATTAGCCAGGGTACGTGTATTACAGGGGTACGCGGGAAGTTCAACACGCGATTGGCCAGGGTACGTGTATTACAGGGGTACACGTGAAGTCATACACGCGATTAGCCAGGGTACGTGTATTACAGGGGTACACGTGAAGTCATACACGCGATTGGCCAGGGTACGTGTATTACAGGGGTACGCGGGAAGTTTAACACGCGATTAGCCAGGGTAAGTGTATTACAGGGGTACACGTGAAGTCATACACGCGATTAGCCAGGGTACGAGTATTACAGGGGTACGCGGGAAGTTTAACACGCGATTGGCCAGGGTACGTGTATTACAGGGGTACGCGGGAAGTTTAACACGCGATTAGCCAGGGTAAGTGTATTACAGGGGTACGCGGGAAGTTTAACACGCGATTAGCCAGGGTACGTGTATTACAGGGGTACGCGGGAAGTTTAACACGCGATTGGCTAGGGTACGTGTATTACAGGGGTACGCGGGAAGTTTAACACGCGATTGGCCAGGGTACGTGTATTACAGGGGTACGCGGGAAGTTTAACACGCGATTGGCTAGGGTACGTGTATTACAGGGGTACGCGGGAAGTTTAACACGCGATTGGCCAGGGTACGTGTATTACAGGGGTACGCGGGAAGTTTAACACGCGATTGGCTAGGGTACGTGTATTACAGGGGTACGCGGGAAGTTTAACACGCGATTGGCCAGGGTACGTGTATTACAGGGGTGCGTGGGAATCATCACACGCGATTAGGCTGGGTGGGTCCTCACAGGTGTTCCCTGTACACCCTCCACGGCCCCTGCAGGCAGCCTACAAAACAGGGGACTACCCTGCACACCTGCTCATGTCCCCCTGCACCCCCACCCCCCCAGCAGTGCAGGGGCAGCCTCCACAAGGCCCCCACTCATGTCTCCCACCACCCCCACCCTCCCGCCACCAGGGGCAGCCTCCACCAGGCCCCCACCCATGTCTCCCACCACCCCCACACCCCGCCACCAGGGGCACTCTCCACCAAGCCCCCACCCATGTCTCCCACCACCCCCACCAGTGCAGGGGCACCCTCCACCAGGCCCCCACCCATGTCTCCCAACACCCCCACCCACCAGCACTGTGGGGCACGTGGCCAGCAGGCAGTCAGGCAGCAGCAGATGGCAGGTGGGAGCGTGCTCAGGGCTCTGGGGGGCAGTAATTTCGCCTCCTGGCCAGGAGCGTGGTCTCTCGTGTGTGAACGCGTGGACAGCCTGATAGGTAGTGAAATCCCACACGTCAGCAAAGGCCCTTAGCGCGTAAACCCGTCAACAGCATATGCGCGCCTATAGTCACCTGCACGTGCAGGAAATTGTTGCGTGACACGTCCCAGTGTCAAAGCGTGTGATTGGTGAAAATGGATGTACACGTAGAAGTGACAAAGGGTGTGATTGGTGAAAATGGATCTACACGCAGGAGTGACAAAGCGTGTGATTGGTGAACGTACACGCCGCGTAAGTGACGCTGTACGTGTGGGCCTGTATATAAGGTACATGTAGAACACCATTTCCTTGTACGTGCTTTTCGTGGAGAGCGAGTGGGTGAAATCTGTACTTCTTGTCGTTTCACACGCGATTTACTTCACGGCGTTTCCAGTTCGTATTCCCTGTTACCTCTGACAGCTTTTTCTCTTTTTTCTCTTTTACTGGTTTACCTGGGCCTGTTCCCTCAAACAGTGTCCCCTTCTACTGTTGTCCTGTCTTCTCAGACAGCGTACACATCTTCTTTTGGCGGGGGTTTAGCCAGCCAAACGCGCTCATTCTTCACGCTCTTTTACCTGGCAGACGGTGAGTCACGCACGTATCCAACTTCTGTGCTTGCCCCGTGTGTTGCCTACCCCTTCAGAGGTCATTCTAGGCTGCGTGTGACACGCATACGTTCATTCTTGTGTTACTGGGTGCCACAGCGTAGTGCAGGTTTTTCTTTCTGCACACGTGGTCTAGGAGGGGTTGCGTGCACGTCATCTCCCTTTTTTGGGCCTCCTGTGCGTTGCGTGACCCGTCATCTTTCCCCAGGGGTTACAAT
Source organism: Ambystoma mexicanum (assembly GCF_040938575.1). NCBI lineage: Eukaryota > Metazoa > Chordata > Amphibia > Caudata > Ambystomatidae > Ambystoma > Ambystoma mexicanum. The sequence continues at coordinate 189,349,131 of NC_090922.1, forward strand.
CAGCCGTGCTAGAGCACTAGGGTACAATTACCATCTGGTACCCAACCCCTTTGACCCCCAATTGCCCAGGACAATTGTCTACAGCCACTCCCATACGCACATTAATATCAGTGCCATGGCTGGGAGGCGAGGATTCCGTAAGGGTGGCAAAGGTGGAAGAGCCACAAGTGGTGGCCGTGGTGGATCCGGTAGGGGACGTGGTCGTAACTTGCAGGGTGAGCCTGTCCCCCCATGTGTGGAGGACCAGTCAAGGGCACCCATCATCCCCCCCCTCCCCCCCCTCCCCCCCTCCCGTTGAGGCTGAAGTGGCTGACACCATCCATGCTCAGCCCTTGTTGGACCAGCCCATTGTGGCACCAGACCTGGCTGACTCCATGGCTGACTTCCAGGTCAGCAGGGCTACGACACGTGCGCTGGTGCACGTTGATGCCATCATGCCACGTGGATCTGGGGCAGCAAGGTCATCCGCTGCACCAAGGAGGCAGGGCGGAGTGGCTGCAGGGGCAGCTGCGGCTCCATCCACCCCAGCCCTCACACACCCAGCCAGGACAGTGTCGGTCCTAGTCCATGCTGCTGACATTCCCCCTGACACCATCACACTCGAGCCAATGCCTGCACCAACTCCCATGCTGAGTGTGCAATCCCACACTCCTGATACAGAGTCCACCAGGGCTCCTGCCCCTAGTGTCCAGAGCGGCGCAGGACACTCAGGATCACCACCACCTTCCAAGCGGAAGAGGAAGAGTGCTCGTCCGGCACAGGCTGATGCCCCAGACACGGCTACACAGTCCGGCCCGTCCAGGAAGCCCAGCTTCACGGATGACGAACTGAATGCACTTGTCGAGTATGTGTCCGGACATGACAACGAGATGGTCATTGTTGCAGGATCCAAGACCACACCTGCACAACGCCAGGCACACTGGCAGACCGTTGCGGACATCGTAAGTGCCCTTGGAATCGTGAGGCGCACAGCCAATGATTGCTATAAGCGCTGGAATGACCTAAAGCGCAGGGCAAAGAGTAAGCTGGCCTCAAGTCATGCCGCAACTCTAGTGACTGGAGGTGGGTCTCCAGTAGTAGACATGGAACTCACTCCACATGAGTCAGTCGCTGGGACCTACGTCACGGAGGAACAGATCCAAGGCGTGGGAGATCTGGCTGATTACGAGGCATTGTCCGGTGAGTGCACATGCATGTGTGTGTCATACATGTGCATGGTGTGTGTGTGAGGGCTTCTGTTTGGGTGCCAGGTGAGAGTGTGTGCGCCTCAGTCGTATGGGTCAGCCATGTGCTTCATGCAATACTTCCTGCGCAGCTGCATTTGGCCATAGCAGTATCCCTTCTGCCAACAGTAGACATCTAGCACAACTGCACGCCAGTTGCCCTTGAAGTGTCACCTTGACACAACAGATTTGCTTATTTTTCACTGTTCATTCAGTTAGTTTGTTTGCATTCCACCACTTTCACTAGGCATGTCGCTGTCCACTAGTCACATGTCTGACATGGGTATGGTAAAGGGGAGTGACTTTGTTACCTGGATATCATTTGTACACACATGTCCCTGTGCAATTTGACCATTACAGACTGGCAGCTCCATGTGAAAAATCTGACCTGTTAGAATCAGAAAAGCTATTACATGCGGGAACTGGACTGAATGAATAGGTGCTGCCCTCCTCTCCATCTTCACTCAATAGCAATGGTACATGCCATCTGTGTGATGGCATGTGTGTTTCACCTGCCAATCACAGGCCAATGTGTGATGCCACTGCCAGGCAGCATGCAGAAAATTTGTTCATCTTCCATCTTGGTGTCATCAGTGTGTGCCGTTTGCCTGCACTTCATACGCAGTGAGGGTGCATGCATGGGAGGGTTTTAGTCATGTGGGACATGTCAATCAAGTACTGGTTCTCTTGCTTCTCAGCCCTCAATGTGTGCCATGGTGCTAATGCCTGTTTCCATTACTTTGTTTTCATGTCTTTGCAGGGGAAGACGCACCTGATACTGCTGGGGTTGTGGAGATGGTGCAGACCCAGGAGGTGTCCCAGGGCCGACCAACCACCAGTGAGGGACGTGGTGTGGTGGTGGGGGAGAACCCACAAGTGCTGCAGGTCGTGCTCTCAAGGGGTGTCTCTGGCTGCACCTCCCCCGAGCTGTACTCAGGTGTTGATTCGGATGAGACCTACGTGCCGTCGCTGGTGAGTGTTCCAGGGAGGGATTCTGTTCTGTCTCACCCACCTGCACCAGGGTCAGTACCCTCCATGGGGATGTCAGTGTTGGCAGCTACGCCTTCGGTGGTTACGGATGCAGGGTCACACTCCGCGACATCTGATCCTGTTCCTGGGCCAGCAGATCAGAGGGGGAATGCAGTCCTGCAGCCTCAGGCAGTGCCGGCACAGCAAGGCGCAGTTCGCCTTGCCCCAGACAGGTGTGGTGCCCGCCGACGTGGTGGCCGTACGCCACCTGGCAATACCGCATGGGAGCAATCCATTTACGGTATGGCTACCCAACAGGCTGCATCATCCGAGATGATGGCTCAGGCCATGGATAGGGTGGCCACTTCCATTGTCCCCCCAGAAAGGCTGATGGAGCGACTAGAGCAGGCAACTGACTCCATCTGCCAGTCACACAGGGAGGACATGTTGGGGTCCAACAGGGACAGGCGGGCGGCACTGGCGACTCTGCAGGAGGCCATCTCCATTGAGTCCCAGGGCCACAGGGAAGCCCTGAGGCAGGAGCTCCTACACCTCAGGACGACTCTTGTTGAGCTTGAGGCTTCAACACACCAAAGGACAGAACAGCAGCTGGAGCGTCTCACCCGTACGCTCTCAGCTGAGATGCAGGCAACGAGGGCGGAGGTCCGGGCATCCCGTGAGTTGTTGCATGGGGACCTCCGTCCACTCATCCTCCAGAACCAGACCTACCACACCCGCATGCTTGCAGCCATGGAGGAGCAGACTAGGGCCTTGCGTGGGCTGCCTCCCATAGTGCAACCACCTCCGGATGCAGCTGCACAGGGTGATAATAGCGACAGCAGTGACACTCCCACAATAGGGTAGCCGTGTGGGCCATGAGCCCATGGAGGTGTTTTATTTTCCCAGGATCCACGCAGGTGGGTTCTGGTGTGCATCCTGTCCTCGGACCTCCTGGGTGGCCTCCCCAACCCCCCCGGGCCCATCAATGGCCATTTTTGATTGTTTCTTATTTTTATTTTTATTTTGATTTCTTTTATTCCCAATTTTTTTGGGAGGATCTGTTGGCTCCGATCTGTTGGCTCCGATCTGTTGGCTCCGATCTGTTGGCTTCCGTGGTTCCTGTGGGCATACGCTGCATTGTGGCTGGGCACATGCAGGCTTGTAATGTATTTGGTTCAGATGCTTGGGTTTGAGTCACACACACCCCTCCTGCTTCCCGTTTCCATGGGCTTGCAAAGGGTGTGCCCAAGTGACAGTGAATTACACAGTGACATTGGACTCCCATGAGCTGTGTGGCCAGTCTGTAGTCAATACTGTGTATACATTCATAGTGCATATTGCTGTTGTGTTGTACACTGCATGTTGCATTGATGTGTAACTCTTCTTCTGTGTCTACCTCCCAATTTGCAGGTCCCTTCCTCAAGTCCACACAAGGACCTCAAGTCTGGCGATGGGGACCATGTTGGCAGCAGTGCACCTACAACTCTACATGGCGCCAACACTGCACAGTTGGTAGTGGTGGGAGTGCAGGCATTTCCAGGTGGTGAGACTACTAATATGTAACATTTTTGATGTCATGTTTATGGTACTACGTGCTCAAGTATGTTGTTGGTCCGGCATTGCTGTGAGCATTTCAGGTGTTGCAGGTTTCTAATAGTGCCACTGTACATAGTGAGAGTGATGTCATGTTGTGGGGATTACTTTGTTTACCTGCAATTAGCATGACATGGCACGGTGTGTCGTGTGGCAGTGCTGGGGTTGGGTTGGCTGACATGGCACTGTCCTCATGTTGCATTTTGCAAGTGGGTATTCATTTTAGCTGCTTCAATGTGTAACTTCACAAAACTGCATTGGTGGTGTCTGTGTGGGTAGGGATGCACACATTGTGACACTTCCAGGTGAACAATCTCAGGCTGACATGGAATTCCCGGTTCATTCTCCACACATTCAGGATCAGTGTCAGGTTGAGTCATCATTGATTGTCAGATGGAATGTGCCAGGGCAGTGTGCACTCCACAGGGGTGTGATTTCTATGTGAAGTAATTAGCCACTAGCTGTGTACGGGCTGCCTCCCCCCGTGCCCTTTCCCCTCCCATGCGCAGCGGCTGTGCATGTGGTTGGGGATGTGGGGCCACCACCATGTCCACGGCCAGGCCCCGGCGTGTTGCAACGTTGTGCAGGACACATGCTGCCACTATGATCCTGCACACTACTGGGGGAGCGTATAACAGCTGCCCGCCAGAGCGGTCAAGGGAGCGAAAGCGTGACTTCAGCACTCCGAATGTGCGCTCCACTATGCCCCTGGTTGTAATGTGGGCTGTGTTAAATCTTACCTGGGGTGGCGTGGTGGGGTTCCGAATTGGCGTCATCATGTGGGGGCTGAGAGGGTAGGCACTGTCCCCTGTGGAGGTGGGGATTGGTATCATTGGTGAGGTTGTGACCTTGCTCAGTATCCAACATGCATGCATGTGCAGTGGCATACATACTCACCAAGCAGCCATGTATCGCCATGCCGCCCAGCTTCTAGGTCCCGGCTTAGGGTGGCTATTCGGTAAATGAAGCTGTCGTGGGTGGAGCCGGGATAGTTGGCATATACTGAGGTGATGATTCCCTTGGCATTACATGCTACCTGCACGTTGATGGAATGCCAGTGCTTGCGGTTCCTATAGATGTGCTCAGATGCCCTGGGGGGACGTAGAGCCACATGGGTGCAGTCGATGGCACCTAGCACTTTGGGGAATCGTGCCACTGCGTAAAAATCCAGGGCGGCAGCATGCCTTTCTGCAGGTGTTCTGGGCAGGTATATGTGCCTGCGGACTGATGGGCGTGCAGTCATGATGTTCAAGACCTGGTGTAGGCAGCGTGACTGGGTGGCCTGTGACACCCCACCCACTATGGCACTTGTCCGCAGAAATGATCCAGTGGCTAAGAAGTGCAGTACATTGAGGACCTTCTCCAGGGGGCTGAGTGCTTGGGAGCACAGGGTGGGTGATGTGAGGTCATCCTCCCACTCACTCACCAGGTCCAGTATGATGTGTGGTGGAAACCTGTACCTCCCATACACCTGGTCATCAGGCATCCCGAAAAGGCTGGTTCTGGCTGTGAATATTCTGGCCCTGACTATCCTCCTCCTCCTCCTTTGGTAGCCCACTGCCACTGCTGCTAGGAACGGTATGTTCATCCTGGCGTCTGAGCTTGTTATTGTTAAAGTCCGCAATTTATGCTTAGCGCGTGTTCTAGGCGAGCGTGTGACCCGCGCACCCCTGGAATCCAGTTCCCAGTCCAATAGCGTGTGGAAATTCACACGCACCACGGGATACAGCGTGTGACCCGCGCACCCCTGGAAACCAGTTCCCAGTCCAATAGCGTGTGGAAATTCACACGCACCACGGGATACAGCGTGTGACCCGCGCACCCCTGGAAACCAGTTCCCAGTCCAATAGCGTGTGGAAATTCACACGCACCACGGGATACAGCGTGTGACCCGCGCACCCCTGGAAACCAGTTCCCAGTCCAATAGCGTGTGGAAATTCACACGCACCACGGGATACAGCGTGTGACCCGCGCACCCCTGGAAACCAGTTACCAGTCCAATAGCGTGTGGAAATTCACACGCACCACGGGATACAGCGTGTGACCCGCGCACCCCTGGAAACCAGTTCCCAGTCCAATAGCGTGCGGAAATTCACACGCACCACGTGATACAGGTTCGCTGACGTACTTGCGTGTGTAAGTGGCCGCGCACCCATTGAATACACGTACATAGGCCAATCGCGTGTACGCGCACTTTTGTCCAATTACACGCGATGACACTCTGACGTGCAGTATCTCCACGTGTGCCCCGTCATCACGTGCTGAGTGGGGAACACCCGTGCGGGTCACGTCACAGACGCGCTTACGCGCTGAGGGACTCTGGTCCAATAGAATCGCGTATGCGTGCTGACGCGCTTACGCGCTAAGGGCCTTTCCTCGGATTTCACGCTGACGTGCAGGATTTTCACGTGCCAAATCACTCCGTATCAAGCTGGCCACGCGAAAACACACGGAAGCCCACGCTCCTGCCCAGAAGGCCGAGTTACTGCCCCCCAGTGCCCCGAGCAGCCTCCCACGTGCCATCTGCTGCTGCCTGCCTGCCTGCCTGCCTGCTGCCACCGTGCCCTACCATTTGGTGCCTGCACATCAGCCATCTGCAGGGGTCCAGTTGCTGTGTCCACCCCTGCTGGAACAGAAGACTCCCGACTGGTATTACATCGCTCCACAGCCCAGCCCCAGGACCCAGTTGCCCACCCACACCTGCCTCTGGGGTTGCCATGTCGGGCACTTCAACATCTGGCACCAGTGGCAACCCCAGGCCAGAGGGGCAGAGGGGCACCAGCTTCACTGTCACCGAAGTTGGTGTCCTGGTGGAGCATGTCCTGGGGCAGTATGATGCCCTCTTTGGATCGTCCCGCGCCAGCAAGGAAGGACGGCAGAGGATCTGGGCCGACTGTGTGGTTGCCATCAACGCGGAGGGGGTGGCAACCCGCGACGTCCTGAAGATCAAGAAGCGCTGGGAGGACTTGAGGTCCAGGACCCTTGTGAAGGCCCGGCGCCTCGTGGAGGGGGGCCGGGGCCGCATGAGTTCCATCCAGATGAGGGTCCTGGAACGCGTACGCCCAGCGCTCCACGCCCAGATCCTTGAGAGGGAGGCCCGTCTGGAGTTGAGCGGTAAGTGTCCATGCATTACTGTGTGAGACAGGGCATGTTGCGGTGTGCTGGTTCTATGATACTTGCCTGTATGTGTGCCATAGGCCATGTATGCATGTATGTGTGCAGGGACATCATGGTAATGCATGTGCGACCAGTGATGTGTGATGCACATGGTTGTTGCATGTGTTGAAATGCCGCATGGGGAGCCCTATTCAGATTTAGAACATGAGAGCATGCCAGTCTCTGTACGTGGACATGGGTGGGGGTGAGGGATGGGTGCTGATGCCAGGTACATATATGGTAGCCATGTCTGTGTGCCTGACCTGCGTGTCTGTGACTTGTGCATGCCATGGATGCATGACACATGTGTGTGACAATGCAGAGATTCAGTAAAGCAGCCAAATTACCCTTGTAACCGCTGTGTTTGGTGTGTTTGGGGCCAGATGGATGTGACTGAGGTGAAGTGTGTGCATGTGATGGGCATGAGGCATGATGCATGTGAGTTACATATCATTGAATGTTTCAAGAGTCCATTGGACATCCATGGAAATGTCCATGGCATGCACCATGCCTGTTACTGTGTGTGTTTTGCCTGGACTGACCCATGTGTTGTGGAGGGACATGATGGAAGTGTACTTTGACAGTGGTGCTCATCTGCTATTGCTTCCTGTCTAGGGGACCATTGTACAGTGCCCTGATGCTTGTGTTCTTTGTCTCCCTCTACGCAGCGGCTAGTGAAGAAGAGGGCGGAGACGGCGCTGTGGAGCAAGGCGGCGGGGATGCCCCCACGGCTGCAGCGGAAGGGGTGGGTGAGCCCCCACAGGGGCCTGCTACGGTGGGAGACGGTGAGGAGCCATCCAGGTTGGTGGTTTGCACAGAGGAGGAGGAGGCCGCCACTGGGGCACACATGGGGCCTGGTGGGGGCATCCCTGCTGGTGCAAGTGGTGCAGTCCAGGGCCAGGGGCAGGAGGCAGCACAGGTCACCGTGGAGGGGCCTGTGCATGTCGCTGTCCCTGACCCTGTGAGTGCACCACCATGCACCAGCAGGGATGCCCCGTCCCAGGCCCGTCCGCAGGTAGTGGGGATGTCCATGTCACCTGACTCCCCTCCACCTGCGGACGTGGGAACCCCTGGCCGTGCGGAGAAGGTCCTGATTGGGGTCGCGATGCGCACGGCTGTGATTCGTGATGCCGTGCGTGCTTCCCGGGAGGAGCACGCACGTCATCACGAAGTGCACCGTACCGACGTGGCCCAATTGGGATCGGCCATGTTCGGGGGTTTCCTGCATGTGTTGGCCAATGTGGCGGCCCTCTCCTCCTCTGTGCAGGCTATCCACCAGTCGTTCTCCTTGCCGTCTTCCAGCCCAGATGCCACCAGGGCCCCCTGTGGACCTGCCCCGACCAATGCAGCCAGCTCGGTGGGGATCCCATCCCTGCCACAGTCGGGAGTCAGAGATCCAGCAGGGGTGGACACCAGAGCAACTGGACCCCAGCAGATGGAGGATGTGACGGCATCATCGGGCAGGGCACGTGCACGACGGCGTCGGTGGTTTCCATCAGCCTGGATGCCGTCGTGCTGGCACAGGCAGTTGCGTCGGAGGCAGCAGCAGGCTCAACGTGGGAGGCATCATGGCTCGGGGCCATCAACATCGGGGGTGCAGGCATCGGCCGGAGGGCAGGAGAACCCTGGAATGGGAGTGGCTTCCGTGTGGGAGAGGTTGTGCCAGCGGATAGGTGCGGAGCGGCAGCGGGCAGAGGAGGAACGGCTCACGATGGTCAGGGCGGAGGACTCCATGCGGAGGGCGCTGAGGCGGGCTGAGTGCCTCGAGGGTCTTCGCAGGGAGTTAGAGCTGGACACTGCGTTATCCCTGCGGGACCTCGGGGCCAGGGAACATGCCCGCCTCCAAGCCATTGACCAGGAGTTCGATGATGCCCTGGCCCATGACAACAACCAGTGAGCCGTCCGAATAGCCCGCTGCCTTTGTATATAGTTGTATAGTTAGGGTTAGGTTTCCTTTGTTTTTTTGAATTTTTTTTGGTTGCGATTGGACAATGCACCACTTTTTTGTATATAGTTCACTTTTTAGTTAGTAGTCAGTTAGGTTTAATTTGGTAGGGCTCATGGACCCAGGATGATCTTCTTAATTTCCTTATTTTAATAATTCAGAATTTTTTCTTGGACATTCTTCTTGTTTAGTTTGATTTGCTTTGTGTTTTTTCTTGTTTGCTGTTCAATACATAATATTTTTTTATTCTTCAATGTGTCGTATCATCTCATTGCTTTCAGGCATGTCATGTTGGGTGTTTTGTCATTCACTTGCAGCCATTGTGTGTGACAGACATGTGTTAAATTGCATTATTTACATTGGGGGTGTAACATGTAATTGCCTTTGATATGTGGGTGGGTGTGATAGTTGGTTGGGCCTTTTGGCAGGGCAGGATGGGCATTACGGACATGATTGGGGAATGTTGGGACCCAGGTGCAGGGGGGCATGGATTGGACATGGGTGGGGGCCTGCTGGCAGGTGCCCCACAGTGCTGGGGGGTGGGGGTGGTGGGAGACATGAGTTGGACATGGGTGGGGGCCTGCTGGCAGGTGCCCCACAGTGCTGGGGGGTGGGGGTGGTGGGAGACATGAGTTGGACATGGGTGGGGACCTGCTGGCAGGTGCCCCACAGTGCTGAGGTGTGGGGGTGGTGGGAGACATGAGTTGGACATGGGTGGGGGCCTGGTGGAGGGTGACCCTGCACTGCTGGGGGGTGGGGTGGTGGGTGACATGAGTGGGGGCCTGGTGGAGGGTGCCCCTGGTGGCTGGGGTGTGGGGGGGTGGGAGACATGAGTTGGACATGGGTGGGGGCCTGCTGGCAGGTGCCCCACAGTGCTGGGGGGTGGGGGTGGTGGGAGACATGAGTTGGACATGGGTGGGGGCCTGCTGGCAGGTGCCCCACAGTGCTGGGGGGTGGGGGTGGTGGGAGACATGAGTTGGACATGGGTGGGGGCCTGCTGGCAGGTGCCCCACAGTGCTGGGGGGTGGGGGTGGTGGGAGACATGAGTTGGACATGGGTGGGGGCCTGCTGGCAGGTGCCCCACAGTGCTGGGGTGTGGGGGGGGTGGGAGACATGAGTTGGACATGGGTGGGGGCCTGCTGGCAGGTGCCCCACAGTGCTGGGGGGTGGGGGTGCAAGGGGACATGAGTTGGTGTTCATTAGTTCAAGGAGACATGTGCCTTTGCTGGGGGGCATGCCCATGGTGGGTGGGCTGCCTGCGGGACATGACCAGGGATGCAGGGTAGTCCCCTGTGGTTTGGGCTGCCTGCAGGGGCCGTGGAGGGTGTACAGGGTACACCTGGGAGGACCCACACTGTGAAATCACATGTGGAACTTCCCGCGCACCCCTGAAATACACGCGCACAGGCTGTTCGCGTGTGGAACTTCCCGCGCACCCCTGCAATACTCGCGCCCAGGCTGTTCGCGTGTGGAACTTCCCCCGCACCCCTGAAATACACGTGCCCAGGCTGTTCGCGTGTGGAAATTCCCGCGCACCCCTGAAATACACGCGCCTAGGCTATTCGCGTGTTGAACTTCCCGCGCACCCCTGCAATAAACGCGCCCAGGCTGTTCGCGTGTGGAACTTCCCCCGCACCCCTGAAATACACGCGCCCAGGCTGTTCGCGTGTGGAAATTCCCGCGCACCCCTGAAATACACGCGCCCAGTCTGTTCGCGTGTGGAACTTCCCCCGCACCCCTGAAATACACGCGCCCAGGCTGTTCGCGTGTGGAAATTCCCGCGCACCCCTGAAATACACGCGCCCAGTCTGTTCGCGTGTGGAACTTCCCCCGCACCCCTGAAATACACGCGCCCAGTCTGTTCGCGTGTGGAAATTCCCGCGCACCCCTGAAATACACGCGCCCAGGCTATTCGCGTGTGGAACTTCCCGCGCACCCCTGCAATACACGCGCCCAGGCTGTTCGCGTGTGGAACTTCCCCCGCACCCCTGAAATACACGCGCCCAGGCTGTTCGCGTGTGGAAATTCCCGCGCACCCCTGAAATACACGCGCCCAGTCTGTTCGCGTGTGGAACTTCCCGCGCACCCCTGAAATACACGCGCCCAGTCTGTTCGCGTGTGGAACTTCCCCCGCACCCCTGAAATACACGCGCCCAGGCTGTTCGCGTGTGGAAATTCCCGCGCACCCCTGAAATACACGCGCCCAGTCTGTTCGCGTGTGGAACTTCCCCCGCACCCCTGAAATACACGCGCCCAGGCTGTTCGCGTGTGGAAATTCCCGCGCACCCCTGAAATACACGCGCCCAGGCTGTTCGCGTGTGGAACTTCCCCCGCACCCCTGCAATACACGCGCCCAGGCTGTTCGCGTGTGGAACTTCCCCCGCACCTCTGAAATACACGCGCCCAGGCTGTTCGCGTGTGGAAATTCCCGCGCACCCCTGAAATACACGCGCCCAGTCTGTTCGCGTGTGGAACTTCCCGCGCACCCCTGGAATACACGCGCCCAGGCTATTCGCGTGTGGAACTTCCCGCGCACCCCTGAAATACACGCGCCCAGGCTATTCGCGTGTGGAACTTCCCGCGCACCCCTGGAATACACGCGCCCAGGCTATTCGCGTGTGGAACTTCCCGCGCACCCCTGAAATACACGCGCCCAGGCTATTCGCGTGTGCAACTTCCCGCGCACCCCTGGAATACACGCGGCCAGGCTATTCGCGTGTGGAACTTCCCGCGCACCCCTGAAATACACGTGCCCAGGCTGTTCGCGTGTGGAACTTCCCCCGCACCCCTGAAATACACGCGCCCAGGCTGTTCGCGTGTGGAACTTCCCCCGCACCCCTGAAATACACGCGCCCAGGCTGTTCGCGTGTGGAAATTCCCGCGCACCCCTGAAATACACGCGCCTAGGCTATTCGCGTGTGGAACTTCCCGCGCACCCCTGCAATACACGCGCCCAGGCTGTTCGCGTGTGGAACTTCCCCCGCACCCCTGAAATACACGCGCCCAGGCTGTTCGCGTGTGGAAATTCCCGCGCACCCCTGAAATACACGCGCCCAGTCTGTTCGCGTGTGGAACTTCCCGCGCACCCCTGGAATACACGCGCCCAGGCTATTCGCGTGTGGAACTTCCCGCGCACCCCTGGAATACACGCGCCCAGCCTATTCGCGTGTGGAACTTCCCGCGCACCCCAGAAATACACGTAGCCCGCTCCCCCAGACCCGATCGCGTGTGAAACTTCACGCGAACCCCTGTGATGCACGTACCCTGCTGAAATCGCGTGTTAGACTTCCCGCGCACCCCGGTATACACGCACACGTATTTTTTGTCAGCGGGTGTCCGTGTTTGTGGGTACCCCTTTGCACGTCTTTGTTCCTGGAGGGCCACAGTATGGGACATTCATCATGGCAGTATATAGGTGCGATTAGTTGGCGCACCTTTTGGCGCACATTTCTTACAGCCGCAGAGACGCTACCGCCTGCTTTCTTGTGGCGGTTGTGTTTGTGCCTGTGCGCTGGTTTGAGCGTGCGCTTTTTTCCCCTATTCTATTCCATGAATACGTGTTGTAGGCGAGCGTGTTGGCGTTCCGCGCACTTGTGCCCTGTACTTCCCCCGTGACGCCCACGTTTTGGCAAGTTGTTCCCCATTCCGAGTGTTACGCCCGTGTTCCGCCTACTTTTGTTGCGTGCGCCGCGCTATGTGCGATTTTCGCTGTGGCCTGTGCGATTTTCGCAGTGACCTGGCGCACGCTGTTAGATGGCCTGTGCGCTGACGTGCGCCGCGCACTTTTTATCGCACATCCGCTGGTTTTCTCGCGCACGGCCTTCCATGAATCGACGTGCGCTGCTTTTCGTGCGATTTTCGCACGTTCACTGCGATTTTCGCTATTCCACTGCGATTCGCACGTTTTTGCCCACTTGCGCCGCGCTAATTATTCCATGAATCGGCCTGTATATTTATTAGCGTTGGGGACGATGATAATATATTTAATGACACGGACTGCATCGATCGCTCCCTGCACCGCGCCCTGTTGGCTGCACCAACAGTGCTAACCAAATGGTAAGTGTGCCTAAAGTGCAGTGCCAAAACAGCCGTCTCCCGCTGGTACACCCCTTTTCTGCGGCATCGCTGGCCAGTTTGGCGCACCACGTTAGCCGTAGCGCCTCTTTCGACACAGCGATAGTGGCGCAAAAGCCATTCCGGACCATCGATTTTGCACAAGGGATGTTTAGACACGGCTGACATTGCAGCCACGTCTAAACGCTCTCATGAGTCATGCCAAATGTAAATGTATTCTTTTTTGCAAATGCTGCACGTTGACATGTTCTGTGGTACACACAGCCTGTTAACGCGTTTCATTTGCAAGGAACAATCCACCGCTCACAGGGCAGTTATCCAAATGGGCGGCAAGGTCAGCTGCTAAATGCTGACATTTAGCAGCTGGACCTTAAAGCCCTGTGCCAAATGAGCGCATACATCAAATTAATTAAATACAACACTAAAAATCCTGCCATCTTGAACCTTGGTCTGCCAAAACTCAAAGTCCTGTAGTGTAAGTATACAAGTTCGGCTTCCCCTGCAGGGATACACATGTAACTTGTATAGTTACACTGAAAAAAACACACAACCCCCAGAAATTCACCAGTTATGGTAAGCTAATCAACAATAACTCGCGCCACCAAGATGCACTGCTAAGACTAACTCCCAGGACATCAAAGATGATATCACAAATGTCATTGATGACATCACTGATAACATGACATACCTGGGACGCTTTTTATTCATCGACTTATGTAGGCTAGTTGGTTTTGTTCACTGACAGTAAGAATTTGAAAAATTGAAAAGGTGCTATATATGTAGACATTAACCTTCTCACATGCTCTTAAAGTGCTTTATTTACAGTTTGATTTCAGCTCATGGTGCACATACATTGGGAAATAAGCAGGCCTCAAACACCCAATTCATTTGTATACTTGAAGATTAACTTTAATGTTATTAACTTTTTCTGGTGATGTTGTTCCTTTCTTCCTTACTTTAGTTTCCCTTCATATGCCTCTCATTTGTATACATTGTGGGACTTCATATGTATTGTTTGTACTAACACAAGTGTGTAATAATTCTTGAATTGTTAGCTATTAATGGCATGTTTAACATGCCATGTTTATGCCATGCCATGTTTAACATTACTCAAAACTCTGATATGGTGCAATTCATTCATTTACTATCCCAAAATACCATATTAAAAATATTGTACTTCCATAGTGCTTGCTGCAGCAATTGCCTATGTGTATGCATGAATAGATTCCTGTAGCAACAACAACATTCCAATATAATGTTTTATTTAGGTGATTACATTCTTTAATACATTAATTATTTCATGAGAGGTCTCCCGATCCCCCTAATATGTTGCTACCAACATTGTAAACACAACCCCTTGTAAGAACTTTTAAGCAAAATTAATTTGATATGTGATGTCATCACCGATGACCTGGGTGTTAGGCTTAGCCGTGCATGGTGGTGGAGCGAGTTATGGTTGCTTAGCGTAGCATAACGTGTGAATTTCTGGGGTTTTCAGATTTACTTGTGACCATAACATCCCTTTGACAATGTGTTTTCACTGAATTTCATAGGTTTTTGTTATTTATTTATTGCATTTGTTACACGCCCAGACCCTTAGGTATGAAGGCAGGGTTACAGATAGCTTATTAAGACAATCATTAGAGGGGCCAATCGGGCACAGTTACAAAAGAGTTTACAATAGGAGATCAACACGGATACATACAGCTATGGTGACACACTATCCTCCCACATTTTTCCCGCTCTTTTCTGAGCTTGCTTAATGAAGATTTTGAAAGCTGGCTTAGTGCAACTTAACCATAACATCCCTCTAACAAAGTGTTTTCACTGAACTTCATAGGTTTTTACCAGTACACCCTTAATTTCCTACATGTTCCTTTTATTATACTCACCCCCCACCCCTGTAGTAGCTGCAGAGTCTGCGGACATCAGGTAGCATTCACAAAGCCCAGAAGCACAGGGGAGAACAAAAAATGTTGTACCCTTCAACCAACAAACCCATATACATAAAACAACATTACATATATTCACTATACCAAAATATACCTTTTTTGTACACAATCATCATTTGAAAATGTACAAATTATGTTTTTATTTAGCACACAACATAATGGAATGCACCAAGCACAAATCATAACTTTGTACCTCACATTGGCACCTCAGTACATCTCTCTATACAGACTGACATACACCAGGCACTTATTTAAAAACAAGCTCCTACAAAATAGTAAGTACACTGTATTTATCTATTATTACCATTCATGAGATACACATGTCTTATAAGGAAAAAGCACTATTTTCTGATTTGGACAGAAATGGCAAACACACTTGAGTGGTTGTAGAACTTCCCAAAAGAGGAAATGAGGGATGATGGCATCTCTAATGGTACACAATACATCTTTTAATATAAACAAATAATGTAATGTGTACAGACATCACTGAAATAAAAATGTATGTTTTCAATACAGTATATAGTTTACATGAAGTACCAAGCCCTAATTTAATTATACACAATCCCAAGAATCACAAAGAGAAGCCCTATCCCCAATGGTGCATAATGAAATCATGAACTTTTCTGCAAAATTGAATGAACTAAGTAATGAATTTAAGGAACATTTACATTACGTCAAAAATCATGTGATTAAAATTGTTGACTATCACTGTCATTCTTGCACCGGTCCCCTTATCCCCAGCAATCATCCCCATCAAATACCCAAAATTTAAATGAAAAATGCTTTTCTGAAACCTCACTCCCTTCCTGCCCTAATCATTATTGTATAGAAATTCCTAATTCTCCCATTTATGTTTCCCATTCCAATACCCCATCCCTTTCATAAAGAAATTTACTTTTGATACTATAAATGAGTTGTATATTTTTGTGTGAAATTTCAACAGACTATACGACTATCTAGAGTGTTCACACTCAAAATGGAGGTGCCCCTGGACACACGTGGTGTCCGGACATGTCCGTTTTTGCACAACGCACTTTTAATTAGTCCACGGATAGCGCACATGTTATACGGACACTTAAGCGCATGCGCCCTGCATCTCCTGCCTGATGGGTTTCATGGTCGCGGACATCCCCAGATGCCATCATGTGACTGCACCTGTGCTGCGTGACGGCCTGACCGCGAAAAGTCTCCGTGCTCTGCGGACAGTTTAAAGGTGCATTTTCTGCCAACATAGGGTATTTCAAGTCAAAAGTTTACCCTTCTAGAGCTCCTAGACCCATTCTTAGTTTGAACAACTTTTCAAGGACTATTTCCGAATCGGTACTCTGCGGACAGTCGCGCGGTCCACAGACAGTTCCTCTGAAGGGACCCACCCATTACTTTTCCTGATTCTCAATCTGACTATCCAGGAGAGAGCATCAGGAGTGATACCTGCTTTGCATAGCCCGTTTAGTTGCACCAATGGCTTCACTCATTGCCAGCTCTTCATTCCCAGGGGCCACCACCAGCACCACCATCACCATCTGGAGGGCCTGGAAATAGGAACAGGCTCAAAGATACAGAAGAGGATGATGAGGAAGATGAAAATGAGGTTGAGGAAGTGCCTCTCTCCAGCGCCCGTAGTGAGTCCTCGGTGTTGCGGTTTTTCACCACCGTTGCAGATTTCCCAAAGGCTTGGGCAGC
The DNA here is from genome assembly GCF_040938575.1 of Ambystoma mexicanum. Taxonomy (NCBI): domain Eukaryota; kingdom Metazoa; phylum Chordata; class Amphibia; order Caudata; family Ambystomatidae; genus Ambystoma; species Ambystoma mexicanum. The sequence goes on from NC_090922.1 coordinate 189,365,726, forward strand.
CATGGTTCAATGCACTCAGTGTGGGATTGTACTGAGTCATGGAAAACTGGGGCTGTACTCCTACGGGACCACCTCCATGTGCCGCCACAACAGATCCAACCACTCTGGTGCTCTGAAAAAGTTAGTACCTTTTTCAGTGAGATGCAGGCTGTCGGCCTCTGTATCATCTTTCTCAACCACTACTGTCACCACAAAGGATACTCCTTTGAGGCATAGGACCCCACCAGCCACCTTGCAGGCCATACAGAATGCTGTTGACCTTTCGAGGGTCACAGTCCTATGTTTGCACTGCGAAGCACCCATCTGTAGGTGGGAGCAATTTCATAGTGCTTTCGAGGCCGGGGTCAAGGAGCAGTGGAAACACTGCCCCACCTTAGATTTAAGGCCCACCCAACATCTTTCTCTGTCCACCTGCCCCTTTGTCTCTGTGGTGGTGCCCCTTCCCTCCTTCACCTAATCTTCCCTCTCCTAGAAAAACATTTTAAAATCCCAAAAAAATACAAAATCAATAAAACACAAAAAAGATTCCTTTAGGAGCTGCGTTAAACAGTTACAAAATAGAACTGGAAAAAAAACTCACAGGACCCTTTGCAGCCTACATAGACCGCGAACAGTGCAGTAGTCTACGGACACCTGGAAAATTCATGGTGCAGGGTGGGGGCATGAAAATCCTTTAAATTGTTTTTTGCACAAAAATGGTGGCTCTTCAAAGAACCTTTTTATGTCTTTTTGACTTTTAAATAATTTCTTTCTATATTTCATGTTTATTTAATGCAACTTCTAACAAATACTTGAATCTATACTTAATGTATTTACAAAAACTGCTTCAATGCATTTGGAACGTTTTACAGAAAAATCTTATTGCCTGCATCAGTTAGATGCACTCCATCTCTTCGAAATATTTAGACAATATCAAATTTAATGTTTTCATTATGAAAAGATGACTTGCCAACATCTCGCAAAAAAGCACACACAGCTTTAGTCACATTGTGCCTTGCTTTTTCCATTTGCAGACAAAATACATTCAAACACATCCACATTTGTCTCTGAGCATAATTTTCAAATTTGGAAACATTTCCATCAACTTTCCAAATGTATCCTTCATTGCAAACTGGACTGGAATTCTGGTAATGTACCCCAAACTGTTCCCTCCACAATGAACACAAATGATGTCCAGATGTTTTACGTAAACCATATTCGTACAAAACGTAGTCAGCCCACTTCATGCGTAGTACTCCATACCATGAGACTTCGGATTCATGGAATCCAAGATTTTCAGCCAATCCACAGTGCTCAGAATAAACCTTCAGTCAACGGATCCAAGATTCACCCACATACACTCTGCTTCCTCAAAGACATAGCCATAGCCATCTTCAGTGCTCTCACTAAACAAAACTCCTGCTAACATCTCTTCCTGTACTCCAGTTGCAGGAAACCTAATTCGCTGATCCCCTGATGTCCGCAGACATCCATGACTCTCCGTGGTCTCTGCTGTCCCCTTTGCATGGCAGGCACCCTCAAAAGACCCGGATGGCACGTGCCGTGTCCAGGGACAGAACGTCAAATCGAATGGAGTTTTATCTCAATTTCAGTTATTTATTCTTTAGTGTTGACTCTGAAAAGAACCTTTGTTTTTTTGTTTTCTGGGGGTTTGTTAACAAACACCTTTTTTTTCCTTTTCTTGCTTTTATGTACAATAGTGCTGTGTCCTCTGCAATTATCTTACAGGAACTGTTTCAATGTATTCCTAACATTGTAAAGAAAAATCGCATTTCCAACATCTGTGAAATGAACTCCATCTTCACTAAAAAGATTCACACCATCAGACCTTATATAGTTATTCTCAAAAAATGATATTCCTGCAGTATATAAAAAAGCAGATTCAACTTTATTCGCAAGCTGACGCGATTCTTACATTTGTGCACTGAAAAATTTTGGACTCTGATTTATTTAAGAAAAAATAATCTTTGCAGCCGGAAGCAGTTTCATTACGCTTTTGAAAAAATCCTTCAGGGCTAACTTCAAATACATTGCAGTCACACACCCCGAACTGTTCTACCCACAATGAACAACTATACTGTCTGGACATTTAAAGTGTGCCATACTCTGACAGAATGACAAGCTTGCCCAGTTTAACCCACAAACTGCATGCCACAAAACACCCACTTCTTGCAAGCCAATACTTCCACAGATGCCATGATTTTCAGCATACACCTTCAATGACTGGATCGAAGAATCTCCCAAAATCCAGATACTCTGATTTCTCAAAGATATAGCCATGGCCATCTTCAGTGCTCTCACCAAACAAAACTCCTGCTACCCTCTCTTCCTCTAAACCACAACCAGAACACCACATTGGCTAATTCCCACAGTCCCCTTTCCATGCCAGGCATCCTTAAAAGACCTGAATGTGGCACATGCATCCGCAGACTACCACAGTGTCAGCCGACCCCATAGCACAGGGCAGCCCTTCTACCCTTTGCACTATCATGTTTGTAACACTCCCTCATTGGCTGCTTTCAGTCACACATCAATCCACCGATCATATCCAAATTCTCTACACCTAACCCTGTCATCTCAGTTCAACACTTCAGATGCACACTTGAACTCTCAGAGTAAATATCACCTGTTAAACACAGCCATCTGCATCGAAAACTACTGTGAAACCCTCCAAGATTTCTGTTGGTTACAAAATCTGCAGCTAACAATGCATAGTACAGTTATGCTTATATTCTTTTAAGTACTTTCTGCAACTCCTTTACAAATATATGTACATATAGAGTTCCTGCTACTTGACCTTTAATAAACCTCTCATTAAGCATATTCTCTTCTTAACCACTCCAGCAAAATCCATGCATTGTAGCATTCAGCACCTGCTCACAACAAGCAGCAAATACTTAAAATGCTGTGCATTTAAAAATCTTTCTGTTTAGGACAAATTTGATCAAAGTCTAAAAAATAAATGTCAATGTATAGAAGCACTGTGTGTAACTTTTTTCTAACAGAAAGAAAAAGCAGATGCAAAACATTTGTAAAACATTTTTAAGTGGCACTAGGTGTGTGCAAGTTTAAAATGTTAGCTGTACATGCATACCTGCCAACATGACCCATTCCAATCTATAGATGGGTGCTTAACAAGTCTTCATTTATTTCTTTATATTCTGTGACTTGTAATTTCATTTCTTCCATTATAAAACTCAAACTACAAGTCCCACAATGCAAAAAAAAAAACAGGAATGGAACGGAATTTTCGAAAGTGTGACATTTATATGGAATAAAAAATATAAAACGCTGTGCGTTTAAAAATGTTTCTTTTTTAGAGCATTTTCATGTAAGTTAAAAAATGCATACGTACATTTATAGCAGCACGGTGTGTAACTTTTTCCTAAAAGAAAGAAAAAGCAGATGCAAAACATTTCTACAACATTTTTCAGTGGCACTTGATAGGTTGAAATATAATATGGTGGCAGTACATGCATACTTGCTAACATAACCCATTCCAATCTGTAGGTGCTTATCCAGTCCTGGTTTGTTCTGTGCAATCTGGAACATTTAATCTAAGTTTTTTATAATGGGAAAAGTGGAACTACAAATCCCAAAACCCAAACAAAAAAATAGGACTACATAAGCACCTACAGATTGGAATAGATTATGTTGGCAAGTATGCATGTACTGCCAACATATTAAACTTACACACATCAAGTACTACGCATCTTTTCCATCTGCTTTTATTTTATTTTACAAAAAAGTTGCACGCATACCTCATATAAATTCACATATGCATTTTTAAACTTTCATGAAAATACTCCTAAAAAGAAACATTTGTAAACGCTCAGCATTTTCCATTTTCCATTCCATAAACATGACACACTTTCGAACCTCACTCATTATATCCTTTACACTGCCACCATTGTCCGCCTGCTCACACATATGTGTATACCGCCAAAGTATATATATATACAACACTTCACCTTACATATAAAGTACTCTTCTTTTCCAACCTCTACTATAAGACACCAAACACTGCTGCAAAAACAATATGCCATTGCTTTACCACTAGGCCACACTTTCCCTATTCTTTAAAAAACACTGCAACACATTACAAATACATTGCCCCACAAACACAGCAATTCTTTCATTAAAATCAGCAGCACTAAAGTACCCTACACATGCACCTTTTTGTACACCCATTTCTGCCCTGTTCTTTCTAATCTCCCAAACACTTCTACTCATAGTCCACTTGTTCTAACAACATACTTAACATACTTTAGTACAAGACCCATAATACAACTTTATTAGCTCCTTTTCCCAACACTTCCTCCTACCTTCATAAACAGCAACCATTCTTACTAAAAGTACTTGAACATTCATATATACCTACTAACTTTCTTTTACAATTACATGAAAGAAGAACATTCTTGAAGACAGCTGCCGAAAAAAAGAACACTATTCACATCCTACAAAGTTAGTACATTAATATAGTATACATCTCTCTATTATTGTAACAATGTAGTGTCACTATATATTAGCCTAGAGTATTCTTTTCAAATTGATAACATTTATTTCACTCTTACTCATCATATTGTAATATACACACTCTTTCTATTCCCATCTCAACATCACCGGTATAACACTAACAGGCCGATTCATGGAAATAATGTGCGCGGAAAAACCGGCGCACGCGTGCGAAAACGTGCGATTCGCAGCGCCACAGAAGAAATCGCAGAATATCGCACAGAAAACAGCGCACATCCATTCATGGAAGCACGGGCACGAGCAAAATGTGGGATGTGCGCTGAAAAAGTGCGCGCCGCATGCTAGCGCACAGGTCATCTAACGCTGTGCGATAAAGCCACAGTGAATTCGCACATAGCGCGGCGCACATCCCAAAAGTAGGCGGAAAACGGGGCGTGACACGCGGAATGGGGAACAACTCGTGAAAATGTGGGCGTCACAGGGGAGGACCAGGAGGCAAGTGCGCGGAACGCCCAGACGCTCGCCTACAACAGGCATTCATGGAATCGAATCGGGTAAAACAGCGCACGGCCAAACACGCGCACAGGCCCATACACGTACGCCACAGAAAGCAGGCGGTAGCGTCCCAATACATGTGCGCCAGAATGTGCGCTTAAAAAATACCGTATACACAGCTCAGCGATTGTGCCTGGGGGAGCGTGTGCGTGCATTTCAGGTGTGCGCGCGAAGTCATACACGCGTTTTGGCTGGGTGCGTGTACCTCATGGGTGTGCGAGAAGTTTCACACGCGTTTTGGCTGTGTGCGTGTATTCCAGGGGTGCGCGGGAAGTTTTACACGCGTTTTGGCTGGGTGCGTGTATTTCAGGGGTGCGCGGGAAGTTTTACACGCGTTTTGGCTGGGTGCGTGTATTTCAGGGGTGCGCGGGAAGTTTTACACGCGTTTTGGTTGGGTGCGTGTATTTCAGGGGTGCGTGAGAAGTTTCACACACGTTTTGGCTGGGTGCGTGTATTCCAGGGGTGCGCGAGAAGTTTCACACGCGTTTTGGCTGGGTGCGTGTATTCCAGGGGTGCGCGGGAAGTTCCACACGCGATTCCATCAGGGTACGTGTATTTCAGGGTGCAGGGGAAGTTCCACACGCGATTTCAGCAGGGTACGTGTATTTCAGGGGTGCGCGTGAAGTTCCACACGCGATATCAGCAGGGTACATGTATTTCAGGGTGCAGGGGAAGTTACACACGCGAAATCAGCAGGGTACGTGTATTATAGGGGTGCACAGGAAGTTCCACACGCGATTCCATCAGGGTACGTGTATCTCAGGGTGCAGGGGAAGTTCCACACGCGATTCCATCAGGGTACGTGTATTTCAGGGTGCAGGGGAAGTTACACACGCGATTCCAGCAGGGTACGTGTATTACAGGGGTGCGCGGGGAGCACCACACGTGAATTGCATGCGTGGGCCCTCCCAGGTGTTCCCTCTACACCCTCCACGGCCCCTGCAGGTGGCTCTCACCACAGGGGCCTACCCTGCACATGTCCTGCAGGCACCCCATCCACCATGGCCATGCCCCCCAGCCAACCCACATGTCAACTTGCACTACTGGCCACCAACGCATGTCTCCCTGCACCCCCAGCCACCAGGGGCACCCCCCACCAGGCCCCCACCCATGTCTCCCACCACCCCCACCCCCCAGTCACCAGGGGCAGCCTCCACCAGGCCCCCACCCATGTCTCCCACCACCCCCACCCCCCCAGTCACCAGGGGCAGCCTCCACCAGGCCCCCACCCATGTCTCCCACCACCCCCACCCCCCACTCCCCAGGGGCAGCCTCCAGCAGGCCCCCACCCATGTCTCCCACCACCCCCACCCCCCACTCCCCAGGGGCAGCCTCCACCAGGCCCCCACCCATGTCTCCCACCACCCCCACCCCCCACTCCCCAGGGGCAGCCTCCACCAGGCCCCCACCCATGTCTCCCACCCCCCCACCCCCAGCAGTGCAGGGGCAGCCTCCACCAGGCCCCCACCCATGTCTCCCACCACCCCCACCCCCCAGCCACCATGGGCAGCCTCCACCAGGCCCCCACCCATGTCTCCCACCACCCCCATCCGCCAGCAGTGCAGGGGCAGCCTCCACCAGGCCCCCACCCATGTCTCCCAGCACCCCCACCCCCAGCCACCATGGGCAGCCTCCACCAGGCCCCCACCCATGTCTCCCACCACCCCCACCCCCCACTCCCCAGGGGCAGCCTCCAGCAGGCCCCCACCCATGTCTCCCACCACCCCCACCCCCCCAGTCACCAGGGGCAGCCTCCACCAGGCGCCCACCCATGTCTCAACACCCCCCCACCCCCCAGCAGTGCAGGGGCAGCCTCCACCAGGCCCCCACCCATGTCTCCCAGCACCCCCACCCCCCAGCCACCAGGGGCAGCCTCCACCAGGCCCCCACCCATGTCTCCCACCACCCCCACCCCCCACTCCCCAGGGGCAGCCTCCAGCAGGCCCCCACCCATGTCTCCCACCACCCCCACCCCCCACTCCCCAGGGGCATCCTCCACCAGGCCCCCACCCATGTCACCCACCCCCCCACCCCCCAGCAGTGCAGGGGCAGCCTCCACCAGGCCCCCACCCATGTCTCCCACCACCCCCACCCCCCTAGTCACCAGGGGCAGCCTCCAGCAGGCCCCCACCCATGTCTCCCACCACCCCCACCCCCCACTCCCCAGGGGCAGCCTCCACCAGGCCCCCACCCATGTCTCCCACCACCCCCACACCCCACTCCCCAGGAGCAGCCTCCAGCACACCCCCACCCATGTCTCCCACCACCCCCACCCCCCACTCCCCAGGGGCATCCTCCACCAGGCCCCCACCCAATTCTCCCACCCTCCACCACCCCCCAGCAGTGCAGGGGCAGCCTCCACCAGGCCCCCACCCATGTCTCCCACCACCCCCACCCCCCAGCCACCAGGGGCAGCCTCCACCAGGCCCCCACCCATGTCTCCCACCACCCCCACCCGCCAGCAGTGCAGGGGCAGCCTCCACCAGGCCCCCACCCATGCCTCCCACCACCCCCACCCCCCCAGTCACCAGGGTCAGCCTCCACCAGGCCCCCACCCATGTCTCCCAGCTCCCCCACCCCCCAGCACTGTGGGGCACCTGCCAGCAGGCCCCCACCCATGTCCAACTCATGTTCCCCACCACCCCCACCCCCAGCACTGTGGGGCACCTGCCAGCAGGCCCCCACCCATGTCCAACTCATGTTCCCCACCACCCCCACCCCCAGCACTGTGGGGCACCTGCCAGCAGGCCCCCACCCATGTCCAACTCATGTTCCCCACCACCCCCACCCCCCAGCACTGTGGGGCACCTGCCAGCAGGCCCCCACCCATGTCCAACTCATGTTCCCCACCCCCCCAACCCCCCAGCACTGTGGGGCACCTGCCAGCAGGCCCCCACCCATGTCCAACTCATGTTCCCCACCACCCCCACCCCCCAGCACTGTGGGGCACCTGCCAGCAGGCCCCCACCCATGTCCAACTCATGTTCCCCACCCCCCACCCCCCAGCACTGTGGGGCACCTGCCAGCAGGCCCCCACCCATGTCCAACTCATGTTCCCCACCACCCCCACCCCCCAGCACTGTGGGGCACCTGCCAGCAGGCCCCCACCCATGTCCAACTCATGTTCCCCACCACCCCCACCCCCACCCCCCAGCACTGTGGGGCACCTGCCAGCAGGCCCCCACCCATGTCCAACTCATGTTCCCCACCACCCCCAACCCCCAGCACTGTGGGGCACCTGCCAGCAGGCCCCCACCCATGTCCAACTCATGTTCCCCACCACCCCCACCCCCCAGCACTGTGGGGCACCTGCCAGCAGGACCCCACCCATGTCCAACTCATGTTCCCCACCACCCCCACCCACCAGCACTGTGGGGCACCCTCCACCAGGCCCCCACTCATGTCTCCCACCACCCCCACCCCCCCAGCAGTGCAGGGGCAGCCCCCACCAGGCCCCCACTCATGTCTCCCACCACCCCCACCCCCCAGCCACCATGGGCAGCCTCCACCAGGTCCTCACAATCCCCAATCATGTGCGTTATGGTCAGCCTCCACAGCCAAAAAGCCATAGCAAGTAGACCATTCACACACATGGAAATTGAAATTACATGTTACACCCCCAATGTCCATAAAGCAAATTAACCCATGTCCGTCACACACAATGGTTGCAATTGAATGGGAAAACACCCAACATGACATGCATGAAACCAATGAGATGATACCACACAGTGAAGTATGAAAACAAAATTGTATTAAAAAAAAAAAGCAAATGAAAAGAAACAAACTACAATGTCAATGAAAAAAAGAGAAGCTGCATGTCCGTTTTAAAAAAAATATACTACAAATCCAAATCCAAAAAAAAGTTGTCAAAAGTCACATCAAAAATAAAATCAATCCAATGAAGAACTATGTACAAAACATCCAAGGGTCCATGAGCCCAACTGAACAAAGGAAACCTACAAAAAACCCTAACTAAAATGCAACTATATACAAAAAGTGGAGCAGTGTCCGTCGACTCCAAATCATAATAAGAAAGAAAGGAAATCTAAAACTAAAGAACTATATACAAAGGCGGCGGGCAAGTCCAGCGGCTCACTCCGTGGTGTTCCGGGCCAGGGCATCATCGAACTCCTGTTCGATGTCCCGGAGGCGGTCCTGTTCCATGGCCCCGAGGGTCCGCAGGGACGACGCTGTATCCTCCTCCAACCCCCTGCGGATTGCCTCGAGGCACTCGGCCCACCTCAGGGCCCTCCGCATGGAGTTCTCCGCCCTGACCATTGTGAGCCGCGCCTCTTCCGCCCGCCGCCGCTCTGCACCTATCTGCTGGCCCAACCGCTGCCACACAGAAGACACACCCCGTCCTGGGTCAACCTGCCCTCCGGCCGATGCCTGCCCCTCCGCATATGCATTATCATTGGACATAAGGCCCCTCAAGCGCAAGCGCCCCTGTGACGTGATGCGTACAGACGTGCATGGCCATTTCCACGTATCACACGCGGACGTGCAGTTTCCACACGCGCTTACGCGCATGGCCCTTTCCACGTATTACACGCGGACGTGCAGTTTTTCACGCGCGCTGAAATGCCCACGCAAGTCTGTACGCGTCACGTCACAGGGGCGCTTGCGCTTGAGGGGCCTTTTGTCCAATGAAATGCGTATGCGTGCAGACGCGCTTACGCGCTAAGGGCCTTTCCTCGAATTACACGCTGACGTGCAGATTTTTCACGTGCCAAATCACTCTGTATCAAGCTGGCCACGCGTAAGCACACGGAAGACCATGCTCCTGCCCAGAAGGCCGAACTACTGCCCCCCAGAGCCCCGAGCACGCTCCCACCTGCCATCTGCTGCTGCCTGACTGCCTGCTGCCCACGTGCCCTGCCATTTGCTGCCTGCACATCAGCCAGGGGTGCTGTTGCTGTGACCACCCCTGCTGGAACCGAAGACTCCCGACTGGGATTCCATCGCTCCACAGCCCAGCCCCAGGACCCAGTTGCCCACCCACTGCTGCCTCTGGGGTTATCATGTCGGGCCAAACACCATCTGTGACCACTGACAACCCCCGGCCAGAGAGGCAGAGGGGCACCAGCTTCAGTGCCACCGAAGTTGATGTTCTGGTGGAGCAAGTCCTGGGGCAGTATGATGCCCTCTTCGGAAGTTGCCGCGCCGACAAGGAAGGACGGACTCGGATCTGGACTGACATCGTGACTGCCATCAACGCGGAGGGGGTGGCAGTCCGCGACTTACAACATGTCAGGAAGCGCTGGGAGGACTTCAGGTCCAGGACCCTGAACAAGGCCCGGCGCCTCTTGAAGGCAGCGGATGCCAAGGGGCGCCGGGGCCACTTGTCGGAAGAACAGATGAGGGTCCTGGAATGCATATCCCCAGCGCTCCATGTCCAGGTCCTAGAGAAGCAGACCCGTCTGGAGTCGAGCGGTGAGTGTACATGCATCCTGATTGTGAGCAGTGCGTGTGGTGCTAATTCAGTAGTGTGCAGGTTGCACATCTGTTTGTATTGGGTCGAGTATGGGTGGGGGTGTACAGGGCCGTGGGGCTGACACATGCGGGGGCTGTGCTGTGTGAGACATGGATGGTGCTTGTGTGTGTAGGCTTGCATGCCAAATGCAGTTGTGTGGGCACACATGTTTGGATGAATGTGTATGTAAGTAGACATGTCCGTGATGTCACGCATGCATGTTGTTTTCGGCTGCATGTATCAGCACTGTGTACATGTGCATGTGTGTGTATTTGACAAGGGTGCAACAGTGATGCAACATGGATGCATGTGACAGCGGTATGTGGAAGCCTGATTGGCAGATGTGACATGGATGCCCGTCTGAACAGTGCGACACTTGGCAGAGGTGTACACATGCATGCAAGTGTGGTGGTGTGTGTACATGTGTGGTGCACTTCCTGTGTTGCATGTGATGTCTGGCTCACCTTTGGCTGCTCATGCTGTTGTATGTGTGTGGATGGTGGTGGCAGTTGCGATATGGCTGTGGTATGGCTCATGTGTGCGAGTTGTAATGACATGTGTGTTGGGGATTGTGATGACATGTCTGAGGTTTGCCAATGCCACTCATGTGCAACTGTCATGTGTGTATGTGTCCATGTACAGTGCCCTGATGCCTGTGTTTTGTTTCTCCCTGTCTGCAGCGTCAACTGATGAAGAGGGCGGAGAAGGTGGTGTGGAGCACAGCGGCGGGGATCCCACCGCCAGCCGGGGACGCAAGGCCCAGCTCCCCTCCCAGGTTGTCTTCTCGTCGGGGAGTGAGGAGTCCGGTGCCGAGTCCCAGGCCGCAGCTGCCGGGGGGAGGTCCAAGAGTCGGAGGTTGGAGTTGGACTCCTCGGCAGCAGAAGGGGCAGCTGGGACCCCACAGGGCCCAACAGGGGAAGATGGCACGGAGTCATCCAGGTTGGTGGGGGGTTTGGTGGAGGAGGAGGCCGTGCAAGCACCAGAGACGGGGTCTGGAGGTGGGGATCCCACTGGTGCTAGTGGTGCAGTGCAGGACCAGGGACAGGAGGCAGCACAGGCCACCGCGGAGGTGCCTGTGTGCAATCCTGTCCCCGATCCTGTCCCTGCATCATCTTGCACCAGCATGGATGCCTACGTCCAGACCCGTTTTCAGGCAGGGGATGAGCTCACGTCAACTGGCCTTCCTCTGCCTGCGGACGTGGCTATCCAGGTCCGGGTTGAGCCTGTCCTGGCTGGTGTGGCGTTGCGTCAACGGGCCATGCGAGGTGACCTGCAGTCTTTTCATGGAGAGACTGCACGTCATCTCGAATGGCTCGTTGACCACGTCAGCCTGCTGGGACAGGTCACCCAGGCCGGATTCCTCCGTCTGATGGGGCTTGCTCCGAGCCCCTCCTCAACTGGTCCCCCTACGCGCCAGTCGTCCTCTGTGCCATCTTCCCACCCATCAGTCACCTGGGTGCCCTGTGGAGCTGCCTCTGACGGTGCGGCCAGGCTGGTGGAGGAGGCATCCCTGCCACAGTCGGGAGTCGGACGTCCAGCAGGGGTGGCCACATCAACAACTGCACCCCAGCCGGCGGAGGATGTGCAGGCAGCAGGAGGCAGTGCACGGGCAGAGGCACAGTAGCAGCGGCAATGTGGTGGGAGCCATGAAGGCTCGGGGCCTTCAACATCGGAGGGGCAGGCATCGGCCGGAGGGCAGGTTGACCCAGGACGGGGTGTGTCTTCTGTGTGGCAGCGGTTGGGCCAGCAGATAGGTGCGGAGCGGCGGCGGGCGGAAGAGGCGCGGCTCACAATGGTCAGGGCAGAGAACTCCATGCGGAGGGCCCTGAGGCGGGCCGAGTGCCTCGAGGCAATCCGCAGGGGGTTGGAGGAGGATACGGCGTCGTCCCTGCGGACCCTCGGGGCCATGGAACAGGACCGCCTCCGGGACATCGAACAGGAGTTCGATGATGCCCTGGCCCGGAACACCACGGAGTGAGCCGCTGGACTTGCCCGCCGCCTTTGTATATAGTTCTTTAGTTTTAGGTTTCCTTTCTTTCTTATTATGATTTGGAGTCGACGGACACTGCTCCACTTTTTGTATATAGTTGCATTTTAGTTAGGGTTTTTTGTAGGTTTCCTTTGTTCAGTTGGGCTCATGGACCCTTGGATGTTTTGTACATAGTTCTTCATTGGATTGATTTTATTTTTGATGTGACTTTTGACAACTTTTTTTTGGATTTGGATTTGTAGTATTTTTTTTTTAAAACGGACATGCAGCTTCTCTTTTTTTCATTGACATTGTAGTTTGTTTCTTTTCATTTGCTTTTTTTTTCAATACAATTTTGTTTTCATACTTCACTGTGTGGTATCATCTCATTGGTTTCATGCATGTCATGTTGGGTGTTTTCCCATTCAATTGCAACCATTTTGTGTGACGGACATGGGTTCATTTGCTTTATGGACTTTGGGGGTGTAACGTAATTTCAATTTCCATGTGGGTGAATGGGTTACTTGGTAGGGCTTTTTGGCTGTGGAGGCTGACCATAACGCACATGATTGGGGATTGTGAGGACCTGGTGGAGGCTGCCCATAGTGGCTGGGGGGTGGGGGTGATGGGGGATATGAGTGGGGGCCTGGTGGGGGCTAGCCATGGTGGCTGGGGGGTGGGGGTGGTGGGAGACATGAGTGGGGGCCTGGTGGGGGCTGCCCCTGCACTGCTGGGGGGTGGGGGTGGTGGGAGACAGGAGGGTGCCCCACAGTGCTGGTGGGTGGGGGTGGTGGGGAACATGAGTTGGACATGGGTGGGGGCCTGCTGGCAGGTGCCCCACAGTGCTGGGGGGTGGGGGCGGTGGGGAAAATGAGTTGGACCTGGGTGGGGGCCTGCTGGCAGGTGCCCCACAGTGCTGGGGGGTGGGGGTGGTGGGGAACATGAGTTGGACATGGGTGGGGGCCTGCTGGCAGGTGCCCCACAGTGCTGGGGGGTGGGGGTGGTGGGGAACATGAGTTGGACATGGGTGGGGGCCTGCTGGCAGGTGCCCCACAGTGCTGGGGGGTGGGGGTGGTGGGGAACATGAGTTGGACATGGGTGGGGGCCTGCTGGCAGGTGCCCCACAGTGCTGGGGGGTGGGGGTGGTGGGGAACATGAGTTGGACATGGGTGGGGGCCTGCTTGCAGGTGCCCCACAGTGCTGGGGGGTGGGGGTGGTGGGGAACATGAGTTGGACATGGGTGGGAGCCTGCTGGCAGGTGCCCCACAGTGCTGGGGGGTGGGGGGGTGGGGAACATGAGTTGGACATGGGTGGGGGCCTGCTGGCAGGTGCCCCACAGTGCTGGGGGGTGGGGGTGGTGGGGAACATGAGTTGGACATGGGTGGGGGCCTGCTGGCAGGTGCCCCACAGTGCTGGGGCGTGGTGGGGGGTGGGGAACATGAGTTGGACATGGGTGGGGGCCTGCTGGCAGGTGCCCCACAGTGCTGGGGGGTGGGGGTGGTGGGGAACATGAGTTGGACATGAGTGGGGGCCTGCTGGCAGGTGCCCCACAGTGCTGGGGGGTGGGGGTGGTGGGGAACATGAGTTGGACATGGGTGGGGGCCTGCTGGCAGGTGCCCCACAGTGCTGGGGGGTGGGGGGGTGGGGAACATGAGTTGGACATGGGTGGGGGCCTGCTGGCAGGTGCCCCACAGTGCTGGTGGGTGGGGGTGGTGGGGAACATGAGTTGGACATGGGTGGGGGCCTGCTGGCAGGTGCCCCACAGTGCTGGGGGAGTGGGGGTGCTGGGAGACATGGGTGGGGGCCTGGTGGAGGCTGCCCCTGGTGACTGGGGGGGTGGGGGTGGTGGGAGACATGGGTGGGGGCCTGGTGGAGGCTGCCCATGGTGACTGGGGGGGTGGGGGTGGTGGGAGACATGGGTGGGGGCCTGGTGGAGGCTGCCCCTGGTGGCTGGGGGTGCAGGGGGACATGCGTTGGTGGCCAGTAGTGCAAGTTGACATGTGGGTTGGCTGGGGGGCATGGCCATGGTGGATGGGGTGCCTGCAGGACATGTGCAGGGTAGGCCCCTGTGGTGTGAGCCACCTGCAGGGGCCGTGGAGGGTGTAGAGGGAACACCTGGGAGGGCCCACACGTGCAATTCACGTGTGGTGCTCCCCTCGCACCCCTGTAATACACGTACCCTGCTGGAATCGCGTGTGTAACTTCCCCTGCACCCTGAAATACATGTACCCTGATGGAATCGCGTGTGGAACTTCCCCTGCACCCTGAAATACACGTACCCTGCTGAAATCGCGTGTGGAACTTCACGCGCACCCCTGAAATACACGTATCCTGCGGAAATCGCGTGTGGAACTTCACGCGCACCCCTGAAATACACGTAACCTGCTGATATCGCGTGTGGAACTTCACGCGCACCCCGAAATACACGTACCCTGATGGAATCGCGTGTGGAACTTCCCGCGCACCCCTGGAATACACCTACCCTGCTGATTTTGCGTGTGAAACTTCCCCCGCACCCTGAAATACACGTACCCTGCTGATATCGCGTGTGGAACTTCACGCACACCCCGAAATACACGTACCCTGATGGAATCGCGTGTGGAAATTCCCGCGCACCCCTGAGATACACGTACCCTGCTCGCATGGGCCCAATCGCGTGTGGAAATTCCCGCACACCCCTGTAATACACGTACCCTGCTGAAATCGCGTGTGGAACATCACGCGCACCCCTGAAATACACGTACCCTGCTGAAATTGCGTGTGGAAATTCCCGCCCACCCCTGAAATACACGTACCCTGCTGGAATCGCGTGTGTAACTTCCCCTGCACCCTGAAATACACGTACCCTGCTGATATCGCGTGTGGAACTTCACGCACACCCCTGAAATACACGTACCCTGCGGAAATCGCGTGTGTAACTTCCCCTGCACCCTGAAATACACGTAACCTGCTGATATCGCGTGTGGAACTTCACGCACACCCCGAAATACACGTACCCTGATGGAATCGCGTGTGGAACTTCCCGCGCACCCCTGAGATACGCGTACCCTGCTCGCACGGGCCCAATCGCGTGTGGAAATTCCCGCGCACCCCTGAAATACACGTACCATGATGTAATCGCGTGTAGAACTTCTCGCGCTCCCCTGTAATACACGCACCCAGCCCATTCGCGTGTAGGATTTCTCGCGCACCCCTGTAATACACGCACCCAGCCCTAACGCGTGTAGAATTTCTCGCGCTCCCATGAAATACACGCACCAAGCCCTAACGCGTGTAAAACTTCTTGCGCACCCCTGCAATACACGCACCCAGCCCTAACGCATGTATAACTTCTCGCGCACCCCTGGAATACACGCGCACAGGCATATCGCGTGTAAAACTTCTCGCGCACCCCTGGAATACACTCACACAGCCCAAACGCGTGTGATACTTCTCGCGCACCCCTGAAATCCACGCACCCAGGCCGATCGCGTGTTACCGCGAAACCCGTATTACACTTTCCCCGCTTTGGCAGTCCGGTAAACTGGTCAAGGTTTGGCGCAGCCCTTTGCGATGTTTTAGCGATTTTGATGGCTTTTCCTTGTGCGAGGGCATTCTTAGGGGCGTAACTGGCGCTGCTGCAGGGTCGCTGCGCCACTCTGCGCCACGGCTTGTTTTGGAGGATTAATCCATGAATACGATGTGCGCTGAAATGGATTTTATCGCACGCGGCTGGCGCAGACATTCGCACGGGAACACTCTGCGCCAGCCGCGTGCGATACTTTTGACTGTATTTCCATGAATCGGCCTGTTACTGTTTTCCTCAAAACATCACAATCTCCATACCTAATCATTCGCAAAGCCACTCCCTTGCTCACTAACCCAAACCCTTCACACCTGTATACACTTTTACTCTTAGAACCTTCCCAACCACAACTATCATCCCACTACACAATCACAAAACACGCTATTCATCTCTACAATCACACCAACACACCCATTCACAATGCATCCATTTACATTCCACAACTTTAAAACCCAAACCTTCTGTTTTCCAAACAGACACGACAAAATGACGACTAAAAAGCAACTCTGTAGAAAAGAACGAAAAAATAGAGCAGATAAGAATAAAAACAAGCCATATACTCATCCACTACTAAAACAATTTATAGAAAACATGGACTCGAAAGAGCTAGTAACCTCACTCAAGAAAAGTAAACCAGCCACAACTAAAAAAGGTAAAGCCCCTCTTGCAAAAACTAAAAGTAAAACAAGATATACAGAGAAAAGCAGACCTACTAATGAAACGTAGTTCTTCACAATCTTATGAAAACAGCTGAAAAGTCACCATCTACTCTTAAAAACGACCACAGGAGACTAATCCTTGAAGATCTAATTGACAGCGCATTTCTACTAAAGAGAAAAGTGTTTATATTAATTTTAAACAGAATGAAACCACTAACTAAATTAATTAATAAATTACAAAAAGTACTTCTAAACATGTGCAATGTGCATGTGCTTGTACGAATCAATTCACCTTCACAGAAGTTTGAAAAGGTATCTATATTGATATAGATACCTTTTCAAACTTCTGTGAAGGTGAATTGATTCGTACAAGCAGCAGAGAACCATATTTCAATGAAGAGGCTTATAAACAAGAAGAAAAGAAATTATGATAGACACAAATGGCAGAGTTTATGAAATGATAGGAGACACCATTGTGGCAAAAGAAACCCTTATAGAAAAAACATCCCTAACAAACATTTAACCAAACGTTCCTTTCACCCAAACAAATCGTCCAGTGTACAAATGAACATGCAGCTCAATGTATAACGCACAGCAACAATCCTTCAAATCTTTATGACAATTCCTCGATCACTATGTTAAACTAAAAAAAAAGGTAGAATGAAAACTTTCCAAACCATGGACTCCTGCCCAGTGCGCAGCCACACTGGTCTGCAAGGACCTTCATTTGCCTGCATTTCGGCAACTGCTGGAAAAAGCACCTTCCATCACATCATAATCTTGTGCATAGACTATACTGTGCATAAAATCCTGCTCTAGAACTGAAAAATGTAAATAACATTTTCCTACATGGAACAGCCATAAAACTCTTTCAGAAAATAGAGCACCTTCAAAGTAAGTACTTTGGAACTGAAGTTGGCTTAGACAATTCAGTAACTTCAGAAAACATTACCGAAAACCTCACACACACCAACCTCCTAACAAACACATACAAAAAAGAAATAGCTATGTTTCAAAACACATCTGCTGAAATACCAGACCAAGTATGTCTTTTGTCGCAGAACTTTTTATAAAAATAGCACAAAAACAGTAGATATGGCCCACAAAATAGAGGGCAATGAAGAATCCCAATGGTTCCAATTAGTTTAAAATCTAACAGCAGAAAATAAATACAAAATAACTGACCCTGCAATAATGTGCACATACTGCAACACAAAGCTTGACAATAACACAATGGCATCATGTACTATCACTAATAACTCCAAAATATTCCCACTTCCAAAAGCTCTCCAACAACTTAACTTCTATGAGAGCATTATAATCCAAATAGCATACCCATTTTAAGCTATAATGCGCCTTCAGCCAAAAACAGCCAATTTACCTCCATTTGAGTTACTAAAGGGCATCCATTGGCAAAGTAGTATATTTGCCATTAAATCTTAAAGAAAATGTAGAAACTCTACAAGTACAACGACCAATAGATCAATCTTTAATTGTACTAGTAATGGTGTACCAACAGACAAAAATATTGGCAACAACTAGTTGACTTAAAATAAGTTAGACAAGCCATACAATATCTAAAAGAAAACAATGAATACTACAAAGATATAAACATAGAGGAGAACTTAAAAGAAACCACCCGAACAATTCAAGATTCACCAGCAACTGAACCTATTTTTGGTTCCACCCAGGCAAGAGCCAAGTTAGGAGCAGAGTATTTGGGATTTATTATTGATAATCATTGTATTGAAGTAGTGCAAAAAGTGAAAACGTAGGAGTGTTTTTCAAAGCCTCTATGGGGGCAGATCCGCACACAGATGATGTAGTGAAGAAATCCCAATATCCTTTGAGGCTGCTGTGACTAGTGAAGCCATATGTCTCTGAGAAGAATTGTACCACTCTGGTGAGAGCAACTATAATGCAGAGGCTCGAGTATTGTAATACCTTAATGAGTGGTGCTGGCAAGGGATGCATAAAAAAACTCCAGATCCTACAGAATGATGCTGTCTGCTTTATCAAAGGAGTATTAAAACAGGAACACATTTTGGTGCACATGAGGGACCTGCATTGGCTTCCGGTTGCAGCTAGAATTCTGTTTGAAACCAATGTTCTAGTACACAAATGCCCATATGGTCTAGCACCCCCCCCCCCATCTAATTGAAAAATGCATACACCAAACTCTACATGAACTACCCACTCTAGTGATCTGCCCCCAAAGTAAATGTGCTAAAGGTTATGTTCGATCCTTTCCAGTGCAGGCAGCCTTAACCTGGAATAAGTTACCTGCTGCCCTGAGCAGAGATTTACTGCAAAAGCTTGAAGACACTGCTTTTCAGCTGATTTCTATGCTATGTCTTTTTGTGATGTTTGTTATCTTTGTAGGTCCTATGTGTGCGCCTAGATGCCTGCGGGCTCCAGCGTAAAATCAATAGACAAATAAATAAAAAATAAAACTGCCGAATTTGAACGTGTATATCCTGTGACTGCAGCCAACATTTTATACCAGTATACAATTCACCCACTACACTCCAAAGACACCATTGAAGATGCATTAGAAACAACATATCAAATGCATCAAGCTAAAGGATCCCCAATGATCATATGGGAAACAGTGTAGAAGCACGTTCTTTTCCTCTTCTCTTTCCTACAGGAAAAGGAGGAAGATATGACGAAAGGTCCACACAAATTAGTGCATCAGAATATAACTCTTTACAAATGTATTCTGAAGACCCCAGATTCAGACAAAATGTAGAATCCAATTTCCACCCCCTGGTCGAAAATGAACTATCAACTCTGTGTTATGGAGCGGCACATACATTAAAAATAGCCTCTAATTTTTTTTTACATATCTGCCTCTGTTAATACTGACCAACTGAATTGCAGCAGACGGGATCTAACCCTGTCAATACTTGTTCATCTTTGGGATTTGCAGCAGATGGGATTTAACCCTGGTGAATACTTGTCCATTTTGGGATTCAACCCAGATATATATTTTTTGCAACAGGTTTAATTGACCAGGACCTGGAGTGCACACCTCACCCTCCTTCATTTTTTCATATCTGCTTCCCTACTGCTTCAAAAAAATAAAAGACAAAGATGAAGTTTTGCAGTCAAGCATCACAAATCTCTTGGCAAACATGTGTGGGCCCAACCAATACCAGTTACGAAGTCACACTGATGTACGTTGTATGCTAAGGATCCTAGGCCCATCCACATGGTTTGTTGTGTGTTTAAGCTGTGCAGTATACGCATGGGATGATTTGCACGACTTCTTGCGCACTGCAAACCAAAATAAAGATGCAATAGATATAAAAACACCAGGAAAACTCTGTTCTCTTGACCCTGTCAATGTATCAAGGTACTTTTACCATTGCTTCATTGCCATGCTGCACTTCATCTGCAATAAAACTACCCCTTCGCTCAGAGAAGTGCAATACTTATTTTAGAGAAAAGAATATCAGTCCAGAGGGGCACCACATATACACATACTTTTGTGGATAAAATATGCGCCCAAATCTGTCCATGAATGGGACGCCACTGTTTTACAGTTTATGGAAAAATACATAACCTGTGACATCCCTTCAGAAATGACATACGCACACAAATCCTACACTTCCAGAAACATAAGTGTGGCAAATAATGCCAATGTAGATATAAAAACAAAGGTAAATATCTTGATGTCTTATGTTAGACACAGTGTAAAAGGCAAATCCCTAAAAAAAACACATACAACATTAAAAGGGACGAAGTATCCAAGTACATCAATGACTGCAATGCTATCATTGCCCTCTTGTGGAATGCAAACATAGACATACAATACATCGCAGACAATTTCACTGCAGTTACAAGATATGTCACAGCCTATCTCACCAAAGCTGAGAAAACAGAGATATAGGACCTTTGTGATGACAAATCATCTGACAAAACACTATCACAGAAATTGTACAGCTTAGGTATAAAAATGCTCTTCCATTGAGATTGCGGGTGCTACGAATCTGCAAACCATTTAACAGGTACTGCCTTATATAGCAAATCTGAGCATGTTGTCCGGCTGAACCTTGGACTAGCTTCATCCCGAAAAAGAGTACTAAAATGCTACCAAGAGATAGAAACAATAGCCACAAATTATCCCAACAGCCAGGAAATTTAAACTGCAGTACAAGTCCCGACTGCTACTTTTTAAACCTTGGAGAAAAGAAGAATTATTAGGTGACTATGACTTATTTGAAGCTGAATTCAAAGCAAATGAAAACAGTAAGTAGGCATGGTTTCCAGCCTCATGTTGGCTTTAATTCACCTCAGAATGTAAGAAGTCCTAAAAACCGACTACGAAGAACTGTTTGGAAGAAAGCATGTTATTGTTTTCAGAGACCTCCTACAGTTAACACCAGTAAAAGGTCAACCTATTTCCAAAACATTAGGACACAAACAATGCCGAAACACAATCATCAGCATTGGAAATGTAAATCTCTGGCAATATTTCAGTACAGAGAACTCAAAACATGCATCAGTCTGCAGACCTTACCTATGCTAACATTTTAAAAAAGCATTAGAACTTGTCTGCTTACTAAAGATGCAAAATCCATCTTAAATAGTAGACTAATCCATGAGCTATATGGGTGAAACACATCTGCTCCTGATGTAATTTAACAATTAATTCAACAAAATATAAAATACGTGTTCTTAATGCCAACCCTTGCAAGCTGTAGTCAATTCAACAAGACAATGTTAAAAAAAGAAATTGACCCCATACTGCATATCAGCTCCACAGACAAACTAATAGTACATGCCATGACACTGCCTATGTGTCAACAAGCAAAAGGACGACTAAATAGCTTAGAAAAATATATCTCCAGCAAAGCTGGTGTGGAAAAAATATTATTAACTTTGGGCCTAAACTGCAGAGTAATTCTAAAACATAAACTTGATGTAGAACAAGGTTTAGTCAATGGAGCAATTGGTACAGTTTATGGCTTCCAAACATATCCACATGACAACAACATTCAGTTAGTGAACATCCACTTTGACAAAGGTGCATAAGTTAAAATAATTTGCTGCACAATAGCACGTTTCCTTCTTTTCAAAGTCATGTACGTAAGCAGAGAACATTTTTCTCTATCTCTTTAATATGCTGTCACTATACACAAATCATGCATTGATTGACATTAGCAGCACAGTCTTTAAGGTAGGTATGTGTTACGTAGCACTTTCACATTTGCGTACATTGAATGGTCTATTCTTAGTTAACTTTGATGCAAACAAAATCAACGCTGACATTCCTTGCATCCTAGAATACAACAGGCTACATGCACTGTACACCCCCATCTAAATATGTACCCCGTACCTCAAGAAATACAACCTTTGAAAAGAAAAGTAATTCTATCAGAATCTACAGCGGGTCTCCCAACAACTCAGCTAAAATACAACGACC